>NC_057947.1:14011144-15211144 GCF_018555375.3 Anguilla rostrata
ATTTTGGACATAAGCCCACTTAAGGCTGAATTGATGGTGGAAGTAGAATTAATGTCGATCTGTGGAAATGTGTATGCTTTTCATGTGTGCAGAGCTGTTTCAGCAAATGGATCAGCTGTCCACTGTTAATGGATCTTTACCCTATGCTCAAAGGCCAGCACTTGACCTTAATTAGGTTTTCTACAGCAAGATAAACTTGAAAAAAAAAAAAACTGGCCAATGCCCTTATTACTCTAAGTCTTGTCACTTTATGTGTGCAGAGATGTATCAATGGACTAGCAGAGAAAATTAATATGAAATGCAAATCTTGTATAAATTATGTAAGGTGTTTACGCTGCTTCGCCCTCCGGCTGTTCCCAAGTGATTGCTTTGGTTTACAATCACAGGTGTATGTGTGGTTAAAACTTGGTGTTCAATGATATTAATTATTATTATTATTATTATTATTGTTGTTGTAGTTGTTGTTGATGTTATTATTATTATTATGATGCCTTGGTCAATCACACTACTATTATCTCACAAATTATTCTTTTTTTATTCCACCCATTTTTTGGACCGCTACTCCTCCCAGAGTTTTCGCACCACATACAATATGTCAAATCGAGCGGCTTCATCAGGAATGGTGTGCTATTACTTTGTGGTAAGTTTCGGTGCACGGCTTCTGAAAAATTTAACTCAATGTGGGCAAGTATGCCCCATAGACAATCAAATGTAGAATAGTGACACTCGTGACATCACAATGCTGAAGACAGAGCATTGTGACATCACAAGGGGGAAGATTCCGCCATACATTTAAATTGCCAGTATTGATTATTTCAAAGCTTTTGCACTGCTTCTCATAGAGAGTTGTGGGAAGACACATTGGACATAGTAAAGAAAACATTGTTCATTGGTGAAGAACCCTAACTCTAGCAGTAACCCTAACACTAACCCTAACCCTACCTGTAACCCTAACAATAACCCTAACCCTAGCTGTAACTATAAACAAAACCAGAACCCAAGCTGTAACCCTAACTTTAACTGAAACCGTAACCCAAACCCTAGCTGTAACCATAACGCTAACCCTAGATGTAACCCAAACCCTAACCCAAGCTATAACCCTAACCCAAACCCTAGTACTAACCCTAACCCTAACCCTAGCTGTAACCCTAACCCTAACACTAACCCTAGCGGTAACCCTACCACTAACCCTAGCTGAAACTCTAACCCAAACCCTAACCCTAACCCTAACCCTAGCCCGAACCCTAACCCTAGCTGTAACCCTAACCCTAACCCTAGCTGTTACCCTAACCTTAACCCTAGCTGTAACCCTAACGCTAACCCTAACCGTAACCCTAACCTTAACTCTAACCCTAGCTGTAACCCCAACGCTAAACCATGCTGTAACCCTAACCCTAGCTTTAAAAGGAAACCTAACCCTAACCCTAGCTATAACCCTAACCCTAACTCTAACCTGAGCTGTAACCCTAACCCTAACCCTAGTTCTAACCCTAACCCTAACCCTACCTGCAACCCTAACCCTAACCCTAACCGTAACCCTAACCCTAGCTGTAACCCTAACCTTAAACCTAACCCTACCTGTAACCCTAACCCTAACCCTAACTGCAACCCTAACCCTAACCCTAGAAGTAACCCTAACCCTAGCTGTAACCCTAACCCTAAGCATAGTTGTAACCCTAACCCTAACCTAAGCTATAACCCTAACCCTAACCCTAGCTGCAACCCTAACCCTAACCCTAGCTGTAAACCTAACCCTAACCATAGTTGTTACCCTAACCCTAACCCGAGCTGTAACCCCAACCCTAACCCAAACCCTAGCTGTAACCCTAACCCTAACCCTAACCCTAGCAACAACCCTAACCCTAACCCTACCTGTAACCCTAACAATACCTGTAACCCTAACCCTAGCTGTAACCCTAACCCTAACCCTAGCTGTAACCCCAACCCTAACCCTAGCTGTAACCCTAACCCTAACCCTAATCCTAGCTGTAACTGTAACCCTAACCCTATTTGTAACCCTAACCCTAACCCTAACCATGGTTGTAACCCTAACCCTAACCCTAGCTGTAACCCTAACCCTAACCAGAACCCTAACCGTAACCTTAACCCTAGCTGTAACCCCAACCCTAACCCAAACCCTAGCTGTAACCCTAACTTTAACCCTAACCCTAACCCTAGCAACAACCCTAACCCTAACCCTACCTGTAACCCTAACCCTAACCGTAGCTGTAACCCCCAACCCTAACCCAAACCCTAGCTGTAACCCTAACCCTAACCCTAACCCTAGATGCACTCCTAAACCTAACCCTAGCTGTAACTGTAACCCTAACCCTATTTGTAACCCTAACCCTAACCATAGTTGTAACCCTAACCCTAACCCTACCTGTTACACTAACCCTAACCCTAAGCATAGTTGTAACCCTAACCCTAACCTAAGCTATAACCCTAACCCTAACCTAAGCTATAACCCTAACCCTATATGTAACCCTAACCCTAACCTTAGTTGTAACCCTAACCTTAACCCTAACCATGGTTATAACCCTAACCCTAACCCTAGCTGTAACCCTAACACCTCAACCCTAGCTACCACCCTAACCCTAACCCTAGCCCTAGCTATAACCCCTAACCCTAACCCTAGATGCAACCCTAACCCTAACCCTAGCTGTAACCGTCACCCTAACCCTAGTTGTTACCCTAACCCTAACCCTAACCATGGTTATAAACCTAAGCCTAACCCTAGCTGTAACCCTAACCCTAACCCTAACCCAAAGCCTAACCCTAGCTGTAACCCCAACCCTAACCCAAACCCTAGCTGTAACCCTAACTTTAACCCTAACCCTAACCCTAGCAACAACCCTAACCCTAACCCTACCTGTAACCCTAACCCTAACCGTAGCTGCAACCCTAACCCTAACCCTAGCTGTAACCCTAACAATACCTGTAACCCTAACCCTAGCTGTAACCCCAACCCTAACCCAAACCCTAGCTGTAACCCTAACCCTAACCCTAACCCTAGCAACAACCCTAACCCTAACCCTACCTGTAACCCTAACCCTAACCCTAGATGCACTCCTAAACCTAACCCTAGCTGTAACTGTAACCCTAACCCTATTTGTAACCCTAACCCTAACCATGGTTGTAACCCTAACCCTAACCCTACCTGTTACACTAACCCTAACCCTAAGCATAGTTGTAACCCTAACCCTAACCTAAGCTATAACCCTAACCCTAACCTAAGCTATAACCCTAACCCTATATGTAACCCTAACCCTAACCTTAGTTGTAACCCTAACCTTAACCCTAACCATGGTTATAACCCTAACCCTAACCCTAGCTGTAACCCTAACCCTAACCCTAGCTGCAACCCTAACCCTAACCCTAGCCCTAGCTATAACCCTAACCCTAACCCTAGATGCAACCCTAACCCTAACCCTAGCTGTAACCGTCACCCTAACCCTAGTTGTTACCCTAACCCTAACCCTAACCATGGTTATAAACCTAAGCCTAACCCTAGCTGTAACCCTAACCCTAACCCTAACCCAAAGCCTAACCCTAGCTGTAACCCCAACCCTAACCCAAACCCTAGCTGTAACCCTAACTTTAACCCTAACCCTAACCCTAGCAACAACCCTAACCCTAACCCTACCTGTAACCCTAACCCTAACCGTAGCTGCAACCCTAACCCTAACCCTAGCTGTAACCCTAACAATACCTGTAACCCTAACCCTAGCTGTAACCCCAACCCTAACCCAAACCCTAGCTGTAACCCTAACCCTAACCCTAACCCTAGCAACAACCCTAACCCTAACCCTACCTGTAACCCTAACCCTAACCCTAGATGCACTCCTAAACCTAACCCTAGCTGTAACTGTAACCCTAACCCTATTTGTAACCCTAACCCTAACCCTAACCATGGTTGTAACCCTAACCCTAACCCTACCTGTTACACTAACCCTAACCCTAAGCATAGTTGTAACCCTAACCCTAACCTAAGCTATAACCCTAACCCTATCTGTAACCCTAACCCTAACCCTAGTTGTAACCCTAACCTTAACCCTAACCATGGTTATAACGCTAACCCTAACCCTAGCTGTAACCCTAACCCTAACTCTAGCTGCAACCCTAACCCTAACCCTAGCCCTAGCTATAACCCTAACCCTAACCCTAGATGCAACCCTAACCCTAACCCTAGCTGTAACCGTAACCCTAACCCTAGTTGTTACCCTAACCCTAACCCTAACCATGGTTATAAACCTAAGCCTAACCCTAGCTGTAACCCTAACCCTAACCCTAGCTGCAACCCTAACCGTAACCCTAGCTGTTACACTAGCCCTAACCCTAGCTGTAACCCTAATTCTAACCAGAACCCATTACATTACATTTACATTACATTCATTTAGCAGACGCTTTTATCCAAAGCGACGTACAAAAGTGCATTTTCATGATCGTAGACAACTGCTGAACACGGGTTCAGTAAGGTACAATTACTTATTTTGTAAAGCTATTTCTAGCCGAGAACAAAGAACACTATCCTGGTCTAACATCTGCAAAGCCAAACTAGGCAGAAGAATAAGCTAGAGTATTAGGACAGATACAATTTACCAAGAAGTGCAGGGATGGGGCAACATGTAACAAGTGACAGGAAAAAGGGTTTTTTTTTTTTTTTTTTTTTTTTTTTTTTTTATATATATATATATACACAGCGTGGTGGTGGTTATTCTAGGTATAGTCTGAAGAGATGAGTCTTCAGGCCACGGCGGAAGATGGATAGTGAGGGGGAGGTTCGGAGAGGGACGGGGAGTTCGTTCCACCACTGGGGAGCTAGGGTGGAGAAGCTCTGTGATCCCTTTGGGCGGGTGGGAGGGGTTGCAAGACGCCCTGCTGCCGCAGAGCGGAGTGGTCGAGCAGGCACATAGAATTGAGTCATGTCCTGCAAGTAGATAGGGGCTGTCCTGTTGGCGGCAGTGTAGGCAAGGGTCAGGGCTTTGAATCGGATCCTGGCAGCGACCGGTAGCCAGTGAAGTGATCGCAGCAGGGAGTGACGTGGGAGAATTTGGGGAGGTTGTAGATGAGTCGGGCAGCGGCATTCTGAATCATCTGTAGTGGCTGTATGGCACAAGCTGGCAGGTTTGCAAGGAGAGAGTTGCAATAATCAAGGCGAGAGGTCACCGTAGCCTGGACGAGCAGCTGGGTGGAGTGCGTCGTCAGGTATGGTCGAATCCTCCTGATGTTGTATAGGAGGAATCTGCAGGACCGTGATGTTGCCTTGATGTGCTCCTTGAGGTCCAGCTGGTCATCCAGGACCACCCCCAGGCTCTTTGCAGAGTGAGAGGCAGTCACTGTGGTGCCATCAACCGTGATTGAGAGTTCACGAAGCAAGGAGGTCTTGTACGGGAAGAAGAGCAGCTCAGTTTTGTTGAGGTTGAGCTTCAGATGGTGGCTGGCCATCCAAGTGGAGATGTCAGCCAGGCAGGAAGAGATCTTATCATTGATCTGTGTGGCCGAGGGGGGGAAAGAAAAGTAGAGTTGTGTGTCATCTGCATAACAATGATAGGAAAAACCATGTGAATTAATGACTGGGCACAAGTCTGAACCCTAACCCTAACCCTAGCTGTAACCGTAATCCTAACCCAAGTTGAAATCCTACCTCTAACCCTAACCATAGTTGTTACCCTAATCCTAGCTGTAAACCTAACCCTAACCCTAGCTGTAACCATAACCCTAGCGGAAACCCTAACCCTAAGGGTTAGGGTTAGGGTTGCATCTAGGGTTAGGGTTAGGATTAGAACTAGTGTTAGGGTTAGGGTTACAGCTAGGATTAGAGTTGATAATTGTACCTTACTGAACCCGTGTTCAGCAGTTGTCTACGATCATGAAAATGCACTTTTGTACGTCACTTTGGATAAAAGCGTCTGCCAAATGAATGTAATGTAATGTAATGTAATATGTTGTCTTCTTCCAAAATAGTAATACTGAATACTTATGTAAGAATAATGTTTGCATATGCTTTTTTTGTGTCATTTCCCTTTATTTCATAAATGCTAATTTGGGTTTTGGGGACTGAGAAGACCATGATATATGGATGACATCAGTCAGCCTCCGTGGGCAGGTGCCTTGTCTTCTTGAAAGACACTCCTCTCTGCAGGAAGCGCTTTAACGTGGGGTGAAGTTGATCCCACAGTACCATTAGGTGATTTGTCTTTTTCTTCTGTGGGTATCGGTGCACCCAAACCATATCAGGAATTGCAGAACTGCCAGAGCCATTATGTGTTGGAACAGTTTCCATTTTCATATTCACATCCTGTATATGCAAAATACACACCATATACTTTAAATGGGAACTTCAACCTAAAATCTATTTTTGATGATAACCTGAATTGTTAATCCCTTATGGTTTAAAAGAACTGCTAATTACAACATACTACTTTTCTAGATATGTATCTCCTTCTAGAAAAACCTGCTCAAGTGATGCATCTTGTATGACAGGGGAAGCCACACCCATTCTCAATGTAATAATGATGCAAAGTTGGGTCAAGAGGTGTACTCTACATGCAGGATGAGGCAAGTGAGACATCTAAACAACCACAACTTATAAAAATGTATGATTTTTTTTTTTTTAAAAACCTTCCCACACTGGAAGGATCAATACAATACACTGCTGTAACTTTAAATTAGGGTATAGCCCTCCTTTATCATAAACATATCTGTTGTATATGGAATTGTGCCAAGATCCATCACCATCAACGATGTGAAGAAGTACAAACTGAACCCTGTGTGTCAGTGCCCCCCACCTCCCCCCATACATCCACTCCCACATACAGCAGGCAGACTGCCACCCTCATTTTACATGAAAATAAAAGGGAAGAAACACTTTGCTTCTCTGCTATCTTCAGATTGCAACTATCCATATTGATCTGTTGTTCTTATATTTCCTTTTTTCCCCCTGCTTTGTGTTTTGTGGCCTAAGTGTTTTTTTTGTTTTGTTTTGTTTTTTTTCCAGAGCAGCTGGGAGACCAGGCGAGTGCAGAACTGTGTGTGCGTGTGTGTGTGTGTGTCGGTCTGTCTGTCTGTGTGTACATATGTCTGAGCGCCTCTGGATGAAAACAGAATCCAAGGCTGAAGAGCATACTGACCGTCAGCCATCTGTCTGAGAGCTCAGATTTATACCTTCCCCTATCTTCATATTTCAGCCACAGCCCCTGTTCCCCCCTGAAGAAAACATCGCCTTAAATGCGGGGGGCCACGCGGACAGGAGCGAAGTGCAATGATATCTGAAGGTCCTCCTCTTGCCAGCTCACTGTCTCCCATCTGGGTGAGTGATGTGTGTTTTAGCCCCGTGCATGGCTGTTATTGGAGCCCGGGGAGAACCGGATCCCAGCCTCCTGCAGCCCAGAGCCAGAAGGAGAAAAAGAGAGAGGGGCGGATGGGATGAAACAGATGAGCAATGCCAGTCAAAACAGAGAAATTTACAGATATCAGGCTTTTTTTTTTTTTTTTTGGAAGATTGCTGGTTTGCTATCTGACAGTCTTCCTGTGATGAAAGAGGCACTGGAAATTAAGTCAGGAGGCCCCCGTGAATTATATTCAATCCATGCTCCAGGCAAAGCACTTGTCAATTTCAACTGCTTTTGCAACCTATTACTTACAAGGTACACGGACAGCAAACTAATGGGTTTCTAATATTGGTGGTGGTGTGCAGGGGGTCAACCCGTTAATAACAGCAGGGAAATGGAACAAAAGACGAGGAGCATGAAACGGACACCAGGATATCGCCGGTCCCACAGCGAGCCTGGCTGTGTGAGCCTGAAAAGAGAGAGGGAGTATGGAAATGAAGAGGGTAAATTAAAATAGAATACTTTTAGAATAGAAGGAGATTAGGTTTAGAGCAGAAATGAGCTTGCATGTTCCCGATGTGGCCCTAAATCTGAATCAGCCCATCAGATGCAGAGGAGGCACGTAGCTTACCTTTGCTTGATGGTTATCAAGTGACCCATTCCTGCCTGTTCTGCATAATTAATATACTGCCAGCTTAAATAAGGATTGCCCATTAGACCTGTAAGTATCCATAAGATTCACCCGTTATAAGTTATTTACTGTAGAGTACATACAGGTAATGCTACTGTATTATAAACTATTAACTGAAAAAGGAGTCAGTAGTTTGTGGTTTGTCCTTATTAACATCTAATCATTTTATTGCATTAAAGAGACTCACATTAAATGTGTTATCATTCATTCCTCTATCCTCTAGTAAAAATTATGATCACATTATTATTCACCTGACATTTAATGTCCTATGATAGCAATATGTGTTCAACATTTTTCAAGGTCAAAAGCCCTAGTCATAACACCTTCAATGACCTTAATAGAGACAGAACGGTGATTTACAACCAAGTTATTTTTTCCTCTTCATGTTTGTTTGTTTGTTTCATTCTTGCTGCAGTTGAATTTATCTACAATCTGAAACGTGCAAGATATCAAATGACTCATTTCACAGTTGGTGCAGATCGTATTCATTTGTCAGGGGGAGACACCTGAGAGCATATGGCGACAAACCAGAAGTGACGGAACTCCACAGTAAAGTCTGAATGTGACTATATTAAAAACCCACAATGTAAGATGGCAATCTCTTATGAGCAGCATTACAAGATTGGATTACATGGAGACATTCTTAAATCATGTTGAAGGAGTGGGAGGAGCCAGGGGAGAGAGCCCAGGCGGCAGCAGGAGGAAGACCATTTTAATACCAGTTTAGGGGAAGACAACACCTGCACAGAGTTTCAGAGTTCTGTTCAGAATGCTAATCGCCTCAAAGATGACATAAATTAAAGCTTGTTTCACTAGGGAGTCTGTAAACAGATACTATTAAAATTGTTTTAATCTGAATAATATTTAAATTATAATCTGGTTGGTCAAGATGACATCAGTCGATACTGCAGTGGTTGGTCATGTGTCAAGCTGCTAGGCAATTACGCATACTACTTTATTTCATGTTGTATATGTAAGACATCTCATTAGGTGGAAAAATAAATGTGTGTCCTCTTCGGCAGCCAGCTGAAGCATTATCTCTTTTACCTTTCTCCTCCTGTCAGGCACAAAGCTGGAGTGCAGAGTTAAACATAATAAATCCTGTATTCAAGTTGAAGCATCCAGTATTGCATGTACCTCAAAAAATTGCTTGTATGAGCAATGGTGGAGGGTTAATGCGTGCCGTTCACACAGACATGCATACCACGAGGTGCTTAATACAAATACCTGTGAGTGGTGCAGTGATTAATCAGAATGAATATGAGGAGGAGGTGGGGGTTGGGTAGATGCAAGTTGGCATTTCAGTCATAGGGAAAGTCATGTCCCTACAATGTTATTTATGTAAAAATGAGGGTACAAAATGAAAAGGACACAAGAATTATTACCTCTCTTTCACTTAGCAGTTTGCCCCCATAAGACATGATGAAATAAAGTGCTGTCTGTGCAGATTGATTTTCTTTGTTTTTTTGTTTCCTTTTAGTACTGATGGTAAATTAAATTAAAAAGGCCAAAATTTCCGTCTGCAATTTTATAAATAGTCAGTGAATTCCTCGGACCATAAAATGTTGATGATGAGGATGCAGAGAGGCAGATGGCACCTTCCAGGTTCAAAAAAAGACAGAGACATTTTCTGGGTGAAAACAGAGGAAGAAACATTTGCTTTTATTTATTGTTTATTTTACCCCATTGAGATTGACATCTCAAAGGAGAGCCTGACATATACACACAGTTACAATGGCAACATCACAATGACAAGACACACAAGCAGGTGAGAATGAATGAATGGGTATGCCTCTGCATTTCCTCTTGTTTTGTTGGTTCAGAACTGTCTCTGCCACCTCTCTGACCTGTGAGTGTCAATTATTCCCTTGGGGCAATCTCAAATGGCCACCACCTAAAGTCCAGCATTTTTATAGCCCTGGCCTCAGACAACCTCTCTCTCTCTCAACAGCATCTGAGAGTTATAGTTTGTCACAGTTATCGTCTGTGAGATGAGCTTCCCTGCAGTCTGATTGGTTCAACTTGGTTTTAGTCAGCATTACGTGAAATGGTTGAGTTGAGTGGGCTCCAATTTTCACTTCCAGTTGGAGCCTGATTTATGCCAGATCATAGTTTGTCAGAGGATGTACACCATTCTCAGAAGGTGGGTGATCTTATCCTAATCAGCCCATACATATCCTATGGTTATGAGCCTAACAAGAGAGGCTAGTACTTTTATAACAGCAAGTTAATTTCACATTTATGTGCACTATGCTTTTTCCATTTAGAAGGTCACGCAAAATTAGGGCTCAACCTTCTAAAGTTGCATACATTCTTGCTATTGGAAACACAGATTCTATTAAATTGTACCTGACATTATTAAATAAACACACACAGAGTGGAAGGAAAATTTCCCCTGTGAAACGTTTATGTATTCTTTATTTTCTGTCATGCTCTTGCATTATATAAAACACTGTATCCATAGCTCATATTTAATTGTATTCTATATCTCAGGCATAGGATCAAACATTGTAAAATATCCAAGGCAATATACTGATTCTATTTAGACCAGTGGTTCTCAACTCTTTGGACAATATTGTTGGCAGGTCCTGGACAGATTGTGTCATGCAGGCCACAATGAAAAGAAAAGCCGTACACACAAATTTTACCCCCCATAGAAATTACATAGACCGTAAAAATCTGCCTACAAACAGATAAAATGATTAATTTCACCAAGTAAATACAAAGTGCAACTGCATATACACAAATTGTGCTTTTATTTTCCAATCACATGTACGCATTATGAATCTGATTTATTAAGGTGTTCAGGATGTGTTAACCCTTTAAGCACATGCAAAACCAACAAGACAATCAAACATGGGACACAGTATTTGTTTTCGTTGGTCGTTGTTTGTGTTATAAGGTTTAGGTGTGCTAAAAGGTTTTGCACATGCTAAAGGTCATAGTAAACCAGGCCCTATGTCTTTTAAGTTTGAAGATAACCTTTCTGTAAAATGATCTGGGTTGATCCAGCACATTGTTTTGGTAGTGTATGGTCTCATTTTGAGAAGAATGCAGATACAAATATTAATCTCACTTTATTAGCTAATGCTTTTGACTAGTTTGCAACATTAAAAAAACTGAAAACCATCCAAGTCAGCAGCCATAATAAATCCCTGAGGGCTCACTTTCTAGGCACACGTATAATTGGGTCTCCTCCACACCCGCTCTGCACATGCATGGCTTGTGGCTGAAGTATGAAAAGAAGCTGCTGGTGCCATGTGTTTCAGCGAACCGCGAGTCGTCTTTACTCTCCCGAGCCAGCAGCAGGGGGTTGTGCAGTTTGTGAATTTGACATTCCAAATTCAGATGGGATTGAAGATGCCAAATTATTATGATTTTTTAAAAATCCCTGAGGGCTCAAGGCAGGATGTGAGCTTGGTTTGGGGCTTCAGTCTTTTCTCAGTCACGGTTAGCATGGTCATCTACATACAATAATTTTCCAGGTCAGCTGTGAAAGACCAGGTTTACAGTACACATATGTGATCCTGATTATTTTTAAACAAAAGAATCACTGTAAAAAAAATAAATAAATAAAGGGGAAAAAATAATAACTATTGAAAAGTAGGATTACTCACACTAATGAGACCGCTGACATTCTTGGCACACTTTGTGAAGCCTCAAGCGTTACACAGTTTGGTTGAAGGCCAGAGCTGGTGGTGGAGATCCTCATCCATCAGGTGAGCTTGGTAGCCAGACTCATTTCAGCACATTTCTGAAAACGACATTTCACTCAAGTAGGTCGATCTGAAAATTGACAGTATTTTGGCGCGTGTCGTTTGTCCTGAAATACTCGGCCACAAATTCTTCAAGGAATTTGACTGCTCTGCAGAACATGCTGCCGCCTTTGCATGAAGATTAGTGAGTTCATTTTCAAGTTCGGGTCAAGGCAAATTAAAAGTTGTGGAGAGTTGCTTTATTTTGATGATCATGTGTAGGTCCCTCAGGAAATTGCCTGCTCTGTTAACTTTCTGGGAGTCAGTGAAACGCAATAAGAGCATTCATGCAGCTGTCACAGGGCAACAAAGTATCTCTCTGTCTTATTACTCCTTAAGGCTCCCTTTTCAGGTTTCCTTCAGAAGTGGGAAATGAATTAGATCTCCATCCCTGAATAAGGGAGCGTGTAGTTCAAGTTTCAGCTTAAAACTCCACAGCGCACATCAATTTGTCAATATCTTTCAGCCTGTGTTGTTGTTCCAAATTCAGTCTATTCAAATTAGGTCAGCGAGAAATGCAACTTCCTTTTTCACCTGGCATCTGTCAATCCCCTCCCCCCCCCCAAAACACACACACACCAATGTTAGACAACAAATAAATTATGTGTGGGCGCAATGCCACGAACATAAGCAGCACTTTCCTTCCATTTAGCCACCTTACTTCTGCATCACTAGGTCACCATAAGGCAAGTGATATTAATCCAAAAGTGAAGCAGTCGTAGTAGTAGTAGCCAAAATACACTTCCCATAATGCTTCTCTGGTGTCCATCAGATAACCTACTACACAGGGCTAGCTGATGAACAATAGTGTACAGTGAAGGCATGGTAAATTGGGGTCATCCTTGGAAACCAGCCCGTTATGTTTGCCTGTCATACAGGGAGCTCTATCTGTTCTAATGTAAACAACAGAATTCAGGGGTGCATTTTCAGAGCAAACTTCATGAACTGCCTATATCCTCCATCAAGTTTGATCTTGTGGTGATTTTAGAGAGAGCGAAAGTTTATGTATTCACGTATTTAATCAAAATGCAGAGATGGGCCACATCCCTGTCGTCAGTGGATTAATCTGGAGCCAAGCTAACTGTTCCAGCAGAAGTTCTTTTTCTATCAAGTCTGCAGATACTGTAGATCTGATATGTGTCTCATTTCAGTGTCGTTGCTGACATTAATATTTATAATACAATTTAAAAAGCACTTTGCAGACACCAAAGAGTAGTCTTTCACAAGTCCCCCCCTCACAGACCAGCTTCCCTTGTTTCAGTGGCAACCACAAGATTTTGTATTTTCTAAAGTTGCAACTGACCAGCAACAAGTTGCTGTTTTATTGTACAGCTTTGCCATTTGGGCAAGCACAACTACACCAACATAAAACACAGCCATAGCAGAAACATCAGTGCTTGTTTGCAAATAACAATATATTAACGTACATGTTTATACAGTTATTCTCTCTCAAAGTTTGACTGGTTGTGTTCTCATATATTGAGTGAAATGACATTGAGATTTACTTGGGAACAACTGTTGTAATGTTATGTTCTGTCCCAGGTTGTAACATACAATGCTGCTTTTCAAAAAAGCTGTCCCAAATATATGAAATCAATGTAAAATTCAGTCAGTCAGCTGATGCATAAGCCTCTCCTTTCTATAATCAAATTCAGGAATGGAATTTAGTTTCTTTGAAAAAACTGTCAAAACGTCTGTGACTAGTAGCTGTTCATATCTATATATCCACAATTTACTCCACAGACATATACCTGTATATTTGCAATGAACGCTTTCAGTTCATCAGCACACAAATCCCATGTTTGATGCCCTGGAATTCTATGTGCCTTTGCAATTGAGCATCCCTTACGTGTAGCAACACATAAATGTTGCATAAGAAAACTGTCCATTTCACTGTCAGTCTTTGTTTTGGCAAAGTGTGTAGGTCCTGCTGTGTCTATTAGAATTATGTACAGGCAGTCTACTGGGCTATGCATCGCCTTTCTGCTAGTCCAAACAGTGCCATCGCATGTTGTCTCCTGTCTCGACATGGAAAGTGCAGATGCAGAAGGTACATTAGCAGTTTTTCTTGCTATTTTGCGATGAATTGGAGTTGTCACACTCAGACTCGGATGAACACCCCCAATCGTCATAAGCAATTTCGAACCCCTGTCAGCCTCCATTGGGTCTGGATTGATAAGCCTTTCCCATTTTTCCTCAATGTGTTGGTCATTCAGTTGCTGAATACCATTCCAGAAGAGAACGCAACACATTCATACCAAACTTTTTTTGTAATTTTAAAAACAGTTATTTTAAGCGGAAATATTTAGCTGCATTTACAGTGTTGGAGTAATTCACATTTTTTTAATCTAAATTCCCAATGGCATGGCCTTCAGCCTTTTACATGTAAAATGTATATTTCAATAACAACAATAATTATAATAAGAATTCCAACGTATGTATATGACCATACATTTTTATTTCCCCCACCAGGATTTGGCCTTTATCTGTTTTCGACTTGAGCTGTTGAGAACCACTTTTTTAAAATGCTTTCCTACCTATGCAATGTGGGTCCGTGCAAACAAGCATGGCATCCTCTGAAGCATATGATGTGAACTGCTGCTTTTTTTATAAAAATGCAGTTCACAAGTCGGGCTTGCACAGACATGAGTTGGAGGATGACACTTCCTCGGATGCCTAATCAACCAGCAGGGGTTGCTTGTGTGCAATTAAGACTCTGTCATCCCAGCCAACTGAAACCATCCCTTCCCTGGGTAATGCTAGCACTAATTGTGCATGGCTCTGCACAGCTGCTGGCCTCAGTTGACACTGGCTTCAAAGCCAGACAGTGGGGACCGCCCATGCATCGATTCCGAAGTTTAACTGGAACTTGCTTGCCGGATGCAATTGCAGGTACAGCAATTGCTGGCACACGGGCACATTTCCCTCTCCCGATATCCGACAGTGCGCCAATCCTTAATTTATCCCAGACCTCCCTGGTAAAGAAGTGTGGGAAGGATTAAAGATCGAAGAGGCAGTCACCATTTTCACCATCTGGCTGGATTTACTTTCTACTCAAATGAACCTAATTAGCAGGGTAGCATAACTGCTCTGTGGCTGACTGGCTAGTCTTTGCTCCTGTTGTGCTCTTTGTAATGTGAGGTTACACAAGTCCACTCAGCTCCTCTTTCTCCTTCTTTTTTAACAGAGCATGCTGAGGGCATGGCGGAGGTCATTGCGACTTTGTCAAAATACCTGACTCGCTTTAAACTTTACACAGTGTGTTTTCCGTTTTCTTACTTCTGCACTGGTTTATCATATATGTCCAGGTTTCCACAGAACCATATAGATCCAAGCATGATCAGAACACGCGCTGCAAGAATAGATCACTCGATTCCTGCCACCCTTGAAAGTGAAAGAAATCAGGGAGAAGGCAGCATGCTCAAAAATAACAGCTTGGAAGACAAAAGCCTTTTTTCACATCTTTAGTTACAAACATTTTTTTAAAAAAATACAGTTATGAGACTGACATGAACAATAAGAGAGTTTTCCAGTCTTTCTGGGCACAATCTAATTTCATTAACTTTCAATCGAGCCAAGAAGCACTTTTTTGTATGGTTGGCTTGGCAGGATTATAAATGTTACTGTATGATAAATGATGTGCATAAAGGCAGTGAAGATTCAGTTTTCAGTCATATTTTGATGAAAATGCAAAATAAGTCTTGTGGTCATTCTATGATTATGATTTCGATCAGGGCTCCCCAGCCTTGTTACATAGGGCTGCTGGGTATGCACGGTGTTAAACCTATTACACGATTATTACTCAATGAAATCTCCTCTCCTGGTTTCATTTCTCTGAACTGGTCATTGATTGCAACTGTTGTTAAGGTGCACACAAAAACCAGCATACCCTGCTGCTCACCAGGGACAGGGTGTTGGGGATACTTGATTAAGGGTAAACCCCCAAAAAAGAGGGAGACAATGAGAGAATCATGGGATGAAATGATAAGTAAGTAAAATAACAGCTAGTACTACAGGGCTGCTTCCATGGCTTGAACTAAACATCACAGTCTACCAGAAACAGTGCATCTTCAGCAGGACAAATCTGATATCCATGGGATCTCTTTTCAGATAAGTATATTTTTAACAATAATATGACATGTTGTCAATACAGCGTGTCTGACTTGTAAAAATAAAAATGCAGTTGCTGCTTTTATAATGAGGAAAGGTGTCTTTCCTAGGGAGCCCATACTGGCTTTTTTCTCTCCCAGGCACATCTAATTAGCACTGGTCCAGCCAGCCTTCTGTAAGAAAAATTATCAGTATATATTCACTTCTTTAATTCCGTTAAAGTGCATATTGTTCCTGTTCAACTCATATATACAGTTCTGGAGTTAATTTAATATTAGGAATTTCTTGGCTCCATAGTGTCATATATGAATTGCGCCAGTTATAACTGTGGCTGGTAGCTTCATAGGGCATTGTGCAATTGGCGATCAGATCACTCAGGATACAGGAGGGTTAAGTTGGGTGGGGCCACATTTCACAACTATTTAACAACCCCCCTGTTGAGCGATCGGTCACCCGTGGACTACATGCTAAAGTGACGTATGAAAGGTCCTCTGACTTTCCTTCCACTCTGTGCAAGCTTAGCTGGTCTGCAACATAAAAAGAAGCAGTTGGTGACTCCACATTTTTGGAAGCGAACCATGGATGTCTACACTTTCCTGAATCGGCAGTGGAGTTTGCACGTGAACAAAGTGGCAGTTGCAGGTAATTCCAAATTGTCTGTGTACAGCCCCACGTTGGGCACCAGATTTGTTTAAAAAATCTAAAAGAAGGAATTCCTCTTGGTATATACAGCAATTGTGATGTCACATGGCGATCTGCATTAGAGATAACTGAAGAATCACACTTTAAAAAGTGGTTACATGTGTTACATGGGGGAGTGTTGATACGATTGTATTTGTGGGGGGGATTGTGCTTTTTTTGTTCTCCTTCATTGCCCTCATCCCTCCTCTCACTCAGACAGTAGGTGCTATAGGCAATCACACATTCCAGGTATGCCTAGAACCTGCCCTTGCTATCAGTCAATGAGACCAGTATGCCTAAACTACTGAACTCTTTTGGTCATGAAAATCATATTCTTGTGCAAGTACAAGTCCGCGGATATAAAAAAAAAACTGACAGGTTCATGAGTCTGATATTATATTTGCAAAAAATGCCATCATTGTCCATCAACTACAGAGAGATACTGTGAGTTAAAGCTTTTCAAAAACAGCTTTTCCATGTTACAGTTGGTGAGAGGAGTTGCAAACAGGACAAATCAGCCTGCAATGCATTTGCAGGCTTGTGACAATTTTTTTTTAATTTGCACAATAAAATTAGCTTTTTTGTATGTTTTCACTGGAGCAAGTTTGCTTGATATTTGTTCAACAGTTTGACAGAGTGGTTAATCTCCCGAATATAGAATCAACCTGTTTTAATTTAGAATGTTTGTACAATATATTTTTAAGCCTCCCATTCATAACCATAAAGTGGAGGTTATTCATTTAGTATGCATGTGCAACATATTGCTTTTAAAAGACAGATAGATTTTAAAAATTTGCCCAGTTGCCAAGTCTAAGTACAAAATATAATCAAAAATATGATTATAATGTGACGTCGCTGTTTTGAATTTGCTGACCGCTGTTCATTATATTTCAGCTACTGTTTTCTCCATTTGTTTTCTGCTTAATTCTCATGGCATTTTTGCAAGCTGTCATTTTGTGGAATTAAAATATAAATGTTTACCTCAGAGATGCATTTTGGGTACAAGTGGAAGGGCTTCAGCATAACAGCATAACAGATGGAGCTAAAAGCAAATGTATTTATACATACGTCCTGTTATTACCAGGACTATTTGAATCTAAATTCTCAACAGTAAGGACCCATTCAAGCAGTGCATTATGTTACTGCTTTCATGACTCATTGAATGTTTATGTAAAAGTCTCTGTTCTTCTCAGATGTTTAGATGTTAGAAAGCATGATCAGTAATAATTTTCCCATAAACAATCCAAGTTAAAAGAACCACTTACCTTACCAAGCAATAATTCAGATAACTGTAATAGTTAGGTGTTTTTGGAGTATACCACTAAACTATTTTCGATATGACAATTTTAGACCGACTATGTGATGAAGCCATAATCAGGACAGCCCAGCAGCAGCTTTGTTGCTGGTTGTCATGGTACTCCAGGGCTGGATTATGAGTCCTAAATCAGGATTTGGAATAATTTGAGAAAACACTGACAATACATGAGTTATTTTGCTGTTCTTGTAGTAGGAACATAAGAGCATTAGGAATGCTTGATGACTGGAACAGGTTGTTCAGCCAGTCTAGGCTTGTCATTCTGCCTACTGTCTTAGGCAGTGGTAGGCAAATCTATAACTGGAGGGCCGATGGGTATGCAGGTTTTTGTTGACAACAATTACCGAATTACATTTTAGTAGTTTTCATTCTGCACGTTTTGTGAATTGTTTTACTTGTGTGGCTGCTCTCACACGTAATTTTAGTTTGTGGTTATATCACATAAAATCAAAACAAAGCTATGTTTCTGTAATCATAGTTAAGGCATTTGGAATGGTAACATTCCCTAAATTGAAAAACCTACCATTGACTGAAGTTAGCTAATTAACTAGCTGTGTGTTTGCTGGCATGGTAATTCCTGGAAAAATTTGTTTTTAACGAATGTGTTTAGGCATCTTTTCCTACGCAGCTAAATTAACATCACAGTGTTTTTTTAGATTATGTTACTGGCTAGCTAGCAAACCAACCTTAACCTTGATCTACATCAGCTTGTTTACTGTAACTTTGTTTGAAGTCAAGGGCTCTTTGTTAAAATTGTGGTTATATTCCCCACTTATTCCATATGTGACAATTGATTGTCTACTGAATACTTATTTCAAGTTTCTAACCCAATTATCACCATTAAATTGCAATGAACACTATTAGATTATCAAGACCTGTTCAGCAGATAAGGACAGGGTGGGTGCCAATCCTGCACTCATTAATATTCACATCCATAAGACATTAGACTACCAGGCAACATGAAAGAAAACAACATTCTATGCTGTACCATCATATAATTAAACCTGCAGATCATTCAATGTGTAATAATGTTGTAACAGCTACGGCACACTAACAATAGACACAACAGCAGTCGACGTTACCCCCAGATAAAGAAAGGCTTTGAGCCCACATATCTAAGCTGTTTAATTAATGCTAGCTAATGGTAGGCCTACTTACCGATCCATCGCACATCTGTTCTACGGCTACCAGGAGTGTCACTAGCAGCAACAGTTGGGAGGGAGGTGAAGAGAGGGAAGGCGCTACACCATGCACTAGTGCTAGCTTTTTGCAAAGCCACATTGTTTTTGTGGATAGTTGGTGAAGTCTTCCTCACATAAATGGGCACTACAAATTATTGTAATACTGCAGTGCCCATGGGCCTCCAGAAATGATGCCGATTTCTTGTGGGTCTCTTCTTTTTTTGGAAAAGAGAAAAGCTTAGTTGTTTTTCTGCATCCAAACAACACGCAATGTTTAGCAGGCCTGTACAAAAGTGCAGAGTACCATTTGCATATTAAAGGATTTTACCAGCGTTTCAGTGATATACATTGTGCTCACTTAATCCCACCCACTGAAAACCTGTCATTTAGCCAAGAGGGAAAGCAAGCCAATCTCAGCACAGTCTTTTCTCATTTTTTTTTTAAAATTAAAAAACAAATTTTTTTTTCAAGAATGATTTAAAAATACTTCTGGGCCACAAAAAGTTTTTTTTTTTTTTTTTTGTTTAAACACATAAAAAATTCAGATTTCAGTTTCCTGGACCTTTAAATAAAAAACCTGATTCACTGCTTCAGATATAAGCAAGTCATTACATTTTTAGCATGTTACAAATTGGACCATTTAAGAAAATACACCAAGAAAATTGCCATCATAAACAAGTTTTTGACCCGTGAAATTTCAAGTATACCTGAGAAGCAAACGGTGATGATCAATTAACCTATAATAATAAGTATTCCATCATTCATGAGCTCATCAAGATAATTAGCTAAATTATTGATTAATGATGATACTGTCTTAATTTCGCACACCTGGTCTCATGTAGTCTATTTGTACCTGTATCCCCCAAGGCTCTCTGCTTCAGCTGCAAATCCAGATCATCTATTTAACAGCATGTAAATGACTACAGCAGGTATGGACAGGGTTACAGGCATGTATTAGCACTTGAGAACATGTATGACAAACTGAGTTAAATACTGAAAATGTAGCTGTAAATGAGCCGGATCTCAAACATCCATTTTCTAGTTACAAGGGGTCAAATACAGCTGCAGCTGCTGCAATACAGCAAGTCAGAATCTGTTCTGTGTTATAAATTGTAACATTGTTATAATATTGTATCCCGTTTGCCATGCAATTAAGGGGAACATTCCATCTCAGTGTCAGCATTTTAATAGGCTTTAATAGTCTTGCATTAGTCTTGCTGGTCTTGCATTTCACAGATTCTTGCACAACATTTCATGTTACTGTAAAGCCTAGCTGAACCTCATGATGGGGTGTTAGAATTTTTTGGGGGAGGAGGGGTCAGGCTTAATATGACCCTCATTAAAACTGTGTTAGCGGAGATGTGATCTGGACTTGACCTTTCTCCGCAGGGTTTTCATTTGGAGGCAGTCGAGCATGGCACGGAGAGACGCTACGAGTGGGAGCCTGGAACCACAGTTCTGTGTACTATGACAGACTCATAGTAAAAGATTTAGGCTCAGGGGAGCCGAGAGAGAGGGGAGGCAGTGTCCAGGCACAGGCATAATGATTGACGCTGCGTGAAGACATTAGCATACACTGTGTAGATGTTGGCCAGTTGCTGGCTTTTTATGAGGCAGAATCATTTATGCCTGTAACACCCAGCAAGGCAGTTTGTATCTCAAAATAAGGAACATCACTTTGAAACCATGAAAAATCTGAAACCATGCAGTGTGACAAATATGGGATGTTAGAGGAAATCAGGAAGGGAGCAAATACTTTTTTATGGCACATTGTATTGATAGTGATTTATTGTTTTATTGATCCCTCCACTTTTGAAATATATATAGTTGCTTTTGTTAAGATATCTTACTTGCTGCGTCCGGCATATCACAATGCACAGCTGCCAAAAATCATATGGTTGGAGATTAATTTGTTCATTATTGATTGGTTTGAGTTTTTTTTGCAGCACATTTTAATGAGGATTCCTTTCCCTCGGCAGCACAATGAATATCACTTGATGTGGGCAAATGTGGGCTCTCCCAATGGAGAAGGAATGGGGCATGTAACCTAGACATGGTTTGTTTGACTTCTGGGTCGGGAGAGGTTGATGTTTGGACTGTACACTTAAAGAAGGTACTTAACCTGAATGGCTGTAGCACTGATCCAGCTGTATAATTGGATGACATGTTGCCCTGGATACAGGCCTGTGCCAAGAGTATGAATAAATAATGTGCATTAGAACTCCAGGCTTTGAGGACAAAATTCTCAAGCACTGTAATTACATAAATGTTGCAGATGCATCTTTTCTCAATTTTAGAAAAAAGAAATATGCTATTATAAATATGCCTTTTAATTTTTTTTATCCATATCTACTGAAGACATCCACCAGAAGTTATGTGATTAAGATGACATAACATTTCATAAAAAATGGTTGACTACATTGTTGCGCAAAATACGCATACACTGTAAAACACTATTTAAATTGGCACCATAACCAAGATTGGTGATTCTTATGTTGTATAAATGAGTTTAAACTTTACATGACAAATTTAAATTCCTCATTTAAAATGGGATTTATTGTTCATTAAATTATACATTAAATGTGTGTATATATTGTTCCGTATAAGACAGGTACACACAAAATTCTAATAATGTTTAAAGGGGAATTTCATTGTAAAATAAATTTCTGATGGTAAATGTATCTTTACTCAAAAATGCTCAATATTTACAATATTAACTTAGCAATCTTCTAGATATCCATATCCCATCCTGGAAAAATCTGCCTGACGGTTAAATTCCCACCCAATGTAGCAGCATGTTAATTTCCCTGTAGACTGAGTTTCTCATGTTCAATAATTCCACTTGCTGTCAGCTTGGAAAAATTGGCCATCGCCTCCATTTATTGACAAAAAATAAACAAACATTTTTGACAGGTTAACAAAATATCCCACGATGCTCTCTGTTTTGCACAAGCTGCCATTCTGGGGAAGCTAACTGCGCTAAAACAAATGGTAGAAGGCCTTGCTGATCTTGCTTACATTTCTAAGAAAATAAAGAAAAGCATTATCTAAGGATAATATGCCTCCTACCCCTGTGACCTCACTGACAGCAAGATGCAGCATGATGTAAATGTAACTATTGTCTGCAATCCACTTTATATCACTTTGCTAAGGAGAATCAAGGCAAAATAAAATTTGGTTTGTATTGTTGGTATTTTTAATTAATTTAACTCTTGTTTGAGGAAAATGAGGAACAATGTGTTTTCTCCAGTTGAATACTTGAGGCAGTCAGATCAGCACTTTGTAAAGAGTACTCACAGTGAGCCAGACCTGCTTGAAGATCAACTGCTGCAGAATAGCTGGTATGTTGGACCAGTAATAAGTTATTCAGAAGAAGAATTAGAGGAATTTTAGCCCTATAGACAGTCAAACCTCAATTATGTGAAAAGGGCACAGTTTGTGCAATCACAATTGGGTTAGTTATTCTGCCAGGGGAGATCATAAGAAAAAAATATTCAATTACTGTGCTGAGGTCATGACTTACGCACCAGATCTAGGGAAAATATGTATTTAAAACACTTTTTGAAAAACATTTTTTGAGGCTGGTAAAATTTGAAGGTAGATCTGCAGATCTGACAATGTCAAACTAAACATTTTACAAACTAGGGATAGTGATTTTTAATTATTCCACATTCCGAGTGATCGCATAATGCGCTCAAATCCAAATCAGTTGGATTCCTGGGGAAGAATCTAATTTTAGAATGCATCTTGGCTGGGTGGCACCACTGGTTATGTAGAAAATGCATTTGTGCATAGCAACGCACATCAATATCCAAGTTTCTCTATCCAAATGAAGTCTTATTGCTTAGCCAATTGTGTCAGTAAACATGAGCAGTCAGATATGATATAAAAAAAATGTATTCTGGACTTTTAGCTTCTGTTTAATATAATTCAATAGTTGCCTTGCTAGCTATCTGTGATTTTTTTTAAATCATGCTATGAGACCATTGTGACCTAAAACCAAACAGAATTGTAATATTAGGTAACCCAGTTGTTGATTAGTGGTATAGGGTATGGAATATTTGCTGAAATACTTAAGTGTTCTTTCCATTGCAATAGAATCACATATTTTGAATCACATATTTTGATTACAGTTATGCTTTTTGTTGGTAAGCTGTTGTATAAGCAGGGCTGGGAATTATGCAGTATGAATGCCGACAAGGAAGCAGTAAATTAGCCTTGGGCAATTCCCCTCAGGGAAGGGCATTCAAACTGTGCAATGCCCAGCCCCTTGCTCATTATCCCACTTATACAACGGCTTACCAACAAAAAGCATAATTGTAATCAAAACATTAATTTCAAAATATACATTTGTTTTCTTCTATTCATGTTGAATTAAGAAATGCCCTTATTTGAATGTTTCTTTTTTTTTTTACGTATGTAGAATTAATAATTAATAAATGGAGCCAACACAGTTGGAAATGCACAGCCTTTGTGAGAAAATGAAAAGACCGAGCAGACACTTATCCAACAAGTAATCAACCTTTCCCCATTACTAAACAAAATGTACAGTCCTTTGGAGAAAAAAAAGAAATGTTCTGAATATTTTGTGAAAATGATTCTTCTTAAACCATTAGTAATATTGTCTACAATGTTAAAGGTGTAAAGGCATTTTAACATAGTTTTTTTAAATCCATGCTATATATCTTACTTAGCAGGTTTACTCTTGTTCCCTGTAAATTGCTCAGTTTTTTTAGTATTTTTTTCAGTCCAAGAAGGACAGTGGCAGAGTAAAATGTACTCAAACAGAGTTAAAACTTTCCCTGCAATTCAGTTTGTTCCAAAAAAGAGAGAGAAAGTGGTGCTTTATGATTGTATTTTTTTATATTTTTGTCAGAAGACATCATGCTGTTGCTGCACCTGTGCCCTGTGTGTTATTTTCTGTGGGTGTGCCGTAAGTGCTTGGAAGGTCAGTCACAGTTTTGATCTAATCCGACCCCTGGATCACCTTATAACTGTGAAATTATACAAAAATGACTTATCCGGGCCATGGCAGTGTGGCACAAGCATTAATAATTATACATTGAGAGTCTGAAATATTGTATCTATGCGGCGGTGGACTTGTTACGTCAGACCTGAAAGAAACACACTGGAGGGAAAAATACCACTCTGAAAACTGCTGATTGAATATGCTGCCCCCTTGACACTTATTTCCTGGCCTGTTATTGTAAAAATGCATGGAGCTTGCAGATTTAAAAAAAAAAAAAAAAAACCCCACACACAAAAAAAAAAAAAAAAAAAAAAAACACTGGAGCTTGTTCGCTGCAGGGACTGTTCACCTTTCATTCTTTGTGACCATAAAGTGAGTGTTAAAACCTAAGAAGAACCATACTTGATTCTCAAGGTCCTTGTAATTACTGGATGTTCTCCACTCATAAATATAAGTGATAATCCACAGTATGCATCTTTTCAGGGAGCTCAAACATTATTTTATATGTGAATTACTGAATTCATGATCTTTGTTTATCATCTATTTAAAATGAGTTATCAGATGTTTTCAAAAGTACTTATGGTTTCAATTAGGTTTTAGGGCTCAAATTAGGGTTAGGGTTATGAAAATAGTAAGTTTGAGGGTTGAGGCAAGTTTAAGGCTGTGTTCAGCAGCTTAAAGAAAGGTTAGGACAGGGTTCATTTTTGATTTTGTTTGTGCCAAAAAAAAATTATCTCATAGCACCCATGACCATATAACCATAAAAAGTTGTCAAATATATGCAGATTTTTTCAGAGAAACCTTTTTTTTATTTTTTTTTTTTTTAAAGGTCTGGAAACAAAAGTCACCATAAATGTCCTGTATATCATAACAGCAGTGGCCCCTGCTTGACGATAGGTGTACCGCAAGTCCACTTGTTGAGCTGCACTTCAAGTGTCTGCCTCCAAGTTGCGGTTATGTGAGCCCTACTTGGGAACGGCAGTGCGATAAGCAGCGGCGACTGACATCAGGCGCTTCAGAGCAGAGCATATGGTTGCCTGCAATCTCCCAAATTGATAATATAGGTTGCGATGAGCACTGCTCAGTGATGATTGGACATTGCCAAATTGGGAAGGGGGAAAAGCTGAAGAATACAAAATCAACCATCTGGCCGATCTGGAGTAATATCTGATAAGCCCCTCTGTTCAAGCCCTTCCTTTTCTCCATCCCAGAATTAGTTTTCCCTTGACTGCTGTGTCTTTGTCTCTACTTCACGTTGTGGTTGACGATTTTTGTTTTCGCTTTTTGTTTTTTTTGGGGGGAGGGGGGGGAATGGGGATAATAATTATGATCACTTTGGCTGAATTCTGAACATTCAGGCAGGCGGACTTCAGTCCCAGTTCAGCCTCAACAAATGTACCGCTTTATTGTCTCCCTCCCAGCCCATGCAAGCATTAGCATTATCTGCACAGTGTGCATATTACTTGGTTTTGCTTTGCTAGCGGCTGAGACTATATAAATATGTTCAATACCGAATTTATTTATTTATTTATCCATTATTTATTCATCAAAATGTCATATTTTGGAAATCCATAATTAACCATAATTAAAATGCGTTAAGAGGTTAAAAATGAGTTTAAGAGTTTTAACAAAACCTGACAAGCCAAAAGAAATGGGGAATTCACCTCAGACAGTTGCCAAATGGAATCTGAAGTTCTATTATTTTATTGTGTAATTATTAGTGGCACGCATATAATAATGACATCTGTGCACATTCACAAGACTAATGGGCTTCCTCCCCAACCCAAGATAATCAATTTCAACCGCTGGTGTGTGCCATTTCACTCCACCCTCTGGAAACAAGTGGGCGTGTGTGTGCGTGCATGCCTCCCCCTCCCCCTCCCCACAACGGTCACGCCCCTTGGCTGTGTCAAGCACACATACAGATGGTCAACAATAGCGGCCCCTGCCCCAGGAGACATACTCTCCTTCATATTCTGTGCAGGGACAGATTTCCTTAATCAGCTTCCTCATTAGCAGGCTATTTGTCCTCCCTGCCTCCACTGCCTGTCCACTTTCAAGCAGGAAGGGGATCCTTTTCCTGCTCTGTGACAGAGTAGGGGGCTTTTAAATGAAAACACACATTTTCACTCAGCCAATGGCACTCAAAGGGGGCTCCTCCATTCAAAAATGGCAGTTTGATTGTTTGTGTTTATGTCCTTACATTTGAACGGCTTATGCAAAGGCAACGCATGTGCAGGGGCTTGTGCCATTAATTTAAATTTAAAAAAAACTGGCTTGCATTGAGCAGTGTGCATTTTTTGAAAGTGCATCCTTTGAAAAATGGCCAAATATTTAAACCAGTAATACTTTGCGAGTGCTATACAGTTGTGATACATACAGTATGTATAGGGAATCAGCTTGTTGGGAAACTGTGCAGGAGGCCAATGTGACTAGCTTAAAACTATTGTATTATTATTCATTAATTTATATAAATAATTATACAATGATTGATGTACAACAGTACTAGTAATTTGATAATATTTGAAATTACAATATTTGTAAATAGTTGCCCATGCCTTAGATTAATTTACTGATCTCTGCGACTTATCAGTATGCTATAATTCATTATCAGCCAAATTTATTTTCAATAATTTTAAAGAAAACTTTTCTATACCATCAACTTCCATTGCAAACACAATAAATACATTGCATTTGAAAACCTATGGAAAGGCATGAACTAATAAGTATGTATTTGCGCTTTATTCGGCTTTGCTATTTGCATTTGTTTTGACTCTGTACTCCAGCACATTGAATATGAGTTTAAAGTGCAGACTGTCAGCTTTAATTGGAGATGATTTCTATTCCACATTCGGTGATTCGTGTAGGAATTTCAATGCAAAAAATGTTTGTTTTAACAAGGGTTTTAGTTTTGTAATGATACTTATTTCTCTCCTGTAGACAATATTAGATTGTTTTGAGTTACTTTTTGCTTGACAAGAGAAACTGTCTTACCCCACTGGCAAATCTTGAAATGAATAACAGTCACACCTCACTGACAATCTTTATAGGATATATTAAGTACAAGACTAAAATGATTACTGCTGCCTTTTTTTTGGTTTTTGGAGTATACAACCCTTTTTATACATAGTCTCCCCCATTTTAGGGAAGCAAAAGTAATTGGAAAAAAGAACATAATCTGAAATAATGTTGTCATACTTAATACTTGGTTGCACATCCCTTGCATTCGATGACTGCCTGAAGTCTGCAGCCCAGAGACGTCAGCAAACACTGGATATCTTCCCTGATGATGCTCTGCCTGGCCAGTACTGCAGCCATCTTCATTTCCTGTTTGTTTCTGGGACATTTGTTTTTTTCAGTACTATCTTCAGCTAGTAAAATGCATGTGCAGTTTTATTCAGGATGGGTGATAGAGTTAGTCAAGAACATCTCACTTTTTGGCACTGAAAACCTCCTTGGTTCCTTTACCAGTATGTCTGGGGTCATTGTCCCGCTGCAAGGTGAAACACGGTCCAATGAGTTTTGAGGCATTTTGTTCAATCTGCGCGGGTAAGATGTTTCTGTGCACTTCAGAATTCATCCTGCTGCTGCTGTCAGCAGTCACATCATCAATGAAGACAAGTGAGCCAGTTGCAGTGGCAGTAATACATGCCCAAGCCATTGCACTACCTCCACCTTGTTTCACCGAAGAGAGGGGGTGCTTTGGATCATGAGCAGTTTGGAAACTGACAGTTGCCATTTTCACCTTAAATTCATGATTTTATTTCAAATCCAATGTGCTGGAGTACAGAGCCAAAACAACAAGAATCGTGTCACAGTCCAAATACCTTACGTACTACAAAATATACAGTGCCCTCCATAATGTTTGGGACAAAGACTTTTTTTTTTTTCTTGACTTGACTCTGCAGTCAAACAATTCACATGTGGTTAAGTGCAGATTCTTATGTTTTATTAAAAGCTATATTCTATGCATTGCTGTAGTTATTACAGTAAGCATATGCATAACTATTACAACAAGAACATTTTTTATGTTATCTTAGACAAGTATGGTTATGATTTTTATTAAATATAATTTCCAATATAACAAATATTTACAAAAATGTTTTTTTCAGGACTAGTTTTCATCTTAGTTTCAGCTTTTGGTTTTGGGTGATAACGCTGGTTGTGACGTACTGTACTGTTAAAGACTGACTATCTGCCTTTGTAAGCCTCAAGAAGAATGAAGAATTTGTTTCAGCAACATCTTCAACCTGTGTACAAGTATTTTTAAATTGGGTATGTGTATATATATATATGTTAGGGTGTGTGTGTGTGTGTATTCATAATTCTAATTAAGTACTTCTGTAAGGTTTTTTGTTGAGGATATTTAATAATATGCATGCACTAACGGACATGATATAAATCTATTTTAGACTGTAACAGGTGGGGTAATTGTGTCACAGCATGCAGCCGTCTGCTGCTTTTGTTCTTGAAGGAGTAATAGTGAGCAGGTCAAAGGTTAAATACCACATGCATTGTTTTGGTGGGTTTTGAATTTTAAAAAATGCCTCACTTTTCTTGTTTGAGTGTGATTGGTTTGGGGGACAGACTACAAGTGTTTGTGTTTGAATGAGCCAGTGACACCCCAGTGCATTCAAATACAAACAGTGATTTCGTGGAAGCAGTGTCAGCTGTCAGTTGACTCCATGAGCTATGTAATTAAAGTTAAACAGCCAACTAACAGGAAGCGTCCGTTTCCTGATTTGCTGATGTGCATCGGGTCCTCCTCACAGATGAGAAGAGCAGCACTTCCAATTGGTGCATAAACCCACCAATTGGTGTGGTGTTAAACTCAGGCTGATGATTTGAATATGTGTTTCAATGGCTTGACTTTATTTGAAGATTTATTTTATCTTAATGATATATAAATACTTAATTTCATGTTTAATATAAGACTTTGTTATCAAAACAACTAAATTTAATTTCCATACAGCTAAATTATCTTAAAATACATTCCACCCACTCGAAATGGCATAAACTCTCTTTATTAAAAAAAAAGACTAATTATTGTAAATTACTTTTTTTAAATAGGTCAACAAAATAATAATTGTAAAAACATCTATTTGTTAAATATATATAATTGATGCAGAGTGTTCTCTTTATGTCCTCATCCTGTGGCATGTGGCTACAAATATGGCTGCTTGAGGCTCTGTAGGTATTCTTCTAATATCACTGATCATTTCTCATATTCTCAGTCACTCATATTTTGGATGCTGAGGAAAATAATATTTATATTTTAAAATAATTCCTTCCTTTGCTGAGCTTAATATGTACAATACAAAAAGAAATGAATCTCTGTCTCTACCTGTTTGCTTGTGCACTGATCGCACAGCCTGTCCTCCCTGGCTAGCCAGGTTTTCCTATGCCGGCTCTTTCCAATGGCCAGTGCTGACACGATATTTGGTCAGGATCTCCCTTTGTTTTAAATGTTTAATGGTGACTAGATTCTAGATATATTTAGGGCCCAGTAGCATTCCAATTTGTTTTAAGTTTTAACAATTGTATGCCAATGACCCACATAAGAGTTTTTGAGGTGACTGATAATTTGGTTCACTCTAATTGATGGTGTGCCTGAGGTATTGTCCTGAAGCTATTGCCTAAAGTAAACTGGAACTTATTTGCCTGAGATCTAGTTTTTTCCTGAAATATTATGACACTAGTCTCATTCATGTTCACTGTCAGGGCCCAGGTCTGGCAGTGTTGCTGCAACAAATCCATGCTTTTCTGAAGCCCCTTTTCTGTGGGGGAAAGCAGGATGAGAGCATCTGCATAAAGCAGGAATTCCTCTCTCTCTCCCTCTTTGCTTCCTGAAAAACCACTTGACATGCTGTATGGAAATTTTCCACATTGTCTGAAATGACATGATTGTGTTTTTCTTCATTCATAGTCAGTGGAAACTGACAGAGCAGTTCCCTCTTGATTACAGTCAGTTCACTGGGTAATCTTTGTTGAAATCATAAAGCTCAAAAAGCTATTCATTGTGATTACCAATGGAGAATTCAAATGCCATCCTGTACAGTATGCATGAGTGTTGACATTCAAAAACAGAATGACAAGGGCTAAAATTCAAAGATCTGAAAGATTTTTATTTCTCCTTGACAGAAACTTGGATTTTCTAACGCAGCAATCTCGATGTGAAGGGTGTTTCATTAGATGCACCCCATGAAATATTGCCTTTATGAAGTCCACTGTGGAAAACCATGTCAACCATATGAATTGGTCATAACCCTACTGAGGACCCAACCCCCTGGCAAACCTCTATTTATTTTATGTGTGTGACACTTTAATGATTTTCCTGCTGATATTACCACTGTATAAAATAGATGTCACTCATGTCATGTGTGCAGGAAAAGGAAAGAGGAGGGGGGCGGGGGTAGGGGCGGGTGGATGGACTGGCTGTGTGTCTAACCCAATATGGTATTTGATCTGAAGGGAAAAAATAACAAACATAATTTGCATTTACATTATATTCTGTCATTCTTTGATGAAAAAGCTCACCTGCTATATCTGAGAATAGAAAAAAACCAGAGTGCTACTTTTGTGTTTTGTTCATACAACAGAATGGATCATTATCATTAACGTGCTGGTGGACTATCAATCAACCAACCAATCAATAAATACATTTTTTATTGTGATTTTCACTCCAAGGTGCCCTAGGGTATTGAACAGGTTTTTACCTGTAAAGTACAGACAAAGCAAATTTTACACACATAACAGATTACATAAAATTTCCCCCCAAAAATAACAATAATAATGAGTTTTTTTAAATGGCCATTGTTTTTGCTTTCTGGAGGACAGTTCCACAAATGGGGAGAATAGCTAAGATCTAAGTTCTCCGCTCTGAAATCTCTGACTCTATAAAATGGTGTTTGATATCACAGAATAATAGCCATAGAGGACAGCATGTCAAAATGACATGAATATACATCTAATTTTGACTCTTCAAAGCATGTAATTATTGGCCTGTTACCACAATGAAGTAACTTGTCTTTTTTTGCACTTGAGGATAAATCTGTAGTGACTGGTTCTTGATGCTGTCTGTCGACCATAACTAATTTAATTGAACATGATTCGTCTCACACAAAAAGTCTTCATGAGTAATTAATGCTACTTACATAACTAAGCCGTGTTAATTATTCAGTGAGGCTTCCGTCTGTCAGATGTTTACAGTTTCAAATACTTGAATGCGTCAATTCATTCCATCCCAATGTGTGTTTTACTAAACCAAGGTGGCAGAAGTTTCTGGAATCATTCATGCAGCATCATTCAACATGCTTTGTATATTACAATATACTGCACCTGATGAAAAATCTCAGAATACTTCTTAAGTGTCAGTGTAAACTTTGTAGTACAGCTCATGGTAAAGGGTCAGTGTAAATGTTATAGTGTACCTCAAAAATAAGAGTCAGCGTAAATCTCACAGAAGGCCTAACTGTATATCTGGTGTCAGAATTCTAACTTTAGCAAGCTTAGAAAGATTTTATAGCTTCAAAAAAGTTTTTTTTTTTTTTAGAGTTTTACTTGGAGCACTCTGACATGAAACTAAGCCCATAGCTGAAGTTTTATAGCATATCTTGTTTTAGTCCACCATCTTTAGTGTGCAATCTCTCTGATGGAAGTGTCACATTGAGGGGTTTTTAGTTTTTCTTAAGATTGCTTTGTTATCTCTCTTTCTTTTTTTGGCAAAAGGCAACAAAGGGATGCTGAAAAACAACTATTTGATTCAAAAGAATCTTTGTTACTAAACGAATAAAGGTGTCCATCCATCAACCACATCATTCTGAGCTAGAATGGGTTTTTTTTAAAAGGAAAATCTTTCATTATTTTGTTTGTTTCATGTAAAGTGCCAGGTGTAGCTCGATTTTGTCCCAAATTAAGCATTCCGTTGCTATTATTGCTATTTAACAATCACATTGCATTCCCTGGCTTGTATACATAATTAGCTTTCACCTTTTGGAATTTCAGCTTCGCTTGACTGATTTGAATTGACTTTGAATTGCCAGGTAGCCAGAAAAGAAATAACTACACGCTTAAAATCCATGCATTTGATGAAGCACGTTTCATTGTATTCAGACAAATTGCAGCAAAAGCAGTTTGTTTTTTTCTTCTTTCCTATGGAAGCGTTCTGTTTTGCAATGATAATTGGGTCGGCGGCATGTGATGTGGTTTGTTAGCAGAGGCCTGGGCTCTGACCACAGTAACTGCTAACATTAATCTCCACTGAGACACGTTATACGCCAGAGCAGAGATGGGTGTGTCCTGCTATGCCGTGTGAGTGCTGGGAGACGGCTGTCTTTATGGAACCCCCTAACAGTATCACACTGCTCTTGCATAAAGCAGGCCAATTGCTCACTTTATCTTTTTGACAGCTTCAAGTTATGGAACTTGAATAATCTTATCTCATCTTATCTTATCATGGATATCAGATTTCTTCTTATTGTTTTCACAGACTGATAGCATATATATATATATATATATATGCTATGCTATTAGGCCATCTGTGTTTTTGTTTTTTTTTTCTTTAGGTACAGAAGACTTAATATGTGTGCTTTTATTGAATAACAAACCAAAATAATAAACACAAAAAGCTGAGTTTTATTTAAAAATTATCGTAGACAGGACATTCCTCCTTTGGCTTTAATTACAATGAAAGTCTATCCAATCATTTTGCAAATGGAGGGGTGGAGGGTTAGTTAAATTGACTGAAATCTTATCTACCTTGCTTGCAAAATGACTGGATAGACTTCCAATAATTAATTTAATTGTAATTAAAGCCAAAGAAGGCTATTTCGAGGAAAGTTGTGTCTCAGATTATTTTAAAGTCAAATTTATCTTTTTGCGTTATTGAAAAAAAAAATGTACTGTGGTTTGTTATTTAATAAATGTGCATGTATGAACTGAATATTAACTGAATTTGTCTAAAAACACTACAGGTGCCTTAATACTTTTGGCCTGTACTATATATATATATATATATATATCACTGTCTCATACTATGCGATGAAACTGTTAGTGTCAGTATTAGGGTGGACTCTCTGGATTGAGTCCCTTTACTGGTGCTTCTTGGAACTCCCCATTTTTGATCCCCTGTAAATATTTATATATGTAAAAATTTATTTTTAAAATAATTCATTTTCAATTTGCATATATTTACAGAACATATGCAGAACCTGCACAAGAACAACCAATGGGAAAAGGGCAGTCTAAAATAAAAAAAAACTGCACATCCTAATCTTCTGAGTAAGGCTGACAATGAATTTTGCAGCACTCCACCAGCTATTCAGAGTGAGTTGATCTGTGCAACCTTGCTGTCAGCCTCTCCAAAACTAGAATGTCCAGGGACTGAGCTGACCAAATGGATTATTGGCAGTGTCCCACCCAGGCCCTTCAGTATTGATTTCTAAGAACAAGTCTAACCATAAAAAGAAGTGTATTCTGTATGATTCATTGGATTTCAGTGTGAACCCCAAAAAGGAGCAGCCCTGGGCTCAGAGACAAGAATGCTCGCTGGCTTGCTTAGTCGTAGGGTATAATCATGTTCATGGCAGGATAAATCGGGGAGATTTATTAGCTGTTTATATGTGGATCCTGTTGTTCTGGTTATTGTTTAGACTGCGTTTGTTGATTTGCATGTTTGTGGTGTAAAATGTGATGCATCTAAATCTTTGTTGGAAAAATACAACTTTTACTTGATTAAAGACACACACACACACACACACAGTAGCATGATTTTTAATACAATGAACTCTCTAAAATATTCTGACCAAACTTTCTTCTTGCCTAATTTAAGCCCCTGTGATATCAACATTAACCCAAAAAATGTAATTAAACCAGCATTTAGGGAACAGCTAGAATGGTGTGTGACTGCGCATGAATTATTTTATTTCTCTGAGAGTCTGCTAATACCTTTGCACGTTGGGATCTACCAGATAAAATGGCAGAATATTTCATTTTGATGCCTTTCTAGTGGGCAGCGGCTTTAGTCTGTGACCACATCCAGAGGTGAAACTTGGTTTGTCTTTGTCTTGTAAGCGTTTCCCCACCGCGTTATTGTGTGCCTTCAGCATCAGATTAATGTGGAAGGTAAAATAAACACCCAGGTGAGGCTGCTTTGTAGACTAAGAGACTGGAACATCAATGCCATGATTAAAAACTCCAGGAACAGCTCTTCAAGTGTATGCACTTTTTCAGGGTTCTCTGTCAATGTGAATCCCACTAAATCGGTAAAACTCGGAGAGACAGGTGGTAAATTATAACATGCACATTGATATTATAACAACAAGGCCATTTTGAAGGGGGCTAAAGAAAAAAAAGAATGAGCAGGAATGTTGTGATTCACCTCTCAGAAAGTCTTTCTGATTTAAATGTCTTATGTGGATTTTTTTTTTTTTTTTTGAACAACAGTCCCCCTTGTTCAAGGTGACTCTCATTTTTTATATGATCAATTTGTGTAGCCGGATATTTTCTGAAGCAAGTCAGGTTAAAGGGGAGTTTTTCTTTCTATCCTCCTGAATAAAATGAGCCAACTCTCTATCTCTAGTGAATGCAGAGATATAGCCCCAAACTACTGTGTATGCTCCAGGTACCTGCTTTACTGTGGGCTACCACAGGGTGGGCGCTTGGTGCATGGGTGGGGTTCAGACAATACCAGTCACCGTTTGCCACTGCAAGTGAAAACAAGCAGAGGGTCTGGGCATTACTACTTGCCCTGGAAGCCATTCTTTGAGATTTTTGAGGGAACCATTAACCGCCAGCTAGCTAGCTAGTAAAGAAAGAAAGTCTAGGTATATGGCATTCAATTCTGTTTACTTTCATGTTTAACATCTATGGAAAAGTAAATGCTGTTTCGCTGTAGTGTGGAGAATTGCAAGGGTTTAACATAACTATGATTCAAATAACTATGTTCACTTGACCCGTTGAAAGAAATTTCAGACATGGTCAAAACTTATGCAATATTTGGTTGTCATAAATCCGGCAAGAACAGACATTTTTATACAATACCTGTGGTGAGCAAAAATGGGGTAAGCCAGATTTGGAAAAATGTATGGTTGACATTACTGACATTCACAGGCGTGTTTATGCGGATATTCTTCACATCTATGTTAATACATTTCAGTGAATTACCTGACAAAATTATTACGTTTGTCTCTTATTCATTCATTGCCATTTTTCATTTCTCATTAGTTTTTCTGAACGACACATCAACAGCCAAACACACATGACCTGCCCGGGTAGTCATTTTCAGAGAAATAAAGACAGAAGTATGTTGGTCTGAGAAATCAATTTGTAGTATTACCAATTCTATTGTCAGTTAAAAATGATATGATTTCAGTGTAGGGTTTTTAGTCACTTCACAAGTAGCTACAATATATACAATGTTTGTGTAAGGCAGAAAACGTGGGCTACTAATTCTTTATTTTATTCTTTGTTAAAAAAGAGAGAGGTCAAGTTAGCCTTTTGTTGAGTGACATCACAGAATTCTATGGATACGGTCTGTGTTTCCTAGCTCATTGAAGGGCAGTGAAGCCTCATCAAAAAGGAGAAAGGGTAGATGTGTACATCATTATGACATATAGCCTACCTCTACCAAACGCACACCTTGCGCTACTAATATTTCTGTGCAAAGATTGCGTTGGCCAGCCGCAAAGAGAGGCTTAATCGGTTACACCTTGATCAGTTAAATGAGATTAATGTTGTGTTGTATTGGAATTTCCCTTTACAGTAAGTACTTTGCTCAGGGGTGCAATGGCTATGCCTCATATAGGAATCAAACCTGCTTCCCTGCTGTGCCATAACACTGAGCAGCGAGTAAAACATGTCTGGAAATGTAAAAATAGATGTCCAACAGAGGATAAATAGACAGGCACATTACATAGGTTTCATCACTCGCTCTCTCTTTCTGCATCTTTTTAGTCCATCTTCAGTTCTCTTTCTTTGTCTTACAATTACTTGAGTGTGCTTGATTCTGTGTGCTTGCATCTATAAATGTGGAGGCTACCATGTATGGCTAAACTTTGCAAATGTGCAAATGCTTTTCTTTTGTTTTGTTTTTCAATTAAAACCTTTTCATTCGCCAAGTATAACTCAACTCATATTCTTGTTACACAAGGAGGGAGTGAGTGAGTGAGTTTAGTTCAATTTCTGTTTCATCCTCCAGGTATGATTCCTTGTACACTTCCACAACTCTGAAGTACATGAATAATAACAGCAAATAAAAACAGGGCTTTAATGGCAAATTTACACTGCTGGTATGTGAGGGATTTACAGCCCATTAACCTCTCAATATAAATAATTATGCTGAAGAATTGGCAGAAAATACAATTTACCAACCTGATAAAGACACATTATGAACCTGCAGGAACTGAACAGACTTACGCAGAAGGTTTGCTGTTTAATATGCTTGACAAATTGCTGGGCTTTGTAAGTACTTTAGTATTAAGGACTTCTATGAGGATCACTAAATATTAAGAAGCCTGTATTTTTAGATGCAATAGCATACTGTGTGTATAGGAAGGTGTTTACACATGGCATTTCTGTTATTCAGCACAAACAGCTCTCATGTGTGTATTCATATATATTTATTTGTTATATACATTGAATTATGCAGATTCTTGGCAATATTATATATCAATTTGGCAAAAAAAAGTGTACATACAAAAATGCTGTGGTATCCTTCAGTGTATTTGTTGCTGACCATATTTTTTATTTTTTTGTCAGCAATTGGACAACAATTGGAATTTTATGCAAAGGAGTGGATTCAACAAGGACAAAAATGAAAGATTTATGTATGTTAGTAGTAAATCCCATGCTACCTTTATGTAGTAGCAGCAGCAATACCTGATGCAGGTTAATTGAGATGATGCTACCTTTGAAGCACAGAAACCTAATATCCCAGCTTGACTGCACTGGTGTTCGCTAAATTACACAGTCAGTATTTGTAAGACTATTTCAACAGTATCTTTTCAGGTGTTCCTTAGACTGGTCAAATGGGCCTCCATTTCTAATTAAAATCTCCAGCTTAATGTTCCAGCTTCTATCTTCATTGCATAGGCTTAATTTTAACATTGGTACAGACACATTTGACCATTGTCTTACAAGCTACTCCTCCAGCACCCATCATGAGCAGATGCTTTACATACGTCCCTTCTTTGATTCTTCAGTGAGAAACGCTGTGGTACTGCTACAATTTTTTTTTCCTCTAATCAGTTTGAGGTGAGCTGGTACCAAGCTTAAGGTAATTAAATTAGCTGTTTTTGTTGTTGTTGTTGTTTTTTGCTTATTTAAGGGAGTATACAAGGGTGAGAGGGGCAAGAAGGTAATTTGTAAATGCAGTTAACCCTTTGTGGTGTAGATAAAAATGAATGAACAAATGATGTTTCAGTTCCTGCTTGTTGGTGGGAGTGTAAACATGCATTGTTTCTAAAATAATAAACCGTAACTTTTCCAACACACATGCTGAGAATATCATGCACTGGTATAAAAGCTCTTGAGACTTTTTACCTAATGAGGTGGTTTTTTTATGACAAAAAATGATTTTGTAATGCCTAATTCATTTTGGAGACATCGGACGAAATCACTAGTCTCAGTGTATATTTCTGAGGACGACAATGAAAGCAGCTTTGACTCCACAGCCGAGGGCATGTTCAGTGAAGAACTTGATCCCATTTTGTATTTCTGAGCATCTAAAAACAGTCTTAAAATATGTTTTATTATTTAGCTCTGAATAAAGAGTAGGCCTCATTTTGAAAAATGTATGTGGCATGTGAAATTGTGGTTTGAAATTGATAGGAGTACAGTTTTTTACTAAAACTTCAACCGATGAACCTCAAATAAGTAAACTAATGTAGTTGTGTTCTACAGCAGGGCCGGCCCGACCCAATGAACAAAGCAAACATTTGTTTAGGGCCCCGTGATTGGTTCGGGGCCCCCGCCCTCCAAGATAATAATTTTTTTTTTTTTTTTTTCCAATCAATTAATCTAATAAACAGTACACACAAATGTAACAATGAAATGTAGTTTCATTTAGTATATTTTTCTAAATTTCTTAAACCTAATTTTGGAACCAGGAAGGAGGATTTTAAATTGTGGGTGCTGAGCTGCGGATGATGCGCGCAGCACACTTTAACGTTAGATTACCGCCGACCAGCAGGCGAGGTTAGTGTCTACTGTTACTGCCTGTCGACTGCCAGCAGTAGCTCGGTGTCCACTGATTGGCTTTAAGAAATACTTACTTATTTATTTACTCTTTCTATGGAGTTTTTATCTTTTATTGTACTTTTTCATTGTACAGTTTATCTTGTTTAACAATTTGATTTACAGCCTGTTGTTCTTTGCAAGTTGTTCAAATCTGCTACATTAGGTTGTTTTAATATATATATTTTTAATAAATAATTGTGTTCCCTAAGATAATAGATTTTTCATTAATCTAAATATTAATGGTGCCAAATCTTGCTGGCTGGGGCTTCGGGGGTGGTTTTCGACTAAAACAGAGGGCCCCATATAGACTTTTTGTTTAGGGCCCCCAAAAACCTTGGACTGTTCACCAGTCTTCTAGATCTGCTTCCATTGGTGGCAAGGGGAGAGCAAGGACAGGGAGGGTGACAAGCAGGGGGAAATGGAGCTAATTTCAGCACCCTTCTTCCATGTATACAATATATAGTATTTTATACCTGTAAAGACCCATAATATCATTTGGTTACAAAGTGTCCTTCTGGAGTCTCCTAGTGGCCTTTTTGGAACACCGCCTAGATATACAGCTCAGAAAAAAACAATGCAGAATATTCATTTATGGTGGTATTTAAACCAGTTTGTCCAGTTTGGCTCCATTGTGTTTATAAGCTGACCAGGAACAGCCACAAGCATCTGTATCCACTCAAAAAATAATCTTTTAAGGTGAGAAAAAAAACTTCCTCTTTCACTGTGTTTGAGCTTCTGTTACTTTGTTTCAGTACTATTTATAATAATAAATGACCTCTTATCATTCCCTTTAAGAGCTATGCACATTGTGCCCCGGTGTACTGCCAATTTCCGTAGTCTACCACTGTAATGGAAGATAAGGATATACTCATCAGAAGAAGGTTCTCCCAGGAGGAAACTGACATTCTTATGCCGGAGGTGCAGAGTAGGGCTGTCACTTTTTTCAGACCTGAATCTCCTAAATAAGATAAATTCGTTCAAATTTTCTACCATCAATAAAACATTATCTAAATGTATAATTATTATGGCCCAGTTTTATTTTCCCATTAAACCTGTAGCTGAACAGCCAAATGCACTGAGAAATAATGACTAAGATGCACTATGAAATATAACTAAGAAATAATGAAATATAACTTAGAAATAATGACAACTATATATTGATGTTTTATTAAACAAAATAAACCCAGAGGAGATCATAATGATGCCAATGATGCTGGTCACCACAATAAAATTACTCTGTAGATCAACTGTTGTTTAGACAAAATAAAATATTATAATGCATGAGTCCATCGTTAATTCACAATGGCATTGCTTACTTAAACTGAATTAACCAAACTCCTTTGGAGGGGAAAAAAGTATCAGGCTTTGGAGATATAGCAGGGCAGTAGCTACTTGCATACATTGCAGACAGCTTTCTCCTTTGATATTATTGCTCCAATGTCATAGAACCCGTAATATTTCCAAATTGTACTCCTGAGGAGCGGTGCAGTTTTTCTTGGCTTCTCCATTTGGAATGAATAGCCTACTGGCTACGCGGATAGCATGTGAACTTTATTTTTAGGCTACTTAATGGCATACCCCGCAGACAAATCAATGAGCCATAGATGTACCAAACAACGACAACTTTAAAATCTTCTAAATACGGGAGTAAATACCCTCAAATTAAAGCAGACAGTCTACTTGAACCTCATAGTCATTGTTTTATTTCAAATCCAATGTACTGGGGTGCAGAACCAAAACAACAAAAATTGTGTTACTGCCCCAATACATTGCATTTAGCTATAGTATCTGTAATCATAATCTGAAAATCATTTGTGGTGTCTGTTCTATGAGAGGACATTGGGTATGACCGCAAAGCACTTTGTCTCTACTTCTGAGAGATACTTTTAAAGTGGTCACCTTTTTTGATTCTTTTGAAACATTCATCAGTCATTTCACTGACTACTGAGGAGTGTTCAGTAAATACTCTGTCATATTTTTATCTGAAAGTTAAGAGCAGAACACATTGTGGCTAGACTGTAGCCAGAAATAAATCAGCATTTGAGTTTAACTTTGAAAAATGAAGAGTCCTTTTTTCTACCTAAAAACAGTTTTGGTGGTTACTGACTGAATTCAAATTACATTGAATTGTGGGTCAAAGTTAAGGACAAATGGAGAGCTTTTGTGCATCAAGTTTCTAATGCCAATACAAATTCATCTTCCAATATTACATGCACTCAAAATAACTCTGGCCCCAGTGAAAGAGTGCAGTCGATTCTTGCCCGAGTCTCATGTATCCATCTGTATGGTGTAGGATGAGAGCAGAATTCTGACTGTACTACGGGAAATGTGCAACCTTTTGATAAGTCTCTGGAGAGTCTCTTCACTGTGCACATATCATCTAAGATTTTACTGTCAATTATGAACATATATATTTTTCCCTCTCCAGTTGATTGGGCTTTCTAATAGCACACAGCTTGTGTGTAATCGGCTTCATTAAGTCCATCATCTACGTGTGCAAATAAGCCCACAGAATGGCAGTGGAAAATGAGTGGTGACAGTGAAAGGGTTTCAGAGACTGAGGATGGATGTCTGTTTCAGTGCGTTGGAAGAAAAACACTGCATATTCTACCCATCATTTATTCATCTGGCATGACATGATCAGCCATCCCTGCAAAGTGGGAATTCAGAAATCTGCAGATTGACTTATTGTGTAAAATGTATATACAGTATACACGTCTATATATAAATGTCTTTGTTTTCATATAGGCTATACTGAAATCAGTTTTTTATTTTTAAACCATTCATTTTCCTCCAATTTGTAATGTCAAAGCCTATTATATGTTTCAGGGTTCTGATTCAGTCTGGGAGAGTGTGGACAAGCACACTCTGCTGTAGCCACTTGTTTTTACACTGCAGTCCACCAGCTGAGCTGCGTAGTAACTGCGTCGCATTTTATGCACATTTGCATACCATGCCGTTGGGGCAAATCCCCACACCATAACCCAGGGTACAGCCAGTTGAGCCGGCAGCACTGACTGAAAACAATACTTTAGAAGTGCAGTCAGCGCAGAGACACCTCGGACTGCTTTGAGATGTATTCTTTGTCTGAGTCTACAGATACCATCTGCAGCAGTGGATGTTTTGTTGTTTCAAAATATGTATTTCTGTCAATAACTCACTCCTTCCTCTCTCAGACATGCAGAAAATCAGAGGTGAGATAATTCCAGGTACAGTTTGTCAGGGGATTGGCTTTGGGCTAACTGTGCTTTTGCAGAATTATTTTCAGTCACGGTGTTGTTTGATAAAAGCAGCCAGGGTTTGCATTTGCTGTGTATTTTGCCCTCACAAACTGCTACAGCACAGTGGGCAAAGCCCCAGGCTGGGAAGACAGAGATTGCCGGTTCAAATCCTTGGTGAAGCACTGCCTTGAGAAAGGAACCTGACTGAAATTTCTCAGGTAACATTTTGAGCTGTTTAAATATATAAATGGACTGTTATGTTTAATCATCTAATAAGAATGAATGCCCTGCAATACTATTTGCCTATTTTCCAAATGTATAAAGGAAAATGTGCATTTCCTCAAACATATAATACAGGGCCATTTATATCATTCATATATACTAAATTAATAAAGACCTATGAGGCGATTGTTCTCCTTTGACTTTCTGTGATCATGTAATGGTACCATGGTGGGGTGGGATTCCATCCAAACCCTATGGCACATGTTTTTATTCATTTTTAAAATAAATCCCATATTATAATTGATTGTCTTCCACAGATTCCTACAAATTCAGACATTCCCTGTTGTGTTTAAAATTCTCTGCCTGCTGGCGTTCGATAATAGTGTATACAAATCTACCCCACAGGCGCCCCATTTCTCACCCTCAAGGAGCTCCTTTGGCCCCACTTTAAGAGGTAAATACCGTACACCACACAACGCTTACTGTAAGGTACCCTGTCTGACCCCCCTGAACATAATTGCCTTTCATTACTTTTTTTTGGTCAACTTCCTTTATGTGCAGCGGTCTCTCTGTGTCAGGTGATTTGTGTTTGTTATCTTTATAAAGTGTAGATCAGCACTTACTTCTTTATATAGCAGGTGTGTGGGGGTGGGGGGTGGCTGGGTGTAATTCCAGGCGGACAGCATCAGTGAGGTGTACTGAGCGTGATCAGGATTCCTCCAGAGGCTCTGGTGTTAATTGCTCTGCCCATTTGCTACGTCTGCAGAATGGTGCTGTATCTGCGGTATCTCTCTGGCCCTACAGGTACCGCAGTTGTTGGCTGCCTCTCGATAGCTGTAAAAAACAATACAATTTCAATTATACGGCCTACGGTTTGAATCTCTGTTTTTATTCATCCTATAAGGGTGAGTGTGTGTGTGTGTGTGTGTGTGGGTGGGTGGGGTGGGGGTCTTAATAGAAATTGGGGAGAATAAGAATTAATAATGTAGAATTATTTTACAACAAGTCATAAAAAATTTAAGTACCCTGGTACACACTTTTTCTCATATAGTGCATTTTTATGATGTATTAATAATGTAAAAATTGCTACATATGATATGCGTTATTTTCACCCAAGCGTGTTTTTTCCTTAACAGTAACAAACTTTAGCTTCCTCACTTTTACTTCCACAATTAATGTTAAGGAACTACCTCCTTACTCTTCGAAGAATGTGTTAAAAAAACTGCTTCGATATTTTACCCAAATATAGTCAATACACACACACACACACATTTTATGGTGTTGCATTGTATTTCTGTGAAACAGCAGCCTTTTGCAAAACAGTTAAACTTCCTTCAGATAAACTGTTTATCACTTTTATTTGATCCTCTGACAGTCAATTTACATTACAGCGTGTAATGATTTAGGGCTTAGAGTATGCAGTAGACTCATTTGTAGTCAATTGAGTTAGATACAACAGACTGTCAGTGAATATCAGCTTTTGGAGCACATTTAGGCTGTAGTTGTTTAATGTTGTCATTGTCTGCCCATTGATCTTGAAGATGTATGAACAGGAAAATGTGCAAGGTATGCGTTGACGAGCTGCAAGCTGTTTTGAGAGCAGTTGCATTTATCGAGACAAAAAAACCAAAAACATCTATCCTTATCTTATGTTGTCATTTAAATCTGTTTTCACCACACATTTTCAAAACTTGCTAAATTACCTGGAAGGCACCAACATTTCAGTGGAAATGTTGCATATTCAGCAGTTTGGTTTACAGAGCCCAATCAAAATGGAGATTATCAGTCCAACTGATGGATGTCTTTGTGTTTCAAGAGCCTGTCTTAACTTAATCTTGGTCAAGGCATCATCCTGGAATAAAAAAAATCTACTTCCTACTCTAGAAATCGACTACTAGTGCAACAACCAATATATCTTGACCGATTGGAGGTGAAATTCATCCCTAAAATTGTAAAGATGTAATGTAGTGTGGGCCTCTTACCCACAATAAATCGACTTGAAGCACATTAAGCAATTTGTTTTTGAAGAAAGAAAAACACTGTCCTTTCCCTTGCAGCTCCTGATGTCCGATCCCAGGCGCATACATTTTTTTATTCTGGGTCATTGATGTGCCTAAAAATACTCACTCTTGTGTCAAGAGTCCCTCTTAGTCATAATCAATTGTCTTGTTCAAGCGGCATCATCTGCTTCATTGTCCCTGTCATTAGGGAGAGAAGGCTACAGCAGGAATGGAACCAGGGAACAACTGCTGGAAAGGCTCAGAAAATCCCAGTCGGACTAAGGTGACCTCATTGAGCAGTGAAGCTGCCATTCTCCAGTGGAAACGGTACGTATATAGATGAGAGAGACTAACTTGCCGCAGGGGATCCTTCATCTCAAAAAGAGTCATTATTACAACCATTCAGCCATGTGTAATTTCTTTCCTTTAACATCGTGTTCGGCACACTGGCCTCCAGCCCTCTGACATCCTGACCTTTGAACCTCTGCACTTAGACCATGACCTCCATCTTGCATTTTTAAAGTTACTTCTCTACCTGTACCTGAGGCGCTTCGCTTACTGTGTTTTATCCAGCCGTTTTCTGCTGATTGCCCAGTTGGCTCTTAACTTTATCCCAGTGTCCAATCACCTAGATCAGTACCCCTTAAATTCAGCCTTGCAAACCCTTCAGCTGGACCTTTTACCTGCTGTCCATTTTAAACCTTTACTTCTGTGCTCATGGATAGAAAGGGAAACCTGTTGGAGTCCCAGTCATCAGGAACCTGTATTTTAATGACTGACAAAGGAGTCAGAGGAGGAGTCAGCACATCTACAAAGTAGAACCCATTTACTGAGCCCAGCTTATCCACTAGCATAGCCATAGAGTACAGCACATCCACTGAGCACATACTATCTTTGGCACATCCACAGAATGCAGACTCTACATCACAGTTACCAAGCAACACAATATACTGTACATTCACTGAACACTGCAAAACTACCGAATATATTTCTCAGAGCACAGCACAACCACTGAACATGTTAACAATAATGCTCCACCATGAAAGTCACTAAATAGTGTGTATCGTGCATCAACATAGTCAATGAGACCCGAGATGTCCACTGAGCACAGGCTAGACCGCACAGTGGCCGAGCGGAGTGTACTCACTGAACAGTCACAGAGTACAGATGAGCTATAGTGAGTGCAATGCTCTAAGTGATTGAAATGGCCCTGGGTTTCTCTGGGGAAGGGGATGGAAGGCTGACAGAAGATGACGTTTGTCATTGAAAGCTGGCTGCTTCCCTCTGACTGCCCGCGAGGAACATGTGGAAATTAACCTCTTTGACATCTACAGCATCTGAGCTGCCGGAGGCCTCTCATAGCTGCAGTTTCTTTTTTATAATTAAAAAAATACCACGGCTGTCTTTAGCCCGTTCAATATCCTCATTTGCATCAAGGGCCTTGCTGGCTTTCTCCTGAAAAAAAAACACAAATGAGGCTCTTGATACAAATGAGGATATTTGATTTGAACGGGCTAAAGCCACCCATGACATTTTTTTAATTACAAAAAAGGAACCGGACCTCCTCCAAAGGTCACGACCCCGGAACTTCCCAGAGCACGTTCCTGCTGGTCCACTTCTTCCCCCCGGTGGGAGAACTGTTTCCTCATCTTCCTGAGCATTCTCATCCCCATGGAGACGACCCATGACCTGCACACTTGCGTAACAGGATGCGCACGTGGCCTCGTAAATCCTGTGAAGGAGACGTGTGCTTGGCAGCCCGCTGTTTTTCTGACGCCTCAAGAAAGGGGTTATCCATGTTACGGTTCCAGTTACCTGGGGTTTGCCAGTTTGGGCTTCCTTTATTGGGGAGGGGGTACTAACCTCACCAAAACTGCAGCATCAGTGTCCTAGTATTCATCTTTATTGACTACTTTTTTTTTATTTGTTCATGGCATCATCAAATAGTGAGATATTACCACTTTGAAGCATGCAAGTAAAACTCTAAACTCTAAAACATAATTACAAACATTGCTTTTGGGATGATCTGATAATAATAATAATAATAATAATAATAATAATAATAATAATAATAATAACGTTACACTGACATTAATTTGTTCTAATTTGGCCAAACATTTAATCCTGAGGGACTGCATTGGAAATTATTTAATCTATCATTAATTTAGCATTTATTTTTTCAGAGCTGTCTCACAATAAAATAACACTTTGTATCTGTATCAACCAGTATGATACTCTGTGCAAAGTATATAAATTCACCACAATGAGAAAAAAGATGAAACACATACCACACTTACTGCCATTAATAGACTTCTATTTTTTCATATTCCCACTAATTTAAGGTTTGTTTCAGGTCTTAACCATCTGCTTTCATTGAAACAGGTCAGTCATTGAACTTGATTATCAAGGTCAAGAGATAATTAATCAAATATCCTCTATAATTTTTTAAAATAGTAAATGAAATGTTTGCCTGAGTTGTAAACAGTTGACTGAAATATACAGGTAAATTACATTACCCAGTGAGTCCTTGGGTTAATTGCTAATCCACATTTTCAAGATGTAATCTATTTCTGAAATGTCAAGTTGGGCAGTGGCTGTCAGAACATATTTTGAACCTGCAAATCTACTTGAACTGCTAAACTGATTCAATAAAAGTGGATTTTTTTTAGACATGTAGAAGGAACATTTTCTTAGGACAAATTAAATTAATAGAAGTTGTGTATCTTTGGCACAGTTCTTTATGCATCAGCAACACTCACCTCTCATACTTTACAGCAAGACAAATTATATTTTAGAATTTAATAAAAATAAAAAAATAAAAGATTTATTTTTTAAATGCTGTTTCACACATTTGTATGGTTTTGTTCAGCACATGGTCCCCCACAGCTCAGCAGGAATCCGCCCTGGGTTAAATGCATAGGAACATAACTTCAACCACTGTCAAGAAACTATGACCCTTCCTACTTCAGCAGTACAATAGTTTTTAGTTGCATTTAGTTTCAGTTAAAATGCTGTGGATTTGTCAGCCTGTTCTGAAATTTGAGAATTATTCTCAACATTTTGTTGTTGTTGTTCTGAAATTATTTATTTTGGGATATACTTTAACTAAGTACTGGTGAAAAGATGTCCTAGGAAATGGGCAGTTTCCTTTTTTTGCTACTCACATTAGCCTATAGGTCAGTACTTCCCAACCTCTGTCCTGGAGACCCGTTGTGTATACTGGTTTTCATTCTAACCCCAGCTGCACTCCCAGAATTTGAGTAAAACTGTTCATTTTTCTAAATTACGTTTGATGTTTTTCAAGTCTATAGGGATTGTTTTCCCTCTTAATTCACATTAGGACAGAAATAGTGTGGACACATGGCTACTAAAACTAATCATTTTGTAGATAAGGAAGAATTTATAGCCAAAGAAAATGATAATGAGCCAAACCTACATTGTGTTAATAAGTTTAAAATTATGAAAGAACATAAATGCGTGCTCAACAACCTAATTAGGAGCTTATTGATTCACCTCTTTAATTTGATCAGTTAAACTTTTTATGGAACTGTCTGCAATATAGCACAAAAAGCACAATGTGAAAATGGGATTTTTTATTTTTCATGGTATGCATAGCTATTTGTGGCATAATGTGTTTTAAGAGGGTAAAGAATCCCTGTAAACTTGAAAAGCACCAAATTAAGAAAAATTAACAGCTTGTTAAAACTCTGGGATTGCAAGTGTGGTTGGAACAAAAACCAGCGTACACAATTGGTCCCCAGGACAGAGGTAGGGAACCACTGGCCAATAATGTGTCAAGTTATTTGTATTTCATAGTTTAGTTTTGTTAATGTTGTTTTGAAATGAAAAAAGATAATTAACCTTGTTTTCTTACAAGTGGTACCATTATGGTGTTTAATTCATAGAAAGTTTATTCATTTACCTTTAAATGCCATGATGTTTGATAAATGAAACATTTTTTATGCCATTTTTTTATTTTGTGCCTACTTTAGGACTTTTGTGCCATAATATTTGGGACAAACCAATTGCACTGGATGAGTAAATTAATAATTAGCCCCAATGTTGCCAAGGTTTGTTAAGGTATTTTTACTTCTTACATCCTGCTTTCAAAATGTTATGAGTAATATAATGTAATTGTGTCATACCTAATCAAGGAGACTACCAACAGAAAAGACTTATGCAGTGAAAATCTGGTACGAAGATTCATAATTGACAAAAATGTGGAAACTAAAATTGACAGCTTATCTCTTTGCTTTACATATGTAATAGGATTTTACATACAGATCACCTGACAGATATGGCTTTGTGGCAATTTGTAAAGACTACAATTCTTATCAGTTGTCACATCAAACATAATTAATGTATGTCCATTTTTAGTTGGTCCTTACCAATGACAATAATATTAACTGACAGAGCATTTTGTTGTCATGCAGTGGTGATTAGGTTGTAGCTTTGGTGCCGTATTTGTCATGGGACATGAGTAAATTCAACAATAGCAGTCCTTCTTACCATTTTTATTGCAAATAATGTGTGATTCTTTTTTGTCTTTTGGGTAAAAACAATCTGAGTATAATGGAAAAAGGTCTTCAGTTTGCTTTATGTCCCAGTTGTATTTCAGTTGTGTACTGTATGATTATGTTGCTATAGTCAGAACTTAATCAGACCAGTGTGTCCTGTAGATTCAGTTTGTTTTATTTGTTTGTTTTTATTGTTTATAGACGCACACATACATACAATGAGCTCCATAATGTTTGGGGAAAACATTGATTTGGCCTTGGGCTCCACAATATTAAATTGGTAAACAAATTCACATGTGGATAAACTGCATTCTCAGCTTTTATTTAAGTTTATTTGTATACACTTTGGCATCACCATGTGGAAATTACAGCAGTTTTAATGCATAGCCACCATTTCAGGGCACCATAATGTTTTGGACATATAAGTGTTACTTGAGCAGATAAGATGCCTCTGTATACTATTATATAATTACTCTGTATAATTCTTCTGCTATCAGCATGCATTTCATATTTTAAAATATGATATGGTTATTTTTAATAACTACATGTTCCTTTTCTTTCATTTCAGTGGAGACACATGACTGATTTTTTGTTTTGCATGTCACAGTAAACTTAACTCTGTATAAACTGTACTATGTTGACTAATTCTATGTAACAGTGGGCTACCAAGGCGAACTGTTCAGGTGTGAGGACTTGGTTGTAAGTCTGAGTGACAGCTGTTATTTCTGTTAATCAACCATGCTCTTGGACAGATATGTGTTGTAGTTCATTTAAAATTATCATAATAGTCTTAGCAGGAATGCTATTCCTTATGAGAGTTATATCTTTTATCTCTTTCATAATATTCTCTTTTTTGTATTTGTTTTTAGTGGGAAATGGCAATGGGGTTGATGGGTTAAAATAAAAATATATTTCAAAATGTTTCTGGGAGAAGTCTGACATTTCCATTTCAGAAAGGGACCAGCACACTTAGCATTGCTCTCATTCGCAGTCGTGGGATGTTCTGGAGGTCCATGTCCAAAAATCCATGTCTAATACCTCCTGTGCACATATGTCTTACCCACCGACATTTGGGATTTAGCTGAACAAATCGCTCTCACCTTTCAGAGTGGCAATGCTCTCTCATTTCTATTGATTTCAAAAATCGTAGTGTAGAAGGCCACCTGAGCAGATCAGCTTGTAAACCCCATCGACTAAACTGCCAAATGGGCCCTATGGTCACTGGTTGAAGCAATGTCATTGAAGCCCTGCCATTTATATTGCCTAAGCTATGCCATTTTTTAACATTTGTTATCCACCCAGTTTGTTATCTGCTAACTGAGAATTTGGTTTCCTTTTGCAGTGATGACTATTGGCACTATTGAATTGGAACGTTTATTAAATTAATTAATGTGTTTCTTTAATGCTGAAAACACATTAGTTGAATTAATTCATGATGAGTATTGTTGTTGTAGTTGTGTGCACAGTTCCACTGACTGAAGCCAAAATAATGTTGATTTTTCTAAAAATATCAATTGTAGCTACATCCTACGGATCAATCAGATAGGGTAAACCGCTTTCCTTCTCCTTTTCACTCCCTGTGTTTATAACTCTTCATTTTGTCTGGGTATTTCTCTGTCATAAAAACAAGGCCTGCCTGTCCAGCACTTTGAATAAGATTGCATTTCAGACATGTTTGAGAATCTTACATGAGAGCCTTCTTGCATGGCACTGTTCTGCTTTATAAAGAAATGTAACTTGCCTGCCAACACCCAGGCCCAGATTTCTTGTCCTAGTGATGGAAATGTTTTAGACCATTTCAATCTGAGCTGCATGTCAACAGCAGTCTGAAATTAAGTTTTCAAAATAGACAGTGCTGGAAAGAACCACGGTTTTTTATGTTTGAGCCATGGTGGGATTATTTACCTAAGAACTTCCTGAAGGATGTGAATGCTTGGTGTCTCTATGGATGAGTGGCTCATCCACTTGATTCCCAACTAAACAGCATTTCTGAGTAATTGCATTTTCTGTCTTGATGGTTTGATGGCAGTTCAGGTGTTTCTCCTCTTTCTGGGCACTTCATGCACTAGGGTAGTTTGATTTTTCTGATATAAATCTAGGATGATCTACTCTTACCAGTGACAGGAAAAACAGCTGATTTAGGTTTAAGGTTGGCAAACATTTGACATTTGTTCTTCTGTTATTTTACTGTCTTAAACAGTTTGTGTATGCCATTAAATGTTAATTGTACAATGATTTATGTAGCTCGTATAAGAGTTTATTTGTTTCTGAAATGTGGGTTCTCAGTGTGAGGATTTGAAAGGAATAATTAGGTACCCTAATCCACTAATATTTTCAAACTTACATACTGCACCCCTGACCTCAATAATGCTTACCTAGATGTAACATGTTGCAACTAGAATATTCACTTTTTATCCACGTATTTAAGCGTGGCTGACAACACGTGTCTTTACAGACACAGTGATGAACATCTTAACTCTTACTATTGTTAAGATGAAAAGTAACATGTACATGTTCAAGTGATTATCAGATATTTATTTTTCCACATTCCACGTGCAAATGTATTGTGACTTGTGCTTATGTGTGTGTGTGTGTGTGTGTGTGTGTACATACTGCGCTAATGATATGTTTATATTCAAGGTATGCTTTTGAACCAGTGTTTGTTGCAGACTGTACATTGTGTATGAAATGGTTTTTTTCATTTTCAGTCTTTCTAAATTGTTTGTTTTCTCTGCAGCTCCACAGTTTTGCCGTGCTGCTCACCTTCATGGACAATTAGCCCTCAGATCACTGCAGAGAGAGTCTGAGGAGCGCTCATTTAGAGCAGGCGGGTGGCGGAAAACAAACAAAAAGCACTCATTTGAATAGCACAAATATATTCTTTGTCACCTTGACTAAACTTTGAGGCACAGTTCAGGACAAAAATAGATAAATCTGCTTTGATTTATGCTTAATGTGCTTCCTTTCATTTCTCCCTCCCTTAAGTACTGCTTCTGTACGTCCTCGGGTATTACATTACAAACAAAAATATATTAATGAACAGCAGTCGTGTCTAATAAGATGTTATGTAAAAGTATTCTCATAAACGAGCAGCCTTTTGGGGGTTGACAGATATTCATGTAAAAAAACAACTTGTAAGGAAAAACATTTAATGGGTGTTTCATAATGTTCATCATGTTCAAAATACATGTTTTGCTTCTTTTTATTTATTTAAATGTACACTCCAATCTACATCTATACTATCGGGATTTTCAGATGGTTAAATATGGCAGATACAATAAAATCACAGATAAACTGCACATAAGTGAATAGCGATATATTGCCACGTATGTCTTCTGTGAAGTTATCCTGGCAATTATAGGATCAATGATAATTGCATAGCTGTTCATAAATCAGTTCTAATAGCTTTTGGTATGGTAAAAATATAGCCAAGCACAAACTCATTGTTTCTAAAAACACTTACATCGCATGCATTTAGTCATGAGTCGATGTGTAATTACAAAATGGACAGCCTGTTAAAGGAATATTTCTATTTACTGCAATATTCTAAATGTTTGCAAGGGAATTCCGTTGGAAATACTGGGAGTCAGGCAGAGAGACATTGGGTCTGATGTAATTGTATAATATATAATCAGCATAAAATAAAGAATGGTTCCCTAAAATAAAGAATAGATGCCTTTCTGATGTGGTCTCAAATATGGCAAATGCTAAGCATCTGAGTGCTAAAATAAAATGGTCACTTGCTTTCCTCCTGTGTCATTCTTCAATGGCTTGCTTTTATTTCTTCCATTATGGGGACAAAGGTGGAAATTATTTAAAGGTAAATTACTTTTTTCTTAGTGCACAGCATGCCAGAATGCCTATAACAGCTCATTGCAATTCAGAGGTTGCAATTATGACTGGAATGAAAACCAGCATACACCATTTGTTCTCAGGACTGAGTCTGAAAACTCTTAATATTGGGCCTACGGTGTCATTTTCTTACAGGAGAGAGGAAGAGGGAAAAAAAACTGACAAACAAAATAAAGTCTATTAATTCTATTAATTTCTGTGACCATTGTTGAATACACGATTCACCTCTTGTGTGAATGAAAAAATACCGTTTAGAATTTTTGCGGTTTTCTCACATTCAGGACATAAGCCTATAGGCTTATGTATTTTGCTGACTTTCCACATAAATCCATTTTTCATCAAGGCTTCAAACACCTTTTTATTCATATATATATATATATATATATATATATATATTATATATATATAATATATATATATATATATATATATATTCATTGTTGTTGAATAAACATGATTCCCCACATCTGAATGAGAAAATTACATATTTTGGACATGAGACTATAGACTTTTTAAAATTGTGTAGCATATCATCTCATTCTTATGAATATGACATTTGTCTCAATGCAGAGATTCAGCGTGTGTTCAGGAGTGCTTGATGTCAAGGGTGGGCCCCCAAAAAGCTAGAAATGACCCGGTGATAGATATATGATGAGGGCCATGATTGACAACCCATAGGAGACCTTTACCCACAATGCACAAGGACTTGCGTTACCTGTGGAGATGGGCATTTGCTGTGTCATAAAAAGACAAACAACGTATCGTTCCAGAAGCCACTGCATTCCAAGTGAACTTGAAACTGGTAGTGAAACAGGGCATAAGAAAAGCCAACATGCCCACCCTACACACACTCCCTCCATTTGCTTCCCATGTGAGTGTGTAACTGCATATAAAACCTTCTGTTTTCAAAAACACTGGATGTTGAATAACACCGGAGGAAAAGGCGCATCGATAATGCGCTTATTCGGGAGCACCAGGTTGTCCGTTTTCCATGGATATTTTTCACCTTCAAGGTTCATCGTGTGAAAGCTGATTTAAAGATTAGCAGACACACTCTTTTATGAACCAAGTCCAACTGGACAGGACATTAAAGATGTTTAAGTGTGATTAAACCTCTTCAACCAACTGCTATTTAAACCTTTCTTGTGGGTTTGACGAAGATTACGGTGGTGAGGCTCTATTATGGATAGGGGAACTACATTAAAGGACTCTGATAAACGGTTCTGTTCATGCAATTAGGATCTCTTCTCTTAAAAATGGAATAATAATAATGTAAGCTCTAAAGCAGGTCTAAATATAAGTGAAATAATGGGCCAACGTTTTTTGCCTTTAAAGGTTCTAGTTGGAACTAATGCACCCTGTTAAAACTTTGATCATTCAACACATTTCATGGGAATAATTACATGTTTCATGTATTATTTAGAAATAGAAAGAGAAATCTAATATGCAGACAAAGTTACCGGCTTTCCATTTCTTCTTTTCTGTGCTACTGGTTTATTATTCTTTAATGTTTTATCTTTTCTCCCAAACAGTGTCCTATACGCCTTTAAATAAGTGGACACGCAATATTTTTTAAAAATACGTCATAATGTTTAGTTATAATATTTATCAGAATTAGCTAATCACAGTAATGAGGAATGAAATTGGCAGAGAAGCGTTCTTTCCTACTACTTGGCAAATCCGCCATTATAATAGCAATCCACCAAATGGGAATGGGAGATGACACTCTGGTTTATTTCATGTTATGCCCAAAACACACCTAAGATTAATTAAGAGACTAAGTACAACCCCCTTGAACCATGCACCTTAATTTGCGCTCAGATTATCCGCTGTTAAACTAGCAAAAGTTGATTTGGACACGCCCTAAATGCACTTGTCCCATGCGCTTTAGACCGTGCGCTTAGATCGTTAAAATATAGCCCTAAAGCACCCTAGCTCACTGTTCACCACAACTACTTGGCTATCAAGAGTGGGTCAGATTACGACATCTTGGCTCTCACACTCGATGCATGTAATTGCATAGCCCTATCATATATTGTTGAGCTCCTCCACACCCCTCCTGTTCCCCTCATGGTCCCCTCTGTTTGGCTGATGTTGAGCCCCAGCCCTTTCACAGTCACTCTGATTGGCTGTGATATTAATCTCCTTCCCCCCTGTCCACTTAAAATATTCAGCCTCATGTTTATGGAGCTTCCATTTTATAGGGTACCTTGTGAGTGAAAACAGTCTTTTAATCAGTTAATTTTGCTTTCAACTTTAAATGCCCATTTTTTGCCGATGTATTGTTTTATACCATTTTTGCATTCACAAATGGCCCAGAAATATTTGTAAATAATTCTTGGGGAAAAAAAAAAACCTATGCTGAGATTGGCATGCTTTCCCCCTTTGCTAAGCACCAGGTTTTCAGTGGGTGGGGTTATGTGGGTACAATGCACATCACTAAAACATGAAGACCAGTGAAATCCTTTCTACTTGTAATATGAAAATGATGCTCTTGCCACTTTTGTGCATGCAAGCGAATTTGGAAATGGCTTTTTACTGTATTGTGCATTCTCTGGATGCAGAAAAACCATTACGATTTTTCCATTTGAAAAATGGAAATGGAGAATTACAAGAAATGGGTTTCATTTCTAGAGGCCCACAGACACGGCAACATTGCACTAACCCCAACAGTTAAATTTGTAATGCCCATTTTTACAAGGAGGACTTCAACAACTATCTACAAAAACAATGTGGCTTTACTAAAAAACCTTGCTCTGGTACATGGTGCAGTGCCTGTCCTTGTCTGCTGAACAGGTCATGGTAATCGAATCATATTTATTATGATTTAATGGTTATAATTTGGTTAAAAACTTGAAATAAATATTAAGACAATCAATTGTCTCTTCTGGGGAGTATAAACCACAATTTGAATCCAGTTTCCTGGACCTTTAAATTATGTCTCTTTAGGTTACCGTCATCCATTTGCACCATTGCTATATTTCCAGTAGGTTGTGTTGTATTTTTTATGAACCGTTTTTATCACCAGGTTGTATCATTTAGTTACAGTTCCATTTGTTTACAGTTTTTTTCCGTTTTAATGGCTGTATTGTGCATATTGAGTGTGACATGAATAAAATGTATTATTAATCATATGTACATGTAAAAGGCCTTTAAATTATACGGTGGAAATGTTCAGGGTTTTGTTACATTTCTCTCCCACCTGCATATTGCACCTCTCTCCTCCCACTTTCCTGTGTTTCGTTCCATTTGCGTCAAAATGGGAAAATCTTGGTACAGTTCCCTAACTTGGCTTAATTACATACACACAAAAGCCATTATAGTCACAACACGAAGAAAACAGGGAAGGTGCTCTTTGAAATATCCTAAACAAGACCAGAACCCTGTTTGGAAAAGCAAAACCTTTTTAGATTTTAATTTTTTTTTTATTTTAAAAAAAATAAATATAAATTTCAATAATTATTTTTTCTTATCTTATTTTTTTAAACACAATGTATATTGAAAATCTGGAATATTAAATGATAAAATCAGGCAGTGCGGTGGGTAGCAATAATACAGCTCAACAGTAAAACAACTCAATCATACCGCACAACAATAATACATTCAATCACTCAGCCCAACAGTACTACAATTCAGTCACATAACCAATACCTTTTTTGTGTGTAAAATGTGTGTGGATAAAATAGGCAGTTTGAGTGTGCTTAATAGCAATAATAACAATAACAATAACAACAACAATAATAATAATAATATTATATGCAGACACGTATGCAGAATCCAACAGGAATCACTCACAGGGGAACAGACAAACGGGTTCAGATCAGTTCCGCATCATCTGGAGGAGATACTGTCGCCCATGACAAAGGCGGTGGGCTCTTGCCTGGAAGGCCCTGAGTGTTGACAAGATGCTAATCAGAAAGTGGTCGTATCATGGCTCTGTGTGCCATGCTGCTTTTGACAAACCATAGTGGCTTGTATGAGGCATGAGGAGAAGGAGACTGTATTAGGGAGAAAAATGACCAGGATTATGATAAATAGTAAATGCTGTGTTTCTTATGATTTTCTGATGATGTGTACAGATTATAAATGACATTGGCCTTTCACAAGAGCATGACCTTTGTCGTAGTTTGTCATCTGCAATGATTTGTGCTAACTTTACTAACAAAGAAACTCTCCTGGAATTCAAATTCCTGAAATAAAAATCCCCAGGTAGTTTTTTTCTTTTTACCTTATTTAAATTACTGTCATTTTCATAAAAATCCATATCTCTGTGTAGCGACTCTGTGTCAGTTTCATCTGAGCATTCCTCTGTACATGACCCAATAATATCAGATTTAATCAGGTCTTCCTGCAATCACAGCATGTTACATTTATATTTTGGGTTTTAGCAGATGCTCTTATCCAGAGCGACTTACACATATTACATTTTTATTACAATCCATTTATACAGCTGGACATTTTTACTTGAAGCAATTCAGGATAAGTACCATGCTCAAGGGTACAACGCCAGTCCCCTACCTCGAGATTAAACCCATAACCTTTAAGGTACAAGCCCAGTTCCCTAATCATTACACTACACTGTTGCCCATGTGAATGTTTACTGAATTGAAATTGTCCAGCATGAGATCTAATAGCAAAGGCATAGATATCGATCTGGAATTAACTGAAGAAAAAATTCCATCATTATTCAACACAACTTTCATGCTCCAGGCTGGTTAGAATGTGATTTTGTTGTTTTTTTTTTTCCATGAAAGCTCTACAAATGTCTAAATTTGAAAAGAAAGTGATTTGCTATAAATAGCAATCCATCCATCCATTATCTACACCCACTTATTCCTGGTCAGGGTCACGGGGGTGTTGGAGCCTATCCCTGCATGCATTGGGCAAGAGGTAGGAATATATCCTGGACAGGTCCGTCGCAGGGCATACCCGCCATTCACTCACACATCCATACCTAGGGGCAATTCAGGGTCTCCAATTAGCCTGACATGCCTGTCTTTGGGTTTAGGCTAATGGAAAGCAAACTTTACTTCAACATAATCAACAATATCCTCAGCATTATGAAAGGAATTATCATTTCCAACATTATCAATTCCTTCAGCTCAATTAAAAAAAATAAAGTATTTTGATTGATTTAATTTTTAGAACTTAGCTTGAATTCCATGATAATTATTATTTATAATTTATTTATTTTTGGATGTATGTGTCAGGAAAAAAGTTCAGCTATTAGCACAAGGGATAGAAGGACTAAAAAAGGATTTCAAAATATTCACGTCACATTAATTCACTATCTACTATTTTCAAAGCAGTCAAGGAGAAATCTGTGTAAAAATATGTACAGTTAATTAGAAGATGGGAATTCTAAGAAAATAAATACATACAGAAATACATTTGCAACAAGACCCCAAATTTGTAATGCAATTATGAAGATGTAACTGAAATAATCGCTACAAAAAATTGGTATGAATGCCGTCCTTTCTAAAGCAGTGTGTTCGCACAAACTAGGCCAGTTGTGTCCTTTTTATTTTCTGCCCGCATTCAACCTTCTCTCCTGCTTCAGAAACCAGAATCCAAATGGGTATGAATCCAAATGTGTGCTTCCAAGGACAAGATTTCAGCTGCACCCATTGTCTCAGGACAGTCCGGCCGCAAACGTGTTGGACTTTGTTTCACCTGGGTGGCTGATCTTCCATCTCACTGTCTGGCCAAACAAACGTACAGGGGAAGAGCAGAAGAGGCGGACACGCCCGAGCGGAAGCTGAAGACACGGCCTGTGGGTGAGACAGTTTGTCGCTTCCAGCTTTACAGATGGAGCACCTCTCAGGCAGGGGCTGGCACTCTCCTTGACGCTTCACGTTTCGCACGTCACGTTGGACTGAAGATTATTTCATTTCAGATTCCAAAGACCGTCGGCACGGAAAGGCAAAGCCCAGGGGGGCAGAGCTGGACCTGACGCAGACCATAACAGACCAGCTGAGGCGAGTTTGGCCACCCGTCTTCGCCATGCACCGTTCATCCTCAACATGAGCAATTAGGCTTTAATTCACTTTTTATTAATCACAGTCTCAGAGCGCAGCACAGGCAGGCTGATTCAGAGATCATAATTAAAATCTATTTTAGAGCCTTACACGGCCTTGTGTCGGAAGGTAAGAAAATATGATGACTAGAAAAGGATCAAAGTTCTTTCAGTTGTCTCACCCAAGGAATACAGAGAGCAGGAACCATTGGCTCATCTGCATGGTTACACCAAAAATACAGTCTGGGCCCTAAAGATGTAATCAGACAGCAAAGGCTTTCACCATGAGCACAGTCTGGGCCCTATAGATTTAATCAGACAGCAAAGGTTTTCACCAAGAGCACAGTCAGGGCCCTATAGATTTATTCACAGAGTAAAGGCTTTCACCAAGAGCACAGTCTGGGCCCTATAGATTTATTCAGACAACAAAGGCTTTCACCACGAGCACAGTCTGGGCCCTATAGATTGACTGAGTCAGTAAAGGCTTTCATCACAAGTGCAGGCTGGGCCCCACTGTCAGCATTATCACTTCATTAGATCGTCCAAATAGCATGCTATAATTTCTCATTGGTTAGAGCTATGCCTCTCCTTCAATCAACACTGGCCCTCCTGTAGTACCGTGTGGCCTGCAGGATGTACTTACTGTGTTCCTCCTATGTCATTTTACGTAGCTTATGGTGTTTTATGTCTGCAGCGACTATTCGTTTTATTCAGTTGGACAAAGGCACAGTTGAAACTTCTTGAAATTGGAAAGATACAAATGAGGGTAAATTTGATTAGAGAGAGTAAAAATCTGTAATGTGAAGTGAATTTTCAACTTCGCCAGTATCAGAAGCAGGGTTTATCTATGCTTAGCATGTCAAGCTTGAATATCAGTTCAGTGACTTATAAAAAAAAATATTTGCCAGGGAAATGAGATCGAATGCATAACCAGCTCCATACTTCTATTTTCTGCTCCAACTTGAAAAGAAACGCAATCACAAAAGCTAACTCATAAATTATTATCTAAAGCCATCGGAGCTGGGTGATCAACATCTGCCTGTCTGTAACAAACCATGTACCATGTAAATGACAGTACATTGTATTAAGTCTGCAAACAGGCAGAAAGCAAGCAGATGCTCTATGTGCCCCGGAGATTAGAGCGTGCTCTTTGATCCAGTTCTTCAGGCGTCTGCGCCTTCCTTAATACTGTTTTATTGGGATGGATTTATGAGTTTATCACTTCAAGTTCTTTTTTTTCCTTTTTTTTTTATCTGATAGAGAAAGATTATCTTCATATCTGACTGGTTTATTGTGATTTGTAGAGAGCTTGAGACAAAAAAAAGAAAGAAAATGAAATGAATCATATTTCGAGATTTTAAAAACATGATTACTGCCCGCACTCTTAATAACAGACAAAGATAGTGAAAGGCAGAGAGCATGGATTTCCATTCTTTAATGAGATCTCCAGACCCATGCACACAGCATGTTTATCCACTGTATGGAAAAAGCTTTCATGTAGATGCACACGATGAACTACAGTACAGCAATGGGGGTGGATCTTCACAAGCATAAGTCCACGCTCAGTGCATAATGTGAATTAAGTGTGAATGATGAATTTGGCTGGAAGTACAGACTGAAGTGTAAATCTCAGTGTATGTAATTACATTGCTTTGGGTCATTCTGTATGTTAACTCAAGTGTTGCACCTTCATTTCAAGGAGAAATTCAAGCTCACAAAGATCTCATGTGCACTGAATATGAGCATAGAAAGAAACAACTGGTTCAACAGGACTGCAGTACTGCAATCAACACAATGACTATTACAAGTACAAATAGTAAACATAATTTCCCTACAGATTTTAGCAGATTTTATGTTTCCTAGGTGTAATATAAACAATGACTAATGCATAATAATTTATGAAGGAAGAATAACTTTTGCATAATGCTTTCTTTTTCCAAAATTCAAGTTCATTTAAATGTGTGTGCTTTATTTATTTATTTTTATTCTCGCAGTGATGTAATTTAAGTTTCTGACACGCATGAAAACACATGTTTTCCCCCGCCTCCAAACAAAAACAGATAATACAGAATGTTATTAAGGTTATAGCAATTCCAATATATAATTAATAGATGTAGATGAGTGCATCCATATGCAACAAAAACATACTGCCATTTGCATTCTGCATAAATGCAATGAGTTAAGCATCTGCTTATTGAGTTCTATGATATGATGAACATGTTAAAACGGATTCTTAACAGCATTACACAATGTTCCAGAATCCTTCAGGGCTTGATATTCATAATTCCCCACAAGATATCTTCAAAAAAAAAATCTGATTTCATATTTAAAAGTCTCTTCTAAAAATCCCACTGAAATGTGATTTACGCTTAAAGTAGGGTTCAGGCCTAGTTTACTCAAGTGTGGATATGAGGAACATAGCATATCTGTGACAACGTAGCATCACACAACTCTCTGCAAGACACCTCTGAGCACCAGCCATTATTTCACAAAAAAACTTTTTTAATAAAGGGGTTTTGTCATTTTGTTCATAGTTACAGCCAGACCCAAATCCGGTAACGGAGAAATGGCTGCAGATTACTGACATTTTTAATAGAACATCACTAATATTCAGAACAAGTCTCAGATATTATTGTTCATTTACATTTTTTTACAGGGATTTGCCAGAGAAGTTAAAAATTTTACCAACATCTCAAAATTTAAGGTCATATTTACTAAGCATGCTGCAAATGGGGAGGGGGTGGGGGTTCCCCTTCATTCCCCAATCAATGACCAACTGTTTCACAATCTCTGGATTTCTGAATTTGTGTAACAATTTGAATGATGTTTGTGTATGCAATAACTGAAAGAAATGCTGTAACAGACTGAATAATAAATACATATATAATTCCATTCCATTTTGTAATATATGGAAACACTCCAAATGTATTCTAAGCATGCCAATACATTTTTTGCTAAATAATACACAATAATATACAGTTCACCAAAATAATAGAAAAACTTATTTTGGTGAACTGTTTAATATATTCAGATATATCCCAGAGACTCCAATAAAGTGGATCGCCATATATGGGGAAAAGATTCTGTTGCATAAGGCTATTTTCCATTCTCAAGCCTTCATTTCAATTTCTAGGAGTTTTCTCAATAACCTTTCCCTGGAATCAGGGAAGAATGCATTCACAGTCCCCCTCACACCTTCCTCTACAAAGTCTCTGGGCTCTCTTCTTTCTATTATCTCTGAAATGCATACTCCCCACCGTGCATTGTGGCAATCCAATTGCAAAAATATAACTAACCAACATGTTTTGGTAGAATAACTGTCTGACTGGTACTTATACAAGTGTTTTACCTGCACATCAGCCTGGTGCAATGACCATACTTTGAATTTGGTTAATTCATCCTCCATGGCATCAGAAAATGGCTCCGCCTCATGTTTTTAACCAACTTAAACTGGACAAGAAGAACAATTTGGAAATGCTAGACATGTGGTAGCATCAGAATTGAGTGAGCCTTTTGCATTTTCTGGACCAAAAAGAAATCATACTGTTCTATTTGGAATATTCAGACCAGTTCTATCAGAAATCAAAGATTAGCCAAATCACTTTCTTTCTTTCTCACACACGCAGACACACACACACACACACACAACAGACTACTACAACTACACAGAATGTTGGGAGAAAAAAAACTCTTGGCATCTGAAATGTGCTAATCCACCAATGGCAGTTTTCCTTTCTCACATCTAGTCCTCATGTTAATAAGAGCCAATCATAGCCCATGCACCCTGTACATCTGCCACACAGTAGCAGCCATAAAGCCTAAAGCCTTCCTGCCTTCCCCTAATACCAATCATTTTTTCATTTCATCTGAATCCTTACATTATTATATTAACTCATCCAGTTCCCGGACTGACAGACTGACACACATACAGAGGTGAACATCTGCTTTGCTTTAAATTTGCAGAGGTTGGAAAAGCATGTCATAACCATATTCCAAATATAACACTTTTAGATTAATTAGTAGTTTACATAATTAAATTACGTGGAATTAGTTGACTCCATTAATCACACATTTCAAGTTTGCCAGCATATTTTAAACACAATGTCACATGAGAATGATACATGATAATTATATTTGCATTGTAGTTTTTTATTGTTTATTTTTATTTTTTTACTTTTTAGCATTTCTTTAAGTAAATGATAATGCAGCTAATATGCTTTACTGAATTTGTAATTCTACATATTAAATACAAAGCAAGCCAATGCATACTTGAAATACTAGATAAAAAGCTATATAACTCTGCTAGCAAAATTTGAAAATACTTACATTTTAAGTTAGGTATTCACAGATTCTCTTGTGTACGAATATACCTGAGAGTATAAAAAAAAAAAAAGTTAACAAAATATGTACATTTCTTTAAAAATTGTTAGTAACCTGCCTAACAGTATAAAATATTTAAAGGGATTGTCCGACCCAGGTCCAGTTTATAATACTAATATTATAATATTCATTATTTTCACCCATTCTTATATACTACACTTGAGTTCTGGTGGATACTTTCAAACATACCACAGTTGTACGGCACCCTGGTGTGTGTGTCTCACACCTGGAAGGTATTTCCCTCTTGAGTGGACGAGGCAGGAAAAATGGCTTTAGTTTCATTACCTATTGATATGCACTTAATGCCTACCCTTTAGCCATTTTGAGCTGTGCTCAGCAGCTCAAAAGAAGAAAAAATACTGCTAGGGCACACAGCAGTGCCTGCAGCCCTTTAACGGAGGCCATATTCACAATAATGCACAGTCTCACATGCCTTACTGCTTTAGAAAATGGGCATTGCATTCTTTTTTTTTTTTTTAAATGATTCATTTTCAGCTGTTATTTTTAGAAGCGATTTATCAATGCCTATGGCACATCACAGGATATAATCGCTGGATGTAAATAATGTAATGTATATAAACAAGACTGGGTCGTTATGCTAGTATTAAAAGCTTACATTGCAGCCAGTATTGATGACAGCAAGCTAGTTAGAAGTGCTACTTATTATTATTCATATAAACATTTAAGTTTATTGTACATGTATTAAAGATATTTCTTCTGGTTCTTTGGTGATATCAGATATTGTTTTTTCTTGTGGTGGAGTAAGTTGCTGTTCTCTGTGCTGACAAGAACGTCACTCCGGCGTTTTCTAATGCTAGGATGTAAGTTTTGCTTCCTGTAGCTTCGGACTGAGCTTTCACTGCTTTGCCCACTCACATCTCGCTAACGAAACGCCTCCAGACCTCAGCCTGGCAATTTCTTTGGCGAGGTGCTGTGGAGGTAATTCACCACCATCAAGCAGCGGGTCAAAAGTCACTTTAAACACTGTATTTCTGATTGTTAGCTAGACAGGTAACCCAAGCAGCAGGCAACATAATGTTGTCAGTTCAATCTCTCTCATTAGTAAGGTGAAGAAGCGTCCAGCATCATAACTGTTCCTGTACTACCGATTTTATCATGGCTTCAAACGCTGTTTGACCAACCTGTAAACGGTACTGGAACTAACCCATTTTATAAATTGTAATAGACTGCCATTCTGCCATGTCAATAACTTCAAATGTTTTCATGGCAACGCCCAGAATTTCAATGAGCTGTTATCTGAGCCATGCCCCCAAACTCATTGAGTTCTCAGCCACAGTTTCATTGGCCTATTCTCTGACCCCACAGTCTTACTGTCTGTGATCAGTGCCATGCCTATGAACTCATTGGGCTGTTATACGTGCGACACCCACTACCTCATTAGGTTGTCTGAGCTAAGCCCACAGTTTTGTTGGTCTGCTGTCTGAGCCATGCCCACAGTCTAATTGGTCTGCCCTTTGAGCTATGCCCTCAATCTCATTGGTATTACGCTGAGCCGCATCGACAATCTTATTGGTCTGTCCTTTGGGCCATATCCGCAGTCTCACTGGTCTGACTCTGAGCCATGTCCATGACCTCAGTAGTCTATTCGCTTGCAGATGATACTGTTTACAAATTAGTTAAGGAGGACAATAGGACTGTGTGCTTTACTAGGGGAGAGGCAAGTGCTGTTTAATTCCTGTATAATTCCACTTAATGCCTGGCGTATGGTCACACTGCTGTCAGCAGCTAAAAAAAATTAAGATTTTGTTGCTGAATACTCATAAAGCAAGTCTTGTTATCCAGAGGACTCTTTGATGCTCTTCAAAGTTGACAGTGAATGCACACTGACTGAGCATTCACTCACATTCATGCATCATTATCCAGAGAAACATTTAGAATTCCTCATGAGTTGAGTTCAGCTCATTGTTTAACTACCCTCCATTTCAATGTAATAATTTTAAAGGAAAGCAATCAATGGCGTAGATTTGAAAAATCAACAATCAGGGAGAAGGAACTTTAGACCAACTTCATCAGTCAATGATATAAATGCTGTATACCAGATGGGGAGGTTATTGGGTGTATTTGCTCAATGATGCTGAAATCATTCAGGCTTGTTAAAGCTAATTAAAAGTTTCAGATTGACTGGGCTTCATCTGAAAGTAAAGTTCATGGTATGCACCACGTAGGAATTGAGAGAGACGGTGGCTTGAAATGAATGCAAAAGGAGGAGGGGGGAACGCAAAATTAAACCGATGAATAATTTAACTCCCGTTCATCTTTCAGACTCGTTAATGATTAAAATATCCAAGTCACCCAACTCCACATAAACAGTTTCCAAGAACATTAAATCAAAGATGTCTTTGAAAGTTTTCTTCACCTTTTTTTTCTTCTTTTTGCATTATTGCTTGTACTAAGTTTTCCAACGGCTTTCAGAACTTTTCCTCCAGCAGAATCATACCAAAAGGTTGGAATTACATCCTGTGGCTCAATATTAGAGCTTCACAATGGTGTTGGCTCAAAGATAAAGGGAAAATTATGCGCTGAAGAGGGCTTTATATCATTCAAAATCTTCCCCAGTATTTATGATAACACCCCTCTGACCTGTTAGCATTAGCTGCACTGCACTGCACAGCACTTTGTGTACCAGGCACCCCTTCAGGGAATTGGCATGAGCAGAGCACAAATATTTACTGATGTCATCTGGCCACCAAATCTAATACAGTAATGCTTTCACTCGGTTTTCCATGCCAGCTATGGAAACGATCCATGTCTGGCTTTCTCTCACTCCTTTGCCCTCTCCTTCTCTCAAAGTCTGAGCAACCAGAAGCCCGATACCACACTACAAATCGACAACCAATAAGCTTATAAATAGGATGAGCAATATGCAACATAGGCATGGGTGAACATAGACATGGTTCCATAAAAGCGCAGTGTGTTAAAATACTTTGATGGTTTCCAGGTTTACTCACCCTTGCTAGCTTTCCTTAATTCCTTCTGAACACATCACAAGGAAACATCAAAGGGACGGAGGAAAGGTCACAAGGAAAAAAGAACAGAGGAGAGTTTCCGTATGAATTTCAACATCCTCATTCATTCCAGTGCAATTTTGTAGCAACATCTATCAACAGTGACATTGCAAATCCCCAGCATGCATGTTCTCTAATTCCCTAATATTTTGACTTTAATTATAAATAGTGCTTTGTACCAATTCTAATATGTATGTCATATTAAATTACATTATTTAACAGAATTTACAAGTTACATTTTGTTAAATATTATTTGTCCTATTTTATTGAGATACTTATTTCCTATATTTGCTATTATCTTTCTGTTTCTACAAGCTATTTGTTGTTAACATACTGATACTTTTGTACAGTATGACCATTTGTGACTTGTTATTGGGATTTATATTTTGCCCATTTTAATTTGTGGGACACTTAAATCTACTCATCAATTTTTGAACAAAGTGTCAATTTTGGGGTTTTTTCCCATTGGAAGTTGGTAGTTTATTCCCACTTCCTGAGAACTGACAGATTGGCCAGCTGTGAGACAATTTCAGCATGCATGCATCAACCCTTACAAAGGTTCATACAGAGAAGTGAAAAGAGATAAATCAGGTAGTGTTGGACCAGGCTATGTGATTTTAAACCTGGGAAAATGCATGACATGCATTACATTAAATATATTAAATATAATAAATGTATATGCTGATATGTCCACATACACACATACACACGCGCGCGCATACGCGCAAGCACGCACGCACGCACACACACACACACACAAAGATACATGTAACATTTGTCTTCTGATACAACCTACCCTGAAGCAAGAACTGTCAGGTGACCTCTAAGTCAGCATTAATTGGCACTAACGCATCTGAAAAGAAGGTTTCTGGTCATGTGACCTCTGAGTCAGCTTTAATTGGCTCTATCTTATCTGAAAATTAAGGTCTCTATTCCAAGCCTCTGTCTGTGATGCATTCATTTATAAACCACATTCTCAGGGTTTTTGCAAGGTTATTATAGTTTTGTCTTTTCCATTACTTTTTTTATTTTACATTATTTTTGAATTTCATTTCAATTCAGTTTCGTTTTCAGTTTAGCTTTTTACATTTTTTAAGCTTATCATAACCTTTATTGGATTTTTATTTTGGAGACCCATGCCATTCAGTTTTAGTTTTAATTTTAGATTTAGATTGAGGGGAAGACTGTATTTTTCAGTTAAAGTGCTGTAAGATTCAGACACCTATACAGAAACAGTGTGGAAACATCAACAGCAAATAACTTAAACACATCAGTTTTACAGCATGTATACAGTATATTCATTTGCTCAAATGAATAATTATAAGAACCTCAGTTTAAAACCGAGGTATGCTTAAGTACAGGTAAGACACATCTTATCACCCACAAATGGCTAGGTTATTAGCTTCTAACTGTCAAGTCATTTTATGTAGCCTACCTAAAAAAAATATTTTGCAGACTGTCAAAAAAGGGCTCTCAAAATAAAAGGTACAGTACACTGTCAATAATGTACTCAAAGTAATACCAGGCAGATCTCTTTTTTGGCCCCATACTTGTATGCGCCTCTGCCATGATACTTATCAATGTTTCATCGCTTTTTTGTCAAAATTTGAAAATGCCTTACAGGAATGTAGCATTCACCACAGCGCACGGAGTCAACAGAAAGCATTTTCTTATTTTCACTTTGTTGCAGACGAGTGTGCACAGGTAAGGAACTGCGCTGTAAACCCAAGGTGAGTCGAATCGAGGACACTCCGTTTATCCCTGAGCTATACTTAACTGCATTGCTCAGATATCAGCTGATATGGAACAGTAAGCTATTAAATTTTGTCTTGATAAGAGCGTCTTATGCCTTTGTATGTTTGAAAAAAGAATTTGATAAAAAATAATGTTCGTTTTTATTTAATTCTAGTTTCACGTTAATTTTAGTTCATTGGACAGGCTTGTTTCTCATTTTTGTTTATATGAATACATTTTTGAATGGCTTGTTTTCATTTAATGCAACAGCTCTGCTATAGGCCTACATACAATAATGCGCACACAAATTAGATGATCAAAAACGAGGAGAATTATTTGCACTAAAATTAATAAAGACATTTTTTCTCCAACAATGCAAAAAAATATATATATTGTGAGAACTGAAGTTAAACACAGAAAGGCATGAATGCAAGGTGGGAATTTTTCTGAAAAATCCACCCACCTTGTATATTTAACTTTAAGGGCCTTCATCAACGATGAGATAGCAGTAAAATGTACTACACCGGCTATCAGGCAGCAGTCTTTTGGTACTTCGGTTTTTTGCTCACAATATTGATATTTTCAAAGGTCATTTGTAGAGTGTAATCATGTGAGATATTTCTCAATGTTCAATTGGATTCATTTGAATACAACAGAGTTCTGTGGGAATATGTCATTTCAGGTCCTGAAAAATTAGACAGTCGTATGCCAGGTAGTGGTATGCCTGAAAATAAATTAGTCAGTATAAATCCCAATCTAAAGCTTGGTTAAATGCTCTTTAATATATTGTCCACTGGCAGAGCACAAACAGTTATTTACAAATAAAACTATTTCAAAGTTAAAACATTTAGAAGATTGCAGAATATTTTAGAATGAGCTACACATGTTGGCTTTATTGTATTCATTAAATGCTGTGATGGTGTCATGGATGGCTTTCCATTAAAAATCTTTTCTAAAAGTTTTTTTTCTTTTTTGTCTCATGCCTGAAGTTAGGCTAAATATCAATAGACATGGGTACACATTTGATGGGATGGTTATACAGCCATGGTTTACTTCAAGAGACAGTTTATACTGTCATAAAACAGTCCATTAAAATTTTTCAAAATAGTTTATAAGAATAAGCCCAACAGGCAACAAAGATACAACCCATCACAAAATTTTGTTAGAACGTCTTTAAAACTTAATTCATGAAAATATATAAGTTTATGTATACGTTCACATATGATGTACTTCAACAGCCCATATACCCACTGCTTATTTCAAGTGTCCTAATCAGCTTCTAAAATATATGATCTTTAATCAATCATAAGTGCCATCTGATCGGATTTACAACAGTAGAAACAAACCCCTAAAATATAAATATGACTCGGGAGGCCAGTGCATGGACCCATTCAGCTGTGAAGGCCAGGGAATCGTATTTCAGAGGCTGTGTAACCTTGGTTTGTTTAACAAGCATCCTTGTTAGCATGTATGAAAAGGCCCTTTCCATTGAAGGACTGTAAGAAAATAAAAAGCCCCTCTGACATGTACAAACACAGGTAAAGAGAGCTCCTGTGACAGCTGCCACTGTGGTGCATTGTGGGGCTGAATAGAACTGTCAGGAAGCGTAGGAGTCCCTGTGCACGTTGCGACCTGACGTGTCCACATTCCCTTAAATATAAATGTGGGGTGGGGAGGGGGACACACCTGTCACCTGTCTTAGTGGTGACCTTAGTGGTGACAGGTGTGTTGTTCAATGAGGTTTGAGGCGGTTCTGATGAGGTATAAACATTCCCACCCCCACTACCACCGCCAAATCCTGTTTTGTTGAATCTTAAAGCTGTAACAAGCTGAAGAGGGAGAGTCAGCAGAGAAAGAAATACAGAGTGAGAGCAAGAGAGACAGGGAGAGACACAATGAGAACTTTGTTGCTCACATGAAGAATGTCTCCAACAGAGCAACCTCACTCCCTACCTCATCTCTGTCCCCCTTAGTAACCATTAGCAGGTGAATGGAATCAGCTTCACCTTTCCTATCAAAGCCTTCTCCACCTGTCACTCAGGAGTGCTAGCGCAGGGTGAGCGGTTGCAGAGGGGGTGCAGGTGGAGGGGGTGTTGGCAGGGAAACCGAGCTGTCACTGGCTCATCGGGGTCCCCGAACGGATAACAAGCAGCAAGGCGGCCAATTATCACCGCAAAAATAAGCCCTGATAGGAGTCTTGCACTTTCTTCATCTGAAGAGACCGCGGCGGGGGGGCATAACTCTTTCCGGCTTCCCCATCCCACGCAGCCCAGACCCAGATGGTCATGTCTCGCATTTTTCGGGCGATAAAACTAGCGAGACATTTTGTAGAGGTGGGGGGAAATAAGCTTCTTTTTTTTTTTTTTTTAAATGCCACCCCACACACCACTGAGCTGGGGAACTCCAAATTAAATAGGGGTGGGGCAGACGAGATTCCTATGCACTGCAGACTGACAAAGGCAAAATTAGCATCATGCATCATTCACATTTGCATGGCATTTAGCTGACGGTCGCATCAAGAGCAACTTACAATTAGTGCATGAAGAAACTACGGCGATAATTTACAAACACTACTGCAGTGTGGGGTGGCTCGCCATCGCTAATCGCGGATCAGTCATAGACTGAGTTCTTTAACGCTGGACTCCGTACCCTCCTCAAAAGATCGGGTCATCACAATCACGGGATCACAAAGACCAGGGTCTCCTCCAAAGACCAGGGTCTCCAAAAAGATTGGGGTCCCCAAAAGACCTGACCTGTATTACGAAACAGGGCTTGTTGTATACAACATAATAATAGGGTAATAACAGTATAGGCCCTTAATCTGTTATACCGTAGTTCTATAGTCTAATTCAATCATTTCAAGTATCAACTCAAAATATCATCTCTTTTAACACTACAGTATAATATTCAACTGTAAAATGAATTGGCAGTTCATTTTAACACAAGAAATAAAACTGAATAACATTATAGCTTATGTACTATAACTGGAATAAGTGGTTAAACTCAGTTAGCTTATTCAGCTATATTAAGAGTTTCAACTCAACTTTATATTATCACAGAAGTTAGTCACCATCATGAAACGTTTAGGTTTCAACCAAATAAATGCGGTACTGACTATTTTTAATGTGGCGTTCGCTTAGCATAACTTTAACTTTTTAATTAAAAAACCATGAACAACGGCTCTGTTAATTCAACGCATTGATTGAATGGTAAACATAACAAAGGGTCTGATGAATACATGTACCAATATTTTTACAGTAGCAGCTCAAATCAACAACTTCATTTACCTAGTTCATGAATTGAGCATGAATTTAAAGTAGCGCCGCCAACCGGGGCTAGCCTCTTTCAAATTAAAGAGTAAACATGTTAGCAAGCTAAAAGCGAACTCACTCAAGAACAAAAGAATGTATAAATTGGACTACATGCACAGTCCCAGTAGCTCAACTGTGGGCATAAACCATCCTATAATTAATCTGATAAGTTTTAGTCATTTATATCATGTTGTGACCAAATTACGAACTTATACGTGCACGATCTACTCACGGAATGTTTGTTGCATTTGTGGTCACACTGCTCTGCTGATTACGTAGTGCACGTATGCAAGGAGTGTCACTCAAAATCAATTAAAGGTGGGACTTCCTTATTTTTCACTTCTGATAGGCTAGGAGAGGGTTAAATTGACTTCACTCTTTTTTTAACTAAAAAAATATTAGTTACCTATATTTTCTACCGGGCTACATATGCTTTTAATCATATGGTCTTCAGCTACTCCAGAAAATCACTACTATAGCAAGATATATGTAAATCTATAATAAAATCAATGACATCATAGAGATACCAAATTACCAAACTGCAAATGTTATTTGCATTTGCTTGTGGTGTCAGCATCCTTGGGCACAATGCTTTTAGGTTTGCAATTGAGTTGGGCAGTCAAATTATTGATAAAACAAAGCAGACAGTCATCCTCCTGGGTTGCACGGGTGTCTACATTTACTGTTTGTCCATGCTTCCCCTGTCTCTAGTACCACAGCATCCTTACCTTCTCCCCACATGCAGCTCATCCAAAGGGGGGTGAGGGGGTGTGAGAGGTCGACCCACTGAGCTTCAGATTTCTCTGCAGCTCTTCGTACGGCAGGCCCACAATCTACATCTCCAGCTGCACACAAGCAGAGGGACGGTGTTCTTCTCTGTTTTATCCTGAATATCTCATAGGGCATTACAGGAAGGTGTGTCTCCTCCCTCCACAAGTTACTGTATGTGACAGAACACAGAGAGTGGAACAAAGGGTGCTCACACAGCATTGACACGCTTTGACTGACATAAGAATCAAAGCATGATTTACCTCCAACAGGTACTGTAACACAATCATATCAAAGTCATAACGTGCCTCTACCCCAGTGCTGTGTGGCTTCCACACAGAGCTGATCCCATGCAAGTAACGGGAGCATAGCGAGGCAGAACAGTTAGGAATCAGGGTTTGTAATCAGGGGGTGCAGGTTTGATTCCCAGTTGGGAATTGAGCGATTAATTTTCAACTTTCATCAAGATGCTTAACTTGAGTTGCTGTAAAAATGATAAAAATGTAAGCTGTGCAAGTTGTTGCAAATAACCCTGTGCCCATTAAGCGAGTAAATGAAAGATGCAGAAAGTCTCAAACAGACACTTCTTTTGCTAAATACATGTATGAATCTTGAATGAAGTTTTACAGAATTCCAGTCACTTTCACCCTCCAGCTTTCTTATTCCGGAACGATCTCTTCACACATGGCACACCACTCTTCAGCACTGTTCACCGGTTGCCGACAGCAACCGGCATTCAATTCAAATCACTCGCAGAGCCATACAAAGCTGCAAATAGTACTGGACCTTCTATCCTCAGATAATGATTACACCACGACCAGACCTCTCCATTCAGCATCCAGCAAGGCTGTATCACTGCTCCTGGCTCCCAGCAGCTGCTCATTTCCTGTCCTTGTCTCACAATGGTGGAGCAACCTTCCCCTATCAGTCAGGAAGGTAGATTCACAAGCTGTTTTCCTCAAACACACCTTTTCAAACTATGCCCCTATGTTTCTGTTTTTAAAATCCCATCTCTACCTTTATCTCACAGGACTTCAGGCATGTCCCTTGACATTTTGTATATATAGTTCTAGTGGTGTTTGTTTACCATCTGAGTTGTACTTCTGTAAGTCACTTTGGCTAAAAGTGTCGTCAGAACGATTGAATTGTATACTTGTCCATTTTAAGGCTTTGGAATAAGCCACCTGTTCTAGACTTGCTCTGAGATGCTCTAAGTTACATGCATCATTTTCCCAAAATAAAACTAAGCATGCAAACTTAAAATAGTCTAACTTAGCTTGACATCTTGTAAAAGAACTTGTCACTAAAAGATTTGTTCCCAGTCTGAGATGTTGGTGTCAGAGCTGGTGCTTTTTAAAGGAAATCAAACGTAGAGGCTTTCAGGTGGCTGGTCATCTTAACAAGTAAATACTGGTTTGGGTATTCTGATTACTAGTTACTGGTGCAGGGGTGTCCAATCTTTTCCGAAAGGGCCAGTGTGCGTGTTTTTGTTTCAGCACTAAGATACCTGATTCTACCTGTCAAGGTCTTGAGTGAAGACTATGATTAGTTAATTAGTTGAATCAGGAGCTAAAACAAAAACCTGAACCCACACTGGCCCTTTTGGACACCCCTGTACTAATGGTCAATTTAAAACATTTTGACCCGGGAATCCATTTTTAAAAGAATAGTTTCTAACTGTATTTAGTTACAACAGAACAATAGAATTATCGTGTCCAGTGATTTTATTTATTTTGTCACATACTGTACTGGTTTTCATTTCAGAACTACCGTAAAATACGTTCCATTTTATTTCCATGCACATCCCATTTTGCTTGAAGAACAAATTCAATCGGGAGGCAGAACAAAAATATCTTTCTGTCATCTGTCTTCAGCTTCAGAGCCTGGGAGAATTAGCTCATAGAACTAGATTCCAAATCTACGCATCTTCTGTCTCTCCATTTGTTCTGAAAAAATCTTCTGAGAATACTGCACAGGCTGCATGACATAGATCAGTTACTCCACGTCCAGTTCTGTCTGGGCAAATTTTTTTTGTTTTTTTTTTGGAAAAATATACTTGAAGATTTACAGAAATCACACAAATCAAATTTGTACTAAAATTCAGAGTGGAATAATTCCAGTACGTACAATCTAGACAAATTTCTTTCACACACACACACACACACACTGTTATAGGCATTTGTCAACCTGAGGACCAAAGTTGAGGAAGGAAAAGTCAATGAAAGTCAAGGAAGCCATTATGAGGCTGTTTGGAACATCGTTAAGTAGAAAGAGAGCACTGGTGAGCTCAGTTATCTCAAACGGCCTGGTATGCCAAGGAAGACCTCTACAGAATCTTTCAGAGTTCTGGAAAAAAGATGTTTCGGACAGATGAGCCCAAGATTCAGTTGTAACAGAATGATGGCAAGCGCATAGTGTGGAGGCCAAAAGGAATTGCCCAAAGCACGCATTCTCCCATCTGTGAAATGTGGTGGGGGTGTTGTTTGATTGTGAATTGTACAAGTGAATTGTTTGATTGCAAATACAAAATTGTGGCGTACGGAGTCAAATCAAGACAAAATAGGTCCCAAACTGTTTGCAGCTTACTGTATGCATGTATTAAGAAGTCTCTACACTATTTATTCTCTGGATAAAACAGCAGGTGGTTAATTCATTTTTCCACACTTTTTCATGTTTCAAGCATAACCGCCTGTGTTTAAATGCAAAATGTCAATCTTGTTGTATTTCCCTATGGGGATTCACATACATACACACATGGAAACATTATATAGATTAAATTCTATGAAGAAATAAAATAGTAATTTCTGAAGAAAAGGCCTATACCAGTTTCTGGGAACAGTGTAATACTAAATAAATTTGAAATATCTGGTTTTATAAGCCATAGTCTCCTAAAGAGCTGAATTTGGTAAAAACAAAGCTGGAATAAAAAGTAATTTCTGAAAATCGTGAAAGGACAGAATGTGTCAGGCTACAGGGTAACAAACATTTTTAACATTCCCACCTGACAAATGGCTGGAAAAGTGCCAACACACACACACGCACACGCACGCGTAAACGTAAACACACACACCACACCACAAGCACAGCACTGAACACAAGACACACACAGCCCACACAAGAGCTACACACACGCCCACACACATGCACACACACACATTTTGATGAGAACGGTATTTAGCATGAAAAAGAACCTTATGTTGAATTGGCTTCAGAAGGGCTCTGTTCAGCCATTTTGATGGGTTATTTGATGGTCCTCTCCTTATTAATTTCTGAAGGTGCCACACAAATCAGTCAAAACGTTATGCTTCATTATGTTTGCAGCATATGGTATCAGTCAAACAAAATAATACCACTGCAAGTTAGGGCTTGAATGAAAATTCACAAGGAGCTGAAATGGAGTCAATGTTAAGCTAAATCAATTTAGTTTAACAAACATACATTTACTGTTTTAATCCCTATATATTACATCTATTGTATCATATATATTTGTGTCTTTGTGGGAGTAAATATATAGGTGTGTTTGTGTGTGTGTGTGTGTGTGTGTGTGCATATGTGCATGTGTGTGTGAGTTAGATGAGCTGTAGTTAGTGTAAAAATCCAGTTGCAGACAAATGGAATGAATTGAATTTAGGTTTATCTTGCAGTATTAAACACTGCTCCCTGATCATTTTTTAAATATTTTAATCTTGTCATGTGAGCAGCAAGGAAAAAATATGAGCAATGTAGTCCGCATCGCTGCCTCACAAGGTTAATGGTTTACAAACTGTCATTGAAATTCAACATGACAATTTGGCTGCTGAGAGGGGAAGAAAGAGAGGGGGATGGTGAGAAGGACAGAGGGGTGGAGGGGTGGAGGGAGGGAGGGAGAGAGACAGACAGAGAGAGGGATGCTGAACAGTAAACACAAGTGCAGGGGAGCTCATCTCGGGCCCTGAAGGGGCACGGTGCCAGACTCCCTTTCCTCCAGATTCCAGCTGAGACTACTTGAAGTGACAAGGACACTCACATCACTGCAGGAAGCCGGACGCCCGCACGGCTCATTCACCAGGCTGCCTGCCAGCCATGACGCAGGCTGGCCCGTACAGTACAGCCTGGACTGTACGGGCCTGCCCCAGGTCTGCAGGGCCACAGGGGGGCTTGCTTTTTGACTTCACCAACCAGGTTAAACCTGGGAGACCAGGCAAGGCTAGATAACTCTGTAATCAACCGCCTAAACGGATCAATTAAGCGCTTTATGACAACAAGCACACTCTGTGCCTCTCCAGGACATTCCATCACATTCATCCTACAAATACATTAAAGGGTCAAGAGCCCCTGTCCTCCATGGACAAATGCACATCCTTCCATCCTTCTACACTTTCCTATACCTCCCCCCCCATGTTTCTTTAAAGACTTTGACAGAATGTACTGTAAAGAATATTCATTTTGACAAGTAAAAAAACTGGAGGTCTTTAATGACTTCATTTTAAGTACTACTGGATCTTTCGGTTGACGTTCCCAATAATTTGACCATCATCATCTCAAGTGTTTTGGCAAGCTTTAGAAGTTTCATTAATCAAACCAAGACCAAAATTTCTCAGGTATCACAAAGAAAGGTCTTGCATGCTGGGTGAAAATCCTTTTACTAACATAACTACAACACTAGAGGAATGGAATAAAAGAAGTAATTATTTGCCTATTTTGTGTAAATTTCACAAGCACTCTCCAAAATAGGAAAAATAAACCATTTCTGCTAAACCCTACGCACTTCACTTCTTCACAGTGGTCAAAATAGAACATTCCTATTTTAGAAGATATATTTGATGATAAAGGTCTGTGTTCTTTCCAGGACCTAAGAAAATCATTTATTCTTTTGGGCTTATGCTTTCTATCTATATAAGATAATGTTCCACCATGAAATATCGTCTTGCCAAGTTTTTGTTCTGTCTTGATTTGCTTGTGGTGTTTCCGGTCAATTCAATTATTTGTTAATCTCCGTACTCGGGCGTGTGTTGTTAGTCAGTCTCGATAAAAGTGTCAGCTGTACGGCAGTGATGTAATGCAATGTCACGTACACAGCCAGCAAACATACAGTGCGCACTAGCAGCCTGCCACCGGCACAGCTGTTAGCCTGCTGGCATTCTGCAAATCAGCACTACAACAGTCTGCTCGCACGCAGATGAGTGGAGGCAGTCACGGCCAGCATCGGCTATTAAGTGAATTCCAAATCGTTGGTGAATGGTCCTGCCACCGACGGACCACTGCAGTGCCGATTTGTAAAATGCTGGTGGACCGACAGCTGGAGCCAACGGCGATCTGATGGGTGCTTGCTTGCTGGGGAGTGTAATTGAAGTTTCCAAATTGAGGATAAATAAAACACACGACGTACCCACAGTTCGTTTAAATTCATACTTGACATAAATTCAAAACATACTTGATCTCATTTTGGTTTGAGTTTAGTGTGCGAGTGCGTGTGTGTGTGTGAGTGCGTGTGTGCGCGTGCGTGTGTCTATTCATACTGCCATTGGCTAAATGAAGAGTGAAATGCAATGTTTCTATTTATCTTTTCATCTGGTACCTAATTAACGTGGGAGCATGAGGAGTTTTATTTTCAGGCCTCGGGGTGACTTGAGCCTTCGTTACGCAGAAGTGTGCGGACCACAAGGCCATCACCAGAGGTGCCCGTGGCGGGTTTTCTTAACAAGCCCAAACATCATTAACAAAGCGCAACTTCATTATGCATATCAAAGCAGCGCAACCTGCCAATGACAATAAAGCCACAAACCCGGTCTCAGCGTCTGCCCGTTTACAGGGGAGAGCCAAACATAAACAATAGGTGACTGCAGCTCTGCCACGTCTCAGAAATAAAACATTTATGCCCTCACAAAGGAGCGGACACACCAAAGACGCAGGTTTAAGTATTGTTTTTATACACTAAGTGCACTTTCCTGCACAGGATGAATTGACTGATGCTTGCAGCAGGGTTGTAGAACTTGGCATGGAGTCTTGGCCTGTTGATGGAGTCGGAGAGATGGGACAGACGACTGCTGAATCAGCTCTTATAACTCAGCTAATAAAATAAAAATAGAAAAAAGGGACATTTGAATATACAACGTCAGAGTTTTAGTAGTACCACTACATTACTATAGCACACAACTCAGCATATAAACAGCACAGTAATTCTATTTTTCTCAGTGAAGGATAATGCATATTGGGTAATTATCAGAATATACTTGAGAGTCGGATGTGCGCCTCAGTGGGACAATGTCACACTCAAATGTCCGATATTTCTATTTGGAGGCCAAAGAGACCAACACTCAATGCAGCTATGCAAAATCCCCTTGGTCTGCACATAAAAATGATTTTAAACTATAATCCGACTCCCTTCGACCGTGGTTTGTGGAAAGCATGTTTTTTTAGCACAGGCCCACAGTACATCTTTGTGAAATTCAGATTGCAATTACGCCTGACTGAATAGAAAATGCTGCGAGCAGCCCTTGATCTCCCCAGAACTATTTAAAGAGAGACGATGCTCATGCGGCCGCGTCTCCCTGGAGAATTTGCGCTGTGTTGTGATTATTAAAATATTGAAAATGCAGGATGGAATCAGTGTCAGAAGCGGTGCCGAGCTGCTTAGAGACTTCACCTCCAAGACAAAACTGACACGTTAATGCCAGTGAATCATTAATATTTTCCATAAATATTAGATTGCTTCGTTACTGGCTGAGGACGTAAGCCAGCGCGCACCTCTATTAGTGCGGCTGGTCTTCTTTCGACGAGCACCTGAGGTTCTGGGGAAGCTTGATTGCACTGAATGGTCCAAAACGAACGAGCGGTTTGTGGCGGACTGCAGAGAAGCCTGAGCGCATTCTGCTCGTGTACCATTTCTTATTTGCTGTGTGCAGGGTGCTGCGACGCTGTTCTGTATTATATTCATTCATATTTATAAGCCGTGTGAACTATTTTAGTCTCTGACAGGTGGTTGTGACTGCAGGGCTATGAGTTCAGGTTCAGGATTGAATTGATGATGTACTACTATAGGCAATCTGTACTGGGGATTTGTGTATTTTTTTTTTTGTCAGAGGTAAATAAATGTGTATAAATGAATTCCAAAATGAAAGCTATTTGAAGTTTCAATGCCTTTGCCTTCTCCATGAAAAGCAGCAATGAGAATGTTTTCTGAACTTTTGTTTCAAAAATGAATATGTTCTGTCAATTCAGTAACATTGATTGAATATTTTCTAGTTCTTGTTATTACATTATTTATAGATATTGAGCTTGTTCAATCTACTATGTCTGATCACTTTGGGCTGGATCTTTGAGCAAGTTTGAATTCTGAAAAAAATACCGTTTTAACAATTTCATTTTTATTTCAATGTACAGCACACCAACAATTGTAGTTGACAATATCTACAAGAGTCATTACAGCCCCTACTGTGTACTTCCATAAAAATGATAATGCTTGAAATATATGCCCCCAACAAGCACACTCACACAGACACCAACCTGTGCTCTTTTGCACATGTGTGAACTTGACTTGCTCTTGTCTGCCAGATCTATTACAGGGAAAACACTACTTTCACATAGTAGATTTGCAGGCTATGACAGCAGACAAGAGCAAGTCAGGTTCACGCATGTGCAAAAGAGCACAGATCTATTTCCAGTCACCGTAACTGTACCCGCAGCCGTTGATGCTTAAAATCCCTAATACTACCATACTACCATAGTACTGCGGCATATGGCGACAAAGGAAAACTGAACAGGATAACTTATGTTTTCATATTTTAGAATTTAGGCCCTCATAAATTAAGGCCCTCAACTTTCAGACAACATAAACATGGTTTAGTTTATCATGTCTTTGATAATGTTGGTGCTAATTATAAAATGGACCTGGCCACATAGACTACAGTAATTGAAGCATTTCATAATTGAAACAGAAAATGAATATGAAGTAGCTCATGTGGAGCCGGTAATAGCTTATGCATGGTTCTAGATAGCTTTGGGATATATTGCATTAATACAAATACACGGACCCTTTTATTTATCTGGGGAGGAGGACTTCAGTGAGAGGGTTAAAACATTTTTTGAAGATCTTGAAATGAAAATATTTGAAAAACATAATGGGTCTCCTGGTTTGTGTTTTCACATCAGAACAACAAATTTAAATCCAATAAACCAGGTGAGATAAGATATCTGCAAGAAATCCGCACTGTTTTACAAGATTAATAAAGTGGTGAGTAACAATGAAAGCCAGCAAGCCTTGTGACTCTCCGGGACCAGGGTTAGGGACCCCAGTTGTAAGGCATCAGAATGGGTTTAATGTCCTTCTGAATCACTGCTGCTTGAATTCTGAGATCAGGTTGGGAGGACATCGTGTCTAGGGAGTAGTTTATCTCAGAATGACCTTCGTTTTGCACTTCACGAGGAAAGAACAGGCTACAAAATGCTGAAATTATTTACAGCGATGCCATCCAATAAATGCTCAAATTGGTCAGACCACAAAAGTTGTCAGTGATGTGCTTTCCTCCATATATTCTCTGAATTGGTTTGCTTATTGAGGACAGAAAGACAGCCGTGAGAAGACTTCAGGGCTTTAAAAAGAAGACTAATGTGACGCCAGCCATTCAGGGCCATATTAATAATTGATGAAAATAATAATAGTTTATACTATTAATACTGCAAAGCTATCATTTACCCAACCTTTGGAATACAGACATCTCAAAGTAGTATTCTGTTAAATGAATCTTTTGCAAGATTTAACATTCACTCTTGCACTTCAGATGTTTTACAGACTACAGTAATGTCTCAAAGGGATTAGAAATTGTAGCTGCATTTTAATAAATAAACCCATATCTCTCGATATTATATATGTATATATATATATACATACATATGTACAGATGGGTGACAAATTAAAGGAAAAATCTGAAATATGTGTGAGCACTTTAGCTTTTGGCATCCGTCACATATATGAAAGGATTTAAAGGATTCATATTTCATTGTATCACCTCTATACACTAGGATATGCTCAATCATGGTATAGTACCTTAAAAATAGCTAAAGCATGGGACAGGCTTGTGGTTACATTTTGACTTTGTTTTTCTGTTCCACCTTGCCTCAAACTGTAAAACAATCAGCATAAATCCCTGTCTGTGAGAAATATTATAATTTTCTAAGATCTTGTTTTACGATAACGTGTAACACGAACGCACCTTAATGGAGGCAACTCCTGATTTAGTACTGGCTGTATCTGTGCCTGTCTGCTATTTAAAAATGACTTTTGAGAGTGGCGGAGTGAACTGAAATCCTATCAGATGAACTTTCCTCCTTACCAATTGGGCACTGAGAGCCTGCATGGGAAATGTTTTGCTCTAGCCTCCTCACACAAAAAAGACAGTGGGGGGATTCAAAAGGAGGGGTCTGGGGGGTATTTTTGCAAAAACCACCCCTAAAATAACCCCGAAAAGTTAATAAAAATGAGACTTAGGGTCATATTTAATAAGCATGCCACAAATTACTGTCAGTGCCACAAAATTATGCATCGGCGCATATTTGGCGGGGTAATACTGGTTATGTCACTGAGCACAGCCGCAGCCGAGTTGGTATTTAAGTATGGCAGGAAAGCTACACAACAGACATTTATGTCATCGAGCTCTCGCTAGCCAACATCGTAGAATGCTGCTGCAAGCTTGTGTAATTTTTGGCCTATGAGAAGACACTATTTTTTCAGTTTTCCTCTATGGGAAATCCCATTGTTTTAAACCAATTCCTATATCCAGTCACCTTTTTGCTGTAGGCGAGACTTTAATACTCCATATTAATTTCTCAAGAAAACAGAGTTTTGCGAGTCAAATTATTTTCATTTTTTACTCACTCCTGTCCCTTTGGGGGCTCCGTAGGCCCTCATTCACCCAATAAGCAGAGAAAGAATCAGTGGTGGGGGAGGGGGGATAACCGGGGTCATTTTTTGATATCAATTATAATTTTGCACCAAAATTTCAGATGAGTCCTGTGAATAGTTTTAATTGGCATGAATAGTCTCTGGAGGGATCCCAACCTAGAAGCAGCAGTAGTTTGGCTTCATAACCTGACATTAACGGATAGGTCTTCTCTGGTAATGAGAAGCATCCAACAGAATCTGTGAGCCATGAGCCCTCTCTGACTGACCTTGGAAACTCCCAGTCAGTTCACCCATATCCCTGACAGAGAGGCCGACTGCTATTCAGCAGTGGTCCAGTAAACTCTTGTATTGTTTCAGTAGGCCTGGGGAATGTGATACTGTTGTGCTACTGCGTTTTCTTTAGCTTCTGTGATTAATTTTTAAAAATCAGGTGCAGGGCTGCTGGTGACTTATCCTGTTTGCGTTCAGGCACTTTTCCAGGGTATGGGTGAGCCATACAGTCTGGTATCGAATTCAGACCATGCCAGTGCCGACTATGGCTGGATCACATAAAATTGGTTGTTGTGACACCCAGGGATGGGAGGGATTCAGTTGGTGGAACGGCCATTTCTCATTGCTCATCAGAGACCCCTGCTGGCCGAAGGGATGCCTGCAGTCTGCACAAAGCAGCACGTGCAGAGTCTTCCTCCAGCTCATGTCTATTCACGACCGCATTAGAAACCATGTGCTTTTCTGCATTCTCGTGAATTGATAACCAAGGTTCCAGAGATGAAGTTCCAAAGTGGGAGGGAAAAATGCAGAGCAGAAAGTATATAATAACTGAATCAGACAGATGTCAATGCATTCATATGAACCAGGAGTCAGTGTCATACATTTGCTTTGCTGTGCATTCAGACTGTAAACATCATAATAATTACTGTATGGCTTAGAAGCTAGCGTAGGTGTGCATTACCACTATTTTAAACAATTGCTGATGCATTGAAGGGTTCACAGGGTTAAATGCCTCTGCATTTGTTTTGAAGCTAATTAAAGTAGTTAATAAGGATCTAGGGCACCTTAAGGGAAACCAGAAAAGGAAAGGAAGTGGCATCATCAACGTAAGCATAGCATTCAAGGTATTAAAATTTGCTTAAAAATGACACCAATATCACTCCTTGAGGTAAGTCAATAATGTTGAAAGTTCCCAGAGCAAGCCAGTATCCAAAAACAAGGGGAATGGCTTTTGTTTTCTTTTAGGTTTTTATTTTTAGCCATCCTCTGGGTCTGAAAGAATGACTACCCAAAATTCTATTTTTTTTCCCTCTCACAGAAAGTAGACAGTTCTCTCGCAAATAACTCGCACACAGCGTGCTGACAGACTATTTCATAAGAGGTTTGGCTTCAGGACTGCAACCCAATATCCTGGCTCATAATGGACATTGATGTTGGCTTCTAGTATGTTACTGTGGTTCATGGTACATTACATTACATTACAGGCATTCGGCAGACGCTCTTATCCAGAGCGACGTACAACAAAGTGTATAACCGTAACCAGGGACAAGTGTGTTGAAAACCCTAGAGGGAAGTACAGTTCCAAGTGCAGGGAGCGACCACATAGTTTAATTTGGACCCTGTAGTTTAATCTGTTGAACACAAACAAAAGCAGCAACAAAGCAGTCTATGCAAATAATACAGGCAATAATTAAACAAGTAGGCACTAGTGCAATAACTAAGCTACATACCTAAGCTTACATAGCCAATTAGAGACTACAGGGAGGTAGGGAGGGGTGGGGAGAGGTGCAACCTGAAGAGGTGAGTCTTCAGTCGTCATTTGAAGGTGATCAGGGTCTCCACTGTTCTGACCTTCACGGGAAGGTCATTCCACCATCATGGAGCCAGAACAGACAGGAGACGTGACCAGGAAGCGCAAGTGCGAAGAGGGGGAGGTGCCAGGTGTCCTGAGGTAGCAGAATGGAGTGGTCTGGCTGGCATGTAGGGTTTGAAGATCTTATGGAGGTATGCTGGGGCTGACCCCTTGAATGCCTGGTATGCTAGGTCCAATGTTTTGAATTTGATGCGAGACATAACAGGCAGCCAGTGGAGGGTAGTGAGCAGGGGGGTGACTGGTCTGTGTCTGGGATGGTTGAAGACCAGACGAGCTGCAGCATTCTGGATGAGTTGCAGGGGTCTGATGGCAGATGCCGGAAGGCTAGCCAGAAGAGAGCTGCAGTAGTCCAGGCGGGACAGTACCATTGCTTAGACCAGAAGCTGGGTTGAGTAGGTGGTGAGAAAGGGATGGATTCTCCGGATGTTATGCCGGAAGAATCTGCACGCCCAGCTTACCGTTGTGATGTTCTTGGAGAGGGATAGCCTGTTGTCCATCACCACTCCGAGATTCATAGCACAGGGTCACCAAGGTGTCCCCTAGGGAAATGGAGAAATCAAGGAGGGGAGAGGTTAGAGCAGGAATGAAGATTAGCTCCGTCTTACCTGGGTTGAGCTTTAGGTGGTGATTGTCCATTCAGCTCTGGATGTCCCTCAGGCACGCAGAGATGCAAGGAGAGACCTGTATGTCCAATGGGGCGAAGGAGAGAAAGAGTTGCGTGTCGTCAGCATAGCAGTGATAAGACAAACCATGGGCAGAGATTACAGGGCCAAGGGATCTAGTGTACAGGAAGAAGAGAAGGGGACCAAGGACTGAGCCCTGGGGAACTCCCATGGCAAGGGAACGAGGCGGTGATACTCTACCAGCCCAGGCAACCTGGAAGGAGCGACCGGAGAGGTAGGACTCAATCCAGTCAAGAGCTGTGCCACGGATCCCTGTTGCTGCCAGGGAGGACAGGAGGATGGAGTGCTCAACAGTTTTGAAGGCAGCCGAGAGATCTAACAGAATCAAGACAGAGGAGAGGGAGGCTGCTCATGTGGCATGAAGTGACTCACTGACAGAGAGGAGTGCAGTCTGTGTCGAGTGGCCAGGCCTGAAACCGGAGTCGGGGGTGGGGGTCAGGCAGGTTATTCTGTGAGAAGAAAGTAGAGAGTTGGTTAGATGCAGCTCGTTCAAGCGTTTTGGATAAAAAAGGAAGGAGAGATACCAGGCGGTAGTTCTGGATTCAGCAGCAGGGTGATGTGGGCCCGCTTGAAGGATGAGGGGAAACATCCAGAAGACAAGGAGGAGTTCAGGAGGGAGGTGACAAATGAGAGGATATTTGGTGTGATTGCTTGGAGGAGAGGTGAGGGGATAGGGTCAAAGAGCACAGGTGGTAGGGTGGTGGGAGAGCAGGAGCTGGGAAACATCAGAGTTTGTGAGGGGAGAGAATGTGGAGAAACAGGGGGAGGGCACGGAGAGTGGGGAGGGCACAGAGAGGGGGGTGGTCGCAAAGGAGCTGCGATGTCTGCAATCTTCTCATTGAAGAAAACTGCAAAGTCATCTGCAGCGAGGAAGGACTAAGGTGGGGGAGGAGGCGTGCTGAGGAGAGAGGAGGAAATGGAGAACGGTTGACGAGGGCTAGTAATGGAGTTATGAATTTTAGTTTGATGTGAAGCTCAACAGGCTAAATACCAAGAGGCAGAGGAAAAACACTCATGATTCAAAGGCATGGTGTGTCCTCATTGTGCCTCTCTAACCTTTTGAAAGTTTAACCCTGTCCATTCATTTCTGGATTTCATGCCAACTTCTGCTCTTAATTCTTTAATTAACACAATCTTTATATATTATATGACACTTTGGAAAATGTATTGACAAGCTCATGTGTGTATGATTATGGCATGTTTTACCTTGGACTGATTTACAGGTTAAACAGCGTTGGTGTATACAGTGAATTAGTTAACTGAACCAGGGTAATTTGAATAGAAAAAAAACTAGTATGGCTACTAAAATTAGTGATGGCTTTACAGGAATAGGACTTACTGCCACTGTTTTAATGGGCAGCACTGGCCACATCCTTGACATTTTCAAGTTCAACTTCCGCCTTACAGGCCTCCTGTATACTGTAGCTGAATGTGGGCTCAGTAATTCCCTCTCTCTCCATCTCAGATGATGAGTTGCAAGCATTTCAGTGCAGAATGGCTACTGTCTACCCCTGTTGGGTGCTACACACTGGTGGATGTCCAGGTAAGTTTCCCTCCTTTACCATGAAGTCATGTGATAAAAGGCATTATGCAAGTCACTTCATGATGATGCTGATTGGAATGTTGGCTTACACTTACAGTGTAAGCCAACATTCCGATCCATTACAATCCACTCTTATTTAGCCATCACAGGGGCAAAGGAGTACTTCAATAAGTATCAATGGAGCAGGCAGGAGACTATCCTGTTGCTCAAAAAATGTTTTCAGTGATGTCTTAAACCTATAGCAGTCTCTGATCAGGTTTAGATAACTTTTTGGGATGATTTTTAAAAACTTGTCTCGTGGTTGTTTTTCTGCTCATCCTGTTCCCCTCCATGTTCTGACTGAGCAGCTCAAAGCAAACATCAGATACAGATCTACTGTATGTATTGCTTTTTGCAGTCGGCAGCAGTGTTGTTAAGGAAGCAGTGATTTTATATCTGTTTGGCTTGTTTTTAGTTTGATAAGATCCTTCAACAAAGTAAATAGTGTGTCAGGTTTCTCTTGCCTCTTCCTCTCAGTCTCTCTCTCTGTCTTTCTCAATCTCATTCTCTCTCTTTCTCCCTCTCTCTCAAATTTAAATGGGCTCTATTGGCATGACATATATATACATATTGGCAAAGCATGAGTACAACAAACAGAATAAATATATAAACAGAGTACAACTTTGTGCATGTATGTGTGGTATTTTAGCTGTATGTTAGCTTGTGTAATGTCATGTGTAAATCATGTGAAACAGTGAATATAACATTTATCAATAATTAAGAAAAGTATTTTAAAAATTTGTTGTTTTCTCAGTTGTTTGTACAAACCCCACCACACTGCAGTTTCACACATTCAACAAACGCACATGTACACAATTTACCTGAGCTCACTGTAAGAATTGCACGCACACACACACACACACTCACAATAATTCAGTGAATGCCTGGTCTGTGTCTTTAGCACAAGTGCAACTTAATTTCTGAATTTGATGCTTGAGTCTCCAACGGGGCTCGTACTGAATGCTTAAATACGTGAATTGCAACTAGTAGCTAAACTGGAAAAGGCAATGGCTGTAGCCAACTTTCTATGAATGGTCCTTCATACGAGCTATAGTATGTAACTTCACAATAAGCTCTAAACAGCCCCATCTTAAGCATTACACAGACATTCATAATGTGTATAGCATATTATGTCATACCTGAATAGCAAGTGACATTACGATAGACTCACCCTGGGCCTATTTGTGGTTATCTGGATAAGCATTTATGAATGTCTATGTACAGCTTATGAAGGACCATTCACAGGTGTTACCATTGTGTAGGATAGTTCCAGTTTGCCCAAGCAGTGTTCTTGTGTATCAGCCAAACAAATTGAATTAATATCTACACTGCCTGTTTCAGTAGGAGCTAGTATTGAATATGGAGCTTAAATAAAGCTCTGTGTTCAATACATGAATAATGGTACTGCCATTTGAAACTAAACTGTTTATACAGTTACCATTTAAATATAGAATAAAATATGATTTCATATAATGGAGTGATAATTAAGAAAAATGCATAAAAATTGTTCACAATATCTTTGAGAAAACAAGTTCAACATTAGAACATAAATCAGAAACCTTAATTAATTAAAACATCAAAAATCACTGACATCTACTTACATTAAAACAACCTGCTCAAAACTCAAATACAGAGGCGTAGAAAATGTTTTTTTTTTTTAAAGAAGAGAAAGACTGGATGTCAGAATAAGGAAATACTTGATAATACATCACATCATTTAAAAATAAATAGAATTATGGTTTATTATATAACAAAATCTTATTTAAATAAAACAACTTTTATTGACTTATTTTCATACTTATTTGTTTATAGCAGTACCTCAGGGGACCTTTTTCAGAGTTGGCAGAGTAGTACCTTGCCTGAGACTTTAGGATGTAGGCATCTGCTGTAACAAGGCTGAAATTTAAGGAGTAGGATTTCAGCCAGAGTCAGGTAGGAGTTTCTCTGGAAACAGTCAGGGCTGAGATTTGAGGGTAGGAGATTTATTTGGTAGCAAACGGGGCTGAGGTTTAAGGGGAAGGTTTCTCTGGTAACAGTCATGACTGAGGTTTAAGGGGTTGGAGGTTTCTATGGCAACATTCAGGGCTGAGATCTGAGGTGGTAAGCATGTCTTTAGTAATAGTCAGGACTGAGATTTAAGGGGTAGGTGGTTTCTCTAGCAAGTCAGAGACTTATTTATCATTTAGTTTGTTTTAATTTTCCGTAAACAACCATGCTATGCCAACATATTGAAAGAGAGCACACCCGTAAGACCTTTTGTCAAATTTACTTGGCTCACTACAAAACTGTTGTTTTCCATACGGTTTATTTATTTATATCCGTAATGTAGTCAGCGTTATCTGTATGTGGTGTTATCTGTGAAACATAGTGTGTTGTTTATAACTGTGCTTAATATCCGAACATCTTATCAGTCAGCCAGTGCGCTCTCTGGCTGAAACGCATCTGGGCTGAAGCCGATGGTGTGCGTGCAATAACCAGATCTTCCCCCTTCTCAGACATTTCATTTCCAGAGCACTTCACCCACAGCAGTTCCTGCAGAGCCGTGACCGTCTTGAAGTTGTGTTATTTCACTCAGTCAGACAGCCGTCACAAACGAGCATCGCCCTGAGTCTGTGGTGTGTGCAGATGGAGAACTCTGCTCTGACGCTAGGTCTACCGACCAAAATGTTAGCGTTGCTTCAAAGTGCCACTTCCAGGGGCACTCCTTGTGAGAAACAGAGTAAGTATGCAGGAAGTTTTTTTTTTTCTATCCAGACAGAGGACTACTTTAAAAACATGGCTCATGCTTGGGATACAGCCTGTGTTTAATGCAAGTGCATGTACAAAGATGATGTTTGGGGGAAAAAAACACCTTTTTTGTAAATTGGTGAGAAAATATGTGATCCAAACAGGCTTCTTTGATTACTTGAGATGGTGAAACCAAAAAAAAAAAGAGTCAAAAAATGCTGAACTAAAATATAAAACTGATATCTAATATAACGGTAAATAAGACATGAGCAAGGGCATTTTGGGAGTTTGTATTCTGCAAGGTCAGAGGGATGGCTTCCATTCCAATGCACACTTTGTAAGCAAACTACAGGGCATCCAACAGTTCAGCTGTTAAAGAAATCAGAACCTCAGCGTATGAGTGCTGATCTAGAATCAGGTTTCCCCCGTGCATATCCTAACCTTATCTATTCTGAGCAACAAAGCAAAACTGATCCTAGACCAGGGGCCTGTATTCCAAAAAAACATCTCAGAGTAGGAGTAATGATCTAAGATTAGATGTCCCCTGCCAGTATCATAACCTTTTCCATTAAGAGCTCAAAGACAAAGACCATGAGCACTCCTGCCGTACACTTTATGAACAGAGGTGTTGATGACTGCCTACAGCTGAGCGAAAGGTGAGGCCTCAGGTCAATGAATGTGTATCTGACCGTTTAGATTCTGGATGGATTCAATACATATCTGCCTGTATAAATGGATTGTACATAAAAAGAATGTAAGCTGTGTTGCTCTGGATGGGAACGTCTACTAAATGCACACATGAAATAAATGCAGACATTGTGAATTTCTTCATTGTCATCGTTTCATTTTCTTAGTAAAGAGCAAAAACAATCTGACTGAACTGTCCTAATACTTCCGCATTTAACTGTACAAGAACATTTCATTCTTAACATTTAATTTCAAAGACTTGTGTTATTAATTGTTTTAAAGTTATATTCATTTTGGAGATTACTGAATTAGCCAAACTTCTTGTTTGTGAGAGAAAAATACATTACATTTATTTGTAACTAAAACCTAAGGACAAATATTGATTTTTTTCAGATTCAGGTTTCTATATAAAACATTTGACTCATTTGCACCAAGACCCTGATACCAATGTGAAAATACCTTTGCGCTACAATTACCCTTTGACTTCATTTTTTCATCAGAATTCATTTTGAAATAATGCATTGTTTGGCCAGTTTCTTAAGATGTCATTTGAATTTCCTGTCACCATTTTTCTTAGAACTGCGACCGTGCGTTCTATAACCAAGTTGTTGTTTGTTAGCAATGTTCTTTTTTTGGTTGACATATTTTGTGTGGGCTGATCAATCCAATTTGTAACTACTGAATACAACACACATGTTTACGACAGTGATGTATTCCTCCTTAATCCTTAAATATTGTCAAAGGTAATTAATTGCCATTTAGCAGCCTGCCTCCGCGAGCTCTGTGGGCAGCTATGTCAGTCACATTCAGAATGGTTAAACACGCAGAACTTTCCTGCCTCAGCATTTAGACCCAAACAAATTATCATTTTCAAGAGATCCTCTCTTTTAGAGGAAGTAGTAATTAATTGGTACTCAGATTTAGATATAAATTCATTTATAATTTGAGATGAGGTTAAAGCTCAAGTGTGTCTCTGTCTGCTGATTAGTGTCTTCATTTTAAGACAGGAGTGCCGCATTCAGCAATAATTTGTTGGAAATTACAGGAGTAGAGTCACCAGATGTTAGTTCACAAACCCTGCACCTCTTAACACTAATTCACCATTTTCACTGTAGAGATAAACCAAGCTGGTTCATGATTTCCCTTTCCCACCGTAGAGTAGGAACTAGGCTGATTTATTATACCCCTTTTACCACAACAGATTTGAATCATACTTTATACCCCGGTTCCTTATATCCCTTTCTCATTGTAGAGCTGGACCAGGCTGGCTCATTATTCCCCTTTCCCACTGTAAAGCTGAACCAGGCTGGCTCATTATACCCCTTTTCCACTGTAGAGCTGGACCAGGCTGGCTCATTATTCCCCTTTCCCACTGTAGAGCTGAACCAGGCTGGCTCATTATACCCCTTTCCCACTGTAGAGCTGAACCAGGCTGGCTCATTATACCCCTTTCCCACTGTAGAGCTGAACCAGGCCGGCTCATTATATCCCTTTCCCACTGTAGAGCTGAACCAGGCTGGCTCATGATACCTCCTTCCTACTGTAAAGCAGAAAACCTGGCTCATTATACCGTTGCTTCAGAGATAAATATTAGGGATTGTGACATTATACAACAATTACCATTCTAAAGGAATATTGCCCATAATATATTTTTTCTGTTGCTCTATTTTATAGTAACTATTAAAAGAAAGTGTTCCGCATGTACTTGGACTCTTGTTGCTATTAATTGAGATTTATTTAGCAGTGCTATCTTGAATATATTCTGTAAGTTGTGTGGAAGAAAACACTTATATTTCTTGCCTGAAGTCCTGGGGTTTTTCAGGGACTGAATATTGAGACAACAGATAAATCAATTCAATTAATTTGTCTTTGTTTCAGTTAAGTTTTTCATGACATAGTACAAACTTCTGCACACATCCCATTCAGCATTCCTGACTTGCTTTAAATTTTTTTCCTCTGTTCAGTGCGGAGAATTAGCCCATCAGAAATATTGAATTATAAAACCAGCTAGCATCTCAATTATTTTTAATTATAAAAATGTTCCAGTTTTCATTTTTTCCTTCTCACAATGTAAACACAAAAAATTTGACTGCCTTCATTGTGCATTTCTTTTCCCTTCTGTGTAGGAATACTGGTGACATTATATCTGCTGAAGAGAAGGCAAATTTGACTGTGGTTTTTTAAGTTGTTGTCACAGCATGAGGCAAAGAAATAGCCACAGTTATAGCGCTCTGTTTTAAGCCCTTTTTGGCAGTGGCAGAAGGCATATGATTTGGGAAACATGACAGCCCTGACAGGGGAGACAATTCGCTATGAGAGGTCAGCTGGAGACCAGCACTTGGAAAGGTTCTTTTTCTCTCTCACTCTCTTTCTCTTCCATTTCCTTTCTCTTACTTTCTTTCTTGCATAAGAATGTGATGTTTTGAAGAGCATCCATCCAACCACCGTCTGACCTTCTTTTGAAGTTAAAAGAAAGGCACCTTAATTTCCAGTCTGGCTCTGAAGGGGAAAAATAAAGAGCTTTGCCATTAGAAAAGCTGATGACTGACGTGCGAGTGTGTGTGTGTCTGTGTGTGAAAGTGAAAGTGTGTGTGTGTGTGTGTGAATGTGAACATGAAAGTGTGTGAAAGTGAAAGTGTGTGTGTGTGTGTGAACATGAAAGTGTGTTAAAGTGAAAGTGTGTGTGTGTGTGTGTGTGTGTGTGAAAGTGAAAGTGTGTGTGTGAAAGTGAAAGTGTGTGTATGCTTATGTGGGTCCTTATGTGCATTGGTGCGTACAAGTTTGCGCGCATGCATGCATGCGCGGGCGTGTGTGCATGCCCTGTTTTATTATATATGTGCAAGTGTATTTGTATCCATGTATGTGTAACCATGTGTGGTGCCAAAAGAAATAGGGGTAAAATTGAATTATCCTATAGTACATGCAGATTATCTCACTGTAGTGAGTTTTCTCTGCCTGTTAAAATTAATCATTTTCAGTTTGGGGATGCACTTCACATATCACCAATTAGCCCCGTCTTCTTCATAATGGGCCTGATCCTGTTTGAGCAATGGAAGTGGTTTTAACACACTCCCAGCTAGGCAGGACTTCTGAGATACGATCATCGTCACTTGATATACCCAGTTGCTTTACTCTGAAATGGGTGAACCATGCTGAGTTGCACCGAATATGATTAAATTAGCTCATCCCAACCCACGCCCGCAGTGAACATAAGAATTTACCTAGATTTCCCATTCCACTACCTTTCCCTTTAAAAATTAAATTAAATTAAAAAAAACATTATTCAGTGTTACAAGGCATGGATGAATTTAATTATGAAATAGACATTAGTAAATAAATTAAAAGTTTTTTTTTTTCCATATCTCCATCATTCATCATAATCTCCAAATGAGAATGCAGCTCATAAGAAACAATAGACACAGGCACACACTTAAATATATCTCATAAGTCTTATGAGTCATATTTTAATTTTTAACAATTTTTAACATAACTTTTAACAAAATAAATAGCATTTTCTTGCATTTCTGGCTCTAGGTTGTGCAGCCAATCATGCAATTTACAAGCAAAGTCAGAATGTGATGTCTTTGTAATGATCACACTGAATTTTACTCAGTTCAGCTGAAAATTGTTTAAATGAGTTCTACAAAGAGTGTACTCATGTACCCAGGTGTTTCCTACCATATTGTTTGCTACCTGCTAAGTACATTAGCATAATGTTTTTAACGAACAGCAAGAATTGTTATGAAAGGGATGGGGGGAGAGAAACCATTTGTAAATATAAGACCTTTGATATCACGTATTGATGCAGTGGCGAGGGGGTGGGGGGGTTGGGGGGTGGGTATGGGGGGGTGCATAACATCACTGTGAATGCAGAGCTGAGCATCCCCCCCCTCTCCCCCCCTCCACTTTTGATAACAACACTGCTAGAAAATGTCACAGCAGCGGTGTAATGATATTCTAAGAGCTGTGATGAGTAACAGTCTCTGTGGCAACAGGGAAGACATGGTTCTCCATCACGGCACTCTTAGCCCCTTCATCCCTGCCTACTTCAGTGCTACTTCATTACTATGTAAAGCCCATAGGGAGAAGCAGTGTGTTTCCATCGCCGCCGTCCCCGTCCCTGTCTTCTCTGCCTTTGTCTTTTTTCTGACATTTTGTAAAAGCCTAGAGATCGGTTTTAACACCATACTGGCTCCGTTGGGCATTTTGGCTTGCCGTTTCCTCGCTGGAGTTTGCGTTAGGAGAGGAGGCAAAGTGCCTTTTCAGATGGCAACACCTCTCCATGTGTGTCTGCACAGGCTCCATGCGCCGTCGCCAAGGGGAGGATTCAGCTCTACATCCGAGCAGACATAAGCCCCACCCACTCCCAACATTGATTCCTCTTTGTATCACTTGGATTTTGTGAATTCAAGTTTTTCTTAAAACGATTTTTTCATTACAGATCCTTAACACACCATCTCCTTGGCTTTACAGACGCAAGCTGTCAGAGATCGAGACAGAAAGAGAAAAATATAGTGCAAAGATTCTACCCAAATACCACCACACAGATCACAGCCTGGCCATTGAAAAGGGCTGACACAGGCAAAGCTGGCTGCCCCAAGAGGCCAGACTATGAGATCACTGTGAAAGAAGAAGCTGAGACAGGGATTCACTTCCTGTTACAATGCAATAAAGGCTTCCAGGAAGAGGAAATCATCTTCCATGATGAACCACTGTTCTCCCCTACTTTCCAAATACTACACTGCGAGAAAAGTCAGCAATAATTACAGAAGGGTCAACAGCCCCACTAGCAGCCACAAATATGACCAAACGCCACAACATAAGAGAGGTATAGATGTACAGAAGACTCCCTCTGCAGCATCATATGGTCTCCAAACTAAGTAAATTGTATAAGTAATTGTCAGGCCAATAAAGTACTTTGAAATTAATTGAATTGAGAAAGAATTTGAATATGTATGTGAGACCATTCATTAAGAACTTGCCATCTGCTTTTTGTCAGAGGAGCTTATTTGATCCACAGAATGAATGCAAAAAGAACACCCTACGCACTAAAGGTGGGCACAATGGCATGACAGTTACACCTGAGGCAGTGTCCTATTTTAAACCATCCTTTTGGTTCTCATTTAGGGCTTTTAAATTCCATTTTAGTTTTATGTTAACTGGCACACCCTTAGGGCAGCACATCAGAGCTGAGGTCATTTCAATTTCAATTTAGTCAATTAAGGAAATTAACTGAAATTCAATTAGTTAATTGAAAAATTAACATAGCCCAACATTATAGGATTTTTTCATGAAGTGAATTTCAAATCCAATTTGAACCCTGCTGCAAATAATTGCCTGTGGTAAAAACCATGGTGGGTGGGTATCGTTCTGTGTATCGTTTCGTCCTCTTCTTGGCTGGTAGTGATAAGATGCCTCTGGCTTGTTGGTCGGTTGCACATGCAGTTTTTGGTGTGAATGTGAACTTCTGTGCTGTGTAGAATATTTGGATGACAACAATGAGATGGGCCTACGAGTACAACTGGACATTCCAAAGCAGGAGTGAAGGGGGGGGTTATGAAATTGTTCTTGAAATGAAAAATAAAAACTATGGAGCTGGGTGAGCTGTTATTTATTCCTTTGGAGACAACCTCGTAACTCACTCTTTCAGCTGGAAGTAAAAACCACCTGTGTTCACACACGCACACACACACACACACACCCTGCACCCCCACAAACAAGTCTGAGTCCATTTGGGATGACTAGGCACCCGTCTGAGTGTTTTCAAATTGGAGGGGGGATTGTCAAAAAAGCAGACTCAACCCTCCCACCCCACCGCTCCTCCCCCAGTTCCCAGCCACTGAGTTTTGTTTTTGAATGTAATGATGGGGGTGGGGGAAGCTTATATGGGGCTGCGCTAAGTCATGAAGACAGGCTTATGGAGGAAGTGGGGGGGGGGGGGCGGTGGCAGTAATGTGCCGTGGCACTAGTGTTGCTCCGCTGAGCCTCTCACAAGAACCACATGGGAAAGAAACACAAAAGAATAAAGAACGACAAAACTGTAGGAGGGGGAGGGAGAAAAAAACAGCACTTTGGAAAGTACTCTTAGACAAAAGCACAGTGGCATGGAAAGAGAGAGCCAATTACTTTTATCATATGTGACTTTGCATACCAGAGTTCTGATTTATGTAAATAGATGCAGATTAAAAATAATAATCATAGCACAAGCTGTTTGAAGAATTACTTGGGATATTCATGGATACTGTTTGCACAAACCTTTAGAGGTCTTTTAAAAAATATTTGTGCATATTTAATTGCATTTGCATTAACTGTAGATTGTGTACATGCAAATAAATGGATATACAAATGGATATGTACAGTGCGTTGTGTTTACAGAACAACAATGAATTAATCTGTAGCTGGGTACATGTAAAAACATCCATGTAAACTGGTGACGCAGTTCTCATGTACAGTTCTACTGTACAATGTCTGAATGTGTATGAGTATGTTGTACAGTAGAACCTCAGATTTATTTCTCAGTCATGGACTATTCAGAGATTGTAATCTGCAGTTGCACCTGTTTACTGCTATTCCTCCTGCATCCACACCAGGAACACTGCAGCTGAAGCATGAGCACTCCTCTGACACACTCACCAGCATGCCGGTGACTGCTTACACTCTGCAGTCCACACAGTACTACAGGAGAGCCAGTGACTATTTCACACCCAACAGTCCACACAGTACTACAGGAGATCCAGTGACAATTTATACCCTACAGTCCACATAGTACTACAGGAAAGCCAGTGACTATGTATACCCTACAGTCCACACAAGGTACTACAGGGGAGGGCTAGTGACAGTCGTAAGAGGTGTGTCTTCCACTGATGAAATCTGGTACACTGTGGGCACCTATCATGTTGCTTTGAAGAATTATTGTAGTAACCTGAGACACTCTGATTGATTAAATCTCACCCCACCTCTGGCAGGACAAGGCCAATTTTACCCTGCTGCTGTTGGCTGACGGTTGCAGTCAACTGAAGACATAGCCCAGACTAAGCCTTGAGCCTGTGATCCAGAGCCAGCCTGTCTCTGTGCTGAGAGCCTTAGCAGTCCTAGCCGTTCCCCACAAATCTGATCTCTGACTGAAATATGCAGTAAGCAGAAGCTCAAAGTGGATTCCTTGAAAATGGCAGTCCACATGTTGAGCCAAAGGTGCTTAACGCAATCTTGTGTAATTCTGAAGAGTGCTGTAGTGGCACCATGTGCTGTGCAATCAACTATTCACTCCGTGATGTGAAGTTCCTTCAGCTGCCATCTCATATCAGTAAGAGAGCATTTCACATTTACACCCAGTTTTTACTTCTGTAACCAGGGAAATCACTGTTTGAATTTAGTAGAGCTCTCTGCCTGCCTCTCTCTCTCACTGTATTTCTCATTTTTTGAGAAATAGGAATTTCAGGGTGAATGCACTCTTCTGAAGACTACACTTATGTGGCATGCAGTTATGCATGCATTGGAGCTATTATAGGGCAGTAAATTTGTTTGTTTGTTGGTGCTCCAGTGCTGCAAACATAACAAAATAAATCCTTTCTTCCAGTGCCACTACAGAACAAGTCCTGCTGCAAGAACCAACAAAGATACAGCTGTAAAGTCAAACAAAACCACTAAACATTTAAATTCTTAGACAAGGCATATGGACTGTACATGCGTCCATCATCAACAACAACAAAAAAACAAAAAGGAAGGCAAGAGCCTGCTCTCCTGTGTGTGGACGAGTCATCCATCAGAGCACGGTACGTCTCCCCCATTACGCTTCTGACCAGCCGCAAAGCGCTCGATGATTCTGGCCCTGGCCAACGACCCTGGAACGCACCTCTGAGACCGACCTGGTTGTAAATGCCACAGCAAGCCCCCCGGGCTCCGATGTGCGACTCCTAAAAGCCATACTCCAATCGCCTGCATGGCAGACTTCATTCCTCTCCCCTTACTGTTGGATAAAGGGGAGAAAGGACTTTGTCATCGATCCACCGCCAATGTGTTTTCAATCCAGCTGCATCTATCTACCCTTCATCTTCGTCTCACTCACCGGCCCCTTCCTCCTCATCAGTAGAGGAAATCCTCCTCTCTTTTTTCTCTTTTAATGAATTAACTAGGTCTTCCCCAAACCGGGGAGTATTCTAGAGGCCCAGACCTTTAGGAGCTTTAGTCCTTGATGTGATATAAAACGCTGACTGACTGTTCCATTCTCTTCCCATCGCCTAGGCACCCACACCGGCTGCCATGGCGACTGGTATGGCAATCTAGCACCCTGAGCACATTATCCTGCCCCATTGCCCCAAAAGCCAGAACAAAGGGGGACGTTCTGACCCAAAACCTCAGCTTCCTCTCTAACTGCCTTCACTCCATCAAAATTCTGTGCACGCACGCACACACGCACACAATAAGTGTTTTCTAAGAATGTGTAATTAACCTCTGTGAGTTACAATGCTGTCAATGCATGAAATGCTATCACAGCTGTGAGACTGACAGCAGAAAGATGGCCATAATGGAGAGAACTGCACCAACATAGTCCATCTTCAGAGAGAGAGACAGAGAGAGAGAGAGAGAGAGAGACCATCAGAGAGTAAATAACGTGTCAACATGTGATGGAGGGAAAGCACATAGCAGCTGACAAAACCAGAGAAGGGTAAAATGTATCACGGGATTGTCATCTACTCTACTGCCCACTAATGCCCATTTTTTGCATTTGTGTTTGTGTGTGTACTCTGCAATTTTAGATTCGTAATTAATAAATTCACATCTGGTTAATGTGCAGATTCTCAGCTTTCATTAAATGGTATTTTTATACATTTTGTTTTCACCATGTAGAAATTACAACACTTTTTGTACATAGCCCCCCATTTCAGGGCACAAAAAAACATCCATTACATGGGTGAAAATAAGTCAGTGGAGAATGGGCAGATTCGTTCAAGCTAACAAAAAGGCCACAGATGAAATACTGTAACAGCAGTTTACAACAGCGGTGTGCACAACATGTCGCACCTTGAAGCGGATGGGCTACAGAAGCAGAAGACCATGCCGGGTCCCACTCCTCTCAGGTATGAATGGAAAGATGAGGGTACAGTGGGCATGGGGTCACCAAAATTGGATCACTGGAGATTGGCAAAACATTGTATCCAGGAATCCATGAAGGATTTATAGCCACTTTTCTCCAAATTTTAGGGGTCCAAAAGTAATTGGAATAAATAAAGTCATAATATTTAGGAAACACTGCATGCCTGTACTACAGCCATTTTCAGTTCCTGTTTGTTTTAGAGGATTTTTGCCTTCAGTCCTCTATTCATCAATCAAAAAAAAAAAATCATGGATTTTGGTCATATGACTGACTTGGCCAATGACATTACATGTTTTTGGCCCTGGAAAAACTCATTGGCTGCATTAGCAGCCTGTGTGTGGGCTCATTGGCCTGCTGTAAGTTGAAGAGCCACCCAATGAGTTTTGAGGCATTAGGTTGGATCTGACCAGATCTGCACACTTCAGAATTCGTCTTGCTGTTGCTGTCAGCAGTCACGTCGTCAATAAAGACAAGTGAGCCCATTCCAGGTGCAGCCATACTTGCTCAAGCCCTAATCTCCACCATGTTTCAAAGGTGAGTTTTTTATGTACAGACTAACCTGGTCATTCTGTTCTTGAGGCTTACCAGTGGTTTGCATCTAGCAGTGAACCTCTGAGGCTGGTGTAGTCTTCTCTTTATTTTAGTCTTTGACACATCTATGCCTACATCCTGGAAAGTGTTCCTGATCTGTTCGACAGTTAAAAAGGGGTTTTTCTTCACAACTGAAAGTATTCTTCAGTCATCCGCTATAGTGGTCTTCCGTTCAGTTTATTTTATCTCAGCCATTGCGCAATTCACTGCTGTTGAATGCACTTTAATCCTTTCTTGACAGAAAAGGCTTCTTCCCAAGGAAATTGCAGCCATTTAAAAGTGTAGATGTTGTATACATTTTGTCTGAGTATAGTGACTAAGATCCTCTGTTTATGCTTGTTTTTTATGCAACATATCTCAAAATTTAAATCTGAAACATATCTCAAAAGAATAGCACACAGATAATATTAGCCCTCTGCTCTAGACCCTGAAGTCATACCTCATTAGACAGGTGGCTTTTATATAAATTTCAATTTGCACGTTTAAATTTATTATGATGGTTTAAACACTTGTCATATTTCACCTGGTTCTATGGTGACATCTGATACCATTCTTTCTTCTTGTTGTTTTTTCTGTACCTGCGAGAATGCCCCTCCACTGTTTTCTATCGTTAGCTTCATAGTGACCTTTCACTTTTATGTCCTCTCATAACCTCCCCAAAGTTACACCTCGAGACCTGAACCTGGGAATTTATTCACCAAGGTGCTGTGGAGGCGGCGATTGATGTCACCGTGCTCCCAGGTGGTGCCATCATTACAAGAACATTAATGGCATATATCTATATTTTTAATATCTATTATATATTTTTTCTTTTTTCTCTTTCTGTACCTACCAAAAAAAAATTTAAACTTTAAAAAATGTATTTAATATTTACTTTAATTTGTTACATTGCAACTTAATGTCTTCTTATGGATTAATAAAATTGCTGTTTGTTTGTCTGTCTCTATGTCTGTCTGTCTGCCCACTGCTCTATCTGTCTAAAACGAAAAGAGATCCCATTTCAGATTAGACCAGGTTTGACTGCTGGCCAAGCAACACCAATTCCTTCAAACATTCACTTCATTGTCTTCAGTAGCACCAGGGTCATCTTACACATTGTGGGCAAAGCTTAAGCTGTAAGTGTGGATGTTATTCTTTTTTACTTTGATTTGCTGTACAATTTTTGGTGTTATACCCAATAATCAGAGTAGGAAATAATATCAGTTTGGGGAGTCTGTTCTCTAAGTATTATTTTCTTAGTCATGAAAACCATTTACTATTACGTTCGACAACAATGACAAGGCTGAGGTCTTACAGGACCAGGACCAGTAACAGCAGAAAGGTGGAGTCTCAACCTGTCACTGCCAGATCTCCAAAAGATTCCAAAAACCAGCCAATCACAGGGAGCCTCAAGGGTCACCAAGGCGGTCCTTCAGTAGTGGCAGACACTCCAGCTCGATAATACGATGGGTTTCGCTCGCGTGTTAAGGGTGAGTGACCCTCATTCCAGCTGTAATCTTACAAATCATGAATCAACCATACAAATCATGTGGCAACAGCAAAACAATCACGTGAAGAGCCTCTTGTAAACAGGTGTAAACATTCTCCTGGGGAAGAGAAAAATCAGTCTACGGAGTAACATCTGGCAGGCGTTGCTATTACTCACAAAACCTTAAGCTGTTAAGATCTATTTATTGTGGTTATAAGAGTGTGGAAAGGATAACCCAGTTGCACCCAGCAATAGTGTGTGTGTGTGTGTGTGTGTGTGCGTTCATGTGTGTGTGTGTGTCTTTGTCTGTGTGTCTTAAAAGGGTGGCCCTCTCAATCGACTTCACATTGGTGTTATCCATAAATATGTGTACTACCTGCAGATCCGTAAATGTGTATAAACACTATATACGCACTTGAAGAAACAGCAAGCACTTTTTAATTAATGTAAATAACACAAATATGAAATATCAGCAAAGGCAGAGATGCCAAGCTAATTCCAACATCCACACATCTTCCTTTCCCTCAGATATTAAGCTGATCTTCTCTGCCCGATCACACTATTAAATAATCCTATTGAGTTTTTCTCCAGTTCTTCTGTAAAAGCAGGGGATTTGACAAGTGGTTAAATCCAATGCAGGTCGTACAATCTGGCCCGTCATAATAATCTTCTGCTTATTTATTTCAGATAAAATGCCCCCCCCCTCAAACCCCTTCCCCTAGATGCAGTTTGGAGGGAGGGGGGTAGCCTAGATTTTTAATTACATTCAAAGAGCATTTCAAAATCCCACCGCTTCCTTTAATTGTGAACGCGCCAACCTTGAACCAGTCTGAGGCTGGGAGCCGAATCGCTAACCTGATGTAATACAGATCGATACATATGGAGTTAAGTGTGAAAATCCACAATGAGAGGACCAGGACTGGGCAGACAAATCCGCCAATATCACACATTCATTTCTCACATGGATATGAAGAGACAGGGAGGGAGGGAGGGAGGGAGATAGAAAGAGAGAGAGAGAGAGAGAGAGAGAGAAAGTGGTATCAGAGAAAAAAAAAGAGACAAATAGCGGTTGAGAGTGAGAAAAACAGAGAGGCAGAGAGGAAGAGAACATTGAGAATACAAGCTGTAGCAGAAAACAAACCAAAAAAAAAAAACAAGCAGTGTTTGCTTCCCGCCGAGATTGTTGTTAAGTCACCTCTTGTCTGTACGCAACATGATATGCCATCACCTCCGTAATGAATTCCCCTCGAGTGGCGAGGCGCTGTGCGCTTCATTAATTCATAATCAGCGGTGGCTTCGGCTCCTCAGGCAGCCCCCGGGGGGGGGCGGCACACAGGCAGCGCGTCATGTTCCCTCACCTCTGAGACCCGCAGCTGGGGCCTCTATTGTAACCTGAGGAAGAGCCTCTCTGTGAGCGCGTTTGGCAACCTGCACAAGAAAGGGGGAGGGAGGGGGGGGGGGGGGGCGGCGCAGAATGTTCCGGGGCTGCCGGCTGGATTAATGTCTCTATCACAGGTGCCGGTGTTTCTAAACGTCCCCTGCGAACAAATGACTTTTAAACCGAATGGCGCTCCGCCCGTAGTCACGGCGACATTGACATTGCCGTTGCTCGGCCGCGCTCGTTTCACAGGATTATGGGAAAGGCAGCGCTCTCTTTTGTTGATTAGATTAGCGCATTAGTTTATGAGCATACCTACACATGCCAAGGGGGGGACGAAGGGGATGGGGAGGGGGCGTGGGGAGGTGGAGGGGGCTATGGTAGGAGGAGAGGAGAACAGGGGTTTCTAGGGCAACAACATGCAGCATTTATTGTGGTTCAAAGTGAAATGAGAGTAGTTGAACAATTGTGTTCTGAAATCGAAGAGAACTCAGAGAGGAGAGAGCCAAGAAAATAGAAAAAATGAGAAAAGAGAAAGGGAGGAAGAGAGAGAAAAAAAAACACAGGCAAAAGAATGAACAGGGGAGAACACTATGACCATACAAACTATCTCTTTCCAATTCTTGCAGAACTGGCTGTGAGGTTAACAGGAGTTGCCTGGTACAAATGTCCTCAGTCGCTTAATAGTGTCTGAAGAGCAGAGGAAAAAACTGTCACATGTAGTAGTTCGGTAATTAGACCACCAAGATATGGGTCTAGCTTTCCGTCGCACAGTGCAGCTCTCACGAGCCTGTTCTGAAGCGGTGCTGACCGGTGATGATATGAGGCCTTGGGCAAATGGGCATTCCGCTTTAATTAGAACCCCTTGTAATTCTTGACATTCTAATTCTTTTATTGTATCTCTTATAACCGTGCCTCACTTTTAGCCTAAGACGTAGTCATGGCTTAACTGCCTGGACTAGACTTTATGTTCAAGGCTATGGATAGCTCTTATTTTGTGATGGAATTCTACTTTATCTGATCTGTGTTTGTATTTGTCCCAGTGACCTTCGGTATGCACTCATTGTATGTCACTTCAGATAAAAGCATCTGTCAAATAAAATGTAATGTAATGTAACTCCTGTAATTGTGGCAGCTAAATATTTTACAGTGACAGTTTCAAAAATGAAAACTGACTGAACAAAAGAATAAGAAAAAAACATACCTGACAGAGCTGCTTGAGATGTTACATGAAAGCAATAGCATTAGTCAACGTTTGAAACAAAGCATGATTCTTTGGGCGGGGGGGTGGGGGGAGCCTGATACAGGATCTCAGCCTTGTGGACATATGAAGGGAAAATGTTTTTTCCCGGATGGTTCAGCAGAAACACTGTCATCCGTTCAAGCCGATAATATTCCCTCTGAAACCGGAGGAGTCAAAGCAGCAGGAATGCCATTTACATGAATACCAAATGAGTCACGGTCTGGTGATGGGGGGAGGAGGGGAGGGGAGCAACTGGGGAGGAATTAGGAATGCTGGCCAAACAATGCGGACCTGAAAGCAAGTATGCCGAATGATGACAGTCAGGAAATGAACCTGCACGCCCTGCCCCAAACAGGAAAAGGTGTCTCCATGCAAGGGAGAAGGAACAATGCCGTGCAGAGAGACAAAGGGAAGTGTGTAACGCAAACATTCCATCCCTCCGGAGAGTTCTGCAGATAACTTGATAATGATACCCTTTTTAAGTGCCTTTATAAAACAGGAAGCACCCTGTTTGTTTGTGCTGAAAGACATCTCTTCACAGACGTATGGTCGAAAGGAAGCACTACCTGAGCTGCCACGCACTGCTTGTCTGTTTGACTTGGCATCAAAGTTCTTCCTGGTTCCTCTGGACTGTGTTCAGATGCCTGACCCGACGGGTCATCAACAAACGAACCACACTGGTAGCACCAGAAGAAGCTACCGGGAGAACTGCTTTATGTTAAGCCTGAAAACAAAAATCATTGAGTGCCAAGATCCTAAGTATTGATTGCACTTAAAACAGCATAAAATGTGATTACCACATCGTTTGGTGATCCCATTTAATCTCTTATGGATTACCGGAACATTCCTCACTTTGTAGCACTGCCCAAAATCCTATCTCTGGGAGGAGATTTGCCTTTGGCCAGGAACTTCTGTTTAGCTTTTTTTAACAAGGGAAGATTATAAATGCTGTTTTCCCTTTATTACTAATTGTTTCCTTTCTAAAACAATTGGATTTCAGATCTATTATCTTGAAGTACGTATATTCAAAATATCTAACATAGTAAAGCGCAATAGTTGTGTGTTTATCTATGTGGTTGAAATGCCCCGATGGGACACCATGATGGCAATATGAGGCCTACACCTACTCCCAAAGGTTTCCAGAATTCACTAGAAAGTGACTGACAAGGAGTCATCTACCAAAACCACCACCCCATATCCCACCCATTGCTTTCTGGTCAATGTGAATTTGCGATTCAACACATAAAGCAAATGTTCTGGGATGTTTTAATACAACAGAGGGAACAGAGGGGGGTTTTAACCAGTAAATCCCCATGTCAACCTGAGATTTCACAATTAAAGACTATACGCCACAGAAGACTGCGATCTGGCAAAAGTCTAAGAAGAGTCAATGTAGAAAAACACTGTGAAAGGCCATAACAGTATTTCACAGTAATTACTATAATTATCCTAATAATATAAGTAGTACGGTGTGTGTGTGTTTATATATATATATATATGTAGTTGTTGCCACACCTTTCTAGTATGGTGCCCAAAGCAAATAAAGAAGAGAGAAAAGAGGTGCTTGCATCTGCAGGGCTGATTTCACCAGTAAGTGGTCCACTGTGGACCCCCTGCCTCCAAGACCATCACTCTCCTCTCTCCCTGAAGCACCACTGCTGCAGCCTTCCAGCTCCAGCTCCTGCTGTTACCGCCACATTAGTTACATCATAGCCCAGCACATTAAAGCGCTCTCTCCCTTCATAATGTCTCCAGCTATGATAGTTTATAGTTCAACCGATTAATAATAATAATACAAAAATTATTATTATTAGTGAATTGAATTTGTGTTGTGTTTCTATCTCAATAAAACAGATAATTATCTGGGGTGATACTTTGGTGTGTTATGACTGTATTGTTAGACTGAACAAGCAAAGTCTTTCAATGATAATTAAGAGTAACAATATTTCCATAATATACCCTCCAAATTATCAGATAAATATGAATCCAAAATTAAACATTGATAATCTGCCTGCTTTACAATGGCTAGTCAAGGGTCATTTGGGGGTTTGTGGTCAAAAGAAAGATGATACACTTCAATTAACTCCAAGGAGGTGTTCTCAAATAGCTTCCGAAAGCTTTTCTATGGTGATGATACCAGCAGGACATCCCCAACAGATGATTGTGAAAACATTTGAGAGAATTAAAAGCCTTTGCAATTGTGCTGGTTGACCACTATCTTAAAATCCTAAACAAATGACCGAGTCAATTTTCGTTCATGACCTCTTAATATTTGTTTTGTAAAGTTAGCTAACATTAACAGGAAGGGTAGAATTTGAGTCTTTAAGATGGTTTTGCAGTTACATCTGATAGAGTAATCTTGTGATGTATTGTTAGGTCAAGCGACCAATAAGTGGCAAAAGTTGAGAAGAAAAAAATCCAACAGCCAAGAGGTGTCAGCGTGACACCCAGAGGTAGCAGCTTGTTTCTATGGTCGTAGGCGTTCCACCGAAATCAACAGAGGGGATTATGATGACTATAGCCTGGAGAATGGCCTGTATTGCACCTAGTACAGGCACTGTATAAGCTATACTACTCACTGGAAAGCTGGCTGGTCATCAGACACTTCTCAAAAAGTATCTATATATCCTTCACTGCACCTAAAAACAGTCTGGGCCAACTGAAAAAAATTTTTTTAAACCCAGAAAGTAAATTTGTTTGTATCAGGAAAATGGGGAATCACTGGAGGGAGTTTCTGCAGACGTGTTTTAGGAGCATCTCACACACGACACATCATCTACCGAATCTGCTCAGTGATTGGCCAAGCCTTGACATGAGAGTCAGCATGCTCATTCTGGGCACAAACCAGACTGATCTCACTGGCCCTGGTGTGATGTGTGGCAGTAACAGTGACACTCACAGTGGGGATATTCAGACACAGCTTAATATCCAGTGTGAGTGAATGAAGCCACAACATGGGAGACCTGTAAAGTAAAACGGGTGAGCTAGTATTAAATCATTTGTATTAATTATTGATTCAGAGTGCAGTCCAGAATGCGTATGCTCCCTAGGTTAAAGGAGGAACAGTTTTTTATATATTCATTCATTTTGGAAGAGGACAGATAAATGCCTCCCCAAGTGTGTGTGTGTTTGCACTTGCAGGACATGGCCAGAATTGGAGCCTTTGTGCTTTCTGGTGCTTCCTCCAGCTCCGGTGAACAGAAGAAGCTGCTCACCTTTGTGTCCTGAATACCTGCAGTCCAGAGTTCAAAGAGTGGACGGACAGCAAAATGAGACTTAACAGCTTGAGTTCCGCAGGCAGCAGAGTTGGACATGGTGGGGTCCCGTCCAAACAGCAGGAGGCAGCGGGGCTACTCCTGATCACCGCGCGAGGAATGCGAATGTGGAGCGGCGGGATGCAACAGCAGGTGAGATTTCAGCAGGCAGCCCTCAGAAAAGATGCTCCGGCCTCCCGTCGGAACGACCAGGGCCCACGGAGGCAGCTGCCTCACGGGCTGTCGCATCTACAAAACGACAGACTGGCCTGCGCAAGAGAGAGAGAGAGGGGGGGAACAGAGAGAGAGAGGGAGAGAGGGAGAGAAAGAGAGAGGGGGGGAAGAGGGGGGAGAGAGGGGGAGAGAGAGGGGACTGGGAGGGGGGAGAGAGAGTGAGTGAGTGAGTGAGAGACAGAGAGAGAACTGGGAGAGGGAGAGAGGGAGAGAGTGAGAGGGAGTGAGTGAGAGAGCAGAGAGAGAGAGGGAGTGAGTGAGAGAGAAGAGAGAGAGAAAGAAGAGAGAGGGGAGAGGGGGACAGAGAGAGAGACAGGCAGAAAGAGAGAGAGAGAGAAAGAGGGAGACAGAGACAGGCAGAGAGAGAGAGATAGACAAAGAGAGCTGCTTCTGACCAATGCCGATGCCCACATACTGTGCTGTTAAGAAACTGGCTCGCCTGGCCATACGGATAAGCCTCTCACTGGAAAATATTAATATATTCCGCTATTAATTTGCATTTGTTTTCTTGTAGCATGCTGATATTGACACAGTTCCTGTGAAGGAGATATTGCATCTCCACAGGCAATCCTGCAGAAACAGTTTGCAGAATATAAAATGTACTTTGATGAGGAAGCAGCAAGGGTCAGAGAGCCTGGATCAGAAAGATGAAAATTGAGCTGGTGTTTGTACACTAATCTCCTGCTCTATTTATTTTCAATCCCACGGTTTGAAGCCTTTTAAAAAACAGCCAGTATATATTGCATACTGTTTTTCTCTTAACCTGTTGGAATGATTTACAATAAAAACATTTCTTCTGGACAAATAGATTACACACAACACACACACAGAACACAAACATTGTGCAGTGTATATTTGGACAGTGACACAATTTTTGTTGCTTTGGTTCTGTACTCGAGCACAGTGGATTTGAAATAAAACAGTAATTGAAACATAAAATGGGTAGGAAGTAGGTACATGACCTTCAATAAAAACACATTTCCACTAAGCATAATCATATTTCAACGAAAAACATTTGAATGACCACATTCATTTCAGATGGTAGGGCGGCACGGTGGTACAGTGGGTAGCACTGTCGCCTCACAGCAAGAAGGTCGTGGGTTCGCACAGTCCAAAGACATGCAGGCAGGCCGATTGGAGACTCAAAATTGCCCATAGGTATGAGTATGTGAGTGAATGGTGAGTGAATGGTGTGTGGGCCAAGTTATGAGAAATAATTTAGGAAACATTGGGTAGCACAGCTTTGGAATAGACCCCTCATTTTGATATAAATACTTTTAAATGCAGGCCCATATTTATCAAGTTAAATATACTGTTATATCTTACAGACAATGCTGTGTATGAGTGAGTAACTTGGCATTTTTCCGTCCATCCATTATCTACTTCTGCTAATCCTGGGCAGGGCCGCAGGGGGTGCTGGAGCCTATCCCAGCATGCATTGGGCGAGAGGCAGAAACATACCATGGACAGGTCGGCAATCTATTTATTGCAGGGTTCACACACCATTCACTCACACGCTCATACCTATGGAGAATTTAGAGTCTCCAGTTAGCCTACTTGCATGTCTTTGGATTGTGGGAGGAAACCGGAGTACCCAGAGGAAACCCACACGAAAATGGGGAGAACATGCAAACTCCACACAGAAAGGCGCAGGACCAACGACCTTCTTGCTGTGAGGCGACTGTGCGACCCACTGCACCATCATGTCGCCCCAACTTGGCATTTTTGTATGTTGAAAATGTTTTTAGTTCAGATATATCGTTTCTTTTTGTACCATGTTTGTTATGAGTAAATTATAATAATAACTTAGCCTATTGCATTAAACAATATGTTCTTTAATGTCGTCGTTTGCTCTTTATTTGAAAGAAGGTAGACGACCAGTTCAGGGCAGGCAGCATTTGTCCATTTTGCCGGTGTATCTGAGTATCCTACAACTGGTTACTCTGATCAGCCTAATTTCATCAGATGGCATTATTGGCAGAAGATCCAGCTAAATGTCCAAAGGGAAGAATTACTGAATGTAGCACCGGAGCATTTGTGATGAGGAAATTGGCAGGGAAAATCAGGAGAAAATGCTAAATAACACAGGTTTGGAGCTTCATTGTGTGGACGCGTGAAGCTGTAGCTGAATTCTGTGTGTACAGAATATATACAAGGTCTGAAAGTGCAGATCATTTTCTTTAGGGCTGAGAGTCTGTAGTCATTGTGGTTATTTCTGTAGGATAAACCCTGAATATTGGCAAACTCTCGGTGCTGTATAGGTATGGGGCATGCCACCCTGCCAAGGCATACCTGCCATACGAAGTAATGACTTGATAAAGTGCTCTGTGTGTGAGAGTAACTGGGCATTGTAGTACATTGAAAATGTTTGTTTTTTTTGTTGCGATATCATTTCTTCTTGCACTGTGTGTTATGATTAACTGATAATAATAATGCATTGCTTAACTATTGAATCCAACCGTGTTTGTGTGTGTGTGTGTGTGTGTCTACCCAATCAGTCAACTGTAAGCCTTCGAGTGTCTTTAAGGAACTCTGAATCAGCAGCAGATCATTGAAACAGCCAAATCACATAATCTATTCAGGAGAAGAGTGCTTTAAGCTGATGTCATTAACACCCTTGTAGCTATTGTATCATTAACAATACAATACTTGCACATTCTTCATGCTCTCCAGTTCCGCTGTTGTGTGCTGCCAGACAGCCAGGCAATGAGGACAATAAGTCTTGTAGCAAATAAAATAAGTCAAAACTTTTTTTTCGCTGGGGGCTGGGGGGTAACATTTATTTTTAATAGATGTCACACTATCATAACTTAGAGCTTATCTAAATTTTGGTATCTCTCTGAGGACATTTGCACCACATAAGGAAGACTGTGAGAGTGAGTGTTCACTGAGCACATGGTAAATGGTAAATGGTAAATGGACTGCATTTATATAGCGCTTTTATCCAAAGCGCTTTACAATTGATGCCTCTCATTCGCCAGAGCAGTTAGGGGTTAGGGGTTAGGTGTCTTGCTCAAGGACACTTCGACATGCCCAGGGCGGGGTTTGAACCGGCAACCCTCCGACTGCCAGACAATCGGTCTTACCTCCTGAGCTATGTCGCCCCTATGAAGGAATGATGCAAAATGAGTGTCAGATGAGTGTCAGATGGAGTACGGTTACATTTGAACAGAAAAAAAACGCAATATAAATAGATAAATAGGTATCGCTGTTAGGAAAGGTTAATAATAATACGGCACTTTTTCCCCCTTCTGTTACACTACAGAGCTATGCCTTTATCTCAGCTTCAGTCTCTGCCCAAGGTCACCCAGACACTGAGATATGTATGTGTATGTGTATGTGTATGTATATGTATATATATATATATATATATAGAGAGAGAGAGAGAGAGAGAGAGAGAGAGAGCTTGAAGCTACGAGGGTCACAGTAAGGAAAGCCTGCTTAATACTGCATAAGCAGTCTCAGAGTGACAGTAGAAAGCAACAAGCTGGTACCCTGCCACGGCTATGAATAACATTTCCCAAAGTTCCCCGATTCCGTTAATCCAATAAATCTAATGCAAAACAAGTTAATAAACAAAACAACAGCAAAATATGGCATTGATAAGCAAACAACTGTATTACTGCAGAGTGAAAAGAAAACATAATTAATTGACCAGACCACAGCTAATTGGTCACCATGCCATTAATGTGAAAAAGGTCATTCAACCACAGCTTTTGTTTATTCAAATGAACGTACTTTTATTTAATTGGCTGCTCGCATACACTATGAAAGTGACTAGGGGGTGGAGGTTTGAATCAAAATGTTGACTGTAAAAAGGCTTGTAAATAGATGATGAATTGCTCATTTGGAGAGAAAAGGGGAAAATTGCCTGTTCACCATAGTTATAACTTTTACCCTTCCAGTCCTCAGTTTGTGGATAAACAGGAGAGGACCTCTGTGGCACTGTTCCATAGGTGAGTCCTATACAGTGCAAGTACATCATATATTTGTACTGTATCTGACCTACATTTGTATATCCCTTCACATCACAGTGATTGCATTAAAATATATGCCTGGTGCATTCAACAGCCAAAGAGGAACCAGAAAAATTCATTCTCAAATGCATTCATAAACAACCTAAATGTGATTTTTTGTCTGTGACTAGAATGCCAGCTTCTGTTTCCCTTCTTATATATATTCATTCATGATATTTCACTGTGTTTTCTAATATCTATCCACCACTCACAGGTATTTGTATTAAGTACCTCATGGTATGCATGTCTGTGTGAATGGCACATATTAGCCCTTCACCATTGCTCATACAAGCATGCAATGCTGTATGCTTCAACTTACATACTGGATTTATGATGTATAAGTCTGCACTCCAGCTTGGTTCCTGACAGGAGAGCTACTGAACTGTGGTGCGAGAGGTTGTCGCTGAATACATTCCTTCTCACATGCAGGTGCAAGCAGAGGAGAAACTTAAGCAACCAGCCATACACAAATGCATGCTATTGAACATTCACTTTGCTAATCAATGATCTCTCTTACTTTAGTAATGCATACATACACATGCTTTTAACCCCATTTTATTGCACTAATTGGATAGTTTTTGCAGTTCTATGACAATGCCCTTCTTTCTCCCATCTCTTCGCTTCTTGTTCTTTTCCATTGCTCATTACCGGGGCATCTGTGCCCAGCTGTTTCTGTGTCCTATCTCCCACCCCTGCAGGCCTTGAGCAGGAAGGAGAAGAGAGTACGAGAGATAACCGATGCAGCTTGCCAGTAAAGAGCTGCATTTTTCCCGCCTAATGAGACATTTTAAATATAAAATGTAAGTAAGGACCTATGCATAAGTCTGAAACTCCGTGCAGGTGCTGCCTTCCCCTAAACTGGTATTAAAATGGCCTGAGATCTGCGTTCCTGACTCGGCCTGGTACTTTCCTCCCACTGCCGCCTGGGCTCTCTCCCCTGGCTCCTCCCACTCCTGCAACATCAGCAAGACCCACGTGAGACTTACCGGTTCCCAGGGGAGTTGGTCAGTCTGTTCAGTCACATGCAGCACGGGGCCGTGGTGGTGTGGAGCATCGTCCTCCTGGGAGATGGGTCTGTCCTTCACCTGGCCCCTCTCTTTCAGGTTGGAGGGTCTGCTCAGAGGATAATTGTCACAGAAAAGGCGAAGCCGTTTACCCTGATGGGTGAAAAAATTCAGGATATTCCTGCAGATCCCTGAGAATTGAACAAGCCATGTTGTCAACCGAGAGGAACGAAATAACCTTTTTCTTAATATTGGTGGAAATGTTTTTTCTAAAATTGTCAGTAACCTGCTGGAATTTTACTGGTGTCTAATGGAGTATTGTACATGCAATGTCTACAGTATTTCAAATAAAGTATTTGACCAAGGTCAGGGTAGTATTGATTTAGTCATTTTGGACGCCTTGGAGGCACAGACATGCTGGAACTGCTAATGCTACTACAATACTATTTTATCACATTTTTTCCATTTGGAATGGACAATTGCAGCCATTAGTCTGTCCCATCATTGTAACAAGCTGGCTGGCACTCTGAGTTATGTGCGGTCTTAATTATACTCACAATGTTAGCCAATCACTGATTTCATCAACACGTTACTAAAAAATTTCTCTTTTTCAACTTTCAGAAAAGTGCATTCAGCTGGTATGTTTAGAATTAGAATTTTTTGTTTCCTATTTATTCTGATTAATTTCTTTTTTCCGGTTGCTTTTATCTGGAGGTATATCACAGGGGCTTCATGGGAAACCTACAAACAGTATGTGTGATGAATGATGTATGATGTACAGTAAAAGAGCTGTAAGACAAGGCTACTAGAGAATGATGAGCAGGTGCCATCAGAAATAAAATCATGGTGCGTGATTGGCCAGTTCAAAGGCCATGATACCATTATAATGGTGCACCAGCTTGCTGTAAAACCCCCACTTACAAGAACTTACTTACAAGAAAATGACTGGCTAGTGATTTCTGAGATGCCTTTTGAAGTATGAAACAGCCTTAGCATGCAGGCGATCACAAAAGGTGTTTACGCTCTCTGTTGTCTCAAATCTCATGCAGCAGAGGAACCCATCACGCCTCATTAACTCGCCCCTCAGCCGGGCCTGGCTTCGCACGCGGGAAGCCTGAGGCTCAACGAGGACCTTTTTAACGAGAATGAATTTTCCTTCTTCATCCTGTCAAACTGGCGACCATGAAGGGCCCATTCAGCAGCTGCTGTTTCTGAAGCGCACAGCCCTTTTGGAAAACAGGAGTGGAAGACCTGCCTACCTCCTTCCTCTCCCTCCTAAAGATGACCCAAAAAGTTCTAATTATGATCTGCTCCCGATGGCCACTGATGCAGTCGGAAAGCGGGCAGGGTTCACCGAGCCCACAAGTGTACAGCTGTTATCTTTGACTTGTGGCCAAAGAAAAATTGGAACAGAACAGACTCAGACAAGTGTAAACCCGTCTCTTTAAGGCAGATGTTCTTTTAAGGATAACTAATCTGCTCTGAGACCGAGAGGGCACAAATCCTTTTCCTTTTCTTTTTAAGTTGCAGATACAACAGAGGCTGACTAAAGCAAAAGACAACCACAAAATGCCTGTCTCCTCCAGGACTGAACCAAGGACAAACAAAAATGAACCAATGAATCAGTATAGAGCAATAATTAGGAAAAGAAAATCAATAATAATAATAACAATGATGCACTAATCTTTCCCTAATGGTTATATTCTGCAAATACAATTGACTGTTTGGCCCCCACATGTGCGCACACACACACACACACACACACATACACAATAAAGCAGGTGGCAAGCTGAGGGCACTCCTGTGCTGGTGATTCTGTGGTGCTGCAGTGACTGACACCTAGCAAATGTTTTCCCTCAGAATGACCCAAACATTCATTCAGAAGCCAATGCATTTGTGTGGCGATTTCATTATATTCACATATTACTGCGAGCTACAGCAACACCTCTGTGCCTGAGAACACAGACTTGCAGTGGTAATTCTCATGCTCATTAATGTGTGTGTGTGTGTGTGTGTGTGTGTGTGTGTGTGTGTGTGTTGGGAAGGGGGGGGACATCATGTCAATCTTTCCTTGGGAAGAGTTTTTTTCCTGCAAGCTAATGGTGACAGCTTCATGGTGACAGCCTTCCAAATCAATTGCAGTGAAATAAGTTTTAAACTTAACATTCTTTGCGATAAGTTTACCTTATAAAACATGGTTTATTTCCATGCATGGCAACTGAATTACCTCAGCATAACAGATTAATAAATTATTTTTAAGCACCTGTCCAGTGGTTGGACCATAAGTTAAGTGCAATAGGTGTCATATTTGAAAATAGCGCTTTGCTCAATGTTTATTTCATTCTTTAAAAAATGCATTTGCATTGAAAGGATCTTAAAGCATGATAATGAAGACATTACACAAGATTTGTAGGTGAAATCAACAGGTGTGACTCAAGTCATCCATTCCCCTTACATGGTCCACTCCAGTTGAAGAGCTCACAAATGCATTCATACAGCTCTCTTACTCCCTTCAAGCTAAATAGCACAATATGAGAGCCAGTGACTATTTTATACCCCACAGATTAAACAATTCCACCGGAGAGACTGTGAATATTTTGAACACTATAGTCCACACAGAACTACAGGAGAGCCAAGAACTATTCTACACACTATAGACCACAGAGTACTACAGGAGAGTCTGTGACTATTTTACACCCTATAAGCCACACTGTACTACAGGAAAGGCAGTGACCATTTACACCCTACAGGCCACACAGTACTATAACAGAGCCAGAGACTATTTAAACCATACAGGCCACATAGTGCTACAGGAGAGTCAGTGATTATTTAGACCCTACAGGCCACATAGCACTACAGGAGGTGCGAGGAGTATCTCTCAATGATGACAACTAGTGGGCATCTGGTTCACTGTTAAGAGAAACTAATGAAGTAGCAAACTGCAGAACCCTGGCCTAATTAAATCCAAACCCAATTTCCCTGTCTCCGTGAACTCCATTCTTGCTGTAGTCTGCTGATGGCACAGGCATAAGGACAATGTGTGTAGTGTGAACTCATACTGCAAATACTCTTTATCCTAGACCCACAAGAATGCGCAGTAAAGCTGATGGCTAGTCTTGCCGTCCTGACCAATTCAAGCGGACAAGAGAAACATGAAAACGGCTATGTGGGAATATATTCTCCCATTGAAAGACCAGACTTAAAAGAAATAAGTTTCTCAAGAACAAACGAAAATAACAGAAATTGTGAAACCAAAATCTTTTAAGAAGAGGGCAGTAGACAATAACCAGAAAAAAATCCCAACACGGACACTGTGTCCACTGAAGCCTGTCCCTCATTTCTCAGGGTCTGCCTTTATGAATGGCCCGAGAGAAACAAATACACACATAAGCTGTGTTTGCTTGAAGGTAATGTTGCTGCTGTCGATATTGTGAATGTCCGTGACGGGGGCCGGTGGTCTGAAGGACCGTAAGTAAGATGGCTGCTCTCCATGGTGCTGAACAGCATGCTGGAGAATCTGGCAGATACCAAAAGGGGAGGAACAGGCCCTCTCTGCTCCTCTCCTAGCAACACAGACTGATAGACTGACAGAACTGCTTCTTCATATGAAATAGGCTCTGCTTTGCTGGCTTCAGGTCATGGGTCTAACCCCAGAAACCTTTAAAAAGTTAATTATTCATGTTATGAATTACCCATGTAGCAGATTCCCCCCCCCCCGAGGACTCATTCATTGTCCTCTGTGAAGCAGGATGATGAACTGGCAAAATATTCCTTGGCACTCATGACCCAGAGATATCACTTCCATTATTTATCCTTCTTCCTTATGAGCCTTTGCTATAAAAACCAAGACCCCTCACATTTTACTAATAAATCCTGGGACTCCACTTAAGGGAAGAGGAACATTGCGCAGAAACATTTTTCTCCATTTTCTATCTCTGTTCTTTGGCGAGGGGAGGGGGAGGGGGAGGGGTGGGTAACTTGTACTTTATCCGCTGTATCACAATGCCGTGAAATTGCAGACGCTGCCTGCTGATACTGTTAATGTCTTCATGCCTTGAAAATGGAAGGAAAGAGATTACATTAATTATCTATCCTCTATTGATTCTACAATTACATTCATTACTGAATTAATAATTAAGGTTAACTTGTGTAGCGCAGGCTATTGGCACTGTAGTTGTCCAATCAAGGTGAAATAAAAAAAAGAAAGTGAAACTGTGTACAAGCTATTAGAAATGTATTTTCTATTTTCAGAAGGGAGGCAGGAGAAAAGCTCAGTTGCTCGCAGCAGCCAAGGTATTCTCAATGGCAAATGCAGTTAGTGCGGGAGTAGAACAAGATGTGCTTTTAAAGGACAATCCCAGAGGCAAGATCACCCATTCCACTTCGGCCTGTTCCATAAAAACAGAGCCCCACCAAAACAATTACAAAAACAACTACTTATTCACGTTGTAGGAGACATAATTGGAAGCAGTAAAATTCTTGAAAAGCTATAATTTCAGAATTCAGCGTGCATTCTGGGAGGGGGATGCAGAATACAAGAGGTGAGACCCAGAGTCACAGAAACGGACAGCAGAGGAGTCTCCATAGAGAGGGGGTTCTGCCTGTGAAACCACAGGGGCCAGCAGGGACACCAAGGCCTCCTCTCTCTCCGCTTCTCTCTACCTCCCTCTTTCAGAAATGACTTGATTATATTTTCAGATCAGAGGCTTTCTAGAGAAACAAAGACACCGAGTGACCTTTCCTCCAAAGACTCTCTCCCCCCCTCTGGCCCTCACAATGCCGTTGGCTTTGATACAGAGAGAAGAATAGAAAGAGAGATCGAGAGAGAGGGAGTGAGGCTGGAGTTGTGGGACAGATATAGAGACAAAGAGAAAAAAGGAAAAAAGCAGGGAGAGACAGAGCGACAAGGAGACGAGACGGGGGAGAGAGAGAAAAAGAGAGAGAGAGAGAGAGAGAGAGAGAGCTTGAAGCTATGAGGGTCGCAGTAAGGAACGGCCAGCTTAACGCCGCATGCAGTTTTTGACGCAAGTTTAGTTTTTCCCTCCCTTTCTCCTTTCAATTATCTGGCCCTCCTGCAGAAAGGAGGTCATTAGCCTCACCCTCCTCTGGCACACAGCTTGACGAAACACAATCATCCAATAAGCTGCTGTGAATCTTCATATCGCACCCTAGCACACCACAGTAGGCCTCTGCCCCTTGCACCAGGAGCTCATTGGCAAATCTACTCCTCCTCTTGGGCTAATAAGTTAGCTTCACTTTTACTTTTTCTTTTTTTTTTGCGTGAAAGCAACTGCCAATTCTCGCCAGAGGCAGTTTATTCGAGACCAGCTCACTGATGAGCAGCTTGCAGTTAGCTGCGTTGGGGAAAAAAAATAAATAGAGCTAAGGAGGACCTTGTACACCTTAGCAAGAACTCGGCGCTAATGAGAAATAAGCTTGTAAGTTAATTAAGTCAAAAACAGCTCTGCGTGTAATTCACAGTGTTGATGTGACAGGTGACAGGTCCTCCTGGAAGGGCTGGTGGGGAAATAACCATCCCTAGATTATGGTAAAACTGCAGTGGAACATCACACTAATCAGCACATTCCTCTCTTCTGAATTTCTGCTATATTAGTACCGTGGTACTATGTCAGTGCTGACATAGTATTTTCTGCCTCGTTCCACAAACACACACCCATCTGACCGTTCCTCCTCTTGACTAGTCTTGTCGAAAATCTTATGTTATGAGGTGTCAATTTACACAATCAGTTTTTTAGGAATGGTTCAGTGGGATTTATAAAAGATGATTCAGGAAAAGAAGCGTGAATCACATCAATGTTTAAAAGCATATAAAAATACTGACACACTGGAAAATACACACATCCCATATTATCTGGGAGAGGAAGTGGATGATGTATGCACAGCAACCAGATACCCTGTGTCTTCCTGCAGCCTGGAAAAAGAATAACAGACAAAGCATTAACAAAATGAATTAATTTGCAATTTAGAAAAATCAATTAATTCAATGTTTGCCATCCAGGTAACTGTTTAGGCTGACTCTACTTTTTAATCCGACAGTGCTATTTTTTACCTGACCTATAAGCCTATTACTATATTGCTATCGATTACCATCTTTTGCATAGCGTTACATGAGATGTAAATTGCTAAGTTTGGAATTGAAACTGATGGCCTCACTAATTAGAATGCTAGCACAATATTACGCACATTAGCAAAACATATTTCATTAAAAAGGTGGAAATCTTGTAATTATCTTGCGTTGCATGACTGGTCTGGCAAATAGCTTTAGATGCAATCAAGAGAGTCCTTGATCTATTTCAGTACAGATTCACAAGCGGTCAGTTCATTACAAGCCATGAAAATACTATTTCAGTCTTCAAGACCACAATTATTGTATTCATATACAAATGGGTATATAAGAAGTCCTACCAGTAAAAAATGTATTTTATAACTTTGTGTATGTATCCATATGTGTAATCTGGATTTTGTCTTAGAATTGATTAGAACAGAGCTATTTAAAATGCAATCTTATGAGGATATAAACATGATCTGAGGAGCTGAATTTCTCCTATCAAATCTCAATGCCGGTTAACTACAGACTTACCATGGTCATTTAGCATGATTTGATTTTTAAAAATGTTGCACACTCTCCCAAATCCAGTCACAAGTATAAAAAATTCCACATCTGCTACCTCTCTCCACCACCACCTTTCAATCTTTTCTTTTCTTCCTCTCATATAATCATATGACAGCACAGGTGCAATCCCTCCTATGTGCCCTCTCACTGTAAACATACAACAGAACAGGTACAATTTCGTCAAGCCAAAGTCTGTTAAATGCTCTAAACCATTATGAACAGGCATGTTTACCTGTATTTTCCATGGACTCTCTCTCAATACCACAACCTCTGTCTGTTAGTTTGAGAGACAAGAGTGCAATTCAAACCCCACGGAACCCCCTACGGGACATGGGGGAGAAGAAAAATTAAAATACTTTGCGAGATCTCGCAAAACTTATGCGTTTTGCGTTTCGCTGAGAACAGAATATTTATAAATAACAACACATATGTACTTCCGTACTTGTCACGGTGATGTCTCCTGGAGAACACAGATTGTGAGCATTCCAGGAGACAGCTACGAAGGCAGTTCCTCAACCCTGCTAACCCTGAAAGAAACTACAGAAATATAGAATTCATTGACTCATGCATATGTAAGTGAGCAAGAGATTATAGCTAGCTAACGACAGCTAGCTTTATCGCTCTCTCACACTAGGTAGCTAGATCACTAGCAAGATAGATAGTTAGCTAGCGAGAGCAAGCTAGCTAGATGAGAGATAGATTGCTAGCAAGCATGAGACACAGTTAGCTAGCATCTTTCGCTGGCAAATACAGTACATACAGTACACACCATCCATCCTCGACTGGACAGTCTCTTGGGACATACCAAAACAATCGAGCCCATGGGGTTTTTTTCTCATCGGCTTGACATCGATGGCAGGTTGTCTTCAAAAGCTACCAAAGCCAAAGAAAGAGTTTATTTGGGAAATTGTGAGAAACCTTTTCTAATGCAAAGTCAAATCGGGTATTTAAACCATGAGGATCGGGACAACATGGCACTACAAATTGGGCTTTATGGGAGACAGTTTTAAAATATCTCGGCGGTCTAAAAACACAAAACAGGGTGTTTAAATAATCTAAATTCCCACGTATTCAGCATATATAAATATATTTAAACCCTGAACTACATACTTTGAACCCAGTGACTAATCGCTACATAGGTTGCTTATATTTAGCTTTTGCCTCTCAATTTAATACAGAGGTGTACCGGAAGTATCGTTTCCGAAACTTCCGTTTCACCTCCCCATTACACCAGTTTCATATTTCCAATATTTGAAAGTTTTCGATACCACACAATGCGTGGCTTGAGACAAACCTGGAACAAATGAAAGAAAGAAAACAGAATACAGAAGAGAAACAAGCCACATATCGAGCAGAACAGAAGACAAAAAAGCCACAAAGCAGACAATCAGCATCATTCTTGAAAACAGTTTCCCTTATGTTTGTGTTCAGTGTATAAATGTGATATTTTCTGTGTCCCACCATTTCCCATTTTGATCTTCATTTAAAACTACAAAGAAAAATGTTCCAGTATTTCTCACATTGGCTCAAAAAATGTTATTCTCTCTTGAAAATGTCTACTGTTAAGTGCTCTGTGAGACAAACTGATTGCAAAAGGGACCACAAAAAAGTTGATTGATACTCAACCCGCTAAAACTTTCTCAGAGCGAGCAAAGTAAAGATAAACCAAAAGGCCCTAATCAAGCGGGAGCCTACTGCTTGTACGCTTGTTTCCGCGGTGATCTCCCCTTTGCTGGCTCCTGATTGGCCGCTATTCCCCATGGGCTTTTCGCCATGGAAAGGGGGCATATCATTAGGAGCACTCAGCTATAGGCAGCATTTAGCCCCTCTGGCTATACCTGTAATCCTTTCCCATCAGGCCCATATGGGGACAAGCACTCCCGTAACGGGGAAAACTGGCGACGCGTGTAAATCACTTCGCCGAGCGTTTACAGGAAGTGACACCGCTGTGGAAGGAGAGGAAGCCGGGGTTATTCAAACGCGGAGAGGGTGCGCAAATGCAGCTGAGCACATGAGCAAGCCCTTCAAAACCCTCCTCCCCAGAGCCAGACCAAGCAAATGGATCACTCTCCTCAGCTGAGGCCTCGTTTGCAGCTGACTGAGCCAATCGTGTCTCCACGCTGTGAAGGCAATAAAGCTCATGGTTCAAATCCCATGGTAGACATGCTTCTATTGCACATGTGCAGTAAACTGATCCGTGCACAGTGCCTTTGACCAGGATAGGACACTGTAAGTCCAAATATATTCCATATATCCTTTGTCTTTGTGGATTTTAGTGTTTAATTAGGGGCCTATTTCCATATTCTGTTCAGTTCAGCAATTTCAATTATGAGGAGACAAGAGAACTGCATTCAATTTATTCCGTTCAACTTTGTAAACTTGTTAATACTTTAAACAAATCAGAGGTCAGAAAGGTAAGAGATGCAATGATGTAAAACAGAGTTAGCTGTAGACATGTTACTTAAACTTGGCTTCAAGATAGATAGATTTTTTTAAAAAGTTGTAGTTGTGTAAGAGTGGTGAGACAGCACAAAGCTCAAATGTTTCTAATCTCTTTTGCAGAGAACCTACCTGTGGTCCTCTGCCGCATCACACCGCGGTAAGAACGTAAACCACAGGCAGCGTTAGCGGGTGAATACCGCCACTGTGTGCCAGGCTGTCACTCCATAATTGTTTTCATTATTATTATTATGGATGGGTTTTTTTCGTTCTTTCGCTCCTGGTGGACTTGCTGACTGACCTGACTGAAGGCTCAGCAGAACTTGCGCAGCGGTGGGGCAGTTGGGCTTGTTGTGCATAACCTGTGGTCTGCTAGCCAAGCAGAAATAAAGCGGGACAATTACAGCAGTGGAGTAGCCCCTGGAACAACACTGCTGATTTGTAGAAACTGCTCAATGCCACATTCTACTCCCCTCCCACATCTCATCCATCAAGCTGGGGGGGGGGGGGGGGGGAGTAATGAAAACCATGAGCGGAGAAGTTTAAAGTTGACGGGAAGCATGTGGGGGTGGGGACAGGGGGGAAGGGGGATGTCATCTTTTTCATTAACGATATTGACCTAAATTACCCTCCTCTCCCCACTCTCCGTGTTCCTTCCCTCTGTGCTTGGAGAACGTATTTCTGGTGCATGCATGCATGCACACACACACACACTCATAATACACACACATGCACACACATTATTCAGACAGGGGAAAAGCACAGGGCTGCAGACAGAGATGGGATCGCAGCACAGAAATTGTGGTGGTGGGGAATCAAACCCCCACCCACATGGGTGGACTGGTACATTACATTACAGGCATTTGTACATGGGTCTCAAACAAACTGCTTCGCACTGCCTCCCGCACAGTGGCCTTTTGACCTGAATCCAATCATGTAGGAGTTCCCAGAACCCCCTTCTGCACTCCTCAGCTTGTATTTACTCTCACCCGCTAATACAGCTGGGCGTGGGTGGGAGGGTTGGGGGGAAATGACTGCTTTCAGAAAAAAAAAAAAACTGAGAAACCATTTATAAGGGGAATCTTGGTGTTTGATGTCTCAGCAAACTGTCAACAGCCCCAGAACCATCAGCTCTGGAGCAGCAGGAGAAGGGTGGGGGAAATCACTCTGTAGCTGGCGTGGGATGGAGAGATTTTACAGAGGCCGCGTGCCGGTGGCCCAAGTTTCCCCGTACAGCTCAAGGGACACCTATCCTGGGAGTCCTCCAGTCTGACAACCAGTACAGCACCTGTCCTAGGTAAATACGCTGACCACTTAACATGCTCTTGGTATGATATGTGAGTGATATGTGTGAGATGACCAATCAAGAAGACTAAACTCTAGACACATGACTGCTGAAGATCACACAAACACAAACTTGGTAACTAAATTCTGTATACATGTATATGTACTCAACATACTGGCAGACATTCAGCCCAGCAGTCAGACTCCAGCAGGCAGGGTCTCCCAAGCCTCTAATGCTGCTGCACTTTTAAGAATAAAGATTCTGAGTCTGAGCTCATGTCCTTCATTCAGTGTGGATTTCTAGCCCATTTCCTCTACAGATTTAAATCTGTATAAGCACAATATGTATATTTCAGTACGTGTCACAGGTTCCATTCAGATGATGCAGTCCCTCTTCAAACTAATTCTGAACCAGATCATCCATCATATGAGTCACCCAACACCTCACAGGCAAATCAAAAGGTTTCCATGGCGAATCGTCGCAGCCACATCATTCTTCTTTTTCAGAGGCAGAGTAACACAAGATGGCTGATTCCTAGGAAATCGGAGGACAAGGCTAAACTAAAGAATTCAATGCTAGGACACAAAAGCTAGGAAAAAGCCTACACCCTTCACTACATTTACTTGTCAATTCCTATTTACGGTAAAGCAGATCATTGTATTTTTTTTATGTGTATTGATGTTGTAAATGTGAACCTGTGGTGCACAACATGTGCCCACAAGTCGTCGAGTATTACAGAAAGAAGCACACACGGGTGGCAGCAGGTTCATGTGTGGGTATCAGACTGTTCTGTGTGTGCTTTCACACTGCTGAGGCTGAGCAGGGGTGAGCGTTTAGCAGTTCGCATGCACTTATTCTGCATTGTTATTACCGTCGGAAAGAACATCCTGCACCTTTACACATCTCCCACAAACAGGCCGCTCTGAATGAAGCCGTGGCCACTTTACATTCATGGAGACCTCCCTGAAAGCCAGCGCTTCAGAAGAAAAGGCAGAGGTGCAGATGTTTACGGTTTATATCATGTGTGTGCGTGCATTTACTGGCATTCTTTCTTTTTTTTTTTTGGTTTTTTTTTGGTGCACTGGCACTGCCAGGTCTGCTTCTGATACAGCTGCTCTTTTTCTTGAGGAAAGTCCTTAAAAGAAATGAGCCTTGCCTGCCACGCGATGACAAATGAGCAATCTGCCTGCAATGAGCAATATGACACCAGATTAGACTGCCACTGTGCGCAGGAGAAAACCTACGCCACCGCCACCAAAAAGCCAGTGCCCTGCTAACGTGCTAACGTCTGTGTTTACGCTGCGTGGGAATTTAGCCACAATGACACCGCGGTGCGTAATCCCCGATTAGCACGGCGCTAACGGCCCCCGCCCCTCGTTTTTACGGGCGACTCGTTCTACACGACTGCTGGAAAGAAAGAAAAGGGGGGGGGGGGGAAATGTGAAATTTCATTAATCAACACGCTTACGCGGAGCATGTAAGACTTTAATTCAATAATATGGGAGATTAAGAGCTTGGATCCCACCTCCACTGGAAGCCTTGCTGGCAGAGACGGTTCCACCCGGGCAACAGCTACTAATGGAGGAGAGAAATGGAGGGAAGGCGTTCTCGCACCACCATGAGAGACAGCACGTTCAGGCCAGCTCCACATCCATCTGGAGCCCTGCTCCCATCAACACACATTCATCTCACCCTTATGGATCAGGAATATACTTCCACCTGTTGTAAATATGTGCATTTCTCTGGAAATATAATTAGAAATGTATTTCACAGCAGCTTAAGGCTGAAGCCACACTATACGTGGCCCCGCCGCGCGGAGGCTCCGCCTCCATTCATTTTGAATGAGAGGTGGCGGCCAGACCCCGCAAGGCATTTTGGGATTGCCGGCGGCACGGCGAGAGGCGGCGAGCCGTGGGGGAGATGGCAAAAATTCAACTTTGACCCCCAGATTTGATCTAATGATCCGTCAAGTAAATTGTCCCTATTTTTTTCTAATTTTAGTTCCACATTCTATCATTCCACAATGGAGGACCTAACTCGTAATTTCCGTATCGGGTTTCCCAACTTAATAAAATCTCCTACAGAGACATTGATAAGAGGAACGCAGCATGGACAAAAGTCCCTAAAATTGTCGGTGGCTCTGCAACGTAGTTATCGTCGTTAGCTGCTATCACTGTCCAGTCTGAATAAAAATCATTTTTGCAGTAACCTAGCTCTGAAAAATGTTAATAAGCTGCCTAGCTAGGCTGTCTAATGTCTAGCTATAGTGAGTAACAACAAACAATAACAAACAAAAAAATCTTCCTAATGTATTAGTTGCAAGTTGTTCGTTTCTACCAGCCACCTAGCTAGCTAACCAGATATAACTTTGAAGGCATTATCTGGCTAATTAGCCAGACAGTGTTTTTGTTGTTGGTTGTAGACATTAAAGCCTAGCTAGGCAGCTGACTAACATCTTTCAGATCTAGGTTACTGCAAAAATGATTTTTATTCAGACATGACAATGAATATGAAACACGATATTAAACCCGGTCAACATTTAACGAACGCAACTGTCTGTCAAATATTGGTGACACGCCCACAAACCGCCGATTGTGGGGAAGCGGCGCGGCAACAGGCGGCAGTCTCCGCGTATAGTGTGGCTTCACCGTAACACATCGCAATGGCCCAAAGTGGCAATGACTTCAACTGTATTTCACTACATTAATAATATCTTTTTCCTAAATATATTTTCAAATATATTGGATTTCCATAAAGGATCATTAATTTAATGTTATGTCTTTACCCAGCAGACACTCATATCTGGGGCGATGGGGGAGAGAGGCCAGAGAAAGGCCCCCACCACCATAAGCCACACATATCATTCAAGGTGTGAACAACCCAATGTGTGAGATTTTAAAACGTTATCTTGCTTTAAAACGTTTGCTACATTTGCTGCCCAAACCTGGCACAGTAGCTCTCATTGAAATGAGAGATTTTTGGACCTCTTGTGAGATCGGTCCTCAAAGTATGACTTTCATGCTCGACGCGTGAGACTTCACAGAAATGGACACGGCCCAGTCGGGCTTTTCTGGTGTTGAAACTAAACAGCGACAGCCTCCGCTTCCCTGAAGACATCTGCAAAGGCATCTGCATGTGATCAGAACTGCCCCTGCCATCAGTCAGCCGCAGAGCGCTTTCTGGGCAGCAGTTGTACTGCGCGATACTGTACTGTTGATAGAAGAGCGAGAAGCGGGGGTGACAGAAGAGCGGGAAGCGGGGGCGATAGAATAGCGGGAAGCGGGGGCAATAGAAGAGCGGGGAGCGGGAAGCGGGGGCGATAGAAGAGCGGGAAGCGGGGCGAGGGCCGGGGAGCGGGGGCGATAGAAGAGCGGGAAGCAGGGGCAATAGAAGAGCGGGAAGTGGGGGCGACAGAAGAGCGGGGAGCGGGGAGCGGGGCGATAGAAGAGCGGGGGCGAGGGCCGAGGAGCGTCCGCCGGGCCGTTTGGGGCGCGACTCCGCCCCGCTGTTTATCCGCGTGTCTGTGGAAGGAGCGCGGGCACTGAATGAACACTGCGTTTTTAACGACGCCGCGTCCCAGCAGCGAGCGCCGATCCTCTCCACCACCGCGAGCGGGAAGAGGAGGAGGAGGAGGAGGCCCGGATCAGCGTTAAAGCTCAGCCGCGCCCGGTTACGAAAGCGTGGCTCGGAAACCCGGCCTGTTCAAACACAGATAAGGCTGCCCGTCAAACCAGACACCCCAGAGACTCCCGCTAGGGCCTGGTCACTGCTGCACCCACACCTAAACACAAAAACAGTGTTTAAAAAATAAAAAGTGCTTTTGAAGTGACGGAGGAGATGAGCTGAGGCGGGCCGTGGTGCTGTTTGAAACCCGCAGTGAGGTGCTGTAGGTTCTGCTGCCTGAGCTCAGACTCTCCTGAATGGATTCACTGATGGTACTCGATTTAGCGTTTTTTTAAATATCGGATGTTGCCTCACTGATGAGTCAGATTATCTGTGTACTGGATCTGTGCAGCCAGATGGAGGGAGATTACAGTTGAGTGCTGGGTCACCAATCTGCTGTCCTGCAGCCCATGGGGTCTGCCAACCTGGGTAAACGTAGCGCACACACACACACACGCATGCGCACACACACACACACACACACACACACACACACACGCACACCACACACACACGCACATACACACACACACACACGCACACGCACACGCACACGCACACGCACGCACGTGCACACACACAAACATGCACCCAAACACAAATATCTGTCTACATACACTGAACTGAGTACACTTTTACTTACGACAGAATGACGGATGTTGAAAGTAAAATGGAAGCGTGTTGAGCATTAATAAAAGCCACACCCACCGTCTCTCAGGAGCTCTTTCCTGCTGTTGTAGAGCTGAAGACTCTCATCGGGGGAAACTGCACCTGAAGATCAGACACATTGTGAGTGCAATACACTCCACCCTGTTACAGCATTAGCTTGAGGATATATTTCACAACTACAGGGGAAAATGCACAGGCTCACAGCAGCTACAGTGAGAATGGGCACAGGCGCACAGAGATTTAGCATGGATTTAGAAGGACAGCATTGTATGTATCTACAGACAGATATGCAGCATGTGTATGGACACAGACCGTAGCCGGAGTGTATTTGAGATGCGGCGTGTGTCTTACACGTGAACATCTCTGTCTGGAGGGCCGCCGCCCTGGCGGCTGACGAAAATCAAAGGGCCGCGTGGTACACGCACCCCACCCCCCCCCCACCCCCATCCCTTTGTCCCGCCCGGCTGTGCTGGACAAAAGGGAGCTCTTTTTTTTCCCGCAACGCGTGCGGAGAATCTTGGCATCTGCATACCTTTATTCAAACCCTGTTTCCCGGCCAGCTGCGATGTTTCTGCAGCTGTCAGATGCAATCATCTGATGGAGGTGGCGGCTGGGGAGTGGGGGGGGGTGGGGGTGGGGGGCGGCCTGCTTCCTCGTGTCAGATGACAGCTCCAGATATCCAGTCTGCGCAGAGATTTGGCCCCAGGGACAGGCTGACCATATGTACAGTAATGTCGCTCGACAAGATCTTTTAGCAGGACGAGAGAAGGCACTCAACCCTGCGCAATTTTCTCTCTCTCTGCCTTAAACAGGAACTGCCGCCCCCCCCCCAGCCCCCCCTCCTCCCAAGAACACAAAAACATAGACAAACGCAATTATACGGACCCATCAAGTATCCAATAAAAATGAGATTTCCCCCTGTCTCCAGGTGCATTGGAACACAACATCGTTAAAAATAAAACCCGGGGATTACGGAAGAGTGTGTCGACAGATAATGGCCACCGTTAGAAATAAAGATTCCACAGTGCAGGGGTGTGCAACTGCAAATTCATGATGGAGGAGAGGGTAACAGTGTGAAATGGAGTGGAATAAACTCAGTTTGCTCCCTAAAACATTCTGGGAATCCACATGCTTCTTTGGTGCAACTCCATGAAGTTTAATTTTAAAGTTTATATTTAACTTGTGCATGACCTAGTATATTGTTGAAGACCTGGATTAAAAAAAAAAGATTTTACTAATTACTGTGCATTAAGTAAGTCTTATTGTACAAACTGCACTACAATTTCACTAAATCAGTCGTTCAGCTTGTTTGTTTGCATAATGTCCCCTCAGTAGTCTGATAAATGAGATGAAGCTCACACATGATGAGAATTTTTTTCTTAAGTAGTATACCTTGTCCCATACTTATGAAGTGCCTCAGTAAACAATACAGATCAAGGATCAGGTTTTCCCTGTCCATATGCATTATGAGCAAAATGGATAAACTGATTCGAGATCAGCACTCCAACTCTGAAACAACTTTAGAATACAGGCAATGGTTAACAATGATATTGAAGTGTGTGCCAAAGCTTAAGGATGTTTCAAAGTTAATAAAAGCTTGTCCAAAAATTATTACAAATAATTCACTGATATGCTACATGAAGCATAGATGTGTGTGTAAATCTTATCTTCTGAGTAGGAAATTGCCCTTCACAGTTCAGTGAAAATTATAACATGACTTACTCTGATCATAAGATTTGCCTCTTGATGTGGAAATTAGTAGCGTAAACAGCAGTTAGGAGAACTTTGCATATTTTTCAAAGGCAGTAATGAGATGTTTTATGATAATCATATCAGTTTCAAGAGCAGGGCTGATTTGGTTTTGGGCTGAAACATGGCGTAGGACAGGGTCTGTAAATAATGCCAGATATTAATGTGCAAAGTATTATTTATTAGTTATGCCACGCTTATGCATGCTTAGTGTTTGCATCATGCGCACTACATGCAGGTATTCTTAACATATTTCATGATCTAATATTGCAATTTGTGCTGCTATATTAAATACACTGTAATTTTATCCAATAAAGCAGACAAGAGAAAAGAGTAATAAGAGCTGAATGAATAGAGTCCATGTGCCACTAATTACAAATTACAAATGACTCATTTGAACCAATAAAATACCATGCCCTCAGCAAACAAAACTATGATTGGTTCAAACAATGAGTCACTGATAACACATGAAGTGGAATCTCATTCTTGGGTTAATGAGACCGCACTTTCAAGTCACACAGCTCCTGTGTTCCATTTGTCCTCTCTGCTTCTTAAGCACAGGCGGTTTCTGGTGCAGTATTGCAGCACACAATGTGCGCTGCCCACAGCATTGTTCTTAGGCATGCCCCTTAATGAATGTTCAATGGCAAGGAGAAAGAACTTTCAAGGTTAAGAAGACAGAGCAGAGTAACAGTTACCAGAGAACTAATGATGTGTGATTCTCAACCCCAGGCCCAACTTTGCATAAGTATGCAGCCTGATCAACAGAAAAATAAGGCCTGTTTATTCTCCTGGCAATTAAAATAAGTATATATTTTTAAACTACCTGATGTTGTCAGGTGCAGAGTCATCCACAATTATTTATTAATTTATTTTTTGGTACTGTATCTTTATTATTATGAAAATCAGGCCACCCACATATGCAAATGAGTATACAAACATTTCCAGTTACAAAATGCATTCAAACTTCTGTCTCTGTAAGGTTTCATCACTTAGATACTGCAATTGAGGACAAGGAGGCAAGCAGAAGTTATGTGTTCAGTAGTTTTTATTTACCAGAATGAAGCTCTTATTCAAGTCAGATTACACAGCATTATTTAATAAGCACACACAGAGTATGAAACAAAAAATTGCATGCTGTAATTTGAATATAAATCACAAATCAAGAGCACATAGGGGTAAAAATGTTCATTAGCTGATATAGTGAACAAATTTTATCGAAGAATAATACGCTCATTTTATATAACTGTTTTATTGTGCTGCAGTGTGTAACAAACCTTTAATGCCAGTAAAAGTAGGATGGAAGAGATGGTGTTCCATCAAATAATAAAAACCACTATTTTATAGCCCTGGTACTTCTAGTAATAACAGTATAATTTTAAACAGTTAATTTTGATCATTTGAAATATATGCTCAACAATCTGCATGTGCTTATTTTCCAGTGTACTTTAGTAGCAGTAAAACATGCAGTAAAAACACATCTACATGGACGGTAATACAGAGCACACCATGCCAGTGTTCGGGAAATCAAAAGTACTGTAGCACTTATGAAAATGCTGCGTTTCCTTGGTGGTATGTAGTTGTTTATGTCGCTTTTTAAAAACATTTTATGGCAGTAATCACCATTGTTATATCTGCATGATTAAAAGGCAGGGATCTGTCTGTCATTCTCTTTGCTGTCATTTCTTTGTCATAAAAATAGCAGCCAAGAGGGTTCTTAAAAAGATTCTAAAAAGATTCTTTTTTTACTGCAATGCAAACAGAACTTTGTTTCCTGTGAAATCAACCATGATTTGACAGAACTTTATTTTGTGACATTTTGGAGAAAATGAGAAAATGTATGTAGTATTAATATAGCTGGATGTTATGACACTATCACAGTTATTTTAATTGGCAAAAATATTTTATTTCTGCTGTCACTGCATCTATCCCCCTATCAGATTTTTCATATTTTCTGACAGTGATCAGCCTCTCCCTCTCTCTTGATCAGAAGCGAAATGACAAATTAGCTCATTTTTATTAACTTCAAGAAGATGAATGCCGATTTTGACATAATTGGAGCTGCAAAAAAAAAGTAACGGGGTAGACGTAGCAGAGTCATGCGTCTTTATCAAAATCGTCAGTTATGTGAATTTCTCAAAGTGCTGTAGTCTTGTGTCCTCACCCATCAGACAAACGCATTGCCAGTCCCTGCTCTGTCAGCTCTCTAACACGTGAAACAGCTTGTTGGATCTCCTGACATGGAAAACATTGCGAATGCCAACGATATTTTTGGCAAATGAGAGGTAACTCACCAGCCCCTTTATTTGAGTTTATGGAGGAATCGAGATGTTTAGAAATGTCACAGGTGAAATGGAACTGAATCGCTGAGATTCAAAGGTACCTTTCTCTGAACCTCTATGTGAGTGCACAAAAAGGAAAGAAAGAAAAAAAAACATCAAAGTTGGCCCTGTTGGCGCAGACAGTTTACTTTGTAAATTCGTATGGGATTCTAGCACAGACATTCATATCCATTCCCAAAAGCTAAATGCAAAAGTCAATTTCTCCTTCGCTCTTTGCCTCTCTGAAGCCAGAAATAGTCTGACTGTGTTGAAGCATTCTAGTGTGCGGGCAGTGAATTCCTGTGTATAGATTTGTAAATGTACAGGACTGCCACAGGACACAAAGACTGCTCTTCAAAGACACACCATAATGCTTGTGTAAGGAATGAATTGGGTCTAATTGGACTTGAATAGTCTATGAATAATGTAAAAGAAAGCAAGTCGCTCTCATTAAGGCTTAAATTACATAGGCACCTTTGATTTCTTCACAAAAACCCTTATTTTACATAAAGTGCTATATCATTTTCATACCAGCCCCCCCCACCTCAGATAACGTGACTCAAAACTCATTAAAAAAAGCTCATTGTTTGGTGACTGCATTCTGTAATTAATTACTCAAGGTTCATGCAGATCTTACAGCACCCATGTCACATGTTTGTATGCCACCTTCAGATTGTCCAATTTACAATTTATGTGATGAACACGCTGAAGAAACCTAGGACCAGCTGTCAGTAAATATGCACAGAATATATAGTCCTCATAGTGTTATTACTGCTATTTTCTCATTTCGTTTACCGACATAACATTCAATGACATGAGATTTCATTTGATTAGCTTTTGAGATACCAATCACTGACAGTACATACATGTATATACTATATACACACAGACAGGCCAGTTATGCGTGGGTACGTGCAATCCCCACAATAAGCTTCCAGTGAGCGTAATGCATGCAGCGAGCGCAGTTTAAGCTGATGTGGTGTTTAGGCATAATGCCCTAAAAAGATTGTTTGTTGCAAAGCGCTGCAGATACCATGGGACTGCAGGACACTCCATGCCCATACATATTAATGACCTAATTTATTTATGTATTCCGCACTTTGCATGGCAAAATTGGATAGATTCAAAATTATGCTCAGGGTCCTCAAACTCGATCATCAGTCTCTTCATTGACTGCGTTTTTAAACAGTAGCCTCTGGCCCCGTTCACTTTTCAATCTTAATTCCTTCATTAAAGCGAATCCACATGAACTTGTTCAACACTAATGCAATTTGCTCGCCAAGATGTCTGGAACATGACTTTTAATATCAGACATATTTTTTTCCCCCACAACTAACCCCCTCCCTCCCGATACATATTCTAGTTATCCAGCTCATGGCAATTTATACATACAAAATATGAAATCATGTATCCATGAACTGGGAGGGCATTAAAAATGGTGGCAAAAACATTTTGAAAAATGAGCTTTTGTTAATATTTCAGATTTCCCGCATAGGCTACTCTGTTCAGGAGGAGGAGCCAGCCTCTTGGACCATCTTGTACAACCAAACACACCCCTGCTTAGGAAGGATGATTGCTATATTGAGTAATATTTGCAGACAAGAGTTCTGTACTTGCCACAAAACCCCCATCACCCCCTTCGAGCCCCCTGGGACTTGAAGTGTCAGAGAGAGAGGGAGAGATATTCCCTCTGAAACCCCCCTCCTCCACTAAGACTGCGGAGGGAAGGCACTGCTGTTTATTTTCAGATGGATCCTTGCTCCAGTTCAACACATTCATGTTGTTTTGCACAGGTGAAAAAGCCGAGACACTGTTACACAGAGAATTAGAACACGACTTTACAGGTGCAAAAACACAAAATAGTCAATACAGCCGGCACAGCTGGAAGCAGCAGAAGGCTGCGGAGCGGAGCTACATCAATTTCCCAGGGCAACCCAGGGCTTTACATAAAATGTTTGATACTTCAGAAATATATATTTTCTTAAATCACAAAAGGCAACAGTTCCAATCGCAGGGATGCCTGCTGAGGCACAGTGACATTTTAAATCATCCAAGTCAGACCCAGGAACAATCTGGAAAGGCAAATCTTCAGAAGGTGACAGAAGCAGTGATAATTTCACTGATCCAGGTCCAAGAGATGAGCCTTCAGACTATCACCAACGGTGGCGAATTATTCTTCTGACTCAGGTTCAGTCTGTAGAGGCAGGTCTTTAGAAGGTGACTAAAGATGGTTATTGACTATGTTATCTAGAGTCGGAAGATGCAAGTCTTCAGAAGGTGACCGAAGATGGTGATTCACTCTATTGATCCAAGTACAGTCTGAAGAGGCAACTATTTAAAAACTGACCAGATATTTAATGACTCTACTGATCCAGGTACAGCTTGAAGAGGCAAGCCTAACCACAGTATTCCTCCATACTGTAAGGATTGTATAACACATAGATAACAGACAACTATTGAAGTGAACTCACCGAAAGACTACAATTTATCCAGCTGACCCCTAGCAGGCTATTTCAGGCATAGTCATGCCTTGTGCAATATTTGGTGGTAAAAGAGAATGAGGGAGAGGAGATGAGGGAGTTAAGTCAGGCAAGGAGAAATGTATGGTGGACATAACTGACATTCTCTCATAGGAGAGTTTTTTTTGGATATTCTCCAAATTCATCTGCACAAATACTTTTCAATAAATGATCTGACAAATATATCATGTTTGTCTCTTGTTTATTCATTTCTGTATTTCGTTGCTACACTACACTTCACATGTAGTTCCACTGTCTGCAATGTTTGGGTCAATTACCTTAATTTGCACGTTCATTGCAAGCATGGACCAAATATTTTTTTCCATAAATTGCATAAAATGCCTGTGAAGTCTCTGTATTTTCATTTTAGAACGTATGCTTCTGATCCTTGAGCAGCCAACAGAGATTTTATTTTTGAAATTTTGTACTGTGCTGTCCTATTCCTATATACTGTATATCCTTAGCAGGTAGGCTTACAGTCACTGGGTGATATTCTAAAGTACTTATAACCTAGAGGGCTGTTTGATTAAAATCTGGAATAAAATGTTGAAACTTACTAGCTAGTTAGCAATATCATTAACGACATTAAAAAATAAAAAATAAAAATAAAATGTGTAGTGTCGCTATACCTGGTGTTGGGTCTGGCAGATACCCATCGGTGATCTGTGCTGCTGCACTCCAATGTCACTCCAGTCTACCCTGATAATGTGCCCCTGTACACTATGGTGAACTTTTGATGAGAGTGACGTCACGGAATACTATGGATAGAAGGCAGTAGCCATGTTAACCAATTGCTTAGCATCGGTAAACTAACAACTAGCCTTGCCTAGTCATCACAAACACCTGGTCATTTTTATTTATGTGTCCTGGAAAAATTTATTTTTCTTCTGTCCTCTGAACCTTTTGAAATACTGCCAACTGATAAGTATACTATTTAATGGGAAAATAAAAAGTTGTTTTAAACTGACTGGAGCTTTCTTAATCAATGTCTTTCAATTAATCAAATATTAAATGAAGAGCTGTCAAGAGTGCCATGTATCACAGACTGCTTGCATACATTGCAGGTGCTAATAACATCCATTTCCAATAAACAATGAGTCTGCCTTTCTCATTAAAGTTGTTCAGTTACACATTAATGAATCCCAACAGACCATCACAAAGTCACTTTACCTGTTGAGAATTCCGAGAAGATCAGAGAGTTCACACATTTTCAGTTTCCTTACAACAAAACAAAATCATTTCATTTTTTATTTTGTTTACTGAACGTTTCATTGCGCTATTAAAAAGCAAACAAGGGGAAAAAAGAAAAAAAGAAAACTCTCTTCAGAGCCCATTAGGAGGGCTTATTCTGTGGGTTACAGTATCACTCAAACGAACACCAGGGACTAATTACAGGCAGCTACCTAATTACCCTGAGGGTGATCGCCTCCCTCCTGGTGCCCTGGGAGAGGTCATTAAAATAAATAAAATATGAGGATGTTTTTCTGATGCATCACGTTCTGACACCCGGCTCCAGAGCAGTAAATACAGTGTTACTGCAGCCCGCCTTCCTTCCCACTTACCTGGCTCTGATTGGTCCCCCGTTCAGGTGACCTCCAGGTGAAAGGCTTGCGATCGCTCGGCAGGTATATCTTTCTGTGGCGTCACCTGTGGGTGAGGGAAAGGAGAGGTGAGATGGTGCCATTGCATCATTCTATTTCATTTTCTGTAAACAAGTTTGTACCAGCAAAGTACCAACAGTAGGTAAAACAAGGGCCTTGGGTGCGTGATCCAATCTGAATGAGCTCTGTCAAATTACCTGATCATACATGTGACAAATGACACACATATACAACGTTAAGCTGGATAAAGCCACGTCTTTAGTACTAACACTAGGGAGAGTACAGGCCTCAGTCCATGAGCCCTCTGGATAAAATAGCAGGTGTATGTACCCTTGAGGAGGTAGTTTTTTTTTGTACTTTTTGTTTTTAATGAGTTCTAGCAGTAAATCAATAATGCAGCCATCATATTAAACAGTATTTAAAGGAGAAAAAAACAAACTAATTGAGCAGGATAATGTAAATGGTTTTCAGGAAAATATCCAAAAACGGCAACAGATTAATTAACTGAAATGCAATCTGTAAGTAAGCAGTGTCTTTCATAATGCCATTACAGTATTGCTGGTGTTGCCAGAATTTCAAACCCAGAAAAAAGTTTTAAAAAACATGAACTTTTTAAAAGTAAAAATCAGATGTTATACAAACGAATCAGGCAAACAGAGAACAGGTGAATGGACAAATAAATACTTTTAGAAACTTACTGGGAACATAACACAAACACACTTTTATTTTGAAACGCTACATTAGTAAAATGATGTAGCTGGTGTAGCAACCTTCCCACAGGTTGTTTTAAGGCAAAATCTTGACAACAGGAGCTTCATTTTCTTTTCTGAACCTTCAGTGTATTTGATTATATGCTGATGTAAAATGTTCACTCATTCACGGGAGAAAGACGCAAGAACAAACTTGTACAAGGCAGCGACGGGGACTGGGCCCCTCCCCCTCACTCCAGAGTCCATTAAGCCTGTCCGCAAGCAGACAGAGAGTGTAAGTCACCTACCTCCCGCCTCCCAGTCCCTACACTTAAACCCAGTCCCTAAATCACAATATAGTGCCAGGTTAGACTCACCCCCATCAGAGTACCTACAGTAGGGATAACCAGGGGCTGTAAAAACACTTAAGGGTCCTCCCTCAATGGCAGACAGTCCTGGTGTTATGTTAGCACTGGCTTCACTCAGGTGAAACACATGCGTATGTTTGTGTTCCTAGAGGGAACAGAGCCAGCTTCCACCCCAGCCTCTGGCGACAACTGCTTCCCTTACAGAAATGGAGCAAACAGCAAATACTGAAAAGTATATCAGAAATGATATTGCGACTGTATGGGCGGATTTACAAACTCTTACTGCATTCAGATATTGCATTAGATATACCCTTGAGATGGGCAGTTAACCTGAGCAAGTGCAGGGAGATCTGACCATACAGGTGATTAATATGTGAAACACAAGCTGTAAAGGGGTGTGGGAGGGGTGCGCTAAGCAAATGAATGGTGTAATGTAATTATTTCTGACCCTACACTGCTGTGTATATCCATCCATTTCAGCCGTGATATACGGCTCTTTAGTAACAGCCCAACGACACGGCGATGCTCAGAGCAGTGAGAACGGCTGACAGATTTACTCGCCACCCACCCCCGACGAGGACCATCCTCTTCTTCCTCAAACGACGACAGCATCCGTCTGGCCCTGGAGACACAAATGCAACCAGAATGCTCTTCTAACACTTCTTCATCCTTTTTCACTCCTCTTTCTTTTAATTCTCCCTTCTCCGCCTTCCTATTAACCTTAGTTTCCTCATCCTCCATCTTCCTCCTCCTCCTCTTCCTCACTTCCCCACCTGCCATAGCCCCTGATGCTCCGCCCACTCACAGAACCTCACCTGCGAGCTGGTCTTACTCCCCCCCCTTCCTCCTCCCTTATCCCCCTCCTCCTGCCCTCATCATCATCATCCCCGCTCGCACAGCGAGGTGACACACGCTCCTGTCTCAGTGAAGCCACACGGCCTGCCCTGTAACTACACTGCGCTGGCTGCTGATGGGCCGGGGGGGTGGGGGGGGGGGGGGTGGGTGTCGACCTTGCGACAGGGAGTGATCAGAACAAATGAGCTCCTTTTGTTTCCCGGGGTGAAGGGGGATGGGGGGTGGGTGGCGGAGCTGAGCCAGCAGGGCTAGGCGATGCCTCTCCTCTCTGATTACTGCCCGAGCCTCCGTGCCTCTGATTAGAGTCGGTCAGAGAAGAGGAAGAGGAGAGGACATCTCCCCCAGTCACATCACGCTGCTCGCTCGCTGGCTCGCTCGCGTGAGAGAGCGAGCCCGGCCCGTCTTCCGCCTGCTCGGATATCAGCCCACCCGTTTGTAAACAAATCGCAGTGTGATCATTATTACTTTTTTGTATCATACAGCTGCATAATTGTAATGTCACAGTTGGGAACTTGCCTTAAAACCAACAATTATCCCAAACCCATTTGTTTTCTGTTGCTAACAAGTCTGTTTAATTGTGTCAAAGCAGTAGCAATACCTTTTGCGCCTCGCACATCGAACGGTTTTAATAATTAATCTGATCTTTAATTAAGAAAAAAGATGATATCAGATTTCACGTCAAACACATAGACATTGCTATCACATCAGAGGCAATTAGAAGAAAGCACTGGTAAAGCGCAAACATTGTTTACAAAGCCATGCAGAATGATCCTGTACACATTTAACATGTTTAATATGTGATTACAACGGTCTTAACCAGCATTCTAATGCTGATGCAACAGTAATGAGTTCAAAGGTTCATTTCTATTCTGTCCCCGTTCCTTCACCACAGGCTTCCATTGATTACAAGCCACATCAGTATCCCTACTGAGCATGTCATTTTCTGCGTGTGTGTGTGTGTGTGTGTGTGTGCGGGGCGGAGGGGGTTGGGGGTGTTGGCTATTGGACAGGCAAAAAGGAAAAGGAATCCAGAATAACTGCTTGTACATCTATTTCTTTTTATTTTTTTGCCAATACATGAACATCCATATCTATGTACCTGCATATTTATGCTTCTGTAATACAGAACAGTGTGTATACTCGAGTGCGTCCGTAAATCTCATGTGATGTTTCGACGAAAGTCCTTCAAGACAGAACATAAAAATGAAAATGAATAAACAATAGAAATAAAATGATCCCTGTAATGTCTCGTGATGCATTTCCTCCCTCTACTGCTGCAGCCTCTTCACCAGAAATTCCACAGATTTATGCGAGTTTTCTGCATAATCAGGAAACGCTGATTTTTATACCCTAAATGTCTCAAGCAGAGGTAGAGGATTTGGGGACATCATGAGCACACGCATCAAGAGATTCCTCCTCGTCAGCTAAGCATGGGGAGAATTTTCTGCAATAAACAAGTCAAATAATAAATAAATAAACAAACAAACAAATAAACAACCTGCAGTCCCTCCCGAATGTACCGAGCAGCTTGTCTGTTTACCCGCGGGGGAGGGCGCTGGGAGAGGGGGCAGCGTTTACAGACCTCCGCTGTGCCCGCCGTGCCCTCAGCCGCACGGGTCTGCCACCCCCCGTAATCTCCACCCCCCCCCGCCGCCCAATCACCCTCTCTCCTCCTCCCACGCCACGGAAACCAGAGCCTCTGTTTCCTGCCCCCTCATTTTCCGCCCCGATCCTATCGGGCGCATCTTAACGCCGGTGTTCACACCGCGTGTGCCAATGAGAGCGCGGCGTCACGGCTGGGCGAGGCCGGGACAGCGCGCGAGCGGGAGGGAGGGAGGGGGGTAGACGGGGACCGCTGGTGATTTAGTGTGTTTACCTGGCGCTCTCCAGCGCCGGGGCTTTTAGTATTATTTTTAAAGACGCGGCTGCTGCCTCTGCAGTCTGGAGTCTGACGCACTGCTGCTCCACTCAGGAGGGGGAGAGGGCACAAATAAATTAAGTCCTGCTTTCTGACTGTGCCTGAGACTTTATCACGGACGCTGCTTTGGTTGCGCGGCTACGGTAATACACTGCAGATCAGCATTGCTCTGCTCTGCTGCCTGCCAGATTAAACTGTCCAGTAAGGCATGTAAAGAGTGGTTATTCTCTTATTTTCCTGCACTTTCTTTTCTTTCAGTGATGCTACTTCTCTTTTCTTGTGTCTGTGTTCACTAATGTACCAATAAGGCTGTGATCACTAATGTTCAGTCTAAGCCATGTGGAATTACACAGGAGACACACTGAAGGGTCCCCAGACAAACCCCTCTTCCTGTTTGGGGACAACAGGGCGGGGCTAAGGGGCAGGGTGTGTAATTGGTCCAGAGGGGATGATGAACAGTGATGAACAGGAAGGGCCACATTAGGGGGGTGAGTGGTAAATTGTACATTTTTGGCAGTAGCACTGCTTTGAAGGCACTTCGGTAAGACGCAGAACAGGCACGAAGGAAAGGCTCCGGGTGCGGGGCGAGACAGAAGGCATCTTATCTGGGATAGATTTTGGGATAGCCGAGCAATCAGTCACTCGATGGCAGGAGAAGAGTGATTGGGAGGGCGACAGCGCAGAAACACCCAGACGATCGTCACAGACCCATGCACGGGCGGGGTGGGGGGGGGAGAGAGAAAGGCCTCTTCATCCATTTACATTCACTTAAAGGGGAAAAAAACATTTGTCCTTTCAAGTGACCATGTCAGAAGAGGAAATGAGTCGATCTGCTGACCCCCACACTGGTAGGCTTGGGGCAGTAATTCCAGACTGATCCACTGCAGCTGACTTTTAACACATGGAGAGGGAGCACAAATGGACAGCCCTGAGAACATCTAATCTTTCCCTCTCTCCCTCAATCCATCTCTCCCCTTATTCCCGCTCTCACTTTCTCTCCACCTCTTCTCTCCCCTGTCTCTCTCCCGCTCTATCACACTCCCTTCTTCTCCTCCATCCCTCAGTCCTTGTTGTAATTAACACGCAAAACCAAAGACTCCCCCTGTTCCCCCCTGTCACTTAACATTTGCCCATTCTGGTGGAGTCCCTTCACTGTTGGGGGGTGGGGTTGGGGATTGAGGGGCGTGAGGACACAGCGTTCCGGGCAGGCCGGGGGGGAGTGGGGGTGGGGGTGGGAGGGAGCCTGGCATTCGCCAAGCACCTTATTTATTAGATGTCAAGGCAGCCGGCCCAGGAACAGCTCAAGGATCCTACGCTGATAGACACTGCAATTATTCAATACAGTACTGCCAGGAACAGGAACAAGAGGAGGTTAGAAGGGGGAGATTTACGATTAGGGACGGAACATTTGCAGAAAGTAAACATTAGGGGAAATGGCCCAGCCTGGGCCGTTTGACACCCACAGGAAATGGCTGTCCTTGTGACACAAGGTCGCTCGCTTCCGTGCGCGCTGATGCGATGGGAGGACTGAATTAGTTCACAACATCAAAGCCACGTCAAATAGATCATAACTTGCAAAGAAGTTGCCATTCAAATGGCGGGCATGTAAATATACAAACTGTGTGAAAAACAAAAATACACTGATAAGAACGGAAGGAGCGCAAGGCAGAACTGTTCCACTTTAACTGTCATTTTTCAGAAGTTGGGGGGGGGGGAAGGTTTACACAGCCTCCAATTACAACTCCACAGATTGCAATCTGTTACACAATATGCTGCTTTCCTCTTTATTAGGCAAGTACTCAATGACTACAGCGGTAAGGAATTTCACGGCGAGGGAGGGAGGCCTCTGCGTGGAGCGCTCGGGAGGCGGGGCGGGGGGGGCGCGCGTTAGCGGGAACGGGGCCGAGCCCGGTCCGCACGCCGAGCGGGAGGGCGCAGATTGGCGGTAGCCGCGCTAATTGGAAACGCTCGGGAGAGGCCTGGCGCGCGTGTCCTCGCTTAAGTGCCGTCTGCCTCTCCATCCCACGTCCAGCAGAGCCACCTTCAAACGCAAAAACTAAATCAGAGTAGGCGCCGTGGGAGCGACTGAGAAACAGTCCATCTGGCCACAGAGGTAATTCGAGAAAAGCCCAAAAAAATACTAAATAAAAATAGACAACAAATAACCGGCAGCTTATTTGCTGGACGTTTAAGATTTTTAAAAAAGTATCAGGACACAGTTCATTCTGAACTTTTTTTCAACTTCAGAGCAAATGGCCTGTTTTTCACATTCAGAATTCTGCTAGCAAACAACATACATTCGGTAAAACAAATCTCTGCAGAATAATATATATTCCAATAAGTGTAGAATATTATACACAAATTTTGTGCTGCAGAACCTCTCTCTGAGCTGGAAATTTCCGGCAAAACACTTTCCGGCTAAAATATGCAGTGCAGCGCTGCGTGTCTCCACCATAGCAAAGGCACTGAAAGGGCCAAATCTTCTCCTGGGCATTTTACAGACCGAGGCCCCCTCCTCCGCTCCCTCCTGGCCTGCCTGTCTGTATAAATTAACTCAGAATGTCACCGCCCTGCTCTGCCTGAAGAGCATTACACCAGTCCCACCTGACCTCACCGCGCTTCTGTCAGCTTAAAAAGGTCAAAGGAAGGTGGCCGCATTGTCGTCTGCCAGCCCCCCCCCCTCTCGTTTGCCTGACAGCACGAGCAAGCGACGGAGGTTAATGCCGCCCAGGCATGACCACGGCAGCCGCCCCCCCCCCCCCCCAAACTCATGTGTCTCTTTCAGCTGCGTGTAATGTCAGGATGACTCGGCGCGCGGTTTCCCGGGTAAAGGCCGTGCGTGTGCGAGGCCAGACGTGTTCTAACGGAGACAAGGTGGCGTACTTCATTAAGGGCCCCGGGAGCATTTCTGTGCTGTTCTGTCAGAGGACCTCTGATGTATCACAGGGGGAGCCCGGATCAGAACACAGGAATAGAACTCTCGCTCTCACCTGTCCATTTCCAAACCACAGGATTCATCTACAACGGCCAGAAAACTTTGCATGCAAAGTTGTGCAGTGCATGACTACTGTAAAATTCTGTTTTTTTCCCCCTGTTTAAAGCAATGTCTGTTTTTGAAGTGTACCGTCTTAAGATGACAGCCCCCAACTGCTCCTAGACCTGCGACTGTAAAGCTGGCTCAGAAACTTGTATAACTATCTGAACTACCTGGGCAGGATGAAAGCATAAAATAACACTGGAAAAAGGAGTCCTCCACACTACTGGCCTTTTTTCTTTTCTCCTTCTTTTGGGCACCCTCTCCATCTCACTCCCACCCTCCATCTTCCGTCAGTGCAGCAGAGAGTGCGAACAGTCCTGCGGCGGCCATGTTTGAACAGCAACAGAAGCTGCTGAAGTCACTCACTCAATTTTAGAACAGTCCAGAGACGAATCAGAGAATGTCCACATTTCATTTTCCACATGCATTTGCTTTACTTGATAAAAAAAAAAAAAGTTTGATCAAAAGCTTGATTAATGACTTCAATGGCTAACATTTTGGTTAGCCTGCAGTCATTGGCGTTTCAGATCACAGCCTTATTGGTAGACATCAATGGGAGAAATAAAAGATACTGGACTTGTTATTAAAAATGTCATTATGATTCTTCCTTTGAGATTACGTTTTCTCTGTTAACTTCAGCTAGGACTCCTGTTGTTGATATGGCTTTTTATGTGAATTTTTATGAAAACTGACATCTCACCCATCCAGTCATACAATTTGAAATACAATACACATTTGGTGCCATTTACAAACAGGTTGCCAAGGGAACCAATAACATTAAAAAAGGAAAAGAAAATAAATAAATAAAAAAACTGGAGAAACCGTAAAATTTCCCTGACCCCTAAAGCCGACTGGCATCAATGAAGATCAGTAACGCTTTTGGAAAGATGGAAATAATAGGCTTTTCCTTTGCTCCACATTAGATGAATATGATCTGGGGTCCAGGAACACTGGCTACTACCCAATCTTTGTGCAGTTATTGTATTAAACTATGAATTCAATTTAGTATTTTTTGCAGGTCTGATATTGAGATGGTCATCAGCGCACAACACATGGTGTGGTCCCTCCTATTCTATGAAATATACTCCAATATATTATAAATGCAATTTAAAAAAAAATTATAACAAACATATTTCATAGCACTTAAAAAAGATGCATCTGAAAGTAATAATAGTTTATTTTTTTGGCCATATATTCCATTACAGTAGGGTTTCCACATCTCTGCTGCACAAAGTCAGTCTGTTCATTCGATTGCCTTTTTTGAGGGGGGGTGAGGTAAGCCAGACGTCTGGGACTCAAGGTTTACCAGTTTGAACTAATGGACTGATGAACTATCAAGGGGCAGAAGGCAGAATGTGAGAATTTAAACATTAGAAAAGCTTTGCAAGTGCGCACATCTGAGAAGTCTCTGCAGGTGCTTTGGCGAGGATGAATCACATGAAAAGAGATACCAACTCTGCTAAGCGCTCCCAAGAAGAAAAGTTTCAGAACACATGACCGAAAAACACGATGTTTCAATCCCACAGGATTCTTTGTTGGGTAACCTTACAAAGATCTCCGTGGGATTGAAACATTGCCCTGTTTTTTTGTTGTGTTCCTCTTAAACTTTTTAACTGCTTGGGAGCATTTAGCATTGTGTGGACATTATCTTTTTATAGAATTTAAACATTGCCGTTACCTCTGGGATTCAAAGATGGATGCCGATTCCACACGCGAACAGAACACGGTCCAGTGACTGGTGCTTCTGATGAGCTTCCGATCTGAAAACCTCCGGAATCTTACAGATGCCCCAGTAAGACGAATGGAGGGGCATGGTTAATGACCTCTGAAGACATTATGAAGACATGACACAGACTCTCCTTACACTGCACATCTAGCAGAGCAACACCCTCATAAGAACACCAAATTAACTCTCGGGTCTGAACAATACTGTGGACTGTGAATACTTAAAAGGACTTATCTTAAAGTCAATCCCCTTACAATGACAGCACTGAATGCAGAAAATGGGAGTTGGACCCAAATAGCATTTTAAAATCGATTTCTAAAGCACTTCACAAAGCAGAAATTGTTTCTGCTTCAACTTATTTACAAGTGGATACTAAAGGCTGTTGTCAATAAACACCTAGAAATACAAATGAGACCAGCTGATGGAGAAATTCCCTGTGACTGGGAATCCCCATTGATTTACTGCATTTCAATGCATCCCATCATTAAATGGAAGCCAATTCAGCATCACAGATATGCTTACTGCACTTTTATTGAGAATTGTGGATCTTAAAGAGAACATCTGTGCAAAAATCAGCACTGACAATTCCAGAATGCATCTAGAAAGCACTGAACAGCTAAGAAATTAGGGCTGCAACTCCGGTATGCATTTACATATTGTTCGTTCTTGATGAAAACACATTATTCACAACAGACTACATTTAAAGTCTGAAAAGGTAAAATACTGCATTTATCAGGGATGAAATAATGAATAGCGCTGAGCTACCCAAGAAGGAAATTCACACTGAACTTTTAGTGCAAAAAAAAAAAATTAAAAAATTTACAGTAGTCTGAAAAGACAGTTGCAACGTATTGCATAGCCTTCGGCAAAGGCATATGGCTCTAGTACAAGACGTATGACTCTTGTACACAAAATTCACAATGTTAAGCATTAAAAATAGCTGCTCATTGGATTTACTTAAAATTGCTTATAAACAAAAATACAGCACAAAAAGATAGCATCTGTTTCTTTAGATGTACACGCTTTGCTGTTTAATGAGAAAAATCATTAGTCTTTCAGACGTTCCAACTGCTACAACTTTGAATTCAAAGGTGGAGTGAAGGGGATATTATCTTATGACTAATATAACTGATTAAATAAAAACAAAGAAGAAAAATTAGAGGAGTGGAAATGCTCAGACAAGTATTTTGTTACAGTGTTTGATGATCTGAGGTACTTATACTAAGCTGCCCAGTTGGGGGCTGTAGAGGGTCCTGCGGGCCCAGTGGGGAAGAGGTGTCCTCTGTCCCACATGGAACGTCTGTCCACGTGGCTGACTGGTGTCTTTTGGCTGTTCGTGGACGCTGAGTGAACTTGGCTCCTTCTTCCTGGAAAAGGCCTGCTGCTTCAGATTTCTCACCAAACCCAATGTCTTGACATCTGACTGATTTTCCACCATGAGTAAAAAAAAGTGAAGAGAAGCTTTCCTTGTTGCAAAGTTGAGTTCCAGCCTCCTGGAGAATCTCTTTATGATGTAAGGTTCACCACAAGGACAAGGTCTGGCTTTTCCAGGGCCTCTTGTGTGCTTGTCAGGAACAGAGATAGAGCAGCAGAACTCAGAGCTAGCTCACAAAACTTTGACTAAAAATCTCAACTGAGGTTCCTCGATGTTGGGACCCTACCTCTGACTGCTCCATTACTGTTGATTGGCTGAGTGTGAACAGGAAGTCCATTCCAGAACCTGAGCTGCTGGTCAGTTGTGCTGTCACACAGGCTAGTCTGTGTCTGTTAGGTGAGGGCTGGTTCTCTCTCCTTCTCACCTTTGGAGGGGGAGGTGTTTTATTCCAAAGGGGTAAAAATATAGTATTCTCCCCCCATCTGCTAATGGTAGAGACAGTTTATCTTTGGTAAAGCAGAGAGGATGAGAACAACTGTTCAAACCATCAATATTATACAGTAAGTGTATGCTACACTAGAACTCTCCCAGGCAGATTAAGTTCTGCACACAGACAGGAGTCATTCTGGGAACTGGCTACTGCAATGACAGGAGAACCGTCGCAGGAGAGAGTGGGGAAAAGTACTTGCTTGTAAACTAGATGGTATCCTGGCAACAGCCAAAAGAAGGTAAAATATAATCCAGTTTTTGTGCTCTCCAGTTCATGTGCACCTGCAGACTTTGTGATAGACGTGTAGGCTCATTCCCCAGTTAACTCCTTCAGAAACTCTGCCCCTCACAACACACAGGCAGGCACACTGTCTATGTCACACACAACACCAATGTCATTTTAACATATGTACAGTTAATAAGGAACATGATTAAAGCTGGAAAGCTACTCGACCAGTCGTCTGGATTTGCCGAATCTATCTGTCCCATTAAAAAATAAAACGAAGCGAGCGGAAGCTTAAAATGAGATGGGCACGTCTGAAACACAAAGGGTGTTAGTGGGAGAGAAAATAATATCACACGAGACATTTTCCACAAGAACTTTATTTAAACCACCTGACAATTACGCCCCTGAAACGCCATGGCTCTGTAAGGCGGCGTACATGCAATTAGCGTTTCATTTTCTGCTGCCTACACGGGGAAGTGTAAATAATCCCAGTGAACCCTGGGACGGCCGTCCAGCCCCGCGCCAGTTCTGCCGCTGAGCTCACAGCCCAACACCGGGCGCGCGCCAGGACGGGTTCAGAAGGAACCTACACCTTTGGAAGCTACTGGTGATTATTATTTATACAACAATAACACTGTTGATCGCGGGTGGCACTTTTCCCCATTAGGTGAAGCACCAAACAGGTACTGATGCAGAAAATGAGATTCCCGTCGGCAGGCTCCCTAACCCGCCAGAGCCTTTTCTCCCTTAACGAACCCAGCTCAATGACAAAGTGAAATCCAATTAATGTTTCCAATACATTATCAGGCAACCCACACAAAACAAGCGCGATACTCACACGGAGGTTTGCTTTTTTATTGCATAAATGACACTACAAAAGAAGCTCTTTCATTCACAACACTATCCCCTAATTAAATACTCATGGTGTTCTGCAGGAAACAGGAGAACACTATTGAATTGGCCAAGTCAAAGCAGGGGGGGAAAAAAATCACTCAGAAATAGATTCCGTTGTCTTGCTCAATTTTAAGTCTAATTATTGCACTTTCTGAATAGATAATCGCATTTGCGGTGCTCAAGAGAAGATTATGACAATTAACTGAAAATCCCCTTGGTGTCTCAATCAAATTCAACAAAACAACATATTAAAAAAAAGAAAGAAAAAAAAGAAAGAGAAACATTTATCCTAACCCAACAGGGAAGTGCTTACAATTTACCAGACGAATCTTGTTAATGTAATAACATGTCCAATCACACTGAGATAATGAAAGAAAAAGTGACTCGGAATCAGCCAGTTTTATAGCAAGCAGACCATCCTGAGACACCACTAAGGATCTCTTGTTTAAACCGGATGCAGACCATGACTTGTATTCAGGGGTTTCTGTTTAAGACATAACTTCCCGTTGGCAGGAATACCCATAAGTCCATCATTAAGTGGGAGCCGTAAGACAAGGGAATGAAAGTAAATGTTATATAAAGTACTGTATAAAAGGAAGAAGGAAAGTTCTTGTATGAGCTAAAAAAAACAAAAAAAAAAAAACATTAATACAGAAAACACAAGATCTCGAATGATCTAGAAGACTTACATTTACACAGAAAAAACAAAAATGTTGCATAGCCAAGTGTACGTGCATATTTAGCATGGGTATATATAAGTGTGTTTAGATATAGAAGAATATTTAGTTTTATTTATACAATAAAAGTGTATATACATGTTTGACTACAAGGCTTCCATGACACACAGATTGCAGTGTTCAGGTCCTATGCTGGGTTGTTTTGATGTGTCATTGAATCATGCTGGTAAATCACCCAGGTACCATTTTTGGCTTTACCAAGACACAAAATAGACACTGAAGACAGCATTCCCATTTGTTAATGTGAATATAAGTATATATGTTAATTTAGATATTTAGACACAAAATGTGTAAGTAAAAATCCAAAGACAAGCAAAAATTTAGAAGGTGCATAATAAATAGCAAGGATCAGTAATATATTGCTCATAATCAGGATGAATTTTTGTCAAGCTCTTTGGCAGTCGGGCTAGGCTGTTTATCTCCTTTTACGATGCATAAATGCAGTAGGAGAATCACTAAATATTACGTGTTCCATGATCACTCGCATGAAAAGTCATGGGGAAGCCAGGGACCCTAAAATAAACTGAGTGCAGCTGATTTAAGACTGTTAACCTGTGTTTTATTACAATTTCAAACAAACTCTAACGTGTCCATTTAGGATCAAGGCAGTATAATTGTTACACCCTATGAAGGGAAAAGTGGCAGAATTTGCTGAAAAGAAAAGAAAAAATCTTGCACAGTATCGCTCAGATGTTCCAGAACAAAACGCCTGTCTCGGTGAGAAAGGTCAAAGAATCAGGAAGGAAAGGTTAATTGTTAGACTTCTGTTCATTAGAAATGGTGACTTTGCACTCTGTTGTGATGAGTCTGTAGACTTCAGGAAGGTTATCCTGGAGAGTGTGTGACCTGGGCCTCGCTGATACAATAAAGAGAGAGCGCCAACCGCAGGAAAGAGTACAGAGCACTGCACAAGGTTGAGCACAAAACAGCAGGAAGGACAGACAACTGGAAACAGACCAGGGTATAAAGAGTAGACTACAGGAAACAGACCAGGGTAGAAAGAGTAGACTACAGGAAACAGACCAGGGTATAAAGAGTAGACTACAGGAAACAGACCAGGGTATAAAGAGTAGACTACAGGAAACAGACCAGGGTATAAAGAGTAGACTGCAGGAAACAGACCAGGGTAGAAAGAGTAGACTACAGGAAACAGACCAGGGTATAAAGAGTAGACTACAGGAAACAGACCAGGGTAGAAAGAGTAGACTACAGGAAACAGACCAGGGTAGAAAGAGTAGACTACAGGAAACAGACCAGGGTATAAAGAGTAGACTACAGGAAACAGACCAGAATATAAGGAGTAGACTACAGGAAACAGACCAGGGTATAAAGAGTAGACTACAGGAAATGGGGGGAGAAAGATGACAGACAGACAAAGTACAGTGCAGGCTACAGGAAAGAGGACAGACAGGCAGAGGACAGTGTGGCCTACAGGAAAGAGAACAGACAGACGGAGGACAATGCAGGCTACAGGAAGGAGGACAGACAGGTAGAAGAGAGTGCAGCTACAGGAAAGAGCACAGACAGGCAGAGGACAGTGCAGCTACAGGGCTCTCAACCTGGCCAGCAGGGTTTCCACATCACTCTCTCCATTGGCAGGGCAGACGGCTGGCTGCGCCTCCCCTTCCCTCTCACACTGCGTCTCTGCAGCGCTCTGTCCCTCCCTCTCGGCCTCCCTCTCGGCCTCTCTGCCGGCCCCGCTGTGGTTCTGTCGCCTTGCGGGAGCTTTACCGCGGGCAGCAGATGAATGGGGATCAGGCTCGTAATTAAGATCCTTGGCGATGGGCGCTCTTGTCGAGTTGAAATTGATATTCTGCCGGGACCGTGACCTTTGCAGAGGTGTCTTCTGGTTTTCTGTGGGGGGAGGGTGAGCAGAAAGAGAAGGGGGGGGGAGAGGGAAGCAGAGAGAAATAAAAAGAAATCAGGATCTCATAAAACTCCAGAGCACTCTGAAACTGGGCCACGGGAAGTAGTCATTAGACTCCAGATACTGATGAGCACAGAGAGAGGCGGGCGGGTGGGCGGGAAGCCGCGAGGTGTCAATCAAGAGGATGACGCAAACCACCGGCGCTGCAAAACCCCCGAAAATAATTAAACGGAACTGTCCTCGGCCCAAAAAGCGTCCCGTTTGAAGAGCTGCCCGCCCCCGCACACCTGCGCCCTCACGCCAACACTCCAGCCCGGGAAATAAATGATCCTGATGTGCAAGCGGCGGTGTTACCGGCTCCAGCGCTGCCTGCATTCCAACGCACCGCCGGCCCTGCCGCACGCTCGCCCCACTGCGCCAACTGCTCGCGCTTCATGACAGGAAATGACATATCCCACCAGCCGAACCCGCCCCTTTTTAAAAAGCCTCCGGCGAGGGCCGTGTAACACCCCAGACGAGGGCTCTTCCAGGCGCTTGTTAATAAGAGACGGAGATCTGGACTCATTACAGCACCCAGACCAGGGACAAGAGGCTCAGCACGAAACAGAGGAGACTGACCCACTGTGCCTCCCACACTAGGGCTGGCACAATCATCAGTTAAACAGTGCTTATCCTCATTTATTCCTGTACAGCCTTTGACGATAAATGAGTTCATTCATTTGTTACTATTATGATTGTTGTAATTTACTTTATAATCTTTGAATAATTTAAATGCCAAATCTAAATAATTAGTTGAATCATTTGACCCTTCTTGTTGACGATTTTAAAAAGTTGGGTGACTTGCAGAAGTCAGTGATGAGTCGAGCATAATTTGCCATTTGTGTTTGAGAGCTGTTCCTCGTAAAAAGTCCAAACACAACAAATTTATTTTCTCATCTGCAAGACCATCTTCCGGCTCAGCACAGTCAGTGCAAGTCAGCCCACATCAGGCCTACGCAGGCAGAGAGAAGACAAATTACAGGAGATGGATTTTTCTTTTCATTTAGACTGTGAGCTCAAAAAGAGTCTAAACAATTTCGAACAAAAATATAGAAAGGCTGCTCCAAAGGTTGTTCACATTTCGAACATGCCTTGTTTTTCTCTTTTCTTTTTGTCATGATTAAAAAAAGAAAAAAAACAATTAATACAATTCATACCATAATACAAATGTTTATTACTGCGATACAAAATTCCCATATCGAGCCAAGCTTTTCTGACACAAATGCATGCACACACACAAACACACACACCCATACATATACATACACACACACACACAAACACACAAGCATTCGTACATACACACACATATACATACATTTACATGAACACGCAAACCTGCACACACACACTCATGCATACACATACACGCAGACACACACACACACATAGATAGATAGATACACACACACACACACACACACACACACTAAAGAGACTTTTCTCATTCCCCTCCCTTCCTCCGTCCATGCCTGTGAAAAAGCGACGCACGTTATGAATCACACCCCCGGCGCGGACGCTACACGTCAGATAAAAAGGAAGGGCTGCATATTCATACGACCTTGAGAGGGACGCAGAGGAAACATGAGCTTGACATGACATTTAAAGTTTTGGCGGTTATTGGGTAAGAGATATCCTATCGGCTCATCGCTCCGGCGGGTGGCGACGTGTTTTATGACCGTGGCAGGAACGGCTCCGGCTCGGAGACGGCACTCGCCGCGTCGTCGTTGCCGGGCCAGGGGGCCGCCGCGTGATGGATTGGCGCTTTGCGCGGCCGCGCGGGTAATCTCGCCACATCTCCCAAAATAATGAAGCCGCAGTCTTCCAGCGGAGTCGTCCGAATTAGCATCGCACTCCATTATCTGGGAGAGGAAATGCGGAATGATGAAGAAAAAAACGAAACAAAAACAAAAATCTAAATATGATGAAGAGAATTCCATTAACCGGCCAGACCGGGCGCACCACTGGGCCAAATGAACAAATCTGCCGGTGATTAAAGTAAGGCAGGAGTTAAAGACACCACAGCACAAATCTTTACACAGCTAGACCTATAACACCGCAATCCCACAAGGCAACTCAAGAAGAAAGAACGAGGGTCAAGGGAGCCATGATGCGGTGCGAAGCGGAGGATCTCCCCTGCCCACCTCCTCACGAGGTAGAAATCGCACTTCATCCTGCGGAGAGGAGCGCTGCCGAGTCCGTGAACCTCGCCGCCCACGGCCGCGCTCTGATTGGTCCTTGGAAAATCAAAGGCGACGGGAGCGTTCTGGGGCTCCTCATGAGAGACGTTTCAGAGATGAGGCGACCTCGGCCCCGCCTCCTCGCTCTCTGAGCGGCGAGATCAGCCCGCTCATCAGAGAAACGGCCCTCTGCCCGTCTCACCGAGGCTGGACCACACAAAGGGCCCGGCCCCGCTCTTCAATACACGTCCTTCTCACACATCTTTCACACATCATCACATTCTCCTCTGTCGCTCTGCACTTTCTATGAAGCGCGGTGGAAGCCTACGCGTGCGTGCGCTGCACTCACACAGCCACACGCTTATTAAAACTGCACCGGCCCAAACGGCAGAGTTTTAAGACTCTGCTCGCTGTATGCGGGAACAGGAGCCATTAGCCTCAGACACACTGGAGAGGGTCTCTTTTTTGGGAATGCCCCCTGCTAATTTTATGGGACGGCAGTGTCACTTGCGGAATCGTTCGCTCAGTTTTACGCCAGTGGAGAGAGCACCTCCGCCAAATTTCTTCCCACGTGCTTCGAGAGAACTGGTGGCATTAGGCAGCGGGCGGCTGATTCCGTGCATGTGATAAAGCTAATGAGGCCCAGGCAGGCTGGATTAGCCGCGCGCTCCAGCCTGCCTGCCTGTCTGTCTGAAACTCAGCGAGCACAGGCAGACCATTAAAGGCAGCCCGGCTCGGTCACACAGGAGAACACATTAGGACACATTAGGCCTGCATTAGGCTATACATGTCACTGATGAGTGCCAGGGGAACAGGGAATTAATGGACACGGACGCAGAAAAAATAATAAAATAATAATAACAATAGAGAAATAAACTTAATGGCTAGTAATGGCCTTTTTAACTCAGTGGACACGGGCCTATGCATTTGCGCCTAATGCATTTCGGATTCACGTCCACCCCCGTTTTTTCCCCCCCGAGAACGTTCGCAGCATTCACAGAAACTCCGAACAGAGAGAACTTTCGCTCACGTTGCCATTCACACATATTTTTTTATTATACAATTAATAAAATAATACCTGCAACCGTAAATATAATACAGATGAAATATGCTGCAGTAAGTAGCAACAGCTCCAGTTTTTCTTGGCATGGGATGAAGTGAAAGGTAATTATGAGTGCTGTGAGATGCTCGGGGAGAGATAAAAATATTGGAGGCGAGATGCGGCACACAGGAGTGTGGTTGGAAAGGCCTATGCTGGCGGGTAATGGCGGAAGCAGAGGGATACCTGAGGTTTAGCAGTCAGATTAAATCATCAGAAACGCATTCTATATGTGTTCTATTTTAAGTATTCTACTCCACGTTAAATGATTATTGTCCAATGTATTTCACTATCACTAGATCTCTGGTTCCTAACGCCACAGACAGAAAATTAAAGAGGGACTGGAAAGGCACCGTGGGGAAATTACCAAAGCTTCTGAAAAGCTAACAGAGTCACATCCTTCAGAAGGCAACACTTCACACTAAGCTGCAGCTATACCTGTCTAAATAAATTGGAACTAATTTGGTAATAAGGGGTTATTACTGAGTAACTCCAGCATAGGTGCCATGAAACAACGGTTAGCAGTATTCTTAATTACGTATGTGAAACAAGGCCAGCCCTGTTACATCTCTCCTGCCAAAATGAGTTCATTCCGTGTCATGAAGACCTTATGAAAATAACAGGCAATGTTTATTTGTTGTGTATCATGAAAATATGGCCTATCAGTGCAAGTATTTACATATACTCACATGTAATTAAGAATACAGCTAACTGTTATTCTACGTTACCTATGTTAGAGTTACTCAGTAATAACCTCTTGCTATTTCCGAGTAACTCCAACAATGTTTATTACACAGCTATAGCTGCAACTTAATGTAAAATGTTATCCTTGAGAATTAGCACAAATACCAAATTCTTCTGCCCCCTCAGGAACACCAATCTCTGCTCGTATACCTGCCCCCCACCACAGGAGGGTGAGAAGGGATCCTCTTACGCAGCTAACTCCTCTGACCCGCGCGTCTGCACGCTGAAAAGGCAGGGCGAGCCGCGGGCAGGGCAGGGCGAGCCGCGTGCAGGGGCAGCCCGCTAAGCGCTCCGCGTGCTAAACAGACGGGGACGTGATAACCGAAGAAGGGAAAAAGAAACGGGGAAATGGAATCATGAATCAAAACGACGGCAAGGTTTTGCCCCAAGTCGCGTGGAAAGGACCCGCTGAGCAACGAGCGGGGAATTACCGCCGAGCCGCGTGACGAGCAAACGCTAATTAGGGGAGCCGTTCACCAGATGAGTCTGCAAAAACCCAGCTAAAGCCCCCCCACCGGTAGTTACCCCACCTCTGACTGACCCTTCAAGAGACCGGCGCAGAGCCGAAACAAAATGGAGGCACAATGGAAATATTAGACTAAATGACTACCTAAAGTAAAGCTTGTGAAGCAACCCCAAGCCTTTCCCTATTGCAATTCATATCAAAGAGCTTTCCCCCTGTTGAACTGGGGTCTTTATTTCTCCTTCCTCTGCTTCTTCGCTCTTAAACCTAATGCTATTCTCATCATGTACTTAAGAGCGCAATGTCTTTGTTGAGACACAGAAAGAGAATGGCTAATGCTGCTGATTGAAAAGCAGTAGTGCACTTTAGAGGAGAGCTTCTCTCTCTCTCTCTCTCTCTCTCTCCCCCTCCCTCTCTCCCTCTCTCTCTCTCTTCCTCTCTCCCCTCCCTCTCTCCTCTCTCTCTCTCTCTCTCTCTCTCTCTCTCCCCCTCCCTCTCTCTCTCTTCCCCCTCCCCTCTCTCTCTCTCTCTCCCTCCCCCTCCCTCTCTCTCTCTCTCTCTCCCCCTCCCTCTCTCTCTCTCTCTCTCCCCTCCTCTCGCTCTCTCTCTCTCCCCTCCCTCTCTCTCTCTCTCTCTCTCCCTCTCTCTTCTGCCGACTGATTGACAGGCTCCATGCTATGGTACACTACTGCTATTGTACAATCGCTGCAATTTACAAAGAGCAGCAATGGGGTCCTGGAATCCCACTGCATTCAACGGCACTGAAAAATTAATTACGAATCGCAACAGCTTAATGGTTATTTGAACCCAGGGAGGGAAGCGACTGTCATCAAATTGCATTTGTTACGGGGGTAGAGCTCCCATCTAATATGCTTTCTGATGATTTTGAGATTAAACATATTTAACCAGCCATAGGGAGAAGGGAGGGGGGATGAGGGGGGTGATGTCTGCTGTTGGCCGACAGATAAAATATCCGTGTAAACAAATAGTCAGCAAGTATTTCACACGAAGAACAGCTTGAAATAAACAAATCTGATTTGGCTCTGAATGCAAGGTGCATTTCAGGAAGGGGGGGGAGCAAAAGGAATGAATCAAAGTTATCTCCGGCAGGGAAGATCGTACTGATAATGATTTTGGTGAGGTCTCTCTCTAGGCAAAACCGCATTTTATCTTAAATCTGTTTTTTAAATCATTATTTGTTCAGATAGTTTGTTTAAGCAGATATCTTTTCAGCTCATCGACACTCCTTATCCCCCCGTTTGCCCGACTCATAATAGATACCGTATTTTTTGTATTGTTAAATATTATATTTCAGGGTCAGGCAGTTGCTTAAGTTTTTTAAAAGTTTTTTTAAGTTTTTAAACATATTTTTCACTGTCACTCCAAAGGGCCTCTGTGATTTCAGGGTCATTTCAAATAATTCTATCTGTGTATACCCACAGATGAACCCTATGCACACGCACACGCACACGCACACACACACACACTCAGACTCAAACGCGCTCACGCCCCAACAGAGGAGAAAAGGGTGACCGGACGGCCCTCGCCACACAAGCCACACCCAAAGCTGAAGAACAGCAGTGGTTCAGGAACTGGGTTTTAGATTCAGAAGTGCCACACCTGCTCCCTTAAGAAAGTTTCTTAAGCCGAAGTGCTTCAGTACATGTCCAGCTGTTTGAAAGGACTGTCTCTAAGAACACTTAAGATGAGCAAGCTGCTGTGGACCAAGGCGTCTGCTGAATGGCTCCGTTGAAAATGTAAAAATGTGAGAGCACTTTCTAACTTTGGGAGGAAGAGAGACATTAAAGAGACCACTGTAAATGCAGCAGGTCTGCGGGACCCTCCCATCCCCACCTGCCAGAGGTGGTGCTGGTGACACCTGATGCAGCAGGGCAGTGGATTTACACCACAAACAGAAACAAACAGCAGTGACTGAGTGTTGACCAGGCAGAACAGCGCCCTGTGCACAGCTCTGTCAGAGCCCCACCACAGACTGGTGCTGACGCAGAGACCTCGCACTGGCCACGCCCGACTCTGCGCTAACGCCATTCACACGCTGGGACTGACTGCACACATCTACAGCTCTGCACTCTGCCAACGATGAGAGAGTGTGTGTGAGAGAGAGAGAGAGAGAGACACACAATCCAAAATAAACTAAAAAAAAAAACCAAAAAACATGTTTTACAACAAGTTCTCTTGTCATGCAAATAAAGCATCTCTGAAGTGGGGAGGCGCTTATGCCTTCAGAGTAGATGTTTCTCCAGGTGCAAACTCATCATGTAAAACGGTGTAACTACCCGCTAGCCTGGCGCGGTCTGAGCGGTCGATGAGTGAGCGAGGCAGCGGGTATCTGACTCCCATGGGGGCGTGGGTGGGGGTGCCCCCCCCTTCAGCATAGCTCTCCTCCCTCCCCTTGGGTTTCAGCCATTGTTTGCTGCTGTTTGTTTTTTAGCGCGGTGCTCTGGAATAATGAATATGTATACGCCTGCTCACAAACAACAGGCCGGCTCCCACTCCCACGCGCTGAAAACTAATATTGATCACCAGCTTGTTTGGGTTCCGCAGTGTTTTTCAAATGAACTTTTTTCTTATTTCGCCTTCCTACCCGATTTAAGTCATTTTAAGGTAAAACAATACCCAGCTGTACAATCACAGCAAGGAACATAAGACAAAGAAACATTTAGACCATCTGTCAGCATTTCAGAAACTAACTGCTTCATTGAACATAGCAGTCTTTCAAAGGAAAAAGAATAATAATAAAAAATTAAAAACTCAAATATGGAGAATGTGCACAATACCATTCAGTACTGATGACAATCAATTACAGGGCTGTTAAAATTCTGATCAAGCTTATTGTTTTGTACATCAAAAAAGAAAAGATTAAACCATTCTTCTTTTGAACTTTCCACTGAAGTTATTTTCACTTCTTTGTACTCTCCCTCCACCCCCTGCCCCCCTCCAGATCTTTCATGTCTTTTATACAGCTACCTTTATTCACAATAGTTTGTATTCCGCGAGGAAACCCATTTCGACAGGCCTCAATATGCACCTCTCCCCTTTTCTGAAACACACGGTGCTTATAAATTCAAAACAGCCGAGAGTCATGTTCCATATTTCATTGAAGCTGAATATTTAAAAAGACCAACCCACTCAAAAACCGATAAAAAACCTTTTCACTGGTTTGTCTGTCCTATAAATAAGATTCTGCACGTCATATCGCATTACCGCTAACCGCATCACGAGAGCGGCACCGACACGCCGCTGCGGCGAGAAGCCGGTCCGTACGCGGGCTGTGTGTTCCGCCGGGGTGCTGACAGGGAGAGAGAGAGGGAGAGAGAGGGACAGAGAGAGGGAGAGAGAGAGAGAGGGACAGAGAGAGAGGGGGAGAGAGAGAGAGAGAGAGAGAGAGAGGGAGAGAGAGAGGGGAGAGAGAGAGAGGGAAGAGAGAGAGAGAGAGAGAGAGAGAGAGAGAGAGAGAGAGAGGAGGGGAGGGGAGAGAGAGAGAGAGAGAGAGACAGAGAGGAGACAGAGAGAGAGAGAGAGAGAGAAAGAGAGGGGAGGGGAGAGAGAGAGAGAGAGAGAGAGAGGAGAGAGAGAGAGAGGAGGAGAGAGAGGGAGAGAGGGAGAGAGAGACGAGAGGGGAGAGAGAGAGAGGAGAGAGAGAGAGGAGAGAGAGAGGAGGAGAGAGAGAGAGAGAGGAGAGAGGAGAGAGAGAGAGAGAGAGAGAGAGAGAGAGAGAGAGAGAGAGAGAGGGAGAGAGACAGAGAGAGAGAGAGATAGAGAGAGACAGAGAGAGAGAGGGGGAGGGAGACAGAGAGAGAGAGAGAGGGGGGGAGAGAGAGAGAGAGCGCTGGCTTGGGTCCCTGTGTGCGCTCAGTGGGGTGGCAGCTCAGCTTCCACACCGCGGCTGCCCTGAGCGAGAGGGGAGGTTTGGCTGAGTCAAGTCCAGGTGTGGGGCGGCCCCCACTCCACCGCTCTTTATTCCTCCCACATGCCTCGCGTTCATTTCTGATTCCTGGCACTTCCTAAAGTCCTCCTGCGCAGGGCAGTCTGATTAAAAAAGATTAATACTGGCCACGATAATGAAAAACTTTGCTCTGCTTAATTATTTATTTTTTCCTCTTGGCTGCAAATGAAGACGGTGGCCTACACATGGTCCAAGTAACTGCTCCTGCAGTAACAACCATTTACCACAAGGAGCACAACAGAATTATGGGAGAATGAGGATTCATGAACCACAAAATGTACCCAGCTGTTGCTCTGGATCATAACAGAATGCATCTTTGCCATAATTCTCAACCGGTCCCTCAACCTGGCCACCCAATCATCTCCCACTTTAATTGGCTCCATTCCCTCTCCTCTCCACCTCGTGTGTGGGTGAGCGAGCTGGCACAAAATGGCCGCCGCACGTCCCCAACTGCCACAGCTGCAACCTTGAGCAAAGGTACTTAACACGGCTCACATCTACACGCGCGCTGTGAGCTCTGCTTAAATACCCCGCGGCAGCACCAGCCCTTTCCAGCAGGCCCTCCGTTTTTCCCCGTCGAGAGCGTCACAGTCTCCCACGGTCTGGATAAGAGGCTCTGAAATTAAGGCCGAGATGAGTGTGGCTGTGGTTCACCGCTGCTTGTACCCCCGCGCCTGGAATCAGTCAAAACACAAGCAGGATGCGGCTTCCAACCTTTAAGGGACGATATTTTTGCACTCCATTTGCATGAGACCTAATGCTGTGTTCTCATTCTGCCGGAAAGTGCAGTCGCCCATCCCGCTGCGCTCGTAAGAAAAACGACTGATTGGATGACGGACGTGCCTGACATTTCCACTGCAGACAATAAAGCTGACGGAGGAGTGCGAATGTGCTGCTGGTCTCCAGTCAAAAAAGCGCACTTTGGCTCCCCTTAGTCTGTTTACAGATGACAGTGCGAAGAACAACAGTAATGACCACTGCGCGCTTAATCAAATGACGCATGGAAGTACGTTTGGCCAATGAGACCCCCGCATTCGCCTCAATTCACCAAATATAATGGAGCACTGGAAGTTGCATGTTTTCAATTAAACCTGCCATTTCTAGGAAAAGGAGGAGCATTGTTTTGGCTCATAATGTATAATGAGTCTTTCTCCGATAACGAAAAGACATGCATTTAAAAGGTCAACACTCATTGCCATGCCAACGCTAGTTCATTCCCCGTTTGCCCTTATTATTTTCTAATAGCAGAAAATAACTGAATTTGCTTATTTACCAGGCTAAATGTGCAGGGGTTTGGAGACTGTGCCTCACATGAATGAAGGAATAACAGCAGATGTAAAAACCTCCTTGATGACATTATGTGAAGCTCTAGTAGCTGATAAAAGTCTCACTGCGAGACAAAGGCTATCAATATTGACTTCTGCCTGTGGAAGCAGCTCAATGACTGACTAAAACCCTGGAGTTTCTAAATGTTGTCATCAGATAAACTTTTATTTATACACGATGCAAAAAAAAAAAAAAATGTACGACACAAAAAATACCAGGTTTCATATCACAGCCTTAAAAACAGCTTGGTCTAGTTCCGCTATTTTTAATTCATGCACACAATGGGACTTTCTGTAAAGATATTCAAACATCTACCTTCACAACTCTGTGGGGGTCCTCATTTGATAACCATCCAAAAATGAAACACTGTAATATAAATGTTGAATGTGCAAAGACAGGTGAACACAAGTACAAGAACAAAAAAAAAAAGAACAATTCACTTCACACAGACTTTCACAAGAGGGACAAAAGGAGGGGAAAGATTACGTAGTGACACCATTACTGCTGATTAAACTCGGACATCGAGCCCCCACTCCCCCCCCCATGCTGTACGAACGGAGCTCGCGGCACGTCGTTAAGGGATACGCCGCCGTGACGACAAAGGGGCGAGCGCCGCGAGTCTCCTGGGCCGGCGCTAATGGCGGGTTCGGCCCCGGGGCCGCGGCGGGCCAGAGCCGCCCGTTGTTTAGGGGCAATTAGCCTCGACGTTAGACTCCAGTGAAAGTGGTGGATATTCCTTTAAGAGGGGAAAAAAGGACACAAATTAACCGCTGGTTTCGTCTGGCTGCCATCCGGCGCTGCCATCGACAGCACTGAGCCCAGACACGCAATTAAAAAGACATGCACCAGTAACTGCCGCATAAATCTGAGACGCAAGCGACAATGTTTCATTCCTGCCGGTACCAACAACGGAAAATAGATAGTTACCCCCTAATTTACTTTCAATTAGAAACGGCTCAGTCGGCCATCGGAGGCTAAGGGCAATTTAGACCGTACACTAAAATACATTAGAATGTTAAATGCCTTTATTGGAGACCGCGGAAATTCATCAAAGACGCTCTACGGAAAGGCGGGGGCAGCAAATTCAATTTGCCGCCATTCGCCGGACTTTCAGAGCAGGCGATTCCTCAGGAAAACGCGTGTGAAAAACCTGCTTTCTTACGCTGGCTTTCGCTCGGGCGACCAGCCCCCTGACTGAGCACAGGCACAAACGGAGACGACCTGATGATGTCATAAGAGCGGATGACGGGCGGGGCACCTGAGCGAAAGGACATTAGATTTAGGAGGCTAAGAGTGAGAACAGGCTGTACCTCGCACTCAGCCCAGGGTGACCTGCCTTGAACCCTGTGCTTTCTGTAATCCCAGTTCATTCTGCGGGGTATTGCAGTGAGTTTTTACTTTGGATAGTTATTTCATTACTTGGTTCTGTAATGCAGCAGCAAAATTGTTCCCAAGGACAGATTTTTATATTCTTTTGCTCGTCATATTTTTTCAAGTTGAGCCCTGCTAGTATCACCACTTCTGTTCTGTTTGTGTCTTCATACCCCCATTGACATGCTAATCTGTCAGTGACTGAATGGTATGGATTGGCTTGAAGTGAGTAGTCACTACAGCGTCACTGTTGTGAAACTGACTGGGACCTGGAAAAAAAAACTGGCTGTATTGTAGGCCAAATGGAAAACTTCCTGAAAGTTACCCTATTTCCTGAGAGTGACCCGGCTTCCTAGAACTACTTTCTGTGAGTAACCATGCTTCCTGCTTGCCTTGAGACTTCACTAATGTCCTGCTGTTACCATGGCTAAATTTAACTGAAATGAATGACTTACAAAGAGACCATTAAACTCTAGAGAGGCTAGAGTAAGGAATCTTGGAGGATTCTTTCTAGACTCACTGTGTTTTTTTTGGTGACCCTATTCATCTATTGCAGGGAAGATCTTAAGTACAATAATACACTAATAGCTAGCTCACTCACTAGACTCATTTTGTAGATAACAGCCACAGTTATACTGCCAGCAAACCAATAAGAACTCATTTCATTGCAAACAGCAAATAAGTGGCCAAAGAATCAAGCTAGCAATCTACACATAAGATATGAAGTAATTTTTAAAAAGTCAACTTTTACATCAACGAGAGTGTAAAAGTGTCTTCCCAAAGCAAGTTTAGTATTCACAAGTGGGATATAATTTCTCCAGTACTGACCTTATCGCTGCCACTGTTTAAAAACTCATAGAACAAATCGGGCACTTTCAAAATCGTCTATAAAAAAAGCCAGAGGACTAGAATAGAAACATTATGTTGTATGCCAACTCACCAGAAACCTATGTAGGTACAAAAGCTGTCGTTTATTATGAACAATAAAAGTGAAACAGGGGCGTGGTGGGTGTCATCGTACTACAGAAAAACCCCTTAGTTTCACTCTCGGAAAGCGCTTAACAAGAGACCCCAGAGCGGTCTTCCTGGGCGCGCTCCTTCAGTGAAATAAAGTTAATTACATGGCTGTGGCATTGTGCTTATCCAGGAAAAAGAGAACCACATAAAGAGCTGAGGGAGGGGCGTGCCAGACCCCAAACTGACAGACGGCAGGTAGGCACCAGGGAGAGCGCGGAGAGGCTCTTCCCATGGGGAGAAGAAGCCTCTCCTGATCCGGCTTTGATGGTGGTGTGTGTAAGAACAGGGTGGGAGCGCGGGAGGGTAGAGCGGGGCGGGAGAGCAGGGTGGGAGAGCGGGCCATAAGATGTCTGTGTGCTCAAAGTGGAGAGGCCTCGTCAGTGGCAGAGCAGCGCGCAGAGCAGCGCGCAGAGCAGCGCGCAGAGCAGCACGCAGAGCAGCGCGCAGAGCAGCACGCAGAGCAGCGCGCAGAGCAGCACGCAGAGCAGCACACAGAGCAGCACACAGAGCAGCACACAGAGCAGCACACAGAGACTCGCGCCGCTCTGTCCCGCAGTTCCCCTTCGCTTCGGCGATGAAAAACACACACAAACCACCACACCAGCCCGCTCTCCTCTCAGAAGAAAATAGCACAAAAGAAAAAGGAAAAAGAGAAATAACCAGTGGAAGACTGTGGAAAAAGACCTGTGCATCATAGAAACTAGGTTTCATTACCTTCCTTGCCTTTCTGTCCAAGTACAGAACCTGCTATTAGTCCAACAATCATCAACGGTATACACTGGGAAGCATCGCTGCAAAGGTTCCTTATAGGGACGAGCGGGGTATATACAGATGAGGAATATACAGGTCATCCAGTGCAGCTCTTTCTCATCCAGACAGAGCTGCTTCCAAGCCCTGGGGGCTCCTTTAATCACAGTGTGCTTTCTGTGCTGCAGCGAGAGCAGTGAGGTGCGCTTCATATGAGACTGCAGGCCAGGAGGGGCTGGGACTGGCACAGGGAGGACCGTGCACTGTGTCACAGACTAATACCCGCAGACACGGCAACAGCAAACAGACAGAGATAGGGGAATGAATCGATATCGCCACAATTGGATACAATAATCCCCCTCATTGTCACTACGACAACAGCACCCTCCTCCCTGTACGCGGGCTGAGAGAGTAACAGTGCAGTTTGGCAAACAAACACACTTGCACGCACGCACGCACAAACGCACACACAAACGCATTCACGGCATGCATATATGCACACACACACACACGCACACACAAACGCATACACGGCATGCAGAAAGGCGCACACACACACACACAAACACACACAGCGTACACACCACGGACATTAACAGAAAAAGCAGTGATCTTCACCTGCGACCTTTGCCTCCATCACAAGACCAAATGAACTCCATCCGCTAAAGACAATATAAGAGACTTCATTATGCCTGAGGCGCATTTCAAACAGTGGTGCGGATGGGTCTCTCCTGAATCTCAATGTGTTTTCCCCCCCAGAGGGAGCTGACTCATGCACAGACCACCTGAGGGAGTGATGGACGGCTGCCATTTTGTGTCAGAATGCTCACTGTGGGACGTCTGAAACAGCGAGGGCAGGATTTATTCACCAGTTATACTGGGCCATGATTATAGGGAAATTGCACATAGCCAGACCCCTCTCTGTGCAAATTTGAATTAAAGCTGGAGTTGGGGGGGGGGGGGGGATATGACTTTTTCCTTTCCTCCTCACTAAATCTTTCTGTGTATGCTGCATCTTAAAAAACTGCAGGCCCTTTTGCTTGTGAAAGACTCTCACTCTGAACTAGTTTAACACTGCTGTGCTCTGGTGTATGGTGTATGCAGTTTTAAGGGTAAAGTACCGGAAAGCATGGCATATAGCATAGGCCTATGTATTTACTTAACACAATAACTGCAAATTACAGAACAAACTTGCGCTTAACTTTTTTTGTTTAGTATTTTTGTCATGATGACATTTATGAATTTGACATATACAATCACACGGGCACGCACGCGCGCGCATGCACACACACACACACACAGACACAGACACAGACACAGACACAGACACAGACACAGACACAGACACAAATCCCAGTTTGGGAACTCCTGCAGTTTCAGACAGGCAAACAGTTGAAACGAGTGAGTATTCCTCTACTGGATCATAAATGCAAAATTTATGATTTCTCTGTACTAAACCCATCCGAGATGCAGGGCTATCTCAGCGTGTCAAATTTTACGTCAGGAGCCATTGCTATGAGGGACTCGATGCGGAAGGAAACTCAAGAGGGTGAAATACAGGACTTAATCACTCCCGACTGAAGAGCAGGGGGCGGACTTCCCCCCGATGATGAAACATTAGGTAACGTTGGGGTTGCTACGTGGAAACCAGCGGTCTGCGCGTCCTCGGTGCCGTCAGAGGTCAGTAAACTGGGGAAACTTTGCCGGGGCGTTGCGAGCAGCGCCCTGAGAGCGGGCACGCTGGCACTGCCAGGCTGAAAGGCGCGGCCGTTTCGCTGGCTTTATCTCGGCCACGCACTGAAGGGCCGGAGCGTCCCCGGCGGGTTTGAGATGGCGGCCGCGTACGGGCGGGGTCGAGCTGTCGCGCGCCGATAGCGGAGTGGACTGGAATCTTAATCTTCTCCTTCCTTCGGTTTGCCCCTAAATCAGGTCTGGCTGAGCCTCGCCTCGCTCACCTTAATCCCGCGCAGAGCCGCGCCGCCGCCGCCCCCGCTTTCCGGAGTCTTCCGCGGAGCCGTCTTCGCCCGAAAAGCCCTGGGCCTGGGCGCGCTCTTTTCTTTTGCCCTGGAGCGCCGGAAGCTTCCAGCGAAAAAGCCCAGCCACGGCGGCTGTGAACTTATCGCCAGTGTGTGTTTTTGCTCTACACATCCCGCGCAGCGTCTGAGTTTCGCTGAACTGCAGGATAAAGATGCGGTCTCACTTTTGCCAAACGTACATAGGAACAGGAAAAAACTGCAAAGTATTATTTCTGACCAAGAGAGCTGGAGCTCTACCATGGGGTGCGTCCGACTGGCTAAAAAGCAAACACCAGGTTAATAAACACCTTCTCCAAATGACCTAAACGAAATCCTCCTGTAGCAAGCAGTACAAGAACTCTGTTTCTTTCAGAATTTAAATAAATGTAATAATTAATTTAAACCCCAACTGGATAAACTCGGCTTAATATCAGAGTATTAGTTTTCTTTGGTTCCATTAAAAACGCAGATTTTGATTGCACAGGGTCTTTTGGAGAACTCCCTCAGCTTGCCGCAGTGTTTGGCAAAACGGGAAATTTCATTTGGTGTATCTTTGAGGGATCCGGGGATTTGAGCCCGTCACCCCCGATAATACACAAACCCGATTACCTGCACAGCGCTGGCGACGCCCCAGGAAGCAAACAGTCAATGGCGGAGGTAGGGAAATGGGCCTGGAATTCATTTGGGCCTGTCAACGGGACGCGCGGACAGAGAAACACGTGTTTCCCCCCCCCAAGGCAGGCCGGTGAGGATTGGGGAGGGGGGGGGGGGGCAGTGAGGGAGGTAAAGATTATTCCTGGCAGCTTGTATGCTGTCAGAGGGGTCGCAACCTCCCCGGGACCCCTCGCTGATTCTAATCTTCTCGCAGAAATCACTAAACACTCGCTCCCTATTTCTCCCGGCGGGCTGACGTCTGCAGCCCGGGCCTTTAATGGAGGAGCGGGGGGGAGCCGCGTGGAGCCGCGTGGAGCCGCGTGGAGCACAGCAGCACATATAATTGACTCTTCAGAGAAACATCCGGATCACCGGCCATATTTATATTTTCATTCCGGTTATTGAGTTCGGTGTGCCCGAGAAAGAGAAATGGGGGGGGGGTAAAGACGACGTGTCAGCCACAATCGGGTATGCTAAGCGCTTTTGCGGGAAACGAGGTTAAGCGGAACAATATTGCGATAACCAAATGTTGAGGGTAAATTATTAATATCACGCTACTCTAGAATGTTCAAATCGGATTAGCGGTCGTCGCACATTTCGAGAAGCGATCCATCTGGGAAAAATGAGTTATTGTTTTATTATTGCTCGTAAGGGCGACTGGTTCCTGTTACCGAGAGACCTGCTGGCAAAAGCAGGAAATGAAACCGCTCAGAAGAAAATTAAAGAGTATGTAATTCTGTTTCCATTTAAAGACACACTGAGCCTACAGACAAGAACAAAAAGGGTGGGGGGAAGAGAACAAAACAGCGAGCGGAGGAAGTCAAGCAGTCATTCCATGCCTTCTGAAGCTCACTTAAATCAAAGAATCCGTCGCTCAAACAAATGATATGTGATATAGCCTGGGGTACAGACTACCTATTAGTTTAATACAACAGTGAGCATTAAAAATAGAAAAAGGAATTACAAATTATGTGCAGGGAAGGGAGTTATGCAAACATCGCTTAGCAAGAAAACCTTTCTGTAAACTGGAATGCTCCCGGTAGCCAGCAAATCCGACTGGTAATGTGTGTGACTGAAATGTGAATTCCCCACTGGAGCGGAGCTGGCCCTTCCCATGGGGATGATGCACACCACACAACGCAGACCAACGGCGCAGACACACACACAAGGCGCAGACACCAACACACCACAAACAGCGCGACACACACACACACACACACACACAGACGCGCAGACACACACACACACAGACGCGCAGACACACACACACACAGACGCGCAGACACACACACACACAGACGCACAGACACACACACACACAGACGCGCAGACACACACACACACAGACACGCAGACACACACACAAATATGTAGATACACACGTGCGCACACAAAACACACACAGACGCGCAGACATATGCACACACACACACACAAATATGCAGATACACACAACCCCACACACACACACGCGCAGACACATGCACACACACACACAAACATGCAGATACCACTCGCAACAAACACAGCACAGAACTGCAGACACAGACCCACACAAACATGCAATCCAGTGCGCACACACACTAGGGCTGTCAAAAAATATTCGAAGTTCGAAAACTATTCGAAAATCTTTTTTTTTTTTTTAAAGTTCTAACCTAAATTTGAGCAATCGAATATTAGTTTTGGATCCCGCGTTTTGTAATTAACATGAATATACAGGCTTAATTTCATGCGGCGAATCATGTTCATGCACACAAAGTTCATTTCCTGTGCTAACGTTACTTCCTCTGTCAACAAAAAACGTTCTGCCCTGGACCCAGGGCAAGTGGATCGTCTGGTTTTCCTTGCCAATAACCTCCGGTGATACTTTCAGCTCATGGACACCTAACGTTACTGGTCAGCTAGCCTCGCGAGCCAGTCTGTTTTTTCACTTCGTTCAACAGATCTGCTCAGCTAACAATTTAGGCTAAATAATGTTCCCATGTCAGGCTACGTTTCCTTTCTGTTCTGAAGATTTTGATAAAATTGGGTGATGAAAGAAGTTAAACAAACTAAACAGAGTAAGTAATTTATGTTGTTTTAGGCTACAGGTATTAGCCGATATTCTAATATATTTGAACTCTAACTAATTACAAAAGCTAATATTCAAACTCAATTTCATGGCACTTTTGACAGCCTTAACACACAGACACAGCACCACACAGGCACCCATACATACAGATCATGCACGCGACAGCACACACACCGCAGACAGAACCGCCACACACATGTAGACACGCACCACACGCACACACACACACAACCACCAACAGACAGCAAATCAGACGTCAGCCAAGCAAAGTTCAAGAGAGGTTTCACACAGCTACAAATGTACTTGTTAGTGTAATTGTCATTTGCAGGGACGTGCTGAGACGGACTGAATGGCGTGTCCTCGATCACGCATGTCCCACAGAGCACGCTGGGAGCCACACCTTGAGCAGAAGCCCGAGCAGAAGCTGGGCCTGTGGTGCAGCGTAAGAGCAGAAGAGCAGGACCCACACAGTCAAAAAAAATGAAACCACTGAAAGGGTAGAAAAATACCCTTTTATTTTTATACAGGGAATGACTACATATCATAAAAGTGCGTTAAAGGGCAAGAGTGTGTTCAAAAGTGCGTTGTCATAAAATTATCTGAAAGGGCAAGAGGCGGGTAGGGCATTTCAAGTCCACTGGTCAAATTTAGAAAGTGGAAAAGATAAAAAACTATTTTTTATGACCACTTGAGTATTACTCATGAATCCACACTTACTGATTCAATTCAATCATCGCATGTGAAAAGACTGATAAGTTGACACACCCACAATGTCATCTAGTGTGACATAATAATAAAGGCTGCTGAAATGTTTTTTTGGATTACCCATAAACAAAATTGGCGAAACCTTAATATTTAGACAGGCCTAAATGTCTACCACTTCACAGCTGCTATGGAGTACTGCAATTTCACAACCCAGGTCTTCGACCCCTACACGACTTTCACTGGTGCCAACCATCAAATAAACCAAACCACGAGCAGACCCCCCCATCTGATGTAACAGTCTGTGATGTAATTATTAATTTCCCTGAAGGCCATGATGTAATCGCTCAAAGGAGTCCGAGATCACAGGACTCTCCCATCTCAGTCTGGGGCCTCCTTTCACATTGGTTTTTAAGAATATCTCATTGACTTTCTCATTGTGAAAAGCCCGTGTAAAAGGGCCAGGTGGAGGCAGAGGTAGCGGTTAGCCTGGGCTCTGGTGGCAGTGCCGGGGTAATGAAGTTTACTCTGGGGGGAGGGGGGGCAGCTGTGACCCCAGGCGGCTGAGCCGTGTCCGCCCGTGACCTTGCGCGTGTGATTAAAGGCGCTGCGGGGGAGGGGGGTGTGACTGCGTGTCGCTGCTGCAGCTGTGCGTTCCCCTGCCTGCTGCTCAGTCCGCCCGTCACGCCTCTTTAACCAATCAGCATGTATTACTCATCATGATTTTAAATGCTAAGTACTATAGATGCACGCATATTTATCTTCTTCCACCTTTTGACACCCACCCCCAGATATATCTATCACAGTACACGTAATTCATTATTTTCCCTCCTTGGATTACCACTGTTAAGTTTCATCAGTCAAATAACATTGTTAAAATAAACAATATTTATATTACTGCCACCATGTAATACACCGAACACAAGGTCACTGATGGCTGTGTGTGCTCCTAACCTGACATTACAGAAAGCAGCCAAAGTACATCAGAACACACAGACGCAGCAGTCAGTCACAGCCCCAGACACGCCCTAAAGCATGTTCCCGCCAGCGGCACGTTAAAGGTCATTGGTGGAGCTGAAGCCCCGCCCATGTTGGATTATGACTCAACAACAAACTGCCCCTAGGTTTATAAGCAAAGCACACGGAGTTCTCTCACATCAGAACGTCTGGACAGGCTCACTGCACCGTAAGGCTATGAGCCTGACCAGTGATACAGGATGAATAACTGAGGTCTGCCATCTTACCTCTGAGGACAACTGAGGTATAAATCCAGTCAGGTGAAGAAGCCTGAGAAAGGGATAAGAGTTGAATGCTGAAATCTGCTAAAGGGCCAATGAAAAGGCTCTCCTCCTGCCAGCTAAAGGGACAATCCCCAGGACGCGGCGTTAGCTCAGGGTGCTCTGTCAGGCATCGAGCCCTGCGTACGAGGTCACCTGCTGCTCTCTCAGGTTACGCGTGTTCTGGGGTGGGGGGGTGGGGGCAGGGGGGAGGCGGAGTCACCGCGGTACGGCAGGGTGAACGAGGCCGGCGTTGGCCGGGAGCGGAGCGCCCGTCCGCACGCTAGTTCGGAGCGGCGGGAGAGCGCGCTCGGGTGATGGGCGCTCCCCTCAGAGAATGCGCAGCCGCGTCTCGCCTCGCTCGCCCTGAATTTAAAAACACAGGTAAGGGAGAAGAAAAACAACCCAGGGCTGAACAGCATGAGTCAGCCGCAGCGATACGGCGGGTTAGGAACAACGCTGGCAGCGCAACACGGATCACTCACTCCACCGCTCAGGCTCACATTCCTCCAGGTCCCACTGCTCATAAACCAAAAACGCACCGTCACAATGCAGGCACACGCACTGCCGTCAAACACACGATCCTACAATTTCACGTTTTTCAAATAATAATAATACTAATAATAATTTGAATAATAATAATACAGCATTAATTTCACACTGATCACAACCCATTTTAAAGAACTGCCAAGATAACAAAAATCAAATTTTTCATTTTCAGGAAAAAAGAGACAAAGCTCTCCTCTCACCTCCTCTCTGAAGACTGACCTGAGGTCAGTAGAGAGGCCTGTCATGTAGGCAGCTTGGTTTGTGACATTCACTCTGGACGCTGACCCCAGATCAGCTGGGAGACCTGGCCTGCAGGAGGCTTTTATTTTGGCACTGAGAAAAAAATGCCACTGACTGGAAGTGAGACCAGTAGAGACCAAGAAGTGAGACCAGTAGAGACCTGAAAGTGAGACCAGTAGAGACCAGGAAGTGAGACCAGTAGAGACCAGGAAGTGAGACCAGTAAGAGGCGCTCTCCAGGGGGCCCATGCTGCCCTGCTTTCTGGGGCAAGCCCCAGCTGAGCTGATCCCCCACCCCCCCGTTTCCCCGGAGAGAAGGGAGCAGGACTTGTGCAGCTGCCAGCAGTGATCAGATCACAGTGCACAGTCAGCAGCGCAGTCATGCACACAGGCAGACAGAGAGTCCAGCGCAGCGTATAACTACTGTGTGCGTGTGAGAAAGAGAGCGTGTGTGAGTGTGTCTGCGCACAAGAGAGACTGTCTGAGTGCCTGTATGCATGTGTGAGTATGTGTGTGTGTGTGCGCGCGCACAAGAGAGAGTGTCTGTGTGCGTGTGTGAGAGAGAGACATAGAGTGTGTGTCTGTTTGTGAGTGTGCACATGTCTATGAGTGTGTGCCCTTGTGCATTTGCCCTCCTGTGCACACGTGTGTTTTCCAATATCTCTGTAAGTGTCTGTCTATTCATGTGTATCTGCTTGCAAACGTGTGTCAATGTAATCGCGTGACAGTGCATGCATGCAGGACTGCGTGTGCCTGCGTATGAGTGATGTAGTCTGAGGCACACATGTTTACATCTGTGCCACACATCACCCCTAATTATCAGCAAGCGAGGCACGTTGAGCAGCAGAAGCACACCGCCACATCATCACTTCCCCCATTAACCAACATCCACCATTAACATCGTGCAGATGCGCAATATATCCACACAATTACAGTTATTTCAAATTGTAAATATATTGCAAGGAAGAGATCGATAAATGAAGCAATTAATGTAAGATTTAAAAGCCAGCAAACAGCTATAAAGTAGGCGCTCCGCACTGCACAAGCCAAACTCGGCTTCATGCATTTAAATGCACTTTAACTGTGAAAATCAACATAAATGCATTTAATACACTGTTAATCATCCAACAGGGGTTTCATTAAACCAGGAGAAATAAAAAGTCCCAAGATGAACTCACACAGCAGCTGCACATCCACCCCCCACTGAGCAGGCTTAGACACGGGGATGGGGGGAACTGGAACCACCAATCATTACCCACAAATCAAGGGGCTTCATTTTCCCCCACCAACTGCAAAGCCCAGCCAATCAGGGAAGACCAAGAGGTGCCACACGGTACACTATATGACCAAAAGTATCTGGACACCCCTTGGTCCGGGGCTGTTTTTCAGGTTTTGAGCTTGGGCCCCTTAGTTCCAGTGAAGGCAAATCTTAATGTCAGTGTAGACTCTGTGCTTCAAACTTTGTCGAAAAAGTCTGGGGGAGGCCCTTTCCAGTTTCAGCATGACAATGCCCCTGGGCACACAGCGAGGTTCACATAGAAATGGTCAGGTGTCCACATACTTTTGTCCATGTAGTGTATGAATATACAAGTACACACACACACACACACACACACTTTAAACACATTGGCCACGCTGCCACATATCTTCCAGAAGAAAGCGAGACGGATCTTTGCATGCTGTCACTGAGACGAGCCAGGTGGGTCTGAGAGCCCAAACTGCGCTTACTCCTTATTAGCTTTGCCCAAGTCTTCCTGGCTTATGGAGCATTTCCAGTCATAATTAGTCTCAAGGCTTCCACACACACTCGGCTGACCCATTTCTCCTCAGGCGTTCTGAACATATTGACATCGGTGACCACTCAGAGTGCACATGAGCAGCAGACAGGGCTGTGGACGGGTGCATGTTACTGCCGTTCCACCCACACGCTGCGTTAGGAGGGCAGCGGCTGTAACGCTCTCCGCTGATGCACTTGAGCGTGAGCCAGGCTCTCTTCCACACACCGGCCCTCACAGTGCCACAGGAGGGGGTCGGGGCTGGTGCCCCACGCCGAGCGAAACCCATAGCCCGTACCCATAGCCCGCAGGCACCTGCCGTTCTGGGTGGAACAATTAAACGACTCAAAAATGTTCAATAGCGACTTATAACAGTGCTATGCCGTGGTAATGAAGGTGTTATAAGCTTAACGAAGGATTAGACTTACAGATCATTACAAAGCTTTGATTCAGCCATGTACTTTAAATAAATGCTAAACAAACACCGATACAGTATGTAGGCGCGCACCCACACACACACACACACACACTTTAAACACATTGGCCACGCTGCCGCATATCTTCCAGAAGAAAGCGAGACGGATCTCTGCATGCTGTCACAGACGAGCCAGGTGGGTTTGAGAGCCCAAACTGTGCTTACTCCTTATTGGCTTTGCCCAAGTCTTCCTGGCTTATGGAGCATTTTCAGTCATAATTAGTCTCAAGGCTTCCACACACACACTCGGCTGACCCATTTCTCCTCAGGCGTTCTGAACATATTGACATCGGTGACCACTCAGAGTACACATGAGCAGCAGACAGGGCTGTGCATGGGTAGATCACGCCTGTGTAATTCATCTTGAAGGGGAAACAGGAGCAGGAGTCTGTAGATAGCCATTCTCCATAAGAGGAGGGAGAACCCATTTCCCTTTAGGAAGCAATCCTATTTTTCTTCTGGGGGAACTAAGTTCAGTGCAGAACTGAAATGGTGCAGCACTGCACCAAAACAGACTCGCCCTAAAGCTCAAACTAAACAACACTGCACCAAACAGGACTTCCCTAAAAACTCCACCGCGCAGCAGCAAACCGGGCTCACCCCCATACAGGGCTCGCCTCCTGCAGGAGGCACAGGTGTTTTCCAGAGCAGGGAGAGGCAGGGGAGGCACACGCAATTCAGAACTGGGCAACAGGTAGAGCCTGCTGCAGACAGCCGGGGCCCGTGGAGAAGCCCGGATTATACAGCGCTCTGTCTGATTATGGGATGGCAGAGCGCGGCATCGCCGCGGCGACCGGGGACGCCCGACACGCCGCCGGTACGCGGCCTGCCGTGTCGCATCACAAAGAGGGGCTTTGTTACACAGCCGGCCCGTGTAATCAGGATACACTGCACCAGGGAGTACACACAGGGAGGGACTGACAGCCAGGCAGAGACGCTGACAGGGGGATAGAGACAGAGAGCACGGAGGAGGGAAACACAGACCGGGAAACAGAAACACAAAAAGGAAAGAGGGGTCTGGAGAGAGAAAGAGAGGGACAGAGCGAGAGATACAGAAACAGAGAAACAGAAATAGAGCGAGAGACAGAGAAAGGAGAAAAAGCGAGGGACAGGGAGAGAAAGACAAAGACAGAGTGAGAGAAAGAGATATGGTTGCAGGTTCCAATCCCGGATGATGCGCTCCCGTTGTACGGTGGAGCAAAGGAGCTTAGCCTGAACGGCTTTAATAGAAAGGCAGCAGCCTAAGCGGATAATATGTATATGCGTGAGCTGTGTAAGTCTGTGAACGGGAGCCCGCTAGGCGAGTAAATAAAAGCAGGCAGAGCGCCCCGACCCCCCGGTGAGACGTACAGTATTACTCATGTCTCAGCACCAGCTCCGCTGCTCTTTTCTCCAGCTCCTGTTATGAGGGCGGGGGGTGATGTCACGGAGCGCGCCCGGGCCAGAACAGAGCCAGCGCTTCCTCACAGAGAAGCTCTACACACACAGACCGCCGCTGCTGAACGCATGAGCGCGGGTTGGGAGGTCCACACCTCTCAGAAAAAAGGGTGTACAATATATATTTCGATTGTCATTCATGGTGCGTTCAATTTGTTGAAGGTAGTTTGCTGAAATGTGTCAGCACACCCTATGAGCTTCCCCTCGTTCACCAAGAGTCAAATCGACTAATACAGGAGAGAGGCAGCAGTAGCACGCACGGTACACATGTAAGCTATCCAGTACATCTGCTAGCCCTAAACAAGAGAATCAGGCGGACAAAAGAAACAATAATAAGTGATCACACTTCTGCATAAGGCTTTTTTCTCCTTTTCTTTTTATTCTAAAGGAGGGCCTCAGCAGCGTGGTGTCCAGTGATTGGCCCAGTCTCTGCTGTATTACACTAACAGTGTGGCGACTGTGGTGCGACCTCAGAAAGTGTCAGCTCTGGTTAGGAGAAACATGAGCTGCGCAGGTCACCCTGGAGGTGATAAATAATTGAAGGCAGTGCTACACGCACCGTGGGACCGTGCTATAGGACGGCACACAGGTACCCAGCATGGCACGAGCTGTAGGAGAAAACCACGGCGTAGCGTGTGGACTTTTCCTCTGGTAGAAAATGTACGGCCAATCCTGAATGACAAAAGATTTTTCAGTGTCAGGCGGCAGAACTGAGCTAAACGTGCTGCTCCAGTCCAGGCGTGAGGCCGCGCTGGACGCTCTTTAGTCTGCCGCCAAATGGCGAGAGCCTAGACAGGCTGAAGGGCCTCAAGTGTCAGTGCTTCACACACACAAGCCCCGGGAGGAGAGGAAAAAGCACTAGGAAGGGAAACTCCTCGTGTCCTCCAGGGTGGACACCATAGTGAGAAGCAGCTGCACTACTGCACAGTTAAACAGCCCTAACCCCCAGCCCTGGCGCTCGCCACTCTGGCCTTTCAGAACCTCGACAAGAGGGGACACATTGACAGAGAGGGCTGTGCTTAAACTAACCAAACGCCGTGCCTGACTGTAATTAGTCATTCTGAGAGACGTTTCATCTGATCTTTGAAGAAGAAGGAGCCTCACAGATCTGTGGTGTTAAATATGCATGCCTCTCCTTCTGGTGACGGCACTGCTGCGTGTCCACGCCGTGACCCCCCCCCCCCTTCCCTGGTGAGCGCGTAATGACCGGCGCCTGATACTGTGTCATCTTTGTGATTGCAGCGCGAGCGCTCGCCTTTAATCGCGGGCGACTGGCGCGGCGCGGGCTGATTGGTATTCACGGCGCGTGCTAACGGGGCCGGAGTGCGCGTGTGAGTGCGCGTGTGTGTGTGTGTGCGCGTGTGTGTGTCTGTCTCTGTGTGTGTGTGTGTGTGTGTGTGTGTGTGTGTGTGTGTGTGTGTCTGTGTGTGTGTGTGTGGTGTGTGTGTTGTGTGTCTGTGTGGTGTGGTGTGTGTGTGTGTGTGTGTGTGTGTGTGTGTGTGTGTCTGTGTGTGTGCGTGTCTGTGTGTGTGTGCGCGTGTCTGCGTGTGTGGCTGGTGTGTGTGTGTGTGTGTCTGTGTGTCTGTGTGTGTGTGTGTGTGTGTGTGTGTGTGTGTGTGTTTGTGTGTACGCTCCGCGCACGGGGAAGCGCAGCTTCGACTCCTCTCCCGCGCAGAACACAGGCCACAGCGTGTTTAATCTCAGCTTGTGTCTTTATGCAAGGTGATGTACATAGCTACCTACATCCATATATACATGTATCCTGTGGTTTCTCAATTATTAAAAATGTATTTTTTCCCTCTAGTAGTCTAACTTGTGCTTTTACTTTAAATAACATGTGTTTAACCCCATACAATTAGATGCGGTTCATTGTATCAATCAATAAGTCTTTATTTTGTCAATATTTATTTTGCACAGTACATTTTGTTCACACACTATACAATACAGGACTGGAGTCAAAGCTACAGGTAATGTGGCCCTCCAGGGCTGGAGTTAAACCTGCAGACACTGCGGCCCTCCAGGACTGGAGTTAAACCTGCAGGCACTGCGGCTCTCCAGGACTGGAGTTAAACCTGCAGGCACTGCGGCTCTCCAGGACTGGAGTTAAACCTGCAGGCACTGCGGCTCTCCAGGACTGGAGTTAAACCTACAGACACTGCGGCTCTCCAGGACTGGAGTTAAACCTGCAGGCACTGTGGCCCTCCAGGACTGGTGTTTGAGATCCCTGCTTTATCCACTCCTAAACGTTTAAAATGAGCACTTTTGAGGCTCCTGAGATGGGCAGCAGCTAAACCAAGGAACAGCTTTATTCCAGCAGAGACAGCAGCCAACACCATCGGCAGCAGATTCACAACTTCACACTGTACAGATCAGTGCTCAGGGACAGAGTGCCTACACACAAAACCTGAAACCACGGAAACAGAGGCATCATGGGCTGTACTCCTCCCTCTGAGCCACCAAATCCTCCTGTCCTCCCCTCTGTCAATCGATTACACCACTCTGCCCCAACCCCCAACACTCATTTGCAAAAGAGATGTGTGCAGAGGCCGTACCGACTCACATTTGTAAAGGAAATCCCACGCTTTACACTTCCTCCCCACTTCCTCCTTTCTTACAGGAACATATCCTGTCTCTCGCCTTCGTAGTCCCTCTCTGATACGTTCCTGTTTGACTTTGAGCGGGCGATCGCTAACCGCCACCGCAAACGCATTCGCAAAGATCGCTCATGAAAATGTGGTCGTGGAGTGTAAAGTGATTGACTGTGCGATCTGCCAATTGCATCGCAGGAAAGCAGAGCGCAGCATGGTACACAGGAAGGAAGAGCCGCTCCTTATATGGAGACCTATAACGAGTCCCGTTCACCACACACTGCTGCAAAAAAGACAGGAAGTGAGCTTTTAATTTGCATCCATTTAGCACACACAAAATGAATGCAAATAAGATGCACAAAAAAGCACATAACTGCCTTCATTAGGTTCGTACGACCAGCACAAACTACAGAAGGACGGTAAACACTCTTAAAGCCAGCAAACTCTTAAAATGCAAACATGAAACAGCTACGCTGTTAGGAAAAGCGTTTCCCCAACGCAGCTCTGCAAATGACAGCAGTTTGAATTAAACCCACAAAAGAGAAGACCTGAAGAAGCATAAAACAGAAAACTTTCCCCCCAAAACAAAACACCTATTTATATTAGTTATAAACACAGGTTAGCTCAACTTCAAAAGTTCTGTCTCAACAAGCAACAAAGCAAATAAACTCTGACAAGCCCTTAAATTAGCCGTGGTGGGCCAGGAGAAGAAAAGGAGAAGCCATTAGCAGTTAATCTCCCTTAATAAGAACGCTCTTATTGTGTGTGTGTGAGGTGGGGACGGGCGGTGCAGCATCATCCGAGCAGACCGCTCGCTCCCTGCCCGCCATAACTGCCAGCCCAACGGCAAATTAGCGGCCTCCTGGTAAAACCGCCACGGAACAGCGCCGCGAGCACGATTTTCATGCTGTGCGTTTGTGTGTGTGTGCGTGTGTGTGAGAGATTTAAAAAAGGTCAGGTTACAAAAAATCATCCGCATGCTGATTGGCTCAGGATGACTCGGCAGTGACGGAAGTGTCCATGATTCACTGTCTAGCCTTCTGACTGGTTCAGCAGTAAAAGGCAGATTTTCGAGCATCACGCAGGATTTTGGAGTACGCCCCCTCAGGACCTCTGGTACAGCAGATCAGCACAAATGTTCTGACCCAAATAGTTGGTCACAAATGCAGTTATGCTAATGGTAAGACTCAGGCAGGTGACCGCAGGTAGCTTTGCTCATCCTCTGCTCATTGCCTGCCTGTACACAGCACTAATTACCTTTTACCATTCCTAAGGCAGCCCTATAACAAAGGGAGAGCATGCTTGTTTAACATTACATGTGCTGCTGGCCTCTTTTGTAAGGTTTGTGATCCAGGCACTATTCAGGCCATTCTGTGCGCTGTTCTGTTCTGAGTTTAAGCTGCCTAACATTTACAGCCCATCGTGGTGAACATGTCAAAGCAGCTCGTTACCGTGGAGACAATGGAGGAACCTCCTGGCCACCGAAATTAGAGACGTCAACGGGCTTGGGAACATTTCCCAGGAGAACGCCTGGGAGGATGTCCCCACCTGCCCAGGACCCTCCGCAAATCGCTGCCAACCCCTTCCCCTTTTTGTAAGATGACTCCATTCCTTACGAGCGTTCGCCCATGGCGGTCGATGCATTTTACCCTTCCCAGAGTGCCATGCAAAGGGGATCTAAGGTCAGGAAAGCTGTTGACTGAAAGAGGTGCGCGAGTCACCAGCCCCAGCAGCGCCAACAGCCAACCAAACACAAGTCAAATAACTGCTGGAAACGCGTTGACCATACAGGCGCCAGCAAAACTGCTCATTACTGACTTTGAAAGAAACGTTCATTTCACCCAGCACTCAAACTAGCACTGCTTAATGAAAGAAGTGTGAAGGTAGGAGTCTGTGTAAGAGAAGAGGCTGTGAACTTGCATCTGTGGGCCTGTTAAAGATGACGTTTCCCACCTCTGTGATAATGGGAATAGACATGTAATGTTGGGAGGCAATTAATCTCCCCTTGATTACATTCTAATGAGGGTTCACGGCAATTCTGCATCAGGGTCACTTGTTTTGCTTAGAATTAGGGAGCAAATTAGAAGAGCTCATATTTCTCTGGCAACCCCAAAGAAACCTATCCAATTATCTTACTAATCACACTGTCAACCTCATCTTTGGTACACCTGTAATTACATCTCCAAAACAAGGCTGTTGCATCCTGCATATTCTTTTGTTCCAGATAACGCGTGAATGAAAGGTATCTTGAATCTTAAACATTACAAATTTTTAAGCTCTATAAGGGGTTATTTCATTAACCAAAGACAAACATGCAGGACCTGAGGAACCAAACCTCCCTGTGTTACATAAAACAGCCAAAACACTGGCTTGTTAGCAGCTGAAGTTCAAGGCTCTCAGACTGAACTGCTGTCAGGCCGCACTGTCTGCTGGTTTTTGTTGTGCATCAGATTGAAAGGAAGTAGCACACACAAAATGGTCGCCCTCAAGGACAGACGGACGTGATGCCCCCACTTAAAAGTTACCAAAGCCAATTATTCCAAAACCATCTCCCACAGTTCGTTTGGCCCCCTGCCTTCCCCCACCTTCACCCACTTCCTGTTTGCAGCAGTGACACGGGCCCCAGCTGGCCCCATTAGAGGGGTCGCAGCGTGTTGCCTGGCGCGGGGCGGGGCGTGACTGATAAGAGAACCTGTCAACCTTCAGCTCACGTCCGACGGCGACGGAACGCCGGCGGGGACCCGCGCCTGCCGACAGCCGTCATAAATCAGCCGCCGTTTCATCAGTCAGAGAGTCCGTCTGTCTTCGCCGCTCTCTGGCTGTCTGCCCCCGCTTCCCGCTCGGAGATTCAGGGGCCCCCTCTACGCGCGCACACACGCGGGGGTGTCTGCTGCCACGCCCCCGCCCGGCCTGACCTCCTCTAACCGTCCCCGGAAGCTTCCATCCTGGAACCGCTGACAGCAGCACTGACTGACAGCCGCACCTGGGTCACCTTATTATTTTAAATGTTGTCAGCGTTTCAGACAGGAAATTCCTGCAGATTACTAACAATTTTAAAAGAAAAGTCATTTCCTTAAGGTTTTCTCCAAAATTCCTCTAAATGGTACCTGCAGAAAAACACGGCAAACAAACAGGCCTGGTTCATTGGACAAGTCGACTATGCAAAATATATATTGGATTCCAATGCATCCTGATTGCACAGTGAAGTGAGGCCCTCAGACTTCTAAATGGCCTTTTCTGCAGCTACTGCTGCCCTTAATCACACTGAATGCCATATGCGGTCTGTTATACGCAGTGTCTGCTAACCAGATGTAATCTAACATGCGCCAGCGCCACGGAGCGGCTGGCCGCGGTGAGGGCTCTGGAGATGCTGAACGCCCAGCCAACTGGTGAGGATACCGCGAGAGCGCCATCCCCTCTCATTTACATGGGTACCGGCCACAGCCTCCAGCAAGGAGGGTGATGCAACAGATCATTCGCACGGATGTCTACAGCTTTAACACAGGCCTGCAAGGCAAGAGCGAAGAGCGCGGTTCGTCCGCTCGTTTCTGCTCTTTATAGAAACACCATCTGTAGGAATGCTTTTGATATCTGAGGCAAAGGAAACTTTACCGGGAAACTCAGCAGTTCCGAAAACATACTTCAAATCATGAGAAGTGTCCCCCTTTCACTAGTGCGGGGTCAGGCTTGGGCCAAGTAGACAAGAATACACATCCTAGTTGCTTCTGAGCACAAGCCTTCCTGCTACTCTAAAGATACACATGCTGCTTTCGTTTCTAAGAAGCTGGAGAAACATTGGAGAAAAAATACACAATTAATAATGATACTAACCGCGGTATCTCAAAAGTCAACGCAGAAGCTGGAGTTAGCCTCCGTTTATTTGCCGCTGTTTGCGAATCTAATTTACATCTTCAAAACATCTCCTGAGGACAAAAGGAGACGTGGGCTGTCTCCTGGCTCAGAGGGAAGGGAGGGAGATTAGGACAGGATCAGTAATAAGGACGGTTATAGAGACGCGCAGACTGAGCCGGAAAGCTGGATGTGAGCTGTCAGTGCGTCGCACGCTTTCATTTGCACATGAAAACCGGCGCGCTCGACTGAAGTGTTTCATCGTTTCATTTTCGCTCTGCCAGGAGGGGATCAGACACGCCACTGCTGATCTATTCTGGGTTCCCGTCACCTTCCGTCTGCACCCACCAAAGACGGGTAACTGTCCTGTAAACACACTGCAGCGCAGTGGGACACGCTGTCCTCCCACCTCGCTGTCCCCGCCCCACGCTGTCCCTGCCCCACGCTGTCCCTGTGCCACGCTGTCCCTGCCCCACGCTGTCCCTGCCCCACGCTGTCCCTGTGCCACGCTGTCCCTGCCCCACGCTGTCCCTGCCCCACGCTGTCCTTGTGCCACACTGTCCCTGCCCCACGCTGTCCCTGTGCCACACTGTCCCTGCCCCACGCTGTCCCTGCCCCACGCTGTCCTCCCGCCTCGCTGTCCCTGTGCCACGCTGTCCTTGTGCCACACTGTGCCCGTGCTCTGCTTCTCTTAAGAGCCACAAACAGCGCTGCGAAGGCACAGCTGAGGAAAATCTCGCGTTTCCTTTGTGCCACACTGCCGTAAATAAGCCGGGAGCTCAGGATCGGAGCTCTCTCTCTGTCTCTCTCTCTATCTCGCTCCGCGTGGATGAAAGCCAGCAGGACTTTTTCAGTAACCTTTCAAGAAAACATTGCAAACCCAAATATTGACTCCAAACAGACTGCTGGACCGGTCCACGCCCCCATTTCCCCGACAGTTCCGCACGTCGGGTAGGCGCACGTCCATTTGAGCCGTGTGATTGGAGGAGGGTGGGGAACGATCCAAGCAGGAGGAGCTGATTGAGTGAATGATTATCAGTCTAATACTGGACTATTGGTTACAGCAATGGTAAAATATTTGATATCAATCTATAAATGTGTATAGAAAACACACGCTCCCATACGCACATACATAGATCTATACAAACATGGCTTGGGTACACACATACGCACTTTAACTGTGTGTGTGCGCGTGTGTGCATGTGCGCGCGTGCGTGTCATAAAATGGATCAGATAAATCATTTCTAAATCCCAAGTGCCAAAACTAGACAGACATGAGCAGGGCCCGGGTAGGGGGTAAACTGTGATCCATGTGCACGTCACCCTGTAATCCCCGTATCTTTCCCACCTCGCCATTGTTCGAGATACTGACGACACTGCGGGACTTACAGGGATTAGCCGCGAGGGAGCTTCAGAGACTGTCCCCCTTTTGTAGGCGGGATTTTACCTCTCAGTCGCTCCTATTCTTCAGGAACAGAAGCGGCTTTAAACTGTAAAAGGTGTGATAATGCGGGAGATGGCATGTCACGTTAATGACCGGATTTTTTTTTTTTTTAAATCTTGGGGCGGGGAGTCGCAGGATGAGCCCAGAGCCTGACACGCGAACAGGAAGCAGGCTTTAGCGTTTAACACCTTAGCTCTGCTACTGAGCACATCTCACCAACACCGTCGTGTACGTCACCTTCTCCTCCCCCAACCCCCCCCCCCCCCCCCCCCCTCCTTCCCGCTCCGAGCCGAAAGCGTGAGGATGTTCTCGACACTTGTGCCGGCCTGGCGCGGCTCGTTAAGGGCCTCGTTAAGAGGGAAGGATTTGGCTAAAAGGCCGTCTGGTGGCGGCGGAAGCTTTTCTAAGCGTTTAAGATGGCCGCTGTGGAGGGCGCCTTTACGAGACAGGCCGGGGCTGATAAGCAGTAAAAAAAAAAAGGAGGAGGGCTGGAGCTCGCCATCCCATCAGCCCCGCCGTATTTGTTCACTTAGCCGTAATGTGGAAGCGAACAGGAGCGCTTTTCATTTCCGTCCTCGGGCATTTGGGGCTTTGTTGCTGTTATTTAAGCAAATTGCGCCCGGCTACCTCCGGGTGTTCTCCGCCAAATCCTCCCCTGTCCTGTCAACCGGGCAGCCTTTAAACAGCCGCGCTAGCGCGCTAATGTTCCTGCAGACTCGCTCCGCAGCGCTCCCCCCCAACCCGCGCGCAGACTTCATTCAGGGGGGAACGAGGTTTAATAAACAGCAGCCGCCGTGATGCGAGGATCAAAGTGTGGAGAAGAGTCCGGCTCCCAAACTGACAGAGGAAAGGGGGGGGGGTTTGAGACTTTGCGCTGCGACCAGGGCTGCGTGCTGAGAGAGCTTGCCTCGGGACAAGTCTTCAGCTCCAGCGCAGTGGCTCTTTCTGCAGAGGGCCTGGACTGAAATGGAAAGCAACAGCTAATCTCCACAGACTACAACCCTATAAAATGCCAAGCTGGGCAATTACAAAGCAGCTGGCGCCTCGATGAATAATTCCACCATGTTTTGTGATGGATGAATGGACAATGAGGAAGAGTATCCCACTGAGAGAGAGAGAGAGAGGGAGGGAGAGGGAGAGAGAGGGAGAAAGAGAAATTCACCAGTGTTCTGAGGGCAGAGGCACAGATAACGTCACCTTTACAGCCAGGCTTGCAGGAGATGGTAGGCAAAGTAACTCAGACTAACCTGCACGGCACACACAGGTGGCAGTCTCGCAGTTTCCTGCAGCTGACAGTGTTCATGGTTATGCATATTTCATGCGCGTTTGCTCTCTCTCACGCTGTCTCTGTCCGTTTCTGGTCAGAAGGGAACACTGAAGTGATAGCCGCCCCATTCTGTCTACTGGCATTGAGCTCAGAGTGCTGCTAAATTGGGGATAAATCCAAGTTTCACAGGGTAAAACACAAGCCAGCTTACCACACACGCACAAAAAAGATTATGCCCACAGCTTAGCTAAGGGTCTGGAGTCAGTATTTGTTCATTTGTTCGAGTGATGAATGACACAATTTGCAAATGCCATTTTCCATAACACACTGAGAGGAGCAGACCCGGAGCGGTGCATTATGGGTTTTGTATAACAATTAAGAGCCCGTTCCAGTCTACCATCTGCACTGGGATGATGTTCCTCTCTTTAATTTTATTTTATCATAAACTAACCCTGCGCTTCCTAAACCTACTTAATGAGCATTTAATGACACAATGCACTTAATGAACATTTCATTTCATGTGACCCCACAGTCACGGTTCCCACGCCTTACTAAAACCTTTTAACATATGTCAGAGCAACTGCGTGTACACTGCTTCATTTAGCCAGTGTGAATTTCAGTGGATAGAATATACTATTTTATATATGAGAGCTGGGCTCTCTTTTGCCGTGACGACCATGGGGAGTCAAAGTGGGTAGGAATGCACAGGATTAAGTAGCCAGTCAGACGCAGGTGGCCAGGGCACCAGGGTTAACAACCTACTCTTGTAAAAAAAGTGCCATGGCATCTTTAACGACCAGCGAGACAGGAACTCGTCTCATCCAAAGGCTGGCACCTTCCACAGCACAGTGTCCCCATTACTGCACTGGGATTCTGTTTGTTAAAAATAGAAGACCACCCCCTACAGGCCGAGCGACACCTCTCGCAAGCGCCATCAGGTTCCTCTCGGAGGCGCTAAATCAGACGCAGTAGTCCGGTATGAAAAGGCACGCGGGGTGCCGTGGCTGCCGGTTCGAGCCGAGAATGAGAACAGAGGGGCTAATGCAATCACAGGCTGAGTCAGAGGCCATCTAACTGCAGGCCTCGCAGGGACCGCTTCTCAATCCAATACACCCCGGGCAGGAAGTCCTGCAATCCACACCGCTCACCGCGGGGGACCAGATGCAATTTCATCTTCCAATAAATACATCAAAAAAAAAAAAAAAAAATGCATAGCTACAGAACAAGCTCGGTTCCCAAAATAGATATATAATGCTGTGGCTAAAATATTGAGTGTTGTATAAGGCTAAATACGATAATTTCAAGTGTGGCTGCATGCTGTGAAAGTTATTTGGTGAAAGTAAATGCTGTTCAAACTGATTACTATTGTGCAGAAGTTGCCCTTATATTAATAAAGCAGCACTAAGTCAAAGCGCTTAGGCTGTACTGAAGTTTAACTGCCACTTTGCAGCCACAGACAAAAAGCACGCAATCACAGGACATGAATATATCACCTATGAAAGAGTCCCGATGTCTCCCGATAAACAGTGTTTTTATGCATATATATAATTACTTCACCAATTCATTTATTTATTCGAAAGAGACTTTAAAACAAGGTCTGTTAATTGCATCTCAGTGGGCTTAATTACAGCAGGATCCTTTCAGCCCAGAGCAGCTCCAGGCAACGGGGCCCGAGCACGCTCAGTCTCGCCCCTCTCTGCCGCGGATGAGACCGAACCCCGCGGTCCCGCTACGGGGGGAGCGTCTGTGTCCTGCCCGGTGCGGGCCCAGCCGGGCCGGCTTCAGAGGGACGACAGGAGATCTGCTGTCGGCGCGTTCGCCCGCACGCGCTCCCACCTGCTCATCCCTGACTAAATAAAAAAAAGTTGTTACTGTCGACGCAGGCAACCATCACCACGGCAACACGGTCTCAAAGCCCGCTTTGAACCGCCTCTTAGACGGACTGATCTGAGATCAATCAGACTATTAACAAACAGGGAAAGCCAACCAACGACTGAGGGGGGTACGGAGGAAGCAGCCAAAAAAAAAGAAGAGCATTTTCCTTTTGTGCTGCGAGTACTTTTTTGTACGTTTGCTCCAGGTTTAATAAACAAAATGAGACATTAAATCAGACCACGCTGAAACTGGCTCTCGTGACGACCACCATTTCCCCTTGCCAGTCCGTATACTCGATATTCAGCACGCTCGTGTGAGACCGCATTGAGCATGGCGGTCACGCGCGGGTCTGCTGGGGTCTCCAGCCCCGGGGCCCACATTTTGCCTGCGGCAGCTCCTGCTTTAACCCCCTTTTGAAAGCGAGGCGCTACTGGGTATTGAAGTTCATACGCTCGCTCTTAAATATTAAACCATAATGACCTCCCTGTCTCATTTACCACAAATGAAAATACCCAGAAGTCATCAAGGGGAAAAACCCAGTGCTACAGTCACCTGGGTTCACCGATGAGGAAGAGAAGGCAATTAAAAATGAACACAGCTCAGAGGAACACGGGCTGCAGCGAACTGCACAGCGCATGCATACAGCATTCAGCCACTGTCTGTCTTCAGCTGCCTGACCATTCCATGAGAACAACGAGCAAAAACCATTATAGCTGATATATCTCCCACTTTACGGGCTGCCAAAAGAAATACATATATTTCTTTGATTATCAGTTGCCATCTCCCTCCCGAACTGTAACTGTAACACGGTTGCATTTAGAAAGAGAGAATAAGCATCTCTGACAATCTATCCATGTATTTATCGGCTCAGAAACCGAATTTGGGCCCGTTGCATCCAGCCTCTCAGACTGAATGAACGTTACGCGGGCCGGAGCAGAGCTCTCACAGCGCAGTGAGAAGACGGGGAGCGATGTCGGCGAACGCGCAGGGCAGACGGCATCGCTCCGCGCTGCGTGGGAGGGCCATGGCGGGACGCGGAGCAGCGAGAAGGCCAGCGTCGCATTCCATTAGCACCGCGTGCTCACCAGGGAGTGGGTGGGGAAGACACCCACCCTGCCCAAAAACTGAACAAATGAACAATTCCCAGCAAAATGAGTTTGATTCAAGATAAAGCGTCCGTGCGGCGCTTCGACCATCGTACCCGATTCTGCAGGCGTGTGGAGGAGCGCTCTCGGACTTCAGAGCCTCTGTAGAAGCGGAGAGAAATTTCCCAGCGAGACACCCAATCGGCCCCCTCCCCTCCTCCCTGAAAGTTTCTCTCTCCTCAATGTGACGCTCCAGTGCCAGCGCCCAGAAATCACCGCGGATTTCACCGATCAAGCCGCTCATTTCACAATCCCCTCTGCAGACAATATCTCTCTCTCTGTCTCTCTGTGGAGGCGCGTGGCTATTAGAGGGGGAGCCAAAAGCCGGGACTCTACAGAAGGCTAAGCAATCAGAGATTAGCCGCTCACCTGCAGCTCTGTCAGTCTGTGAGGAGGCTGATTAGGCCCATCTCTCCTCACTCCCATTTCACAACCCACAGCCTCCATTACCGACACAGGACCCTGCCCGGCTCCTCATAATACACATAAGAGCAGATAGGGCTCCCTGTGATCCACTTACACGTCACATACACTGCTAAGCCATTCTGTGCTCTCTCGCTCTCTCTCATATACTGTGTGTGTGTGTGTGTGTGTGTGTTTCTCCATGGAATAAACAAGGAGAAATATAAGGCCACATATGCACTAAAAGTATAGCAGAAAACTGCTTATTTTAAATACAATACCTAAAAAGCAGAACCTAGGCTAGTTTTCCTGAAGTTTCAATCGGTGATTTAATTATCTGAGGCATTTCTGATGACAAAAATGGATTTAAAATAGACAACTAATTTAACAGCCGAGAGTGGGGAGCCTTAATGTTCGTTAAGATTCGAGTGGGAGTGGCAGTCCCTCAGGACTCCGGCAGGAATGTTTAAGACGTTCAGGAGTTCTCCTGCGCTCGTCTTCGTTACAGGATCACCGCTGCTGCGAAGCCCTCACCGTACATTTAAACACCTGCCTCCCATCTGAAGGCCACGGGCCAGAGATCCAACGCGGGAAATTACTGTTCCTCCCGCAGCGTTCAAAGAGCCAACAAGCACTACACAATATCACCACCCCCACGAGCGCATACAAATACATCATCATGCAAAGCGGGCAGAGAGCGTTTCTCTTCCTTACGCACCGTTAGAGTGCAGGCTTCTGTTCGTGATGCTCTGCAGCTCACAAAGCCCCATCCCAACAAATACAGATAAAAATAAATAAATAAAATAAATACCGTTTTTGATTTGATCTTTGTGTAACTTTCTATTTTCTTGGTGTGGTGCTCTTTTACAAAAGAACAAAAGTGTACTGTAATCATCAGTCATTCCAAAGAAAAGCACATGGACGCTATGCGGAGTGTGGAAGATGTATTGCAGACAAATACCGATAAATCAAGAGTTTTGACAGTCAAACTTTCAGAACAATGACATGTTACATCAATTAAAGCGCACTTTGGAAGAGAGCTGCTGCTCCCTCTCTCTCAGACTGGAGAGAGTACATTGATTTAATGACCAGCATTACTCACTTCTCTCCCTGTGTCACGTCGGAAAGCAGGAGAAAACACCACAGGGATAAACTGATGGTTATCTTTAAAACTCTCACAGCCAATATCTAACCCAACACGCTTTTAGTGACACACCGTTTGGTACAGGGACCAGAGACAAGCGGTGTAAAACCCTCGGTATTACTCTTGCTTAATCTCTACTGATGACAGATTGACCCGTTATTAAAAAACACACACAAATACACAGCTGAAGCAGGCTACTCGCAAGCTGGCAAAATTTGGGGAGGGGAAGAAGAAAACAAAACAAAAAGAAAAAACGGGAGATCCCTGAGAATTTTAACATAAACAGGTTGTCACCCAATATGTCCAGATGAAAGAATTTTCCCGTGAAAATACATGGTTCCTTAAAAAATGATTTGGCAATCTGTATTCGGCAGGAATTGTACCGTTGTCTGAAGATCCAGGACTGCCACCATTACATTTACATTCACTTCTGTAGTTGTGCAGCTCAGCTAAAGGCAGTCATAAAAGCCATAAGTCCCAATAAGGCCATTACACACGAGGGCCTGACGTACACACGTACAGCCACGCCTCTACCAGAGGAACATTTTAAAGCCTCACAATGGGGGAATGAGGCAGTTCAGTGAGTGAGAAAGGTTCCTGATCAGAGAGGCTCTCAGGAGCTCAAGTCCACGTTAAGGCCTTTCCAGTCATATCCTCCCTTCTGCCTTCTGCCGTCATTAGAAAGCATGGCTGTGCTGACCACTGAAGGCTAGGAGAGGGATGGGAGATACAAGTGGATGAAATGGATCTATAATGCGTTCAGTGTGTATTGGGGGCATGGGGGGGGGGGGCATAATTATTTAAGGCAATTGGTTCTGCTTGAAACTCAGAAATAAAGGACGCCAAGGCTAAAAGGCAGGATGTTTCGCCAGGGCTTATAGGAACATTGTCATGTCTAACATAAGGTTCCCTTCAAGGTATAGTGTACAATATTTGTGTTTCTCAACTGTAGGCTCCATTCACAGCAAAAAAATAAAATAAATGAAAAGCATTTAATCTTCCAGGATTCTCCACTCCACTATGCGTATTCTCCCCTAAACAAGACCAGGTCAAAACCTAGTATATGGCTGGACCGAACCGGCCGACCAATGGTGTAACTTCATCAGTCAGTCACTCAGTCACAGACATGCGCGGTGTAACTTCATCACTCACCCAGTCACTCAGTCACAGACATGCGCGGTGTAACTTCATCACTCACCCAGTCACTCAGTCACAGACATGCGCGGTGTAACTTCATCACTCACCCAGTCACTCAGTCACAGACATGCGCGGTGTAACTTCATCACTCACCCAGTCACTCAGTCACAGACATGCGCGGTGTAACTTCATCACTCACTCAGTCACAGACATGCGCGTTTATAGGGCTGGCCCCGCTGTTGCGGTTCAGCCAAAAATAAACATGGAAAAACTAAAGCAGCACGTTAGCTCATTTAACGCTGTTCAGAGCCAATGTGATTTACTTACTTAGACCAATCCACAACAAGCACTTCTTTCCTAACAGGAAAACAGAAAAGACAGCAATATAGAGGAAAAAAATTAAGTGAGCTAGAAATCAAATGGAAGGGGAGAAAGAACAAGGAAATGGAGAAAAGAATAAAACAGGAAGATGACTCAAAGGAAGGCTGTGTGCAGCGTGTGCCGTGGTAACCGTCGCCGGGGCAGCCGGGGCCGCGGGGCCGGTCAGGCCGGCTGCGTACGCTCTCGTTAAGCCCAGCTGAGACGCCGGCGCCCCGCCGTGGAGCCGCCGCGTCCCCCTGTGCTCCGCAGACCCGCCTGCCCCTGATGACCATGAGGAGAGGAAAGGGAGCCAGCGCCTGTAGGCGTGTTAGCCCCGCCCCCTCCGCGGGGCTCCTGTGTTTACCGCGCTGCTGGGGCCCACGGCTCCGCCTACCTCTGCAGGTATTCATTCAGCATCCGCCTACTCAACGGCTTCAGGTTCTGACTAACGCTTTCTGGGGCTGGAGGTGCCGTCTCCTGAATATTAATGATGCAGCAGGAAGGCAATCCATAACTCTCTCACTTGGTGCTGCTTAAAGAGTGCTAACTGGGTGCCTTGCTATGTGGATATTCATGAGGGGGTGTCAGCAAAGACGCAGAGTGAAAGCCACGGCTCGCCCAGTGCTGAAACCAAAACGGCTTTGATTTGCAGCGCTGTTATGAATATTAATGAAGGGGTGTAGCTGAAGGAGGACCACACTCAGTAGACCAGCTTGGACAGAATCATACCCCCGAGAACTAACGGTAACCTCCAAGACACATTAAAGTTTCGCAGTTGGAAACCTATTATGCAGGGAAAAACTTTCAAATGTTCATCTTACTTTCCGTCTGACTTCCATTTCAGCTTCATTGCCCCCCCGCCCCCCCACACCCTGCTGCAGGTTCTTCTGTGGCTGAGTATTTCGTCTGATAGTCTGATTTCTTAAAGCTTATTCCATTTCTCACCTCCCGTCCAAAATATTATTCATGAAATCACCCTGTGTGTGAGAAAAACAACTGTGCTCCTCAAATACAAGAGGAAAAAGTGACTTTTTGGGTTGATGCAGAAACATTCAACAGCAGGGAACGGGTTACTGGAGGAGAGAGAAGAGTGACGGGGGGAGAGAGAAAGAGAGAGGGAGAGAAAGGGAAAGAGAGGAATAGAGAGAGGGAGAGAGAAATAGAGAGGGAGAGGGAGACAGAGGGAGCGAGAGAAAGAGGGACAGGGAGAGAAAGAGAGAGAGAGATGGGGGGAAAAAACTAAACTGCAACGCTCCAATTAAAGCGGAGAATCCTGGCCAGATTTGTCTCTCCGTATGCAGCAGGCGGTGTTGTGCTGGCATGTGGCCTGCTGCAGTGAGCTACCAAATAAAACCCCAACAAAAACACCCATCCCTTACGTGCACACGGCAGCGCAGGAGCGGAGCGTGCTGGGGCTCCATTCAGACTGGGATATCATTTAGGAAAATATTTTCCCACCATCAAACCGTCTAGCATATCAGCGTCTGGGGGAAACCGTTGCTAACGGTCTCGGTGTTTCAGGCAATTTCGTAGGGGTGCAATTTCACAGCATTCGGAGGAGCAAATGAGCTGACATTTTGTAAGCATCTTCCACAGGTCGTGGACAGATTCTGTCCCTCAAGATCCCTTAAAGTAAAACTTATAAATTTACTATTAAAGTTGCCATTGTAGTTTCAGTTTCACAGGGTGTAAAAACGAGCTTTGTGCTAAGAGTAGTTTGCAAAGCTGTGATCTGGGTCACAAGATAAATATAAAAATGCATAATGCGATGTACTGTACAATATATAATACACTCAACAATTACATCAGTCAAACAAATCAAATTAACCAAATGTAAAAACTACGCAAGCCACATGCAGAGCATTCAATGTGCATGCAGTTGTTTTGACATGTTAAAATATTTTGTGACTGACTACATTTTAATAAGTGAAAATTGTATTGTTTCATTAAATGGGTACTGGACTCAGGGAATGTTGTGAAACTTGGGTCTTGAATTATTCTTATTCTTCTTACTATCTGTACTGTTTAATTTATTTATTTTCATTTTTAATAACAGTAAATATTATTATGATCATGTTGATGTTTTTATATGCCATTGTTACTTAACATGAATGTCAAATATTTACGTGCCTTGGCACTAATGCTCTAATTGTCATGGCGATAAAGCAACAAAGAATTCCAATGAACTGACAGGAGGAGGGAGTGGGTGGAGTGAAAGGGAGAGATGGAAGAGAGAGAAGGGAAGCGACTGGGAGAAAGCAAACAAAATTAGAGGAAAAAGAGGGAAGAAGACACAATGAGGAAGAAAAATAGATAAGACAGGACAGAATCATTCTTATTATTACTAAAATTATTACTACTGTTTTGTTGCTTTTAATATCAATGTTCCTGGATGGATGCGTATTCTGTGCATGAGCCTGTGCACATGCATGTGTGTGTATGTGTGTGCTTGCGTGCGTGCTTGTGTTTGTGCACGTGTGCCTCAGCATGCATGTATGTGTGGTCCAATGCATGGGGGGAAAGAACACAAAATGCAGTTTGGCCCAAATCAGCCCTCTGTCCCTCAGACAGTGGGACATCACATTCCCATCATCCTGTTAAAGTCCAATCATGCGGGAGAAGCAGCTGCAGAGACCCCGCCCCCATCCCACTGAAGTAACTGACAGAGATCAGTCAACAGGAGCATCTGCGCACCTGTCCAGTCCTGCAGGGAGAGTGAGCTCATAGCCGCTAATGGGGCGGGCCCGGTCCCAAAACGCCGATGGGGGCGGAGCCGGGGGGGAGCTCTGACCGCTCAGTCCTGCCGCTAATTAGGGCGCCTCCCCCCGCACGCAGAGGCCCCTCCTTCAGCTCCCCGCGGCGCGCTCGCCAGGGGGTAATACGCCGGGCTCCGGAGATCAATTATTAGAGGGTATTTACGGCGGGCGCGACTGCGAGGAGGCGCTGGGCGCGGGTTCTGCGCCGCGTGGGCGCTGGCTGGATTCCCCCCGGCGCTCGCAGAGCCAGGCTCCGCACAGGAGCCCGCACACATCAGGACAGCTCCCCTTACCTGACTGCAATCCCCTCAGGTCAGCACCACGCTTAATAACACACATTTTGACGCAAACAGAGAGCAATTAAGAAGTGGGTGTGAGCCAGGAGCAAGCACAACAACAACGACGACGACGATGGCGACGGCGGCAAAGAAAGAACATTTTCCAAAGTTTCAGGTTAAGAAGTGTGTGTGTGTAAGCCAAGAGCAAGCACAGAGATAGCAATGATGGTAAAAGAAAGAGCAGATTTTTTAAAATGCGGGTTATGGTTGGAAAGCGTTTCTTGAAGAGGCAGATGGTGTTAAGGAATGAAGACGGACGCTAGGGCTGCAGGACGTGAGGTAATTAGCTGCGTTGGCGCTGGCGGCTAGCAAAGAGTGGCTGACGGGGCCCAGCGCTGACAGGGTGAAGCCTGGGGCTTGACTGCTCAATAAGCTGCGGTCGGAGCAGGCGGGGACGGGTAGCCCGGCTCGGAGGCTGGGCCCGCCTTCCCTGGGGAAAGTTTTTTTCCGCTCCCCTCGCCTTCCTCGGAGACCGGAGCTGAAATCCCGGCACACTCCGCTTATTCTGGCTGCCGGACATGTGAGCGTGCTCAGTGAGGAGACGGCCTCGTTTCCCATGTGATGGATCACGCCGAGCTGCGAAATACTCATTCTCTCTTCCCTCCGTTCCCCCTCCCTCCCTCCCTCCCTCCCTCGCCTTTCCAGCCTGATGTGGAAAACAGTAAGTCGCACGGGCTCTCCACACAGCGTCCTTCAGGGCGGCCGCTGAAGCGGGGGTGGGGGGGTCTGAATGTGTAATTAGAGCGGCGCAGACGTCCGCGCGGCGGTGAAGGCGCTGGAGTGCCGCGGGTCACGGCCTGGTTTTTTAAGAGCGCCCGTAATGACGCCGGTAACCTTTTTCATAAAGGAAGGTGAGCCCCCGCTGCTCCCCCGCTGCTCCCCCGCAGCTGCTGAAAGCCCTAATATCTCTCACAGCCTAATTAATAAATAATGCAGGGGGAAGGAGTCTGCTCGCCGCCCTTCTTCTGGGCCGCGCTCAGAAGCGAGTGGCGAAGCCGCTGGAACTGACGTCCCCACGCCCGGGCCGAGCGGCGGGGCTGAATCACGCCTCGCCCAGCTCTGCTCTCGGGGGCGGGGCCGGGGTGGGGAGGGAGCTGGTTCCATTACGGGGAGGAGAAGCTGTCAATAGCGCCGCCGCGTCCGTGTTAATCACGCCGTCCGCGTTCTCGCGCGTGTCGGTGCGCCGTGGAAATTAAACTCCTCCCGTTGATAACGCAGACGGGCATTTGGCTGGATTTCTTTTTGCGGGGGGAGGAGAGAATTGGGGACGGCGGGGTCATCGTGGTACAGAGCTGCAGCTTCGAGGGGGGGGAGAGATGGGGGGGCGAGGAGCGCGTGCAGTATGCAGGCAGAGAGCGGGGGAACGGAGCAGGAAGGAGAGCGAATGATCATCCATGCAGGACAGACGAGGAAGGAAACGGCTGAGGCATACCAAAAAGAAGAGAGGAGCGTTTTATACACGTTTAAGGGATTCCGTTTTACCATGGTTACAGGGCTTCAGTACGGGCCGCTGTGGCTGCTGCGAGGAGGAGGAGGAGGAGGAGGAGGAGGAGGGACTGAGGTTTGGCCAGACGTCTGAAACGAGCACGGAAAGTAAAAATCAGCAGCCCGTCATGTCGCAGTCTGGAGATCAACGGCAACAATGCGTGCGCGTGTGTAAGTTTGTGTGCATGTGTGTGTCTGTGTGCATGCGTGTGTGTGTGTGTGTCTGTGTTCGTGTGTGCGTGCGTCTGTGTGCATGCGTGGGTCTGTGTGCATGTGTGTGTGTGTGTTCTTGCGTGCGTGTGCATGCATGTGTGTGTGTGTTTGTGTGTATGAGTGTGTGTGCACCAGCCCCCCTTCACAGCATGATGGCACTACACCCCACCACCACACTCACTGGGGGGATATAAGACCTCTTTAGGGACACTCTGGCTTTCGGCCTCCATGTAATTCCATTAAATCGGTGGTGATGTGGGGCTGAGGGGGGCCCCCAATGAGCCTAGGCCCCACACTGTGGCCATCAGAGAGAGAGAGAGAGACACAGACAGAGAGTGAGAGAGCGAGAGACAGAGACAGAGAGAGAGAGAGACAGAGAGAGAGAGAGAGAGAGAGAGAGAAGAGAGAGAGAGAGAGAGAGAGAGAGAGAGAGTGAGAGAGCGAGAGACAGAGAGAGAGTGAGAGAGCGAGAGAGAGAGAGAGAGAGAGAGAGAGAGAGAGAGAACAACGACACCCGGCCACTTCAGTCCATCAGCCTGTAAACTGGTACTGACATCAGCCAACTGGGATAAGCGTCTCTGTGACATTTGTCATAATAAAGGAGAGATTACAGGCTGGGCCCTGTGGCGGCAGTGGGGGGTGCGGGGGTGCCCCCCCCCTCCTGAGTGTGCGACTCCTCCAGCCGAGTGGGGGGCGGGGGAGGAAAATGAAAAAGGGAAATGCGGGCATTACCAGGAAGCAGGAAGGGGAGCAGCCCTCACCTCTGGTCCTGGGAGCGCGTTTCCGACGGTCTCTGAACGCCGCCCCAGACTGCAGCGCCTCCAGCAAACTATCCATCACCCCCGTCTCATCGTTTTCTGTGTGAGAGAGGGGGGGGGGGATAGAGTGAGATAGAGAGAGAGAGGGGAGAGGGAGGCAGAGAGAGAGAGATGGTGAGAGGGAGAGAGAGAAAAAGAGAGAGGTAGAAAGAGAGAGGGGGGAGAGAGAGATAGAGAGGGGGAGAGAGAGAGAGGGGGATAGAGAGGAAAGAGAAGACATGGGAAAAGAGGGAAGTGGAGAGAAAGGGAGAAGGGAGAGAACAGAGATTGACAGGCAGAGAGGGAGGGGAAAAGAAACAGAATGAAAGAGAAAGAAAAAAAAAAGAAAAAAGATTAGGGGAATTTTATCAGCCTTGAGGGTTGCCATAGCAATGTCAAAGAATATGGATGTAAAACACAGGCACTATATCATGACTAAAACCAGCAATTTGAAAAGCAGACAAGCCTTTAACGCTCTCATAAATCACCCACCCCCCCTCTCCAAAAGAAGGACCTATTGTTTTGTGGCATTGTGACCAATAAAACAGACTTCGGTTCAAACGATTAACCTCGGGCCATCAGCTTTTCTTATGGAAAATGAGCAATAACCCTGCTGGGAATATGCCTCCAATCACAGCGCCATCCTTGCACCGGGACCTTTACCGGGCGACCCAGTTACCCGTAAATCGGCCTTGCCCGCGCCTCAGAAAGCCACCGTTTCGCCGCGTTTCACACAGACCATGACACAGCAAATAAACGCACGGCTCCGCAGAAATAAGGGGATGGAAAAAAAGAAGAAAAAGAAAAGTACCTATAGCCTGCAACCCAAAAAAAAGCCAAGAGCGAACGGCTCTCATTTTAATTATCACTGGCCCGCTACCCAGATCCAGCCATGGACTGCAGCATAATGAAGCAGACTGCAGTCTCGGGTAATTAGCTGAACACCAAGCCGTTTGAAAGGCTCGGTGACTTCATCCAGACTGCCCACTGTACTCACTCCAGGTGATGGGAGAGGCCGCCCGTGAGAGGGGGAGATCTATGTGCAAATCGACAGTAGGGATCTCCAGCTCCAGCCCTGGAGGACTGCTGCAGTGTCTGCTGGCTTTCGTTGTGTTTCAGTGCTTAATTTAAATCATTGATTGGCTAAAGAGTCAACACATATCTTGAGTCTAGTTAGCAAGGTCTAAATTGGCTGCTGATTGAAAGGAATCCACACAAACTTTCAGATACTGCGGCTGCTCTGCAGGACCCGAGTTCCAGACCTTTGATTTCCATGGAAATAATTGGGGAGTGGGGGCAAATAAACAAAAAAGAAAAAAGAGAAAAAGATAAAGAAGTGTACTTGTACGTGTAAGGCTTCTGGTCCACTTCTCTGATGACCTATTTTAGCTCCATAAACCCCAGTCGTGTGCTTCAAGGGTCTTTACTCCATTCAAATCCTGACCAGCATAACTGTATTAATTAATAGCCTTAATAAATGCAGGTGACCATGTGCCCCGTAATCAACGAAAATATAATATTTCATGGTCTTTGGCACTCAGGAACCAGAGATGCCGACTCCTGGATTAGTATGCGATGCCATACATTTTCAGTGAAGATTCAAAACTGGAAGGAAAATAAAATGCATCACACTGCTACAAGCTCTCTCCTCCTCTCCCTCCTGTGTGCGGCTGTGGCGTTTGGGGTCAGAATGCGCACACAATTAGGACTAATGAAAAATCCAGGAGCAGTAACAAGCTCTACTTTCAGGGACTGCAGTGCCGATGAAGTTACTGTGTGAAAGTTTGAGCAGCGAGAGTGGGGGGCGGGTACACAAGAGTGAAACTCTGCTCATCAGATGGTCCATTTTCAAAACCCCAGCATCTCACAGACAATGTCCAGCAGCTAAAAACAATGGGGATGTAACTCAAAACCTGCCACCCCCCATTTTAAAATTCATTCACAAAAAAACTTCTACTGAAAGAACTGATGGAAAAGGAGCCATTTATTTGCAGAGGTTCAGTTAAACTCTGAATGGGTACTGCTCTACATATGAATAGTTTCAAAAACACCACACCCAAACTGTGAATTTCTAGTGTCCAGTATGATGCCACAAACAATGCGCTGTTCTTAGTTCAAATAAATAATTAAATCTTTGCAAATATTCCAAATAATTCCGTTTAGCGTCATAACATTTCTGTGGATAGTGAATAAGTGAAATGAAGGATTTTAAAAATGTATTAACGGCAAAGATCCCATGATGATTGGGAGGGGGAAGGGGGGGGGGGAAGTTGAGGGCAGGGTTAAAAGGCGCTGGGGAGTACGGGGTCTCTTAAGCGGGGGCCCCGCCCTGACTCGGACTTGGGAGAGGAGTAAGTTACGGACTGTGCCACTCAATATGGAGGCTCGTGACTCAAAGTGGAGGGGCACTGCTGAACAGCTTCATTATTCAAGCTGAGGGCAGTTTGCGGCTATAAAATCCCAGAGTTCTTTAAGCAGTCTTCCCTAACTCCCCTGGCTTCTGGTCCTTCTTTACCCTGTGATTTATCCAAAATAAGGGGAGAGACAGAGTATAGATTATGAGGCCAGAGTGGTGTGGAAAGGAATGCGTTATTAACTGGCAGGATGACCCCATCAGGGGGAAGGAGAGAGGGATGATGTGACTACAGTGGCTCGCGATTGATCGACTGGCTAAACACACCCACTTGCGGTCTAATACACAACACTTTGACTACACATTAAACACAGGAGGGTAAACTGAAGGAACTGACTGTAAAATCTATATGCTTTATTCTTAGGGTTGATACTGTAGGTCGAGCAAGACACTATTGCAGTGGTGTCCAGTCAAGTGCCATATAGGGTTAAGAGCATGCAGGTTCTCCAATCGCTGATTTCACTAACTAGTTCCCTCCTATCTGATTTGCAGGTGTTAACTACTGAAATCAGAAGGTGCAGTGATTGGCTGGAATGAAAACCTGCATACTCTCGGCCTCTCCATGGCACATGATTGGGTACTACACTACTGTATATCCATCTGCACAAACAAATTTGGCAAATACAAAAGACCATAATAAAACAATGTTATAGCAAATGTGAGCCCTGCTAGTCACCATGGCTCCATTACATTTTGTTCACTCTTTAAAAAAAAAAAAAAAAAAAACGTAATTTAAATAAATATAAATACGATAATAAAAACGAAAAAATATGACGGTTTTAAGAACACTAGGTTCGGCAGGCAAAGGAAGACTAAAACACAGAAAGCAGACCCTTTCTGTGAAGAGAACAAGCATCGCCGCAGATTGAAGGTAAGCAGAAGGACTCTGGAAGCACATTTCTACAAACCCTTTTCAACATGCATCAGGCATTTGCAGAGGGAAATGGAAAGGAAAAAAAATAACGATATTATCACCGAGCCTGCCGTAATTACTTGATAGATGACCTTTCGTTTTTCTTTTCTTTTTTTTTTATCTCTTCCAACTCACGAGTTTTGAGAAGATACAAGGAAGAAATATTAATTTCATTTCATATAGTATCAACTTTTGCAAAATGCCAACAGTCAATCCACATGAAGGGCTGTAAATCACAATTCAAGGTTATTTTTGAACCAGCAGAAAGGTCACAGATTCCAAGCATTTCTGCAAATTAATATAAATGAATGAACTAATACAATCTGTGTGAAAATTAAAAACCCATAAACATAACAGGGACACATTATTACCACATCTACTCACTCAGCCTTGTTACTGTCAACAGATTTGACTTAGGAAGCTCCATTAAGAACAGCTGAGTGGCTTTGCCCTCAATGGGAAAAGGTGATTATAAACTGTTAGTCTTCTCCCCTTCAAAAGGACTGCCAACAATTTCACTGGCTGAGTGGACTGATCACAAGTTAAAGGTCACACATGTCTTCCCAGAGAAAACACCAAACGTATTCCACCATATTTTCTCCATTTTTCTTCCCATGATCTGACAGGTTTAAATGTCTGTTGTTCACATGTTCCATATTAAATTAATCTAGATCCTTAGTGTGCTCTAGTTCTGCTGGGTTAATGTGAAATCTACACTGGAGTGGGCTCTGCTGGACTGAACGGCCGTAGGGTCCTTCCTTCTGTACAGTGAGCGCCGCCTGCTTTCAGCTCACTTTAGCCGTAAACGCTTCACTCGGAAGCTACTCAGAGGAATTCAAACATTCCTGTTAGAATAAACAGGACAAAATGCCACGTGATATACCATATAAGAACAAACACCGAGAAGAGCAGGCTCTTCAGCCAATAAAAAGCTCCCCATTTAAAAAGTCTGGAGTGTCCAACAATGAGAAGATATAATACATAGAAGCATAATATAATGCTTAGGGAATCTAGACTTACAACTCTCAAATGCAGCACTACTGTCATACATTTGAACAAGACACTTAACCTGAACTGCTTCAGTAAATACCCAGCTGTATAATGGACTGAATGAGAAAAAAAAACATAACCTGTGTAAGCCACTCTGGATAAGAGCATCTGCTATATCAATGAAAACACACCGTTTCCTGCTGTTCACCCGTTCACTTGCACGGCCACCTGTAATGCGAGCAAGCTGTCGTTGCTATTGGGCACCCCGAACCGTTCCGTGGCCCCGGGGGCCCGTTTAAAAATTCAATCGTGAGGCCCCCTCCTCTCCTTTCAGCACTGCCCCACCAGGCACTTGCCTGTATGGGCCTACAGGACATTGGAATTTCAACACCACCAAAAGCTTAAGGAGTAAACCCTGGGGAGAAGAAAAATAAAAACTGAAAGCTTTGTGTTTGTTCTTTCAAGCATTCACAACCGGAATTTAGAAAAGCTGTGTTTAAAAAACAAACATTAGAAGTCCATTGTGAGCTGGCTATGACTTCCCATAGCTTTTGGGAAAGGCAAAGGAGGCGCAATGCCTGCTCTGGGGAACAAACAATGTAAAATCTGTTTATTAATTTAAAAAGAAGCTTTAAGAAATTTAATGTGCTTCGAGAAAGAAAAACTGTTACAAATGTAATTTAGGAATTAAAATAAGAATGGTCAATCATAGCATTTTAACATATGGATTTAACACATCCAAATGTCCACAGTGAAAAAAATTTGCAGGTATAGCATGTCTGGAATATCGCTTAGGCTATTGGCTGATTAACTATGATCTTGTAAACAGATTGATTGATTGAATCGGTGCTATCTTAAACTACTCACAGCCTACTTCAACAGCGATTTTGACTGGCATGCACGTTATGGTGCTACTAATATTTCACACAGGAAACTTTGTATTGGTTGTGTAAACAGTCATAAGGTGACCACACAAACCTGTACATGATATTAAAGTAAGGGTCAAGAGACCAGCCATATGAAAGTGTTCGGATGACACAATAAGCCATTAGGTTTTTTTGTGGTTTTGTGTTGTACACACCTGCGGACACGCGGCGTTACCACAGCAGAAAAATGACAAGCTTCTTGATTACCATCGCAATCCCACAGCAGTGCAGAACTCGGAGTTACGCAAGTCAGTAGAGTCTGCAAGGTCTGTTAAGAAGTAACGCTAACACCAACTATTTTCAAGGGGTTTCAGCTAACAATAGCAAAAGCTAGCAAGATAGTCATGCAGCTAGCTTTCTAGAGGCCTGTTAGTGTGATTTATATCAGAAACTAGCCTAAAAATGAAGTGTTTCCCTATAATAGTACATCCGAATATTGTGATTAAGTAATTGTATTTACTTTCTGTGAGTCACTTAGGCTAGCTAGCTACTGCAGATGGATGTAAACAGAGGTTAACCTTTGATCTACGATAGTCAAAGAAGTTGTTATGGAAAGGTCAGGAGTTCAGGAAAGTACCTGGGATGTAGCCGCAAGTGCCAAATACATGTTTTTTTTTTAGGGCAATCTCAAAAACTTAAATCTTACTACAAAACTCTTTCTAAAGTTCTCATGGGCGTTTGTGGCCCTTCTGCTTGTTGTAGCCTGTTTAATTTGAAACTGTTGAAACTGCTATGGCACACCTCTGGGACTCCACACAAGGGATTTGACTCTCTTCCAAATTCATTACTGACACAGAGCCTGCATCTCTCTGCCCTACAACCAGTGACAAATCGGCTCATCTTATATCAGCTGTGAAGGGTCTCCAGAATGTTCTATCCGCAAGGTTAGAAACAAAGGCGGTCAAGCTTTCACTGGCACAGGCTCCTGAGCTATGGGATGATTTACCTGAGGCCATGAGAAATGCTCAAGCACAGCATTTCAAACCTATTTTAAAGACGCATTTCTTACTATTTGCTTATATAATTTTTTATTCTATATTATTTTAATTATTTTATGTTGTCTCTATCTGACATTGCATATTTTACCTTATTTTTACTGTTAAATTTATATCAGGCATATATTATTACATTTCACAAACTTTACATTGTGCTCACAGGTCCTTTCCTGTCTTTGTGTTGAGGGCATTGTATGAAAAGCACTGCATAAGTCAAGCAATTATTATTATTATTATTATTATTATATGCTCCACTATCACTCAGAAGTGAAAACAGGCTGGGGTATAGAAAAGATTAACAGACAACAACTTTGCAGGGAGAAAGCAGGACCAGAGTGAGTGAGAAATTCAACAGAAGCAGAGAGGAATGCCAACTACTCAAATTTATACCACTCACAAACTACTGATTTACATACATGTGAAGAAGACAGAATCATTTTACATAAACTTTAAAAAAAATAAGTGTTTATAAAAAAGAAATAAATATACAAATAAACAGAGCACAGGCGACAGAGTCCTGGGTCCTGAAGAATGTTGAAACCAGGAATAAGATTAGAACTAATTGCTGTGAAATAGATTCGAAATAGAAGAGAAGCAGAACTTCTAAGAAGTGACAAGAAGGAAGTGAGGGGTAATCTTCCTTTGAAGATAACACCAGTGAACAGGGCTTTGATGTTGCAAGCCTCGTTCTTCCTCTCCTGCCTCCCCTAATTTTTGAAACACCTGTGACTGGAGTTCTCGCTAAAGAGATGTATACCGAACATTTTGCTTTTTAAATGAAGGACTCATGAATACATACATGGTATAAAAATGAAATCAGATCCTGAAAAAAGACGAAAGAGAAGAAAAAGGCCAAAAAAAGAAACTTGCTGTGCCTCGTTCGCGTTGATTAACTATTCAAACACTTGCCTTTCCCTTTTGGCAAAAATAACTAAAGATTAAAAAATAAAAAATAAACTTCCCTTCAGGGGGCGGGGGCAGTGGACCTTGTGTCAATATGTTCAAAATAAAATAGACCACTATATGCTTCAACTATGCTTGCTTCCTATCCCTTTGGAAAAAAAAAATGTGGCACAAAACAGCTTGTGCATAAAACCCTTATTTTGCATTCATTTAAAAACAAAATCGCAGAAGAGGAAACCCCTGGGGCAGCGGAGCGGCCAGCACAGCCGACTCTCTGCTTCACTGGAGGAGAATGAAGCGCTCTGTCTTTCTGATGGAAAGGCCACGGAGCCCGTGGGTGGCCCGAGAGCGAGGCGTTTCCGAAGATGCTAAAAGCACCCCTGCCAATCTTCTGCTTCCCCACACGGCCAGGGCCCACTTTACTTATAACATCAATTAGCTGAAGAATCACTAGAGTGTGCTGGGTAATTCTAGCCGGCCCGGCCCCTCTGCCATTCTCCCAGCCCCTCTGATAGGAGCGTGCACGCTTGGCGGAGGATGCGGGTGCTGATGTAATCCCTGCAGCTGAGTGGGCAGAGTGTGCTCAGTGAAGAGCTCCAGCCGGGAGCCCTCATACTGCACTCTGCAAGCGGCACGCCATGCTACAGGACGCCCGCCGCGGTGAGCGAGAAGCAGTGATTAACTTGCTATTCCAGGCTGACGTTTCCTAAAAAAAGCTTTCTCCGCATTTCACCCAAGAGCCTCTAAGTCTGTGGGTGCAACTATCGTTCTTCTTATGAGAGAGGTCTTATTGAGGACAGGTACACTACATGGCCAAAAATATGGGGACACCCCTTCTAATTAGTGGGTTTGGCTATTTCAGACACACCCATTGCTGACAGGTCCATAAAGCATACAGCCATGCAATCTACATGAACAAACATTGGTGGTAGAATGGGTCATACTGAAAAGTTCAGTGACTTTCAACGTGCCACCTTTCCAACAAGAGAGTTAGTCAAATTTCTGCCCTGCTGGACCTGCCCCAGTCAGCTGTAAGTGCTGTTATTGTGAAGAGGAAGTGTCTAGGAGCAACGACAGCTCGGCTGTGAAGCATTAGGCCACACAAGCTCACGGAATGGGACCACCGCACGCTGAAGCACGTAGCGTGTGAAAATCGTCTGTCCTCCGTCACAACACTCACTGCAGTGAGTTCCAGACTGCCTCTGGAAACAACCACAGTACAAGAACTGTTTGTCAGGAGCTTCATGAAATGGGCTTCCATGGCCGAGCAGCCGCACAAAAGCCCAAGATCACCACGTGCAATGCTAAGGGTCGAACGGAGTGGGGTAAAGGACACTGCCACTGGACTGGAGCAGTGGAAACCTTTTCTGAAGTGATGAATCACGCTGCACTATCTGGCAGTCTGATGGACAAATCTTTCAAATTTGGCGGAGAAGGAATAAGGGTCGAGGGATCTTTTTCATGGTTTGGGCTAGGCCCCTTAGTTCCAGTGAAGAGAAATCTTAATACTACAGCATACAATCACAGTCGAGAGAATTGTATGCTTTCAACTTTGTGGCAACGGTTTGGGAAAGTTTCAGCATGATAATGACCCCATGCACAAAGCGGGGTCCATGAACAAATGGTGTGTCGAGTTCGGAGTGGAAGAATTTTAACAATGCTCTGATGTGTAATTTGCTGCTCAATAAACATTGCCCTTCTCTACCTACCCTGGAACTTTGTGTGTAAATGCAGCACACTGGCTCTCACATCAGTGACTGTGAAGCAGGCAACACAAGTATCTCAGGGATGATTTTTTCTTCTCATTATAAGCAGGCGAAACAAAAAATATATAAAGAAATAAGGAAGGAAAACAGGTCAACTTCAGGATAGGATAGTAGAGAAATGGATACAAAGGGGAATTTCAACAAAAGGCACCTCTATGTGGATCTAAATTTAAACTAGCCAAATGGATCCAACTCCCACACACAGGCAACCCATGTTTCTCATTACGGTGTTCATAAATGCAGTGTTGCTAGGTTCCACAAGGGCTTTTAAGAGTGCTGATGGGTAATCAAATGGGACAGAAAAGTACCCGATATAACCCAATGGCAGGTAAGGTAACAAAAAATACTGCCAGTTAAATTAATGCCAATAAAAACATTCGTTAAAATAAAAAGTAAAGAAAAATATTCAAAAGGGAATGAGGATTTTGTTCTAAATGCACATTCTTTTTCAGTTTAATTACAAAGGTCACAAGTTCAGTTTTGTTCACTGCCTCGGGGGGGTGTACGGCGAATATCTCTGGTCGATTTTTAGAATAATACGACAGGCAGCAAATGACCCAGTTTAGGCGCTCTCTTTGTGAGGCCGATCTCCGCCTCAGTAAACAGACAGGTTCTCTCTGCTTTCCTTTCACTGAGACGCAGACGGCACGCATTTCAGCCCTGTCCCGCAGTTTGGCTTTATTTGTTCCATAAATACGCTGTTCTGAGTGCTCTTTCTGCGATGCAAATTTTAATGTGCGCGACTGCGAAGGCCCTCTGCGTCACTGGCGACAAGAGCATCTGCAAAATAACAGTAATAACAAAGGGATGGTGGAAAGAGGAAGAGAAAGCAGATGAGGTGAATAAGAAAAAAGTATTAGCAGCAGAGGTGCTTATAGTACTAGTAATAGTGGCAGTGACAGTACTAGACATCATCATAGTAATAACAGTTGCAAAAGTAGAGGTAGTCATAGGAATTGTAGTAGTGATGTTGTTACTAGGAGTAGTCCACATTGTTGTCCATTTGAGATCATTAAAAAAGTCTGATATTTTGAATCTGAGAGCTAAACTAAAGCAAAGTTGCTTTTACATAACCTGGACATCTTTAGGCTCTATGTCTTTTTACTGTGGCAATTTGAATCAGTGCACATAATATTAAAAGGTGAAGTAAATACACACTACGGTGTTGCTCCAGGACCATCATACTCATCTGAGGGCCTGTGGCATTGCGTCAGGTGGAGCCAATGTGTGTGTGTGTGTGTGTGTGTGTGTGTGTGAGCAAAAAAAGAAGCAAAGGTTGCAAGGCTCAATTTCATTTTCCTGTAAGCCACAAAAAGAAAAAAAGCAAATAAATATCCCAATCCCAAGAATACGATGAGCCCTGGAAGGTCTGGACGTGTAGAAGACATTCCTATGGAGGCCTGTCCTCCTGAAAGGCAGGGCAAGCTGTGCTTCACAAAGGGCCTGGGAATGCAGCGGACGCGCAGCGGGGACCATTATAAATGAGCCTCAGCCGTGCGCGCCTGCAGGAGAGGCCGTCGCCGTCCGCGTCCCTGGGGGCCTCGCGGGAACTGGGGGACAGCAGGAAGCTCTGTCAGCGGCATGAGGAGGAGGAGGAGGAACGGCCCTTCTCAGCTTTCCCTCTCCAGTCAAACACAGAAATGAAACTTTTCCCCGTTAGGGCTTCCACACCGAGCGCGGCGGGACCCGGCTGGGAGGAGGAATCCGCGCAGTCGCTTAATATCAGCCCAGCCGGCGGGTGTATTAGTCAGGGATTTGGGCCCTGATTAAACAGCCCGTGAACGCTGGGAAAGAGCTGACAGGCCTCCTGACGCGACAGTGCGCTGGCGCGCCGTTCAGCGGGAGACCAAACAAATGGGTCTCCGCGTTAGCACTGTTATCTATTAGTGTAGCCATTTACCTGGCTGGCTACTTGCTGCTACATCAGTGCAAAGCACAAGAATGCCCTTAATTAAAGGGTACAGACCAGACAATGCTAACGCCAATCTTGTGATGCAAACAAGCATTCATTATTAAGCCAAAGTTTTTGCTGAAACAGTGTATCATTATTCAGAAAAAACTATGTTTTAAGTGAAATGCTTGCATTTGCCCAAAGCCACAAAAGACAGGAAATTAAATTCATCAGCCCTAACACTAACACTAGCCTGCTCTCCATCAAGGTGTATCAGCACAGAGCTTTGACAACTGCTACAGCTCTGTATATGTCTACTGTACTTAAAACAGCTTGTACTCACCACTGGGCAGACTGCTTAATATTCAAGCCTTCTCTCAAAGAGCCTAATTCATACTCTTAGAGTAGTGCTCTGTACTGTACTGTATATTGGAAATTTTGGACATTAAACCCAGAGGCACTCTTTCAGTAGAGCTTGTCCCCAATCGTGTCAGTACATAGAGCATACAATTTTTAAACTAGTGTGATTAATTGATAGAACCTGCATTAGAGTGTACATTACAGAGTGTATATTACAATTAAAACTTAAGGATATGAATCTAATTTTCAACTCATAACTCCAGGTCACATGGTTACTACATTACATCACAATCATCATAGTACTAGTCCTATGGCTCATTTGGTAGAGCATTACGCTAACAACGCAGAGGTAGTGGATTTGAACTGGGAACTACGGATGCTGAAAAATACATGCATTCAAATACTGTATGTCTGCTAAGAAGTAAATATACATACAGTATGTACATATATGGGCCTATATATATTCAGATCTGTCCAAATGTAATTGGCCAATTAAAGTCATGGATAACTATTGCGTACACACGGTCACTCAATGATAGTCACCCACAAATCACACTGATCCTCATTCTGGGGAATGAATATTGTAATGTAATGTACGTGCAATATATTGGACTGGTCCAATTTATCTTTCATCTGCTGAATCTATCAAAGTAATTAATAATATGCTGCCATCTTAATACCATGCAAACAATTAGATATAACAGAGAATTAAGTCTTGCTCTGCACAAACTAAATATAAACTATTGTCATTTATTGATTCCCTGTACTGTGTAAAGCCATTTAAAATGCCACCGTGACAGTCTTGGGAATTATATCTTTAAAACTATTAACATCAGTCTTAATTCTTCACAGCACAAACATGTATATGGTTGTCACAGCTCAGAAGAGTATGAATTGGTCTCTTTGAGGGAAGGTTTGAATCTTCAGCAATGGGCCCAGTGTTGAGTACATGTCTGAAGTACAGTAGACATGTACAGAGCTGTAGCAGTTGTCAAAAAAGATGGAGAGAAGGGGGATGTTAGCGTTAGGGCTGATCAATTAAAATGTCAGCCTTTTGAGGCTGGCAGGTCTCAAAATGACCGATAGAATAAGGGGTCTTGTGTCAGGATCCGTTGCGTTTAAATTGAGTTATGTTAGCTATACCAAAATCGGTAGTTGGCGGGTCCATGGCGATTGTAGTCCACCTGCGAAATGGCACTGAGATTGGTTTTGAAACGGCGGAGATATCTAGGTGCAAATATTGCTGTTTTGAAAGGAGAGCTGACCAAACATACACTGAGTGCCATAAATGATTTAGAATGCAGGAACACTTCTGATGCAACTTGGCTAAGGCAACAGCGCCAGCAGCTGAATGAACCCTGATACTATATTTATAAAAGGTGTAAGCTTTGCACGCTAGTCAGGCTCAGACCCACACCCACCTAAAGTCTCAAATATTCAATTACAAATCAAGCGTGTTGATCATTTAGCTGTTATTCATCCATGTCTTTAGCAAGTGCAAGGTCAACAGACACCCAGGTGGCAGCTGCTACCATTTACTGAACAGTGACCCGGACACAGAAGTCTGTTATCATGCCAATTACCAGAGGTCAAACAAATCATCAAATACAGATGGCAGCAAGGAGCAGAGATGAGAGAACATTTGCATCAGCCATCTAAACACTGAATGTGTTGAAGTAAAGACCGTTTAAAGGTATAAACTGTATCTTTATAAATTCACATCCTTCAGGTTACAGAGAAGTTCACTGGCTTCAGCCCCATTGCTGTCACTGCTGGTACAAAACAAAAGTTCCTACTTCTGGAATAAAAATAATTTTTATTAAGTTCTGTAAAAGCCATCCAAATCAACAATTCATCCACAAAGAGATGGCTTCAGAACAAGTTCATAGGGAATTTTGCCAAGCGTGCACCTATCAGGTTTTAGTATGTCCGCCAATCACTGCAATAGTGTCTGTGATACAAAATTCCAAATCTCAGAAAGGACCTGCTCAACCAATTCACAGCTAGCTGCTGCTTTGAGGTCGACCGTGCCTTTTTTGCTCAGCAAAACAGCAATTACTTTTTCTTTTGTTTAAAACTCACAGGTTGCATCTTATCTTCTCCTGCAGTTTTGATCTGAGCTGAGTTCTGACCTTTCATACGTGCCGCTGAGCTGCTAGCATTCAGAAACAGAGCACTGTTTATAAGGTTGCTGCAAGAACCTGTATTAGAGTGAAGCTCAGTACTCTGCACCAATGGAACTACTGAAAGAAAACGGCAACCATAGCAAACAAACCTAACTGATTTCACTGATCTTAAATCAGCATTGCAGAACAACATCCAGCACTTACTTTACATAGGCCTACATCATTTTAAGTAAACTCCAGAAACTATGTATTTACCTAATGACATAGCACTCTACCCCCTCTTTGGACTCACACAGGTTAAAGCGAGGTTCTTACAACAGTTTTAAAACAGTGCTGCGGGGGAAGTGGACAGGAAGGTAAGCGTATTGGCACACGAGGCATGGAGTGGGCGCCATGTTGCTCAGGGAAGGTTCCGGCTCTATTGATGGCGCCCTTTATTCCGCTGTTTTGCTCTCCTTGGGGTGGCCCACCCCTGCAGCAGTGTTTCTGTGAGAACTGCTCTCACAAACATGGCCCCCGTGCTTCCGCGCGTTTCCAGGCCAGTTAGAGCTGCGGGTCTGTCCTCGCTCTGCTCAACGGCGGGTTTGCGATAACGCATACGACCGCCAGCACGCGTCTCACTTAAACCTCAGCTGGGAGCACGTAACAAGTTTAACACACGAACGTTAATAATTCATTTTCCTGTGGCCGGAGCGTCGCCATGGCGCTGGAGCCCAGCTGGAATCCAGCCAGCCCCCTGTGGAGCCCCAGCGATGGGAATTGGAAGCCGCTGCTCCAGATCAGGTGACTACGTCTCCCCCACCCCCCTCACCTCACCTCAGGTTAGGGCTCCTAATCTGTGAATGTGTGAACACATGGCCAATAAACTAGCCATTCGGTAGATAATGAAGAATTCAAAGACAAAGCAAATGATAACGAGCCAAACCTGCATTGTGTTAAGATTAAGGAAACAATTATAATGCAATAAATTAAAAATATATATATATTATATAGTGCACATGTTCAACAATCTAATTAGGAGCCTATTCATTCACCTCAATAGTTAATTTGATAAGTTAAAAAAAGTGTTACCTCTTTATTTAATTGTTTGCAATACAGCACAATAAGCACAATGTAAACATGGGATTTTTAGTGTTCTTGGCATGCACAGCTATTTCTGACATAATTTGGCTTAAGAGGGTAAAAAAAATCCCTCCAAACATGAAAAGTACATAATTAAGAAAAATAAACAGCTTGTTAAAATTCTGGATTGCGACTGTTGTTGGAAGGAAACCCAGCATACACAGGGGGCCCCAGGACGGAGGTTGAGCACCACTGTGCTACAGCACAGTTTCCATAAACTCCGGTAGGAGGTATCCCTGTGGCGATCCAACATGTTTCACTACGCTGCCCAGTTTTTTTTCTTGATGCACCATATTTTTATTTATTTTTTGCTTTCCAATGCGCTGTGATCACTTTGCAGTTCTCTGCAATGACTTCGTAACTGAAGGAAAATGAACAGGGAAATATTTCAAAAGCAAGCCTGTCACATATTCAGTTATTTCTGCATGGGTTCCATGAGGTGATTGATCCAGTCAGCCTGAGATAGAAAAATAAGCATGTTTCCTGCTCTTCAAATACGCCACATGGTTCCTGATAAGCAAACATTCGACAGCGGAAAAAATCCGGGAGCCGCTTTTCTAAACAAGGACTAGGAGCGCAGTAATAGCGAAGATAAAGACGATGCTGAAAGGGATAACCACGCCATGTCAGGACTCGGTTTTAAAACGTCGCAAGGAAATTATGTGCCAAACGGTTTCTAAACAGACTGACAGCGTGGCACTGCGGTCGGAGCGGCGGGTTTGAATCCTCCTAGTGACACTGAGCTGAGATGCGGAAGCAAACACACGCCCGTATAAAAGGATAATATGTAAAATTTGTAAGCCTCGCAAGTTACCCTGGAAAAGACTGTTCGCTAAGCTAATGACTGGCAGAGCGGAGGAGGAAAAGAGCAGCTCACAGGAGGAGGCTCGGGGAGAGGACGACGGCCTGCCTGAAAGGGAAACAAAGGGCTGTTTCGTTTGCAAAGAACCAGTATTTCGGCTTTTATATTTTGTTGGGAAGAGGTAAAACTTTGGACAGCTCAGTTTAGAAGTTGTTCCTCTGAGTGCACTAATGCATTATGCAGAGACGAATGAAAGGCGAGATTATCAGTGCTACCCTTTCTTCTTATTATTATATAACTCACTCAAGGGTCCGCGAAGGAAACATCACTCGCGCCACCAGAGACTGCACAGCACAGCGTTTCATTCAAACAACCCTAAATCAGTGTGTCTGAGAGCTTCATTGATTGCGATGTCGATTTTATATCCATGGAGGGATATCCACTGTAAATCTTCTGCTGTATAAAATGTGAAGGTGAGGGCTGGTCTCTCAATATGCATAGATTAATAATGCAGTGCTGCTTCAATGTCATTTTTAACACCAGGCCCTTATACAAAAATGTGGCTGGATTCAATTAAAATAACTTGGTAGTAACATCATTTGCTTCAAGCCTAATAATAATTAACTTGAAAAATTGAATTGAGTTGAATACCATGACAATGAATTGTCAGTTTGCTAAAAAGAAACAAGCTAACTTGAATCTATTTTTACACACCTCCAGCAACACATTTCCTTTACCAAGCCTACGATAGCCAATGGGATGCAAGATCTAGACGAACGTTTAGCTCAAATTTCCTCAGTACAGTGTGACCAGGGCCCTCGATACCACTTCTTTTTATTATTCCCACATACATTTATTTCCAAAAACGTAACGTCATCCACTGCTTATATTGCAATTCAGGCTTGCACAAACATGAGTTGGAGGAAAACACTCCATGTGCAAGTCAACAGGTGGATTTGCGGCCACCCAGTGAAGAAGCAGGGATTGCTAGTGAGCACTGAGAGACTGTTATCCAAGCCAAATTAACCCCCCCCATCCTGGGGTGATGGAGCATTGGCCGCCTGCTTACCAGTCCAGCTGCTTACAGCCCAGATTCAACAGCACACCATGGGGCCCGTCCATGCACTAGAACAGCAGGGGTGTCCAAACTTATCTGAAAATGGCTGATGAGGCTGTAGGCTTTTGCTTTATTTCAGACCAAGATTATTTCATTGACTGAATCAGGTGTCTCAGTGCTGGGCTTAAATAAGAAAATGGACCTACGTCAGCCCTTTTCCGATGAGATTGAACATCCCTGTTTAACAGGCACACAGCAGCCCGATGCCTTAAATTTTCGACATTTCTTAAAGGAAAATACACATATTTCAGATATAGATTAAACATATCTACACTACTGCAGTGTCATACATAAATATGATGCACTTCCTTTACAATGCCATAATACAACATATTATATCATACGTACATGTGACATTATATAATATGAGTGTGCGAGTTAATGGTGTGTGGGCCCTGCGGTCGTTGGTGACCTGTCCAGGGTGTATTCCTGCCTCTCACCCACTGCATGCTGGGATAGGCTCCAGTCCTCCCCTTCAGTGACCCCCTATCTGTGGACTCTTGTGAACCGTTATTTCTGGCTCTTCTATATGCCTAAGACAGTATTAACTCTCGACTTCCCTATATAATCTTTTTCACAGTATGCCAAGAAACGCCTGTGTCTAATTTTGATAGCAGTCAAATTTTTCACCAATGGAAAATGTGTCTTGATTCTGTTTGACGCTCACCTTTTTTTATCAGTGATAACAAGGAGCTTGACAGGATGCAATTTCATACACTATTTCCAGTTTCACAACTGTCCTGAGGGGAGTGGATTTTAGCGAGCATTTTTTATATTTGTTTTTGTTATGGGTTGATGGGGTGACTGGCTTGGGAGGCTGTTGTACAGAAGAATACAGGAGACCAACAGACCACCTTTAATTTTTGTTGTTTTCCAGTTCCCCTCTGAGATTGCAGTGGCGTGTAGTTCACAGTGAAGCCTCATCCTAACCTGGTTTTAAAGAGGCTTACACACAATCCAACGCATGGCCTCAATAAAACCCTAATTACATTCCCCAGGCCTCATTTAGAAAGCTCTTCATATTACGGAGCGTCAACCTGATTCCCCTTTAAACGTGCAGACATCCGTTTAAATATTTACTCATTATTTAACATTCCTAGTTGCTTCAGACAGATTAGCATGCTGAAATCCCACTAAGAGGCACTTGCTTTCCTTTCAAAAACAGGTTTAAAAATTGTTTTTTAATTCCTGTTCTTAACCGTATGCCATTAACCTTGCATCTAATGCAGTTTTTCCAAAAAAAAACATTTGCCTCCCAATGGAGTGCTGAGCACGTCCAATTCCCACCTGAATTTGGAGCGGCCAATCGTCTGCAACCGCAGACGTGTTCACGCGTAAACCCCACTGCCAATTCAGGAGAGTGTGGACACATCCAAGGATCTCCTCCAAAACCACGTGGTGTAGCCAGATGCTTCTTTTCACACCGCAGACTACCGCTAAGCTTTCGTAGAGTAAAGTCAGAGGAAGACCTCTCACATGCGGCTTTAGCATGCAGCACACGGGCACTGATTGTCCAGCGGGGGTCACTGGATAGCGATGAGCACTGAACACAAACTGACTGAACCCTCTCAAACCCTGGGCGACGCTCTATGGAGCTACCGGTCACAGGGGAGAGTGCTACAGTCCGGATTTGACCCGAGGCTGTGAGGCTCATCCAACAGCTCCCACCCTGATGCAGTTTTTTATTTGCATCACATTAGCTTACTCTTTAACCTACTGTATTTTAAAGCAAACCCCCCTAAACACACACACACACTTTTTTTTCTTCCTCTCTGCTCTCTCATTGCTACTTTGTTCTGAAGTTTTCGAAAGTGCTTTGAACGTAAGGCACATAAAGTACTTTTTTTATGGCGTTTTTATATTCTAATTCTGAACCTTGCGCACGCATCAGCTGTGCGGATCAGGAGCCGCAGCCGAGCGGCGCTGTGGTTCAGGAACCGGGCTCCGGGCCAGCGGGGGGTCACGGGCTCCAGTCCCGAGAGGAGGCGCTGCAGTTGCAGCCCTTGAGCGAGGCACTTAACCTCAGCCGCTTCCGTAAGCCTCCAGCTGTCCAGCCGAGCGGCGCTGCGCAAAAAGGTCCTCCCACTGAGGACCTCTGCCAAAAAAACGAAATAATAATGCATTGCAAATGGCTCCATGCGCGTCTGGAGCGGAGAGGAAAGTGCAGGAGTTGGGTTTGGCAGCGTTGGGGTCTTTTTGGATCGAAGTTCCCTTTGGCTTGTGGGGCTGAAAGCAGAGGAACCGGTCTGTTTGAATGAGGCGTTCTGACAGGGCGCGAGGAGTGGGAGGGTGGGGTGGAGAGGGGCGCGCCGCCATTTTGCCTAGAATGCCCCCGAGAGCCAGTAACACACACTGTCAGGGGTGAGCGTTTCCACGCTGAAGGAGCACATCAGCACACTGCTCCTGCCCCCAACTTTACTGGGCTGAAGGGCCTGATCGAGTCCTCATGCTTTGTGTGTTCTCAGCTTACCGTCTTCACCTCCTACGATAAACACCTATAAAACTCACTTCTATACAGTTTGCTGTGGTTAATTATTTATTTACTTGAGACTTGTTTGAATGGCAGCCAAGTTAACCTGACAAAACATGAACACGCGAAGACGCTGCTACCAGTGATGAGAGAGAGACAAATGAAAAAGAGCCAGAGGGGAGAGGGACAGAGAGAGAGAGAAATGAAAAAGAGCCAGAGGGGAGAGGGACAGAGAGAGAGAGAAAGGAAGAGGTCGCCGAGCGCCTCACCCGTGTTGACCTCCAGGAGGCGTTTCTTCTTCTGCTGCCTCTCCTGCTTCTCGCGCTGGGCCTTCTCCTGGGCCGCCCGCACCCGCCTCTGCTTCTCCTCCGCCTCGCGCCTCCGCACGTTCTCCCGCACCGCTTGCTGTGGGGGGGGGAGAGCCACACATCAGACACCCGCCGCCGCCAAGGCCCCGCCGCCGCCGCCGCCATCAAACGGCCCGGCAGAGCCGTCACCGGGGGCTCCATTAGCCGGAGATGACACCGATTAGGTGACCCCTCCGGTCCCCTCAGAAGACTGCTGAGAAAAAGAACGGGATCTCATTAGTTTGGCCAAGTTTCAGCGCGGGGCTGTCAGTGTGCTATAAGCACCCGTGTGAAAGGAAAAAGCCCCCGGCCCTTCTTCACCCATTAGCAGATGAAGAGCGCTGCTTTTTAGAGGAACATATATGCTCCCATCTTCGCTGATGAAAGGTTGTTTTCTAGGTGTTGAGTACGCTGGTGATCAAAAGGAAACGCATCAGAGGAGCTTTTTCTTGTACGGGGGGAAAAAAAAGTGTCATTCCGTATAAGCGTAGTCATTACTAAATCACACCAGGTGGCAAAAATAGCAGCTCAATACAGTAAAATAAATACATAAATAAATAACATAATGAACCTGAACATGCGCCAATCGCATTAGCGGTTAGGTTGGCATGGACTACAGTAACCTAAAGTTCCTCTCTCAAATCAGCGGAGATGGAACAGATGAAACATGCGAGCAGCCACATTTAACAAATCAGCTTTCAAGATGGAGCCGTCACTGTCCTCCCACATCCTGTCAGGCCCCGCTCCCTCATCAAAGCGCTGGAGCACATGACTGCTGACACCAAGGCCGCTGTCTGTTTCATTACCGCTGCGGCGTCTCGCGGTGAGAAACGGCAGCTGCTGCACACCCCCCGGCACCGGAGTGCGGCAAAATGGGATCACTGCCGCCACCTGCTGGCCAAACCCGACCCTGCCCCGCCCTGCACGCTTCAGCTCCTGCTTTTAATGCCCTAACAGCAGCAGTCGTTGGATGTCCTCGCAGAATGATCCAGAAAGGCTGAGAAGCACATTGACGTGTAATCAGGTCTGCCCTGGAGGGGTCACCTGTTACACTAACAAGGGGACCCACGAGAACCAAAACCAAGAACCCCCCCTTCCCCCGAGACCAAAAATCAGCAACACGCCTCTTTACTATCAACCACTGAAGCATGGCAGGTTGATGGAGGACTCCTCTCAGGGGAAAGAAAAACCCTGAAGCTCTGCCACAAATGGCTGCTGTGCATAACCCAGTGGGGGCTGCACTGGTGGAGGGTGAGCAGTTTGCCCCCTCCACTGTAAAGCACTTTCAGATCATCAGCAGCAGTAGTGCAGCCAGCAGGAGTACTACACCACCCTTTGCTCCTTTTATTTACTGTATGCACGGGAACATGGTTTTAATTCCCCGAGAGCAGGGCCGTTTGAGAAGCACGGAGCAAGCGGAGTGCAGATGGGTATACGCGCACTAGCGGCTCCGCTCTCTGGGGACCGCTGTTAACAGCTTCTGCGCGGGGGAAACACAGTCGTGGAGAGCACATTTAATTTAATGGATCAGCAGCAGCACCGCCGTGGGTAAAGACAACACTCAGAGCCCCTCCCCTCGCACAGACACCTTGCTCCCCATGCGAGCCTCGTCCTCCCGCTGCGAGCCAGGCGTGTGGGGAGAGGCGCATCTCTGTATCGACGGGCCGACAAGCGATTATGGAGCATCGACGCAAATCAGGAGGTCCAGATTCAGCAGTGCACTTTTGACGGTTTCATTTCTGACGCAACGCTCCAAGCTTAACAGTGCTGGAGTTAAAATGAAGATGATGAGCAATACCGCATCTGCAAAAATGAACATTCAACATTTACGTGAGGAAGAAAAAAAGTGTGAAAAAACAATGTTTTTAATCAAACCGAAGGACCAGGCTCAGAAAAGACGAGACTGAAACGAAGCATGAAGTTCGGAGTGTGGAGATTCGTGAGTTACCACGTGAATGAGAGAGAGAGAGAGAGCGACTGGTTCCCTCAGCTGGCAACCCTGGTGAAAAGCCCGCCGCAGACCTAGCGTCTCGCCGCCCGACCTGGCGGGGCGGGGCCAGGACCATGGCAGGACCGTGGAAGGCTTCACACAGTCGGTGAAGACCACGCCCGCTGGCTTTTCCTTAAAAGCCCGGGTCAGTGACCGACACGGAGGGCGTTCCGCGACTGATCCGCGCTCTCCAAAGTACGGAGGAGGGGAAAAGGGATAAGGATCTCAGCTGTCTGCGCTTGATCAATATTATAATATTTACGACACCCAGGAGAGATGTACATGAAAGGCCCGGGCTGATAAAGCCACAGAGAAGAAGCACTGACTGATGGTAAAGGTCTGTGCATTATTCTTAATAAATAATAGATTTTGAGTCACACTGAAAATATCCTTCTCAACTGTCAGTGGACTCTTCTGATGGCTGTTATCAGTGGGTACTAACATACCAAAGGATGCTTTCATTTAATCAATAATATCTCGCACTGTCATCAGTATATCACCCACAGCCAAAAATATATATTAGGAAACTTGAGGGGTGAGTGGATGCGTTAAAGGCGGTTCATAAATCTACAAGAAAAATAACATCTGACCAGATTAATGCGAAAATAGCATTGATGGAGAGCGCTTTTAAAAATAAAACGACTCTATTACTGTGAAAGATGTGCGGTTGCCAATTCGTGACTTTATATTATTCTTTAAATATGTTTATTTGACCTCCATGGTGGAAGCAGGAGAAGGAGGATCAGAAATAAAGAAGGATGCACTTAAAGTGGAGGGCGGCGAAGGGGCCGCTGCCTGTTCGCGCGGGCTCCAGCTCGGCCCTCTCCACGCAGCGGGTGACATTTCGTTTGAGAGAGAGCAGCACCTCGCGTCCCTGCACCGCTTCCCTTTTGAAGGCTGAAGAGAGCCTGCCAGCGAGACCTCCTTTATTTACCGTATTTATGGCCAAAGGTTTTTCTTTTGAATAATCACGGTAATTGCACACACTTCAGCCACTCGTTTTTTAGCTATCTGACCTTAACTAAATTGCGCTAAATTGCTTAACATTTGCAGCACGCGTGTGGTAAATGCACACTGAACGCACGCTGAGAGAGAAGGCGCCTGTCCGTCTCCAAGATTGTTGTAATTAGGAAGCTGCCTGAAAAGAGCATTTAGTAAACAGTGATTTTGCTGGTTGATCACTTTCAATTATTTGACGTGTCTATTCAAAATGGTACTAACAACGTTAAAAAGAACATTTCTTTTTCCTATTTTCCATGTTAAGACAGTCTGACTATCTCTAAAATTACAGAAGTTTCACTTTTATACATTCAACGACCTGGATAAAATGCAAAGCAACCAAATCCATGCATGATTTTTCTTTTTTTTTGCATGAACAAAGACATGAAGCAGGTTTATTTTAGCAAAGGAAATGACAGTCGCGGTGTGGGTAAAGCCACATTGTACAGGTCTTTCAAGTGGCTACTGTGTATTCCAGTAACATCAGCCATAAATAGACGATTACTTCACCGACCAGAACAGCGCATTACGTAACCAATTCTACCTTGTGCCGAAATGGATGGACGAGCAGATCAAATGGCATCTGCGGCAGCGGGGACACAGCGGATTGTGTCACAGCCCAAGCAGACCGTTCCCCGCAGATTAGCAGCGCTAATGGCATCCGAAGCTATCTTCCGCGCGCCCACAAAACGTTCTGTCTAAAATTAACAGAGTACACGCGGTCCCTGGTGGACCCGTATAAACTCTGTTAGAGTTGAGCTGACACTGGGACACTTTACTGTGCTGCCACTAAGCTGCACGCGACTCACGCGGGCGAGGAAGCCCAGAGGCAGGCAGCTGCTTGTGCCGCTGCGTGCCGACACCCGTCTCTGTGGGGCTGCGGCAGCGGCAGCGCCCAGCGCGGAGCGAGGGGAAGGGAACGCGCTTCGGCGACAGGGAATGGGCACGCAAGCGCGGCGGGCATCAGTGACGCCTGCCTCGGCCCTTCCCAAACTTCCTGTGCCCACAGCCCCTTAATGAGCGGGAACATGTTCCCTCTTTCCTCCCCTCCCTAAAACGTATTCATACAAAAACATATTTTTAACATCTGTCAAAACATCCCAGTGCACGTAGCAAGAGCCATGTGTTGCAGCTGAGAACAGAAATGATCGTACTTTTGTTAACGCTATCTTGCGACCCACCTCAACGCCACCCAAATTCCTCCAGTGGGGCCAGACCCGCAGGGGAGCCATTTGTCTGGCTTTGAGCTAAAGGGGTGTGGCTTTTAAGCAGAGGATGTGCAATTCTGTGCTGGAGGGGTGTGGATTCACAGTTCAGGGGGTGTGACATTGGGCTGGATGGGTGTGGCTTGAGCGAGATGCGATTACTGTGAAGGGGCGCAGTGAGGCGACATGGTTGGTAGCATGACTTTGAACAGAGGTGCATGCTGGAGGGGTGTGGCTTCACGGGGCCTTGCTCCTGTAGGAAGAGGCGCTGGAGGATGAAAAGCCGGGTCTCTGACAGGTGAGCGAGTCGTGCTAAAGCCCGCCCCTCACAGCGGATCTGCTGGGGGCTTCCGAAGGGCTGCTGACAGGGGTGAGGACGCCCACAGAAAAGCCGCCAGACGTCCCTGCCGCCGTTCCTCTAGCTCCTCCTCCTCCTCTGGTCTTGGCCGTGGGAGCCTGAGTCTATGCTGACTGGCGTTCAGTAAAAGGAGAGGTGGGGGAAACTTAAAAAAAAAAACCCAGGCTCCTGAAAGCGGGGAAAAGGCCCGCCCTCCCGCCGCATCTCATCTACGTCTGCGCGGTTTACACTGAGTGGAAGCGAGCAGTTTGGGCTTCCTGTCCACACGCTCAGCGCACACGCTGGCAGGGGCATTGTGGGAAGCCACTCATGCGGAAAAATTAGAGGAAGCTCAAAAACCTGGTGATGACATGGAAAAGGCTTAAACTTTACAAAGGCGGGGGGGGGGGGGAACGACGACACAAAGGACGTTCAATACACAATTAGGAAAACTCCTCCACCTTTTTCATAATACTCCAGCTTTCTTATTAAGAAGTCCACCTCGATTTTTAACACACGTTTGAACTTAATTACGCTGTTTGAACATATTTAAGGTGTTCTGATCAGAGTCCACAGAGCACGATGCAGGCATTATACAGCACCAATGTGAAAGCTAGGCTAGTAGGGAGTTCATATTAACTTGGAGACAGAGAGAGAATGAAAAATGAGTCAATTCCATGGAAACAAAATGGAATGTTAACAGGTTTGGGTTTATTTTTTTGCCCCTGTTCTGTGTGCAATCAGGTGTCTGAATGAGTTAGTGTTGCGGGGGCATAGCATAAGAAAAAGCTGCTAAATCACTTCCCTGCACAGACCGTACACACTCACATATACTGTCACCGCTGACAGGGAGAATCTATGCATCATCTCATTTGCAACAATGTGAAAATCCGAGCCATGTTAACTTCCTGTGTCTGTGACAGTCCTTTCCAACCTCTGCACACACACACATACACACACATGCATGTGCACACACCCTGCTGCCACAGGAACTGCACTGATGAGCACATATATTTCTTGGAAAAATGTGTGGTCTATCCAACAGTTTGGAGGGGCAGGGTCAGTGTTAGTGGGGCAGTTTGGAGGGTCAGTGTTAGTGGGGCAGTTTGGAGGGGCAGTGTCAGTGGGGCAGTTTGGAGGGCAGTGTAGTGGGGCAGTTTGGGAGGCAGGGCAGTTGAGGTCAGTGTTGTGGGAGTTTGGGGGCTTCAGTGGAGGGGCAGGCGTTCAAGTTTGGAGGGTCAGTGTTGTGGGTGGAGGGTCAGTGTTTGTGGGGCAGTTTGGAGGGGGTCAGTGTTATTGGGGCAGTTTGGGTCAGTGTTCAGCTGAGGTCAGTTTTTTTTTGGAGTGGGGTCAGATATGGGCGTTTGAGGGTCATGTTAGTGGCAGGTAGTGGCGTTGGTGGGCAGGTCCCAGTGAGTGGCAGTTGGAGGTCTGTTGTGGGGCATTGTTAGCGAATCAGTTAAAGTTTTGGGGTCATCGTACGAGCTGGGTGTCGTAACTCAGGTATCACAGGAGTAAGTCCGGCCACTCTCGAGGAGTCCACAGTTGTCATAGAAACAGATTTCATTAAAAGGGCAGCAATAACAATTATCAAATTTTGCGGCACTTTTCCCCGCGAAAATGTATTTTGTCACTCGGCGCGGATGAAGACCGGGTGTGAAATTGAGTCCGCATGGCGGCTCTTTTGGAGTGCTATTGGGCGCAGGTACTGAGCCAGCTCCAGCGCTCCTCCAGGTCTGGCACGGGAGCACGCGGCTCCGCTGGCCTGTCTGTTCTCAGCACAGCCGGGCTTCTTCATTAACGGGCTTCCATTGAGCTGCTAATTACATGCAGATCTGGCTCTGACACGTCCTGACAGCCATTAACGGCAAGGCCTATATGAAAGGAATGAGGTGTTTATGCCATTAAAAATATGAAATAAAATAATAATGTGGATACTAATAATGCCATTAAATTATGTTTGTCCAAGTGCACCTTAAAACAAATTGGTATTCAAGAAACATATGTAAATTAATTCAATTAATTGTACCGGGGCCCGTGAAATTTACTTAATTAAATGAATCTCATTTGAATACTAATCCATTGTACTAGTTTGTTAATAAAAGCTGCAATAAGTTGTTGAAAGACTGTGTTTTCACAAGCGACAATTACACACTTATTTCAATGCAAATAACTGTCAAGAGATGTCAAATCCAGATAATTATTCAATTAACAGCTCAATCAAACCTAATTATTGGCGGAGTTAGAGGGAAACCCAGAAGCAGAGCAGGTCCACGGGAAGCCTAATACTCCTCTTAATGAGGAATTCAGCTCTTACAGGCAGGAAAACAGCCTTAAATACAATCGCATTATTACAACGTGCCGGTAAAGCCATGGGACTGGTAATAATACACTAATGTAACGTCCAACACCTCCAATTAAATCCATAAAAATCAATTTACCAACTCCCTCCTCAGAATGTATTATGTTCCGCATGCAGCGCATGCCGGTTATTTCGCTGCCACAAAATCACAACCAATAACTCAATCAAGCTGGATGCATTTTAATAATGGACATGCACGCTGGCCTGTGAGGGTACAGGGCCTATTGGATCAGCCAATCACAGGCAAGATGGGAAATACTGTAAACTAGGGCCCTCAAACCCCAGTGCTAGAAGACCACAGGTTAACTCCCAGCTATGCAAAGTCCTTTTCCCACGTCATTGGCCTGGCGTTGTCATTTCCATTCACATACTGGCATTGCACTCATGTAGGACATGTCTCGGGCCTTATACTTGCACATACTGCAGCCCTCCAGGACCGGAGATAAACCTGCAGGCACTGTGGCCTTCCAGGACCGGAGTTAAAGCTGCAGGCACTGTGGCCTTCCAGGACCGGAGTTAAACCTGCAGGCACTGTGGCCTTCCAGGACTGGAGTTAAACCTGCAGGCACTGCGGCTCTCCAGGACTGGAGTTAAACCTGCAGGCACTGCGGCTCTCCAGGGCTAGAGTTAAAGCTGTAGGCACTGTGGCCCTCCAGGGCTAGAGTTAAAGCTGCAGGTACTGTGGCCTTCCAGGACTGGAGTTAAACCTGCAGACACTGCGGCCCTCCAGGACTGGAGTTAAACCTGCAGACACTGCGGCTCTCCAGGCCTGGAGTTAAACCTGCAGGCACTGCGGCCTGGAGTTAAACCTGCAGGCACTGCGGCTCTCCAGGACTGGAAACTGACACCCCTGCTGTGAACCTGAGATGTCCCTCCGCCTCTCTGTCCGTTCGCCTGTCAGGGTGTCGCTGTCTATCGAGGAGCCCATCTGTCTGTTGAGATCTCACGCTGTCCTGTCATTTGCTTGGCTGTACAACTGTGATATCCTGCGACAGAGCGGGAGCAGCTTCCACCTCGCTCTCTGCGGAGGCCGCTTCTGAGAAGCAGGGCATATCTGGCCAATCAGGCAGCCGGACAGTCTGAGGAACACATCAATGTCATTCAGTGGGCGGGGGAGGGGGAAGGGGTTCATACATTGAGCACACGCAGAGCTACAGTAGTCATGGTGATCAGGCCTTTATGGGCTGTGGAGTGAAGCTGCTGAGGGCCAGGCTCAGAGTGCTTCCCGCTCTGGCACGTGCGTCCTCCTGTCCATTACGCCATCACTTCCCAGAAGAGATGGCCTCCAAGGATAACAGCCCCCCCAGCACCTGATCTACAACCTCTGAGCTGCAGGGACCCTGCTTACGCGGGGGGCTCCTTCAGCTCCTTCAGTACAAAGGGCCTCATCTTCAGAGCACTGCAATTTCCTCCGATAACTCTGTACCCTTGTTTTAATGGTTACTGTGTTATTAGTGTTAAATTAGTATCGGATGGTGTGGTTCCGTCCATATGGTGACACACTAACACGTTTAAGTGGGTGTGTGTACATATAGGCACACATTCATTCAGACACACAGTTACAACAAACAGACTTTACAACATATTTAAACATTCTATGAAGTGTTGATTTGCACACCTTGAGGGTCTCCACATATCAGAAATACCATGAAGATGCACAAGCGTTATATTCAAACATTATTAGGGTCAGATTAGCTCACACGCTAACCCCACTGCTCTTCCATAGGCTGCTCAAGGCTCACCAGAGAGGGTAACTAGGGCATCTAACTGGAGAGGGCAACATGCCACAGCCCCCAAACTTGCACTGATTTCAATCATGAAATCATTTAAAATAATAAAAGCAATGAGATTCATTTCATCGGTGCTGCAGCCAAGCAGAAAATAACTTTGCATTTCAAATGCCATTTTCATAAAAATAAAAAAAAACACGGTCTGCTTCTCTTCTGTCAGATTACTGCGAGTGAAATATGTAGAATATGGAATGAGGGTTCACAAAAAAAAAGAAATAAAAAATGTCAAAAAAAAGAGGAGAGGGAGCCGGAGACAGAGAGACAAAGGCAAGGGAGTGGAACATCCATTGTGATAAGTACACGCCGATCTGTCACTCAAGAGGAGGCCAGGGCTGCGTGCGAGCTAATTAGCTGGCATCATCTTCCTCAGTCCGGCACAGAACGTCCTCTCAAACAGTGAGGAAAAGGCGCAGACTGGGAGACCATGTTTCTGCAAAATCAGTCTCATAGAGAGGGAGATTAAGAGTGAGCGTGCGTGCATGTGTGTTGAGTGAGTACGTGAGTGTGCGTGCGTGCGTGCATGTGTTGAGTGAGTACGTGAGTGTGCGTGCGTGCGTGCATGCATGTTGTGGTCTGAGTGAGCACGTGTGAGTGAGTCGTGAGTGTCGTGCGTGCTGTTTGTCTGTGTGTGTGCTTGTGTATAAACTGTGTAAATAAGCTGGCCCACTCGAGCAGCGCCGGGTGAAGAGGTGTGAAATCTCAATAACGCGGCAGAGCCGAGCCGGGGCGGAACACAAGCAGCTCGTTACCAAACACCTGCGCTGCGCTGCGCATCGCGTCCCTCACCGCCAGGTTACAGCCAGCCCCCGCCCAGCCCCCGCTTCGCCCCACCCCGCCTTCCACTATCTCTCGCCTCACTGAGCCCCGCCAGGGTTTCATCAGAACCCCCCCACCCCGAGCCTCAATCACAGCAATGTGCCCAACGGCGTCACAGGCAGAGGACCAGACGGGAGAGCGCCCCACGCCACCGCACAGAGAGCAGCGGGTCGGCAGGCTCACCGTGAACATGGAGCGGAAGTTGCTGACGTCGGTGAAGAACTCCTCCACGGACGTCTTCTTGGGGTCGATGGCGAAGTACTGCAGCATGTCCTGGTACAGGGAGCCCATGTTGTCATGCAGGATCAGCAGCTTCTGGTGCTGCTCGCGGGCCACCAGGGAGAAGCTGTGAGGAGCTGAGTCAAGGGGGTCCCCCAATTCACACGAGAGGGAATACAGGCATTCCCTATCTCCAGCACCCACCACTTTAAACCAACGCCCAATAGTCCTGCTCCTCCTCAGCCCACACACAGAGGGGGAGGGGTCAATACAATTTCAATTCAGTCAACCCAGGAAATGACATGAAATTCCACTCAGGAAACTGCTACCTTCTCTATAAGCAAGAATAAACAGATACTAATACATTTTCCTAACCAAATTTATATTTTGAACTGGGTTACTAGGATTAGTGAACAGCAAACATAAAAGTATGCCTCTCTTTGTATTTGGAGTAGTTTTTGTTCTTATAGTAAACAGCAGTAAAATAAGTAGTACCAATAATAATAATAATAATAAGACAAGAAACATGAAATGTCACTTAAAAACATAAATCTCAGTATGGCCAGTTGAGTCAGAGAATAAAAAGCATTATGTTCTGAGAGTATTCTTCACCAGACTACAGCAGAGAACACATGGGACAAACATCACAGAGAGCATCTCAGTTCTCACCGAATTCTCATTCCCAGATTGAGGCCAGGCTTAATTAAGGAGGTACAATGGAGCTCTCTGATATTTCAAATTAATTCTGAGAACTGAATTTATCATCAACTGTGGCTCCAGCCAAATAATAGGAACTTCACACTCAGCCTGCAGAGTGAAGCAGGCTTTTAAAAGAGTCATATTTATCAGTTCAGTGGTCTCAGGTGTGGGTTATTAAATGCCATTGGCTCTGGGGGTCGGCTGTTAGAAGGGCCCGTTACATCAGGATCTCCAGCCAATCGCTGCCCGCAAACGTGACTCTGTGTTCCCACACGAACGCCGTGAAGAAGATCAAAGCCTCGGAATCACAAAGGAGGTGGACTCTGGGGCTGCACGCGCATGCAGGAACGCACATGCACACGCACACAAACACAAACACGCACGCACACACACGCCCACGCACACATTCACAAGTCAATCTGCTCCATCAATCCAGAAAAGGGATGTAAAAAAGGGGAGTCTTGCAAAAAGAAATAATCTAGAAAAAAAAAGAAGAATGCAGGAATTTTAACCTTTTTTACCAATGAATCTATGAACAAACATATATTAGAGTACTGACCACCTCAGGCCCTGACAGTGAATCACAAATCTATGAGGCCAATGTCAAGAAAAGCGGTCAATTTAGGGGTCCTCAAAATGAAACCCACACTCATCTGGTAAGTACCCAACAGGCTGGGCGGGCACGCACGTACGCGCGCACACACACACACACACACACACACACACACACGCACACACACACCTGCACACACGCACACGCACACACGCACACACACACACACACAAACACGCACACACACACACACAAACCACACACACACACACACACACACACACACACACACACACACACACACACACACACACACACACACACACACACACACACACACACACACACACACACACACTCTTACAGCTTGATCTAAAAGCAGAGCTGATGTACAGCTAGCGACAGGCTGCAGGCTGCACTGGAAGACAGCCCTGAAGATCGCTCTGACTCTGACTGAGGAGGCTAAGCAGCCAGAGAGAAGAGCGATGGCTGAACAGGCAGGGGCAGGCCAGCCAGGTAAACATCATCATCTGCATCTCCACTGCAGAGGAGTGGCAGTGCTGCCATGGCGACTATCCTACTGGACATCTGAGAGGCCGGAAAACGCGTCGACTCCACTTACATATCCCAGACTCCCAAAAAGAAACAACAAAAAAGGCAACCCCCCAACCCCACCCCCCAAAAAAAAACAAAGCGTCTGCCTAACAACGTTAATCAAAACAGAAACAAAAAAACACATTGATAAATATGGGGCTAAACAGAGCGAGTAAATGCTCGGTGAAGCACAACACCAACCCAGAGCCGCTCAAGCATGAGCAACACGCATGAACTGATCCAGCAGGAAGGGCCGGGGGGGGAGCACAGCACTGCTCAAACCACCCGCCCCATTCAGCTAACATCCTGTAAATAAGAAGTCGTTCTTAATGACTTGCCTGGTGAAATAAGGGTGAAATAAAATAAAAATAAAAAACACCAATGGAGCACTATCCCCGAGACCAGCAATGAAGGAAAATGGAAAAGGCTCCTCTGATAGCATTCCATTTTAGAAATTATTATTCACTAATTTAAAAAAAATGTTCAGTTTGCGCGTTAGAGAAAGAATGAGAAGAGGCTGTCGGTTAGTGAGTGGCAGCACAAGCGTTTTCCCGAGACTTAATCTGATAGTATCAATCAGGCTCCAGAATAAGGCTTATTTTGGGTTCATAAATAAGCCATCTCTTTTGCGGCTCCAAAGTCTCGCTAATGCCAAATCCTGGGACTTGTCAACATGTTGATTAATCTCGCTCCATAATTTGCATTAATCTACTCCGCAGTGAAGACCCAGAGAAAGGGCTTGTTTAAACACGTCCACGCATAAAGGATGGCAGGAGTCTGGAATATGCAGCGAGCAAACGGTTGTGGTTCAAAATACCAAATAGCATTTAAAAAGTGGCGCAGCATTTAGAAATTATGTGACAAAAAATGAGATGTAGCATCTCCGAAGCAATTAATTAAAAGATTAAAAGAGACGGCAAGCTCTTTAATTAAATCCCTCTCACATTTATCTTCTCAACACCTCGTGCTCCTGTTAGCTTTATGAAAATTTCAGGCTGGGGGTGGGGTGGGGGGGGCGTGTTGGTTGCCCTCGTGACCCATTTATAACCGGTCCTAGTGCTACAAATCTTTCTCCCCCGAGAATGCAACTAATCTATGATCAATGGTGCAGATTAAATCAATCCTTCACATAAATTGTAAAAGGTGTAAAACTATGGCAGATTAAGATAAATATGCCTTGAAGTACATTACTCTTAATACGCATATTAAGAATACTACTCTTTTTAAAATGCATCAGCTGATTCATCCCTAAATGTTGGATACAGGAAATTACTGCAAGGCCCCTATTCACTCATATAACCCTCTGATGTCAAGCAAATGGGAAATCAATCGGATCCGGTACGGGATAAGTTATTGATTAGCAGGCAACGGCGCGGCATGCAGAGCTGAAATGAAAGGCAGGCGTAGAGGAGAGTGTTGGAGAGGAGTTGCCCCTGGAGACGGCCGTAACCCGGGGCATTCCTGAAGGCCAGCAGATGGAAAGCTGAGTGCTCTGAGCCAGCCATTCTCCCCCATCACACCTCCGCCTTTTACTGTCATATTGACCAAACCATTCCACAGGCCATTCCACACACACACGCACGCACGCACACACACACAGACAGTCACACACAGAGACAGACAGAAACACACACACAGACACAGACACACACACACATAGACAGACAGACAGACAGACACACACGCAGACAGACAGACAGACACAGACACACACGCAGACAGACAGACAGACACAGACACACACGCAGACAGACAGACAGACACAGACACACACAGACTGGGCGGCGGCGGGAGCAGCGGGAGTCTGAAGGCTGAGCTGGGTCTGGGGCGTGCGGTGCTGGAGCGCTGCTCTCAGCCTGATTATACCCCAGCACAGACAGGCCCGCTGCCACAGCCCAGCACACCGCTCCCCATTACAGGAGGCATTACCCATGCTGCTGTAACCTCTCTGCCACAGCCCAGCACACCGCTCCCCATTACAGGAGGCATTACCCGTGCTGCTATAACCTCTCTGCCACAGCCCAGCACACCGCTCCCATTACAGGAGGCATTACCTATGCTGCTGTAACTCTCTGCCACAGCCCAGCACACGCTCCCATTACAGGAGGCATTACCCTGCTGCTGTAACCTCTCTGCCACAGCCCAGCACACCGCTCCCCATTACAGGAGGCATTACCCGTGCTGCTGTAACCTCTCTGCCACAGCCCAGCACACCGCTCCCCATTACAGGAGGCATTACCCGTGCTGCTGTAACCTCTCTGCCACAGCCCAGCACACCGCTCCCCATTACAGGAGGCATTACCGTGCTGCTGTAACCTCTCTGCCACAGCCAGCACACCGCTCCCCATTACAGGAGGCATTACCCGTGCTGCTGTAACCTCTCTGCCACAGCCCAGCACACCGCTCCCATTACAGGAGGCATTACCCGTGCTGCTGTAACCTCTCTGCCACAGCCCAGCACACCGCTCCCCATTACAGGAGGCATTACCCGTGCTGCGTAACCTCTCTGCCACAGCCCAGCACACCGCTCCCCATTACAGGAGGCATTACCCGTGCTGCCGTAACCTCTCTGCCACAGCCCAGCACACCGCTCCCCATTACAGGAGGCATTACCCGTGCTGCTGTAACCTCTCTGCCACAGCCCAGCACACCGCTCCCCATTACAGGAGGCATTACCCGTGCTGCGTAACCTCTCTGCCACAGCCCAGCACACCGCTCCCCATTACAGGAGGCATTACCCGTGCTGCTGTAACCCTCTGCCACAGCCCAGCACACCGCTCCCCATTACAGGAGGCATTACCCGTGCTGCTGTAACCTCTCTGCCACAGCCCAGCACACCGCTCCCCATTACAGGAGGCATTACCCGTGCTGCTGTAACCTCTCTGCCACAGCCCAGCACACCGCTCCCCATTACAGGAGGCATTACCCGTGCTGCTGTAACCTCTCTGCCACAGCCCAGCACACCGCTCCCCATTACAGGAGGCATTACCCGTGCTGCTGTAACCTCTCTGCCACAGCCCAGCACACCGCTCCCCATTACAGGAGGCATTACCCGTGCTGCTGTAACCTCTCTGCCACAGCCCAGCACACCGCTCCCATTACAGGAGGCATTACCCGTGCTGCTGTAACCTCTCTGCCACAGCCCAGCACACCGCTCCCCATTACAGGAGGCATTACCCGTGCTGCTGTAACCTCTCTGCCACAGCCCAGCACACGCTCCCCATTACAGGAGGCATTACCCGTGCTGCTGTAACCTCTCTGCCACAGCCCAGCACACCGCTCCCCATTACAGGAGGCATTACCCGTGCTGCTATAACCTCTCTGCCACAGCCCAGCACACCGCTCCCCATAACAGGAGGCATTACCCGTGCTGCCATAACCTCTCTGCCACAGCCCAGCACACGCTCCCCATTACAGGAGGCATTACCCTGCTGCTGTAACCTCTCTGCCACAGCCCAGCACACCGCTCCCCATTACAGGAGGCATTACCCGTGCTGCCGTAACCTCTCTGCCACAGCCCAGCACACCGCTCCCCATTACAGGAGGCATTACCCGTGCTGCTGTAACCTCTCTGCCACAGCCCAGCACACCGCTCCCCATTACAGGAGGCATTACCCGTGCTGCTGTAACCTCTCTGCCACACGCCGCCGGGGCACAAACAGAAGAGGCTCGGCGCGGTTATGAACGCACGCATCATTTCCTTTATCCGCGCGGATAAGTATCCGGCGCCGCGACGGACATGAGACGTGGCAAACCCCCTCCCGCTCCACCCGGGTTCATACACAAAATCATTTCCAATAAAGAAAGGCGCTGGCCCAGTGCCCGCTCAGATGCACTGCTCACAACCAACAGCCTGGGATCCTTATTCTCCAAAAAAGCCACCGTTAGACAGGGCAGCTCTCAATGCTTTTTTAATGACACACATCCAACGATTGAGGATACATATTTTGTTTATGGTTTCTTTTTTTGCATAGCACACTTGCCTGAAGTGGCTGATTCTCAAATTTCAATCAGATTTATTTTTTTTTTTATTTTATTTAAAAGAATACCAATTAGTCCTAGTTGGAGTTGAATGCTTTCAGTGTGTGATACTCTTCCGTGTGGAATGTGGCTTGATTAATAATGAGGGATAAGGCTGGCGGTGACGGGGCTGTGTGTGGGGAGGGTGAACCTGTGCCGTCAGACTCGGGTGTGATATAAGCAGCAGCCACGGACAGACCCCTCAGCTCCTGCACTACGGCTCAAACGATGACATCATTTGCAGAGGTGCTCGCGGTGCTGGCTAAATCGTACTCAGCGCTGATCCTCGCAGATTGACTTCTCAATCTCTCAAGTGCGCCACGAACTGCAAAAACTGGTGGGCGAGGGGAAAAAAAATTGGAAAACAGTTTGATGAATAATGGCTGAGTTTCGGCCTGTCCTCAGGCTGAGGTCACCCCCCCAGCGTGGGAAACAGCTGCAGGCTGCAGGGCCAGACCGTCTGAAGAGTGTGGGGGGAAAACCTCCTACGGACCCCTCTTAGACACATCCTCTGCGTGTGTGTGTGCGTTTGTGTGCTTGTGTGCATATGTGAGTGTGAGGGTGTGTGTGAGCGTGAGCGAGCGAGCACACACGTACGTATGAGTATCTGTCTGCGTGGGCGTATGTGAATGTGTGTGTGTGTGTGTGCATGTGTGTGTGAGCGTGCACTCATGTCTGTATGAGTTTGTGTGTGTGCGTGCATGCGTATGTGAATGTGTGTGGGTGTGCGCATGCATGAGCGCATGAGTTTGTGTGTGTGCGTGTGTGTTTATGTGCATATGTGAGTGTGAGGGAGCGAGCGAGCGAGTCTGTGTGTGCGTGGGCGTATGTGAATGTGTGTGTGTGTGAGTGTGTGTGAACGCATGTGAGTATGAGTTTGTGTGTGCGCGTGCGTATAAGTTCGTGTGATTGTGTATGCGTGAGCATGTGAATGTGTGTGTACGCGCGTGTGTGTGTGTGTGTGTGTGTGCGCATGAGCGTGTGTATGTGAGCCCGCGTGTGTGCGTCTTTAATTTGGCTCTGTTTCCTCTTTTTGGCTGAAGGAGACAAAAAATCCAAACGAACGATAACAAAAGAACACCGGCATATGAACAGCGGGATATAAAACAGCCGCGGGATATGAACAGTGTATGACATGATATGAACAGAGGATATGAACATTGGGATGAATCATGGATATGAACATTGGGATATGAACAGTGGTATATGAACATTGGGATGTGAACAGTGGTATATGAACATTGGGATCTGAACAGTGGTATATGAACATTGGGATGTGAACAGTGGTATATGAACGTCGGTCCACTCGCAGGTGAAGTGCAGTCAAAGTCTTTTGGGACAAGAAAAGTGTTAAGCTGTCATTCATGAGCTTATTGATAAATGGCACGTATTCCAAAACAGATACGGCCACACCTCTGCCTTCAGAAAGAAAGAAACGGGGACAGTCTCAAGAAAACACTCCACTCTAATACGGACCAATAAAGTTCACTGTGCAAGCCTGTCACATCAAGTTTGCCCTGTGCTAAAGAAAATTGTTAAAGAAAAGGTTCCAGCTCAGTCCGAAAAAACTGAAGCCACAGAGAAATAATTGAGCGGAATAAAAGAAGTAATTGATCTTCGGCGCTGGATCTGTGCCAGGCCGTTCCGCTGGGATCAGAAGGAGAGAGGTATGGAGCTGCAGAAGTGCGCATGGTTTTACCGAGCGGTCAGCGCTGAGACCAGAGCGGGGCGAAATGAAAGGAGGAACAGGAAGGGGCTGGGGGCCCGCGTGGGGCCACAGCGGCTCCGCGCCGCGTTTGAAGCTCCGGCCCTGCTCCTTCTCTAATTAAAGAGCAGGAGGACGCTTTGATTCCGTCCTAATTGCTTTCAGTCAAATGAAGGGAGAGAGAGAGAGGGAGAGAAACAGGCGAAGAAACACAATTATATTTTTTTGGTTGCGACAGGGGCGGGGTGGGGGGGCTGATTAGCAGACGCGGTCGGCGAACGGAATGGAAATTGTTTCATGTCAGAACGCTATCGTCAGTCGCTTTCGTTAGGGAGCGGCTGCGTGTGATCCGCGCGGCGACGGGCGGGCGGGCGGGCAGGCGGGGGGGGGGCAGTGATTACTCTGGTTAACAAATCTCTGACAGGAGGAGCCGCGGCGTCCCTCCCCCTCCCCCCTCCCCCCTCCTCGCCCCTTCAGGTGGGCGTCGGCAGCCCGTCGGAGGCCCCCGGGTGGCGGGTGGGCGGTCCCTCTGTCGGGGCCCGTCAGCCGCGCCTGTCTAATTAGCGAGCCTTTGCTCCTAAACGAGCTGCCATCTTCGGGGACGAGCCAATGGGAGGGAGCGGCCCGTCGGAGCGCGGGAGCGCGTTTGATACGTGGAAATGGAGGGCTGCCAGGCCCTCCCGAAGCCCGCGGCCGCCTCGCAGCCTTATTTAGGAGAGACACACAAGCGCCGCGGAGCGGAGGAGGAGTAATGACTTCCCCCGACGCACTCCGGGGCCGCGGCAGGATGATCCCAGCTCCCGGCCATGTTATTTTCACCAGCATGTGTCACTCACGCGCACTCTAAAACCCGGGATCATATAGGGAACACAAACACCGGAGCGGAGCGGAGGACATGTATTATTTAAAGTGGTACCTGCCTTTGTCATTACTGTCAAGCAGAACGGCGAAGGGAAGGGCTGCATGGAGCACACCACTGAATCATTTACTGCCCTGGACCTGAAGGCTGACCCACCCACACGTGGCCGTCACGTTACTACAGAAATACAGGGTTGGTCTTCCCCCCAACCCCACCCAATCAAAACCACGAGAAGCTCAAACCCCACCCAATCAATACCACGTGAAACCCAAACCCCACCCACTCAATACCATGTGAAACCCAAACCCCACCCACTCAATACCATGTGAAACCCAAACCCCACCCACTCAATACCATGTGAACTCATACTTCAGTGTCAGAATCCAGGTGGTCAGATGACGGGGGAGCCAATTACACGCCGGCCGTGCCGTCTGAGAACGGCGCTACTGCAGCAGCAATAGGCCAGGCCAGGGGGATGACAGCTTAGACGCTGGTCACTTTGCTCACCAGCATTCATTGGGTTGGGACGAATGTGAATGGCTATATCCAAAAAAGTGGGCGGGTGCATGTGCAGCTTGTGCCAGGCTCATTGTCAAGAGTTATAAGCTGGCATGTGAGGTTGTACTGACTTAATCACTAGAGAAAGACAGGGACGGCTAGAGAAACAAAGACTGTACCATTACATTACTAGTAAGCTAGCCGAACTGTGCACATTTCATAGTGGCACATTCTGCAGGTTTTCATTGCACATTATGTATGTTTTTATGCAAATGCTGAGCTACATGAACATGGAAATGAAATTCCTTTCAACAAACGATCTATGTCTCCATCTGTATTAGACGGTAAGCAGTGCAGCGCATGGCCCTGACTGTACGCACTGCAGTGTTAACGCGTGCACAGCTGCGGGTCAGAAAGGATATGGACATCTTGGAGACGAACATGTCCTGCGGTTCCTCGGAGGAGAAGGTCTCCAGGTCCCTCTCCAGCTGAGCGATCTGCCGCTCCATCTGCTTCAGGTTCCTCTCCAGGTTCTCCGCAGATACTGAGGAGACCAGGAAAAACAATACAGAAATAAATAACCTTTTCACAGGAAACGGGTCAGTATTTTAACAGTGAACAGGTCAGTCTTTCAGCGGAAACGGGTCAGTATTTTAACAGTGAACAGGTCAGTCTTTCAGCGGAAACGGGTCAGTATTTTCATAGGAAACGGGTCAGTATTTTCATAGGAAACGGGTCAGTATTTTAACAGTGAACAGGTCAGTCTTTCATAGGAAACGGGTCAGTATTTTCATAGGAAACAGGTCAGTATTTTCATAGGAAACGGGTCAGTATTTTAACAGTGAACAGGTCAGTCTTTCATAGGAAACGGGTCAGTATTTTCATAGGAAACGGGTCAGTATTTTCATAGGAAACGGGTCAGTATTTTAACAGTGAACAGGTCAGTCTTTCATAGGAAACGGGTCAGTATTTTCATAGGAAACGGGTCAGTATTTTCATTGGAAACGGGTCAGTATTTTCATAGGAAACGGGTCAGTATTTTCACAGGAAACAGATCAGTCTTTCACAGGAAACCTCACGTTATAAGTGCAACAAACGCTGTGCAGGAGAAAAGTGGAACACAGTTCACCTTTAAACCCCTGGGGTGTGTGTGTGTGTGTGTGTGTGTATATATGTGCGTGCGTGCGTGTGTATATATGTGCGTGCGTGCGTGCGTGTGTGTATATATGTGCGTGTGTGCGTGCGTGCGTGCATGTGTGTGCGTATGTATAAAACGTTTACTCCAGAAGGACTCTTTCTCTTTTTCTTTGGGCTTAATGGTCATGGTAGCAAGTGGCACTGTCAGGGATATGCTTGTCTGACACTTAATTACAGATCCAAAGACAGCAATACCATTACCCCCCCCCCACCCCCACCACATACGCCCACACCTCCTCCCCCCCCCCCCAGACCACTTCCCAGGCATCACCCCATGGGAGGCAGAGCAGCACAGACAGCACAGCGCAGAGCGTAAGCCTTTCCCTCCGCTGGATACAACATGAACCTCAGGTCCAAGCTCATTAAAGGTCATTAAAGGTCCCAGAGCACTAATCGCAATGAGCAGGGGGTCCCTCCAGTCCTGGCTATCTTAACCTGGCAACCCACCCCCACCCCCCCTCCCCTGTGTAACTGGCTTAATAATCCCTCTGCACCTCAGCTGTGTGTGAACATCAGGGGCCAAAATCCCCATCGTGCATCTCCCACATGCACTCTAAAGTACTCTGAGGTCAATCATTGCGTAAACGCAACAGAAATAAGACTAATAATTACTATTATTATTATTCAAACAGGCCTGAGAACAAAGCTGGAATGCATCAAAGCAGAATGAAGGGAACAATCCCTTCCACCTGAAGCATCTCAGAAGGACTCTGAGTGGTGATGAATGTGAAAAGGCTCTGGCTCTGTATCAGGAGCAGGACTCTGAGTGGTGATGAATGTGAAAAGGCTGGCTCTGTATCAGGAGCAGGACTCTGAGTGCGGCGGTTACTCTCTGCAGTGTGGAGACGCCGCTCTCTCCCCACGCGAGCGAAATCGATCGGACAAACGGGCGCAGACTTACGAGCGGCCGTAAACGCGTGCGCGACAGCGGCGCGGCGCGGGGCGGGTCGGAGCGAGGGAGCGGCAGGAACAGGTGTGAAATTGATGCTCGCGTCTCCGGTGAAAAAAAACCAATTAAGCCGCTTAGTTTGGAGTAGCCTTCCGTTTCCCCGGCACCCTTTAAGGAAACGTGCCAGATGCGCCTCTTCTCCGCCCGCCACAGCGTCCGGGGGAACCCGAAGGGAGCGGAGCTTAATAAAGCCGCCATGTGACGACGCCTCTCACGGTGCGTGCGGACGGCTCGCCGTGACGCTCCTGTCCTAACTGCAGTTTGTCTCCTTAATCAAGTGTGAATTCCCATTATAAACAAATAATTGCTTCATCGGGCTGCGGCCAGCTAGCCTGGCAACGGAGCGGCGGCCGCCGTGCTGAGGGTCTCCCAAGATGGGGCTGAAATAAGGGGATTAGAGGGGCGGTGGGGGAGCCAGCGGCGGTAAGACGCCGCGCCCCGGGGGAGGGGGAGGGGGGTTAAAGGAGGATTTTTTCTTTTTTTGTGGTGGAGTCATCCACTCAATCCGTTTTTCTTCATTACTCCCGTCTCCGTGGTACAAATGGGTCTAAATCTAATTTTGCGCCCGACGCTACTTTTTCAACAGAGAGACGGAGAGAAAAAGGTTTTTCTTCAAAAGCCATGAAACCTCATCACATAATGCACGGCCACGATTTTCTCCCCCTGCAGAAACCGGGCCACGGCACAAATCACTTCCCCGTTACGGACTGCTTTGACTGGGCTACGCAGTACACAAACGCAATCTCAATCATGCTGGTGCGTGTGTGTGTGTGTGTGTGTGTGTGGTGTGCCTGTGCGTGTGTACGAGTGTGTTTGCGTGTGTTCATTTTTACGCTGCTTTGGGGAAACTGATATCGCTTGGATGGAGAGGGCAGAAGCCACACAGCCGTTGAGACAATTTGTTGTGTAGCGGCTTCCTACCAGACTGATTTACGGCAGGACTGGGGCTTATTATTTAACTGGCTGAACACCTTCTGCCTGATGTCCTGATGTTCTGCCTGACGCACACACACACACGCGCCATGTCTCACTCCAGCCACACGCGTGTCCTTCCTGCCACCTGCGTACCACTGTCACCCTTAACAGCAGTCAGCGGAGCCCTACAGAGTGCCTTCACAGACAGCCACATCAGTTCCTCCCGGTTACAGGGGCACCCATGCGTCCGTGCTCAATCAAAGCCGGCCAATGGCTTTCAGTCATTCTGTCCACAGGCAGTCGGCGGACAGACAGAGCTGATTGGAGGGCTGCTTGTGAAGGCGGGGCAGAGTGGAGCACCGCTATTGGTCCTGTTCCCAGCGCCCTCTCAGTACAGCCCCCGCCACACGGCTCCCATGGGCCAGAGCATCGGGGCTCCAGCCCAATCATCAACCTCTGCTACGGTGCTTTAACTACCATCTATGCATCCCTCCATCTTTCAGTCCACCTCTCTCATACTGCAGTCCCTCTGCCTATCCTCCTTACCATCCCCCTATCATCTCTCCATCTCTCTTCATTTCCTTACCACCTCAATGCTCCATCCCTTTCTGCTCTTCCTCTATACTCTCCTCTTCATCTATAGTTTCACTGCCTCGCATGTGTTCCTCTATAATCCCATCACTCTCCTCTCCTCTCATCTCTCCATCTCTATCAGCTTCTCCCTCTGCTCTCCCTGCCCCGCCAACCACTCATCATGCTGTCCCTCTCCCCTATCTCTCCATCTACACTTCTCACTCTCCTTCTACATCTCCCATCTTTCCCTCTCTCGTCCCTTCCTCCTGCAGGTTCCCATCCCCCCTCCATCTCTCTTCCTGCATCTCCCCTCCTCATTCATAACCCCCCCCCCCCCTCTTCCTAACCCAAACCCTCTCGATCTCAATATCTCTCTACCTAACCCTCTTTCTCTCTCTCTCTCTCTCACTGGGACACGTGACCATGTGTCCCCCATATGGGGGGGCCTCTGCTGCGCTCTGCAAATTTCGTCATTAAAATGACACTCCACACAACCGGTTACACACCCTCCTTCTAATGCAACACATATCCAGTTTCTTGTGAAAATCTTATGGGTGTCAGATTTGATGATTGTGCTCTAAAAACAAGAAATTGGATCGCACATCTTCAGTCAACAACGCTGCAGGAATAAGTAACATCTCATAATAAGCGTATCTGTACAGCTAGTTGATAGACGGGTGGAGCACAGAGGGAAACAGCTGCACAGCAATGTGATCACAGCCTACGTGCATAGGACCGGACAATCAGAATGCGATAATCAGTAATCTGCACAACTAAAGATCCCCAGCCAGTCCAGGGGCTGTGCTTCAAGTGAGGAAGCGAGGCTAGCGAGGAAGCATTCTATGTAGGGCACTAGTGCCCAGAAAAAGACAAGCAAAATTATGAAATTTCCCTTTGGGCAATCCCTGGTCATGAGCATCATAATAAGGTTCTGCGTGGGCATGTTTGCATGAAATATGAAATATTACACCATCACTCAATCGGCAGACAAGCAAAGCTGCCACACGCTGGCGTAAATGAGACAGATCTCTCTGAACAGGCCTGTGCTGCTGTTTTCTATACACTGATACTGAGGATGTATGGCTCAGCGTTTGGCAGGATCATCAGAACCCATTAAAGCCAAGTCCCTAAAGGCAGGCACATTACAGTGTGCCAACAAGCAGCAGGAACTGGACTTACTCACAATTAAAACGGGGGGGGGGGCTTAACAGCATATTTAGACACAGGAGTGTACAGAACTCAACATATGTGACTTTCCTTCCTCTCATTAATGTATGTACACACAGGCACAAACACACAGACACACACATACATACAGACACACACACACACACACACACACACACAGACGCGTGCAGGCGAGTATGCAAACACATACAGAGACACACAGAGGCACAGAGTGAGACACAAACAAACACAGGCACAGAAATGATCAGAACAGCAGATGTATAAACAAGTGTACAAGCTGTTAAAGTTCTTTCTCTTTTAAATAAAAGCTGCAATGCAGGTAAACCTGCGGGTCATTTGGCTACAAGCAAACAGAGTTTCCACACCAGAAAACTGCTGCGCTATTTATAAGGCGAGACAAAGCACCCGGGTGGAGAGAGAAGGAAGAGGACATCTGAGCTGTGGGCTGAAAGTCTCACACAGAAAACCTTCAGCACAGACAAAAGAGGCAGTGCACCGTCTCATTACCAACGGAGTGCTGTTCACCGTGTAACATGCACAATTTAACCATTACTCATTACCAACGGAGTCCTGTTCACCGTGTAACATGCATAATTTAACCATTACTCATTACCAACAGTGTCCTGTTCATGGTGTAACATGCACAATTTAACCATTACTCATTACCAACAGTGTCCTGTTCATGGTGTAACATGCACAATTTAACCATTACTCATTACCAACAGAGTCCTGTTCACGGTGTAACATGCATAATTTAACCATTACTCATTACCAACGGAGTCCTGTTCATGGCGTAATGCATTACTAATGGTAAGTGTGTAGAACAGCACCAGCCCCAGTTCTGTATGTGAGCATTACTAATGGTGAGTGTGTAGAACAGCACCAGCCCCAGTTCTGTATGTGAGCATTACTAATGGTAAGTGTGCAGAACAGCACCAGCCCCAGTTCTGTATGTGAGCATTACTAATGGTGAGTGTGTAGAACAGCACCAGCCCCAGTTCTGTATGTGAGCATTACTAATGGTAAGTGTGTAGAACAGCACCAGCCCCAGTTCTGTATGTGAGCATTACTAATGGTAAGTGTGCAGAACAGCACCAGCCCCAGTTCTGTATGTGAGCATTACTAATGGTGAGTGTGCAGAACAGCACCAGCCCCAGTTCTGTATGTGAGCATTACTAATGGTGTGCAGAACAGCACCAGCCCCAGTTCTGTATGTGAGCATTACTAATGGTGAGTGTGCAGAACAGCACCAGCCCCAGTTCTGTATGTGAGCATTACTAATGGTGTGGCAGAACAGCACCAGCCCCAGTTCTGTATGTGAGCATTACTAATGGTGAGTGTGCAGAACAGCACCAGCCCCAGTTCTGTATGTGAGCATTACTAATGGTGTGCAGAACAGCACCAGCCCCAGTTCTGTATGTGAGCATTACTAATGGTAAGTGTGCAGAACAGCACCAGCTCCAGTTCTGTATGTGAGCATTACTAATGGTAAGTGTGTAGAACAGCACCAGCCCCAGTTCTGTATGTGAGCATTACTAATGGTAAGTGTGTAGAACAGCACCAGCCCCAGTTCTGTATGTGAGCATTACTAATGGTGTGCAGAACAGCACCAGCCCCAGTTCTGTATGTGAGCATTACTAATGGTAAGTGTGTAGAACAGCACCAGCCCCAGTTCTGTATGTGAGCATTACTAATGGTGAGTGTGCAGAACAGCACCAGCCCCAGTTCTGTATGTGAGCATTACTAATGGTGAGTGTGCAGAACAGCACCAGCCCCAGTTCTGTATGTGAGCATTACTAATGGTAAGTGTGCAGAACAGCACCAGCCCCAGTTCTGTATGTGAGCATTACTAATGGTAAGTGTGCAGAACAGCACCAGCCCCAGTTCTGTATACTCCGGTGCTCCACTCTTCCCTGAAGGAAGCGGTTTCAGCAGGTGGGTTATTTTCAGACTTTCAGCCCATGGCATTTTCACTGCGAGAAAGGGAATCAACTTCTCCTAATGAAAAGGCTTCTGCTTAAAGTCCTTTTGTCTCTCTCTCTCACACACACGCATACACGCACACAGACATGCAGATGCACGCACACACACACATACGCAGACACACGCACGCGCAAATTAATTAAACCGCCAATGACCTTCTCTGTCGTATCGCACATCACTCATAAAAAGGAACACCAAAGATCTTTCTATTCTCAGACATGGCTGCACGGAGAAAGGGAATAAACAAGCATTCACAAGCACGCTCCGTACCCAGCCTAAAAAAGTTTCCTCCAGATATAATATATTCGCACACCCCTCCCTTCCCTCCCACCGCCCGCCATCTATCGCCCCCTGTAGGCCGGAGAGGCCCGGCGGTGCATAACTAAGCCGCGGCGCTGAGGCATGCTGGGACAGGATTTGAATGCAGGCGCACACGGGCGATTTGTTCTGGAAATGAAATTTGCGCAGGTGTCCGGCGCGTAGCAGATCATATCGGCGGGCGGCGGGGAATTGCGGGGCGGGGCGGGGGGGTGGGGGGAGCTCTGCTTTGTGGAGCCCAAGATAAATATACCAATATCCCTTTGACTCAAGTCAGAGAAAACCAAATAAATAAGGGGGATGATAAGAGTGATTATCACACAGAGCATGATGGATGGGGGAGGCTTCTGAAAGCATGCTCCAAATAAGCCGGCAATCACGGGAGCATATTGCTTTTTTATTCCCCCAGTTTGGTTATGGAATATTAAAATTCATGCACCCTGAGGAGAAATGGGGATTTGGCTCGATTTTTTTCTCTTCCTGGGGCCACGGGGCTTCTGAGACGGGAGAAGAGAAGGAGGCCCACCGCTGTTAGCCTAAGTGTTTGCAGATGAAGGGGGGGCTTCTGTTCAGGGTGGGCAGAGCGGGACGTGTCCTGGTGCTCTCCTGGGCACCACTCCCCCCACCCCCCACCCCCCAGACAACAAGCCAGCAGAGCCGAGCCCTCATTTAAATACTAACTCACACTGGACGCCTTGTGTACGGCACACCGTTCTCTATGCGCTACCCACTGTAAAAACATGCATGTACACACACGCACGCACGACTGCAATCTATGCAATATTACTTTCAATAAAAGCACTGTGTCCTGTTCAGAGAAAAACAGGAATATTTATTTATGTTCCATTCATCAGGGGAACTTTACAGAGAAGGAGTTTCACAGTTCCCAGACACTGAACACTAATCCAGATCTGTCCGCAGCTAAATCCATCGTCTCCTCTACAGAGCGAGTCATTTATAACGCGCTGCACCTTCCCGTGGTGTCTGCCAGGAACACGGGTGCGAGTGTGGGGTGTGGAGGACTGTGCAAATAAAAACGGTACAGTTGAAAAATGTTAAAAACAAAAAGCTTTGATGCAGCCATGTTTATTGTCAAGGGCCAGGCACTTTTATTGCCAAGTCACAAGCCTACTGACTGACTGGCTGTCCTGTATTACTGAGTGGCCTGTAGGCTGTAAACAAACACTAGCTCTCCTGTAGTATTGTGTGGCCGGTAGGATGCAAAATAGTCACTGATACGGCCTGTAGAGTATAAAATAGTCAATGGCTCTCCTGTAGTACTGTGTGACCTGTAGGGTGTAAAATAGTCATTGGCTCTCCTGTAGTACTGTGTAGACTGCAGATACTAGTACATAGGTGAGTGCTTTGGAGAGCATACACTTTTGATTTTTTTTAAAAAGGTAAAGTAAAATCTTTTAAAAATAGCGCACTCTCGCTTTAAGAAATGCTGAACAAAATTTACCAAAAGTTTTATTTCTAATTTTAATATCATAAAGAATACAGAGCTAAAATAGACTATAAATCTATTTCAACAACACCTAAATAATAACAGGATATAAAGCATGTATTTTGCTTACGTGAATAAAGGAGACGCGACTGCTGAAAAGGAATGTAATCTCTTCACAATAAAGCTCGTCACCGCTCGGTCACATTCATTTACTCTCTTTGTGCTCATCAGCCCCGTCGCTGCAAGGGTGAATGGAGCTTCAGCAGCGCTCTCAGGGTGGAGGAGGAGGCGGAGCACTGTTTCTCTGTGAACAGAGTACAACTATTCCCTAGTTTTACATTCGTTTTTTTTTTACCTGAGCCTGATGCTGTAAAACTAGCATTACCTTACTCTGGGGCATTATGTCTGAGACTGGGGACATGGTGGATTCTTCACGGTATACGCCATGCTGCAGTAAATGCATCGCCATGTTAGATGGTACTTCCTCCCTTGCATAACATTGTTTTCATGCAGTGATTATATTTTGCAGTATCACTAGTACTTTTTGTGAAACTTTTTGTCACACGTTTGAGTGTTTGCTCCAGTCCATCCTAGTACTGTTATACCAGGCTCCACAGGCGCATCACTGCATACGTGGTGCTGGCAACGTGAAGCTAACCAGCGGCACTAGCAGCGCGGGCGATGTGATGCTAACCAGCGGTACTAGCAGCGCGGGCGATGTGATGCTAACCAGCGGCACTAGCAGCGGCGGTGTGATGCTAACCAGCGGCACTAGCAGCGCGGGCGATGTGATGCTAACCAGCGGCACTAGCAGCGCGGGCGATGTGATGCTAACCAGCGGCACTAGCAGCGCGGGCGATGTGATGCTAACCAGCGGCACTAGCAGCGCGGGCGATGTGATGCTAACCAGCGGCACTAGCAGCGCGGGCGAAATGATGCTAACCAGCGGCACTAGCAGCGCGGGCGATGTGATGTTAACCAGCGGCACTAGCAGCGCGGGCGATGTGATGCTAACCAGTGGCACTAGCAGCGCGGGCGATGTGATGCTAACCAGCGGCACTAGCAGCGCGGGCGATGTGATGCTAACCAGCGGTACTAGCAGCGCGGGCGATGTGATGCTAACCAGCGGCACTAGCAGCGCGGGCAATGTGATGCTAACCAGTGGTACTAGCAGCACGAGTGACGTAACGCTAACCCATCTTCATAAATACAGAGATGCAAACAGTTCTTTAAGAGTGCCCTTAAATTTAATAAAACTCACTAAAAACTTTGTTTCCTGGACCCTAAAAACTTTTTCTCATGGTTCGACTCCAAGATATGAGCAAGTTAAGGACAGAAGGGCTCTCACCAGGAGATTTACATTCCTACACCAAACACTGGAAGAAATGTGCAAGTATGAGCTCCACGCCTAACCTGGCTGGTTTGGCAGGCAGGAATTGATTCCGGAAGGATCCGTCGGCAGCTTTTATTTTATTGTCTGACTCAATAACTTCGAGGTGCTGCTACCCAGAATGCACAGGCACACTTCGTCTAGCGAGCCCTGTAATTACAGCAGCCCAGGCGACTGGCAGCCGCGCTGTGTGCCTGGCTTTTTACACACTCCCGGCTACACGGGACTCACAGTGATCTGAGCATGCTCAGTCCAGACACCCAGCCGCTGTGTGCCTGGCTTTTTACACACTCTCGGCTACACGGGGCTCACAGTGATCTGAGCATGCTCAGTCCAGACACCCAGCCGCTAAACTCTGAAACGGGCGGTCCATGTCGAGCAGCACTGAATACAGTTCAATTAGCTAATCCCAACGCACGCCCACAGTGGACATAAACATTTGCCAGGATTTCCCATTTCATTGGCTTTTCCTTTATATAAAAAAACATTATTCAGTGACACAAGGCATGGGTGAATTTAATTATAAAATAGTCTGCAGTGTATATAGCCGAGAACAAATTTTCATTTCGGCAGTTAGGACATGGAAACAAAACTAAAACGAGCAATGTTTGCTCAAGTTTGTGTAGCTAATTGTGCGATTTAAGGATTAAGGACTCACTTAACTCAAAATCCAGCTGGGGTTTACCTTAATTTCAGCGAGACTCCACCCCAAGCACGCATCTGTCATATGCTACATAAGTCACCCAGGCCAGGTTGCATGCAGAAAAACAAGCACTTCATTTGAGTCAGTATCTCAAGTCAGGACTGAGCCCTTAGCAATTCAACCAAAGCCATTATGTGAACCATTACAGAATGTTCCATCTTTATAATGAATACCCTGAATACACTACAAGTAATTTTAGAAAGGGGGAAAAACACATTCTGTATTAAAAGCACAATACCTGCGCTAGAGACAGCCAGGACAAAGACCAAATTTCACAGGATCAAAGCACGTAACACGGCAGGTCACGGTGGGCAGGATTACGTCCCGGGTTTGTGTGATGAGCTTAGAAAAGATCAGTGTTCTTTTCCGAGACGGTCGGGGTGTGCTAACTGGCGCCATTTTTAAATAATGAAAATAGCGGGCAGAGAAAAAGACACTGGGAAACAACAAGTCAAACTGAAAGAGCGGTAAATGCCGAGGCCATTACGGTGTTTGCCAAGCCGGCGGGTTTTTAAGGATGCGCGTACCGCTGTGGTGTCACGCTGGCTCATTAGACGCGGTGAAATTTTCCCTCCCGAACGCAAGCGCGGAGGGTGTGAAGACAGCTTGTTCCTCGCACATTCTGGCCCACTTACACAGGCTTTCTTGTCATTCTTTCAGAGTACACGGACGACGTTCAGGGTAGAAAGAAAAGAAAGAGGCGTCGGGTAGAGTAGAAAGAGTTAAAAAGTCGAAACTCCGCCCATGTGAAATAAAGGATCAAACAGCGTAGGTTCTATTTCTGTAACGTGATTAAACGGCGTATAATAATGCGTTCAGAGGAGCCTCAAATCAGACGTGCTCAGACCGTTTTCCAGTGTGTTTCCTCAGCTGACATGCGGTAGCTGAGATGCTCGGTCTCTCACAATAACATTTTAAAAAGTTACCTCCCTTCTGGCAAGTTAGAGTACAGAAAAAGCACGGAATCAGGAAGCACTGCTAACCTGGGCAACTGAGGATAAAGGGAAAGCATTCGATGTGCTGCAGTGTTTGACTGCTTAGCGAAGGGGGGGGGGGGTGGTTTGTTTGCACAGAACACAACCCCTGGCCAGGTAAGAGCTCTGTATTGTTATCAATACTCCCGCGCCCCTATCAACAAGCACAACATAGCCTTGAGTCAGAAACGGCGGTACGTGATTTTACTGCCAATGGGAATGAGCTTTTGGCTGATCAAACGGAAGCACAGCAGCGCAAACAGCACAAAGGCTTCCCTGGATTTGGACTGGTCTCTGCATAACAGGTCTGTCGGCTAGCTTAGACCACAGCTGCAGTAGAAATGTATATCCTGTTAAAAAAAACAACAACTTTTCTCAGTAAAAAAAAAAAACTAGAAAACTAAAAACTGAATAACCTCAGTAAGAAGAAAGAAGAGCAAAAGATACAGAAAAAAAATGGCGGTTAGTAGTAGAGCAGGAGATCCCAATGCTCATCACTGTTCACCTGTATTTTTTAATGAATTGTGAAAGGCAGCACATTAGCATGGGGCAACGCCTCTGCGCTAAAGTGTTTGGCCTGCTAGCTCCTCCGGACTGGAAAGTGATTCACTTAGACAGACTGCGTATCCCACGCCTTTTAGCCTCTGGCATCGCCAGGGGCGATATGACCATACCCAGAACGCACCGGTCCCAGACCCCCACCCCCTCCACCCAAACCCACCCAGCCTTTTAGCCAGTCAGCTTAAATTAGTCGCAGGGATGTCTCACTCTGTGGAAGGGAAGGGAGAGTAAGGGTGGGAGGGTTTCATCACTGAGAAATCAATGTAAAGAAATGCTGGTGCACAGACTTAGATTCTCATTAGAGTCTGCAGTACAGTACAATCAGTTCCAAACTTCGGTTAGGAGGGAAGACTGATCGACAGAGAGGGAGATGGGGAACATGGAAAAGGGGAATTACTTTTCTGCCTTGGAAATGAATGTTTGCCTTTTCAGAAAGAAGTTTTCACAGGTGAAAGATATCTGTATGATACATTTTGTGATGAATGCAAAGTAAAACATTTAAAGCAGAGGTGTCCAAAAAGGGCCGGTATGGGTGCAGGTTTTTGTTTTAGCCCAGTACTACAACACCCGATTAAAGCAATTAACAAATCATGGTCTTCAATGGAGACCGTGATAAGTAGAATCGGATGTGTTAGTGCTCGGCTGTAACAAAAGCCAGAACCCACACTGGACACCCCTGTTTTGAAGTATTCAGTCATGCAAGGAATTGTTCACATCTGTTTAATATATTTTGTAAGAAATGCAGCACTTAAGCTTTGATAAAGGGACCATTTAATTTACAGGATTTACTCAGATGTATATACAGCAAAGAGATTAGTAACCTCTTCAAAGCAAAAACAACATAGTAAACGCACGCAGGCATGCACACACACACACACACACAAACACACGTGCTCACACACACTCACACACAGATGCGCTCACGCACAAACACAAAGGCAGGTGAGTGGAATTTGAATTCCTACGACTTTCCATGTTTCAGTGAAAAATAGGGTAGTAAGAGAGAGGAAACAGCAAAGCCCTGGGGCTGCAGTGACAGGACTGTGTTTATCTGCTGGGAAATCACAGCACTCTCAACCGCGCTCACGCTCACCACATACACCGAGGCCAACGCGCCGCAGACTCACCCAAACTTTCATACAACCAGGTGAACAGCTTTTCATACAGTCAGCCAGGTGAACAGCTTTTCATACAGTCAGCCAGGCGAACAGCTTTTCATACAGTCAGCCAGGTGAACAGCTTTTCATACAGTCAGCCAGGTGAACAGCTTCTCATACAGTCAGCCAGGTGAACAGCTTTTCATACAGACAATCATGTGAACAGCTTTTCATACAGTCAGCCAGGTGAACAGCTTTTCATACAGTCAGCCAGGTGAACAGCTTTTCATACAGACAGCCAGGTGAACAGCTCTCATACAGTCAGCCAGGTGAACAGCTTTTCATACAGTCATCCAGGCGAACAGCTTTTCATACAGTCAGCCAGGCGAACAGCTTTTCATACAGTCAGCCAGGCGAACAGCTTTTCACACAGTCAGCCAGGTGAACAGCTTTTCATACAGTCAGCCAGGTGAACAGCTTTTCATACAGTCAGCCAGGTGAACAGCTTTTCATACAGTCAGCCAGGTGAACAGCTTTTCATACAGTCAACCAGGTGAACAGCTTTTCATACAGTCAGCCAGGTGAACAGCTTTTCATACAGTCAGCCAGGTGAACAGCTATTCATACAGTCACCCAGGTGAACAGCTTTTCATACAGTCAGCCAGGTGAACAGCTTTTCATACAGTCAGCCAGGTGAACAGCTTTTCGTACAGTCAACCAGGTGAACAGCCTTTCATACAGTCAGCCAGGTGAACAGTCTTTCATACAATCAGCCACACAAGCAGCCTTTCATTCAGTCAAGTCAGGTGAACAGCCTTTCATACAGTCAGCCAGGAGAGCAGAAGGCAAAACTCACTAGCTGATATGGCAAATATATCTCCCGAAAAGGCACGTTTCCATCAGGAAACACTTGGATAAAAAACAAGATGGATAAGAAACTTAACATAATAAAAGGCTAGGGGAGCTGGTGCCTTTTCTGTTCGAGGCAGACCAAACTCAAATGTGGGCTTACATTGGGTAATAACATGCTGTAAGCACCAAGTTACCAACACATCATTTCACACAGACAATTAAATAAAAAAATGAATAAAATAACACACACCAAGTGTGTTAATTAGCTTAGGCAGGCTACCTGTGCAGACTCCTAACCTACTGACCAAACATTGGCATTAACAAACATTACACTCTTATCAGTTTCAAACGGACAACCAAAATTATCGTCCAGCAGCCCCACTTTTGTTAATGTGTTGCATCCATAAAGTTGTACTCTATTTGTCCAAACTTGTTGGACTAATATTAAAATTAAGTTATCAAATGAGTATGTAATTACATCATAAATATGTTGTTTTTACAAGCATTGTGTCTTCTGACCTTTCCTTGAAGTGCATTTCAAAATGTTAATTAAAATTCTTTGTTGCACCTTATTCCTGCTTTAATATTTATTTGCATGTGCTGTGAGCTTGAGACTAAAAAGCAAATGTGAAGGTAAAGAAAGAGTAAAAAAGCGTTAAATACTCCGGTCCAATTGGCCGTCGCCAATTTTTCAGCGTGACCAAATTTTGTGCAGGTGCCGGTAACTAAAAAAGTTACTGGCACCGATGTCACCGACGCAAAAAGTTAGTCTAGAGCCCTGAATTGTGTTGACAGTCACGTAAATGGGCATCTGCTCTTTATCTGCAAAAAAAACTAAAATAAAAATGAGTGAGACGGAAACGTGACTGATTAAATTTCTTAAAGGCTGCTCAGAGCCTTATGTCTTGCATTATGTAAGCCCCTCTGTTCCTTCCCCGTGATTTCTGCAGCTCAGAGCTCAGCCACATCAAAGAGCAAAGAGAATAGCAGATCAAAACTGGGGACGGGAGGAAGATTTTCAACAGTAAGAGACATCTTTAGCACAAGGGCTTTCTGAAGGCGGGCCGTGTTGACACTGCGGCGATATAGCGCCTTGGAGAGATGCCGTGACCGCCCCTCTCATCTTGCGCAGGTGAGCCCGCGTGACTGCAGCACGCCTGTCACTCAAAATGCGTTGCCATAGATACTTGGCTACGCATAAGGGCACCGGCTGTGGGTGAAGCTGTATGTTCCCTATAGGACTATGGGAAGCTCCGCGTGTGAGGGCTGTGAATGAGACTAAATTAACCGTGGGACTAATTAATTAGCGTTTAGTACCCATGGAAGTGGTCCACACCAGTGACACAAAGAAAGAAATAAAAATATGTATGTGCGTGTGTGTGTGTGTGTATATTTGTATGAGCGTGTGTGGGTGTGTGCATGTGTCCAATAAGAGAATGTCATAGATGTAGTGCTTATTCAGGATTGAGGGTCCAGAGAGGAAGCACCATTCAGACAGAGAGGTCAGGGAGACAGACAGTGACCAGTACAGTACAAGAGACCTTCCAGGTGTAAGGTGGGTGCACAGGGGTGCATACAGCTTTACAGGTGTACAGACGGGAGTACAGACGGGAGTACAGACGGGAGTACAGACGGGAGTACAGACGGGAGTACAGGAGTACAGATAAACAGGTTAGCAGCTGTACAGACGGGAGTACAGATGAACAGGTTAACAGGTGTAAAGCGGACGTACAGGTGCGCAGGCTGGCGTACAGGTAAACAGGTGCTCTTACCTCTGCTGGCTCGCTCCACGTGCTGAAGGTCCTCCACAAACCTGAGCACCTCGGGGAAGCTCTCCTCACAGGCCTCGGCCAGGAAGTGCAGCAGCGTCTGCTTCTGGTCCGCAGATTTAGTGTCCTTCAGCTGAGGGGGCATTCAGAGAGCAGTCAGTATGACCCCTCCGAACCGGGTACAGCCCCCATACGCCACCAACACCTTAAAGGGGCGGAGCTAAGACGTCATCAGAGGCCAATCACGTGCCCCTGTGGTGAACAGCACGACCTGTGGGACCAAACACTGGCTGGAGCACAGCCACTGTGCTGCTGAGCTGAGCTCTCCATGTGTAAACACCCAGCCGCATAAATAAAAATCTAATTTAAGCTACGGGTGTAAAAGTCACACTGAATAATGGTGCATGCCAAGATAATAAGAGACAATAATTAAGTAAATGCACACGCAGCCGAGCGTGCGCACGTATGCATATGCATACCAAATGCACACACATACATGCACGCGTGCTCACAGACTCTGGCACACACAGCCAATAAGGAAATCTGTTCTTACACACAAACACACACACAACACAGACACATGCAAACAAGCACACGCACACACACACACACACTCACACACAGACAAGGCAACATCCATCATTTAAACTGTTACTGCAGTAAAGGTTTTGTTTTGGAATAATTATATTTTCAGAGACGTTTAGTCTCTGCCAGAGTCGATATTTTATAACTTTTTCTGAAACACTGTAAAGGGGGGGGGGGGGGGGGGGGGGGCTGGGGCGCATCTACATGAAAAGCTGCCATTTCAAAGGCAGGGGGAAAAAAGCCTGAAAGAAAAATGACTCAATGAAAAATATTTGTTTGATCAAATGTCAAGCAGTCCTCTGTAATCTCCACCGCTGAAATATGTCTCCCTAAATAATCACCACAAAACAAGCCAAAAAAGTGAAGGCCTGTTCATGAGAGAGAAGAACCAGCCGCGGTTATGTAACCTCTATTCAGGTGTGTCACGCCCGCCCCGAGCACCAGCTTCTTTTCACAAAACAAGCAAATGTCACACGGCATTCTCAGACGGCTGGAAAATCAAGAGCGCTAATATGAGGAGAGGAGAGAAAGAAAAACGGAACTGAAGGGGCGAAGTGGCCATATTTCACCCCGCCGCCTCTGGCCCTCTCCCGATGCCCACGGCAACGCGGCCTAACTGGCTAATCCATCACGTTCCTCCGCGTTCATAAACGCCGAGCCTCGTTCAATAAGTAATTCGCGGCCCGCAGAGTTAACTTCGCTCGGTAATTACGGCTCACTTTATGTGAGGCTATTTATCTGGCAAAGGTGTACTGACGACGCATGCTAAATTTCAGCATCCGGCCTCCCTGCGTCCCATGCTAATCATCTCTGTTGATCCGCGATTCTGACATTCATCTGAATTTATCGCGCAAAAACAATAAACAAATGCATTTCGCTCGTGGTTGTCACCTAAACTGCCTTGCGGGGGCCACGCTAATGACTAATCCCTGTGAAGAGTGGCTGAATAAATGCATTAAACGACTGAAGCCAGCCATAGCCCGAGGGAGCGCTATCGCTTTCCACATTTAAGAGGCGGTAATGGAACGGCGCTACTGTCAAATTCAGCTGTTCCTTATGAGGCTCTCGTGAAAATAAAAAAGTATTCATTAAACAGAACGGGCCCGCTCTGGCGAGACACGACGCTGGAACGACGCTGACCGAACCTGGAGGAGGGCGGACTGCCGGTGTTTCAAGTGTTTCGGCGCTCGATTGCTTCGCTTCAGACGTCCACTGTGCGCGCCCGTTGTTTGAAAGGAAAGCAGAAAAGCGCTGTCCTGCGTTGCGGGCCTGTGAGCTCCACATCCCTGCGCTAGACGCTTAGACTACCCGCAAGTACCTGACCAGCCTAGATGACCCGCGCTAACGTTCTCCGCCTTGTTCTGTGGAAGAGCCCCCGTTTCTCTGTGCACCCCACTAAGATCAATGCCAAAGTCACTCCTCTCAGTGTTCCGTCAGCGTCAGACAGGGATGGAAGGCAAATTTATATTCAGAGGTTATTTGGGAAATTACATTTTCTTCCTCCATAGACGTAGCGAACGCCTCACACGTTGCGCCGTCGTTAGCTTCTTTAGCACTAGCACATGCGGCTTCTCTAGCTCCACACGGGCCCGTTAAGGGAAAGGGAAACTTGCGGCGCACGCTCTTGGGGTGTGATGGTACCTTCACGGACACGCTGCTTACCATCTGGCCACACTGGAGACGTTATGTGTTTTTGTGTTAAAATGGCTACTCGTCTGTTCTACACAGAAATGCCCCGATTTTCTGCCATGATAAAAGTGTAGTTTAATAGTATCTGCCTTCTGCACGTCACCGTTCAACTTCCTGCTGGCTAAATGCAGAAAACACGCGGGAAGCACACGCAGAAGAGTCTAATATGGAGGGATGATCATTTAAAGGAGTACCATGGTGATTTTCACACTTTCTCTGTTTTATGTGCTATTTGCACAAGAGGCATTGAAGAAACACAATGAGCAAAGTATTAAATATGTCCGTTCTGTATTTTTGGAGAAATATGCGTTTTAAATTCATCGTCCCATTTTCAACCGGTTGAGAAAGTTTTTTCTACGTCACGAATACAGTAACCACTCCTATTTCCACGCCCCGTAAAGAAATCTGACAGGACACACCGTCCTGCTGTTCAGACAATGCAAATATTTGACTAACGTTAGGTTCACTTAAATTAGAGTTCCTTTAGATTATTTCTGGTTATATTCATTTAGCTAGCTAGCTAACGTTAGCTAGCTAGGAGGTTTGCTTTCATAAGGCAATGTTATCGATAACGTTAGCTTGCTAGTTCGCTTTTATGAGGACGTTATAGTTGTGCTTTTATCTTAACTTGGCTAGCTAGATAGCAAAAATTGTAACTGGATACAAGTCAACGTCCTTACCTTAGCTATCTATCGATACTTGATATACTACTAAGCTAGCTAGCTTGTGAAAATTCAGTCTCCCAAAGAGAGCGCGTATCATGGGGGTAGCTATGGTAACGGGGAACGGTCTGTCAATCATAGCTAACTGACAGTTCTCATTACCACGCCCAGACGGTTCGGGTGAATTTTTATAGTGGGAAATTTAGGCTTAGAAAAATACGTTTTAAAGTACATTGAAATGACTGAAGAATAAAAAAATTATGCACATTTGTTTTGTTGTTGCCTGAAGACAACTGGGAAGTGTCACGTTCAACCACCATGGTACTCCTTTAAGAATGATTTATGTTACATTACATTTAGCAGACGTTCTTATCCAGAGTGACTTTTACAGATCGTACTCTCACAATACATTTATACAGCAGGATATATACTGCAGCAGTCCTGTAGTACCTCGTTCAGGGGTCCAGCAGCAGTGCCCTACCTGGGAACTGAACCTGCCCCCTCTGCGCTGCCACCCCAGATTGCTAACATGCATGCTACACTGCCACCACCCACGATACAATCAACACCTGTGTGGTGGAGCAGGAGTAGCAGAACAGTGGCAGTCTGTTCGCTGCTACCGGACTGATAAGCTTCACATGCTCTCTGACTCTGCTAACCAACGCCGGCCCTGTCAGGGTAGGAATCCACTCAAAGCCTCAATATCATCCCTATAGACCTGTACCAAAATCTTCTGAACGGAGTAATTCCACTACGGCCGCAGAACAAGACAAGCGCGAGCTCCACAAACAGGCTTTCACGCGGCAGAACAGGTCCGTTCCACGCATCACGAAGGCGAACTAGCTTACAAACTGGAAGAGAAAGAGAAAGTCTGAAAATACGCCCTTGCGTACTCCACTTCCTCGTTGTGAGACTGTGTCTAGACAGATGCAGCTAAGTGCGTGGAACAAAGTTTTCATCAAGGCGAAAGGAGAGAGAGAGAGAAGGTGAATGCATAGGATTCCTGAGAGCTGAACTGCACAAGCGGAGCGTGCGCTTTCTTGATGAGGAGCCACTTGGCAGCCAGGTTTCCTTTTCTTCTCCAAATACCCGCGTTCCTGCGAGCGCGTCTCGCCAGAAGCCTTTCATTTGTCATCCCTGGAAAAATGGCTGTTTGGTTAAAGACAAACAAACAAAACCGCATTGTTTCGGCCTCCATCAAAAACACCGCTGCATGATTAGATATGCACGGGTCTAACCCAGCAATGGAGAATCAAACGGCTCCTTTCTTCAAAAGAAACAACACAAAGCAAAAAGTATAAAGCTCTGACAAGCACAACAAATTAAGACCTTGCCCGAGAAAAAAGGCTTTTCTTTCTAATAAATTACACAAAAACGAAATCTCAAGTTCTCATCACAAACACTGAATTACTGGGTTTTAACGGGAATCCAAATTAATTAAGCGTCTGGATCACAACCTGTAGCGCACACGCATACAAACACACACATGCAAACACACACACACACAGGTAAACACACAGTGACACAAATACAAGTAAGCAATCACAAACAAATGTAGACAAACACTCACACAGCCACTGAAACAGTGTTCAAGCAAGTATGTGTGTGTGTGTGTGTGTGTGTGTGCGTGTGTGTGGCAAGTGCGTCTGTAGTCTGAAATCAAAGAACGCTGTCCATAATGACTATTAAAAAAGACTTGTGAGGAACTGAGTGCCTGCAGTGAACTTCACATCAGCGTAAGACGCTTAAGTCAGACTTCCATCATGAGGTCTTTGCAGCGAGCTGAAGGCAGTCTCAGCGGTGTGGAGCTGCAGTGGAGGTGTGGCGCTGCTACAGCGGAGGTCACGCGTTGGGAGTCTCCGGCAGCGCTCGTCATGGTGAAGCGCACGCCACGGCTCTGACTGCTCCCCATAGATTAAAATACGTGCCTATCAATGTCCTGTCACAATATCTCCACCACCCACACCCCCTCCCCACGATCAATGATCCACACCACGCAACAGCCCCGCCCGCTGACGACGAGGGATCCCGTGGACGGAGTGGTGAGTTTGTGGAAGAGAGGTGGTGTGTCAGGGAGGAGAGAGTGTGTGTGTGTGTGTGTGTGAGAGAGAGAGAGAGTGTGTGTGTGTGATGGAGAGTGTGTGTGTGTGTGTGTGTGTGTGTGTGTGTGTGCCCTCTCTGCAGTAATACCATTATTTCATAGGTGATGGAAAGACTAAAATTCTACTGTGATGTCAACAGCCTGGGTTGCATGGTTGCATTTGCACCATTTTCAGCAAGAAGAAAAAGAGAGAAAACGTACGACACGAATCCTACCAGCAACGGATTATCCGTTACAGAAGCCAAAGCTCACGTTGCACCTGAAAGGTACAGCCAGAGATATTCCACAGCTTCTCCTGTAAACCGTGAGAAAATGCAGATTCCTTTCAGCTGAAGAAAGACGAGCATGTTAACTGAACTGCAGGACTGAGAGCAGGCTCCTCTTAAACGCGCGGTATAAAAGTGAAAACGCTAGGAATCGCTTCGTTCCTTTTTCAATGTGCACCTGACACGCGAGAGAGCCTGGAACAGAGCTGCGGGCTGGCTGGCGCGTCTGGCGGAAAGGGAGCGCTTCTTATTAATGCGTCTGCAGGCCTGTATCTCGCATGCCCGTGTGCGATAAGAGCGCCGCGCGCAGCGCCGCTACTGTTTTGACTGATACTGTTGACATCTCATCATGAAAGGAGTCAATATTTATTTTTTAAACTGCTTTTCTGCCCCCTTTTGTGAAGGGAGAAGGAGAGACGTCGTCGGGCAGGCCGCCTCGAATTTGACAAGTTAATTTGATGCCACGGCTAAAATTACAGATGTGCTGGAGGAAGAGAGACAGGGAGAGAGAGAGAGAGCGAGATTGCATGTGTGTGTGTGTGTGTATGTGTGCTTGTGAGAGAGAGAGGGAGGGATGGAGGAAGGGAGGGAAGGCGAGAGAGGGAGAGAGATTGTGTGTGTGTGTGCGTGCTTGCATGTGAGAGAGGGGGGAGGGAGGGATAGATTGTGTGTGTGTGTGTGTGTGTGAGTAAGAGAGAGTGAGAGAGAGAATGAGAAAGGGGGTGGGAGAAGTAGAATGTTTTCATTCTCAATTATGACTACCATCCTGCAATTTCAATGCAAACTCTTTGTGGGAGCATTAGCAGTTTTGAAAGGGGAGACAGAACACAAATGCATTTGATTAAAAGAGATAATAAAAACATGATTAAACTCTGCATGACTGCTTTAAAAGGCTGATTGCCCGGTGAGAGTCTGCATGTGTCCTTAAAACAAAATGGAAGAAGGGTGGGGGGGTGGGAGATTAAAAAACAAAACAAAAAAAACCAACACTGTTTGCAGAGCTAAAGCGACACAGAAAAGAAATGAGCATGAGCTCTGCAAACTTTCAATTTTCCCCAAGTAAGTTTCCATCAAAGACATAAACAACTAAATAATAATAATCTAACCACCCCCCCTCATGGGAAGTCCTATTCTCACTACATTTATCATCACACCACAGAATGAAAAATGCTTATTTCAGACCAATCAAGCTTATAATAAATAAAAAGAATAAAGGAACACAAAGGAAAATGTTGGAATGTATTCATTCCAGTTCTGTGAAGATCCCGCTCACACATGTCCAGCAGTCAGTCCCTTCAGAAGCACCAAGTCACTCAACCATGCACACTCGCGGGGGGCCAACAACGGCGAGGGCTCGCGCTGGGGGCGGAGCCTCCTGACCGCTCCCACAGTACTGAAGAGCGAAACTCAGGGCTGCTGAAGGCCGTAAAAAAACGGGCCGAGCCTTCGCACTCTACCAGGCTACTGCGGAACCAAAGCAGACTGGCGTACAGCGCATGGAGACAAAGGGACGCGAGTAGAGAGGCACGTGTGACAGGTCACAGTTTCATAGCTGGACCTTAATCATGCCCTAATGTGGAGGACGGCAGGAGCCACTGTATCCACACTCGGTGTTAGGGTCATGTGGGATACCGCGCTGCTCCGCACACTGCTCCGCACGCTGCTCCAGCTGCTGACCTGCTGTGCTTCATAATTGCGGCGCTTCACTTTTTAGACGCTCCACTGAAAAGGAGAGCAGTTAAAACAGCGGAGGAGCAGTGGGAAGGCTGTGTGTGGGGGTTCGCTGGGACGGGGCACCACTGGATGTCGCCCCCCCTGAGGAGCGGGGTTCCAGAATGAGTACACCCCCCGTGTGGTACTGTTCCGTTTTTAGCAGTCACTTCCTCAGAGTTCAGCAGAATGTTACAGCGTAGCACACGCAAACGCCAAGGTCTGCCTTTACACTGACGGAACTTGACCTAAAAATGGGTTAAGGTTAGGATAGGCTGATGTTTATGGGAGAAATCGACAGCCCATGAATTTAACGCAGCCTTTCTAACATTAACTTATCATACGCCTGGTATTTGAGAGAACATGTAGCGGATGTTCATTGTTAAAGATATTCTTTAAAAAATAAAAAAATAAAAGTCTGTTTTCTGTATAGTAATTTACAGTTCAAAATGTACAGTTATAGGTGTCCCTAGTGATAATTATATTACAATTACAATTAGAGCTCATATTTTGTGGCTCTCACGTGTGATATACACTTTTCTGCAGACAAGGTCATTCAAAAAAAAATAAAAAATAAAATTGGACCATTCAAATTATAAAGATGTACCATTAAGCAGAGAACACTGGAATCTCTCCAGTGTCCATGACAGGACCTTCGACACACAGTTGTCACTGCTAAAGTGGTCTATTAGCACAGTACTGTACAAAGAAAAAAAACTCAGCCATGAACAGATTCAGCTTTCGTAGCCTGAAGCAATGGCAAGTCTTCAGAGAAGCTGGGAGACAGCCACACATTCACACACTGTACCTGTAGAACATACCTCACACAGAACCTTCCGCCACCGACTCACCTTCCCCGCTAGAAACAAACGGAACATCTGCTGTTTACAGGCATGGTAATTAGATTTTTTTGAAACTCATTCTGTTGTAATAGGTGCATACTAATTTTATTTATAGATTTTGTGGGGATGCAGTTAAATGAACTGACAGCATTCTAACAGGAAGCTGACTCTCGGCGAGATTAATGAAGAGCCGGCGTGTTGCTGTGGAAACAGTGCCGATGCTCCTCTGTAATTAAATCACAGCTTCCCCATCCCGCCTTTCAGCGCAGCGCTGGCTTTTATCGCACCGCCGTCCTCCCGCAAAATTAAACACTTAACATTGCGCTTTAATGCGCCTCAGCACAAAACCCAACGCGAGCGCCACGCCCCCTCCCCCACCAGTTCCCCAGTCTGGAGGAGAAGAGGAAGGGTGGGGGGTTTGTGACTTTGCGCACTCACACTCCTGTGTGTGGGTACGCGAGAGAACTGGAATTACAGTCTGAATGAGACTCTGCAACCGCACACGAACACAAACACAAGGGTGCGCACTGATACACACACACACTCATGGACATGCACACACACAAACACATGTGCAAGCACTTTCTGTGTCACTCACACACACGTCCATGGACGTACACATACACATACACATACACATACTCACACACACACACACACGCACACACACTCTTGCTCTTTCTAGCTGCAGAAGCGGCGGGGCTGCAGACTGACAGTGCTCATATGTAATAATTCATACTTGAGCGGTGGGGGCTGGGGGTCCAGTCTGGCGCTAATGTGCCGCGTAGCGTAAGTATTTTTAGTGCACCGCCGTAAGGCCTTATCTTGGCTCAATGGCTCATTATTCACTGCCATCTTCCCCTCTCTCCCAATGGAGAACTCTTACATTAGGCGCTTAAATAAGTACAAGGAAAACGGTGTTAGAGGGACGGAGGGCATGGAGCCTTAGCAGGGCTTTATCACTGCACACAGCAGCCCTGCTATACATTACAGCACCGCCCGCTCCCCCGCTTCAACAATGCGCATGACAAAAATGTGAAAGGATAATAATGATGTGTCAATGTCTTATGTATATTATTGCATGTTCTTTCTTTCCTGTTCCATTAAAATGCTCTTAGTTGTGTTCTTTCATGTGCTTTGGAGGAAGGAGAAGGTGAGAGTGGGAGAAAGAATGAGAGGAGAAAGAACGGGGAAAAAACATTAGGAGGGGGAAAGCCTGTACAACTGTGCATTGCTGAATGTTTGTATTTTTCATTTCAGTGTTTTTCCAATCATATCCCCCCCATCATCTCCCCTCAAATACGCTGCACAAAATGTCTGTTCACAGACACAGTGCCATTCCAGATATTTTACACAAAATGCACGAAAACATGACATATATGAGAGAAAGGATAAGAAAGGCAGAGACCGAAAGAGAGGGAGAACATTTACGACTGTGTGACTACACATCACACGGTAACAGCACCTACTCCCACATTTAGAGGATGGGTTCTGATACATTCCAGTGGTTTCCTTTCCCTCTGGTCCTTTCAGACTCCAATCATCCAGAGGCTCTTTCTTTTCCAGGCTCTGCAGCTCTGATGGACAAAGTCAGACTCGCGCCCATCTCTGCACTTGATAATGTGAAATCAAATCAAGCCCTTCCAAACAGAAGCGCTTTATCAGGGCCGAGCACTTTAGATGTGGGTGAGGATACGGCCTCTCGCCGCCAGTCAAGGTGAAAGAAAAGACCAGGGCATTATGGGAAGTGCGTCGCCGATTCCCCCTTAAAGGAGAGCCCGGCGCTGAAACCCTGGCTCCAGGGCGCTACGCTAACATCTCCTCCACGGAGGAGCACGCTAACCCATCCCAATTAGTAGATGTGCTCCTGAATCATTTTAGCAGTTAGCGCACGTCAGTGTTCGGGAGCAGATGGCCCTGAAACGGAGCGCTGAGGAGCCCTGGCCGGCCCGCGCGATGTAGCGCCTTCCCCACACGAGGCCCAAAGCCGTCCGCGTCCCCGCTTTCAAGATGAAGGGGGAAGGAGGGCGATATTAAAGATAAACATGCGTTTTAGAGCTTCTCTCAAAGTCAGCATTCAAAGATTTCTGTAGTCTTTTTGGTCCTGGAGACTCCAGCGAGTGTAATGGTGGTTTTCGAGATGCAAGAAGGAAAAAACAAACTAAAAATTGGAACGCCTACGTATCAGATACTTGTGTATTTATTCAGTGTGTACCATGGTCGCACTGTGAGTTTGTAAGACTGTAACGAAGCATATGAAATACCTTCACAAGCATCCTTTATAAAACAGTAGTAAACAGCTGCTAAGACTCCTGAGGTCACGTATTTCTGTGTAAAAGTATAAAAATGAACAAATAAGTCACACACACAATTCCACCTTACGCAAGCTGTACGGTTGCAAATTTCTATGAAGTGGGGTTTTATTAAAAAACAAATAAATAAATAATTAAAATAATGACAGAAAGCAGAAATAACCGCACAGGATTAATTGTTTTAATTGCATATTTGCACTGACGCGCTGACATGTTGTCTTTTCCTGAACGAAACAACCCCAAATTACAGAATAAAGGAATTAAGTGGGCAGGCGCTGAAGGCACCCAGTTCCTTTCTGTTTTTCTCCAGTAATGAAACAGAGTCCACTCACAGCCTGTACTGTTGCATAAGACCTCCGTTTAGAGCATAAGATCTGGAAAGTCTCCCTCTTGCTCTCTCTGTCTCTCTCTTTCTCTGTCTCTGTCTCTCTCTCTCTCTCTCTCTCTCAGAAACTGCATTGATTTTAATGTTCAAGGTAAGTCAAAGGGGAGTGGGTAATTAGCTATGGGACACGTCTTTGTCAAAGACCATCAGACGAGCGCCAAAGCGCCTCAAGGGCTAGCCTAGCTAGCCTTTGGGGGGCTGTTTGTGACATTTGCAAAGCAAGTAGCCATTTTTCAGTTTTTCATTGTGTTCATTTTAATGTCAACTTTTAATCTAGTCTTAGTTGAGGCTAAATTGCGCACACTCTTCATGAGCGAGAGTCGACACAAACACTACCTAAATGTCCTCTTTGCTTAGACTGACCGATGTTGCATTTTAGTCAAAGCAATAAAAAGCAGCGTGTCTTTTCTAAGCGACTGAAAAGCAAATGGGGGGAGTGGAGAATAAGACGAGAGGGGAAAGGCAAGAAGAACAGGAGGAGAAGAGAGAAGAGAGGAGGAGGAAAGTGCACTATCACTGCTCTTTACTTGTGCGTTCCACTCTGGAAGGGCTGTAATCACTGCTACAATCGCCTTTTACCTGGTTCCAGGCAAACCAAGACACATCAGGAAAGATTAAGCTGATTAAAAACACTCGTTTTTCCCTTCACTGAAACTGAAGGTGTAGGAAATGAACCATGCACTTAACCCATTTAGCGTAGCTGTGCCTAATCATGCCGCTTTTTTAGAACTTGTACTTTTGAAAACACATTTTAAGATAAACCAAAGGCACAAATAGAACCATTGCGTGTCCCGTTTTGAAATGTCACTTACTGGCTATCAAATTCATTCAATGTATGTATGAAAGTCTGATGATTGCATTTTTAAATTGAATAGGAACACAATCTGTTACGCCTCTACATTGAGTGGTGGTCCCACTCTCGCCATTCCATGAGCCTGAACTCACCATGTCATTAATAAAACATAAATGTGATTTACCACATGCAAACACGTTATGAAGGACATGTTTAAACTCTTACCTGTTCAAAATGGCCAGAGATATACATTATATTCCAGTATTTAAAAGGAACGTTTATGATTGTGGGGAAGGGGTACACTAACTTCGAAGGAGGACGATTAACATAAACATTAAACATGATCATAACATCAAAGGCAGTCACAGATTTAACAGTGAAATGCTTAAGCTTTAAAAAGAGCTGATGTTTTTGCAGTGTTCAGTGTAGAATGGGCGAAGGGATAGGGAAACAGCGCCTCTAGTGGAATAGTGAGTTGGGCATGTATTTTCTCACTGGTTACGACGTCTGGAGTTCGGATGCCCTCTCACACTTAACCGGGCTCAGACTGTGGCAACCGGACAGATGATAGCATAGACTATACGAGCTCCTGACCAGGTCAGATGACCTTACAGTGGGCCGAGCACAGTGGGCAGAATGTCATACATGGAGCCGCCTCCTGATTGGTCAACAGAATCGGCTCGTATGACCTCCCACACCAGACGAATTCAAGCCGACCAGTCGGATCGCTTCGTAATGGTGTCTCACACCTTGCGAGTTGTGACGTAACGGCTGAATGTTTTTCTTACGATTTCGCCCCGATCAGAAATAAATCAATAAATTAAAAATAATCAGGAGCCCGCAACTGGTACAATGTACGCCCGCCCTTAGACGAGCAGAGAGGAGCGGGGGAGAGGAGAGGAGCGCGGCGGGAGGGAGGACGCGGGGCCCACCTTGCAGAGGGAGCTGAGGTCGAAGCCGTAGGACTGGGCGTTGCGGGAGCCGGCGTTCATGTAGTTGCCGATGAGCAGCACCAGCTCCAGCAGCGTGCGGAAGCCCCGGCTGCGCCGCACCTCCTCGCAGGCCGCGCTCACCGCCAGCACGTCCGGCCGCACGTTGTTCACCTGCTCCTCGAACTGCAGCCGGAACAGGATGGAGCTCAGCCGCGGACGCAGCCTCTTCACGCTGCTCATCTGAAAGGAGGGAGAGCCGGTCAGAGCACCGCCACCTAGAGGAGGGAGGGTGAATTTGGAGGGGGGGGGCACTGCTTTGAACCAATAATCGCGTCTCTCTGCGCAGAGCCACAGTTTTTCATTCAGACTCGTCAAGGGCTGACAGGTCATTGTAATGGGTGTCATCACCAATAAAGCAAACTGAGTTTCTTTCCTGACTGCTCACAAAGCCCTTTGTCCTAAGAAACAAGTTCATTTTACATTCATATCTAAAAAAAAATAATTGAATTTCATGTAATAAAAAATAAAAAAAAAGCAGCCGGCAAAGTTAAAGACAAACAGGAGTTTAATCACAAAGGCCCTCGCCTTCACGTACAAGACAAAACACAGAAGCAGAGTCAACTGGGAGATTGAGTCTCCCAGAAGTGTTTAGTAGTTTAGAACAGTGTCTGATCAAAAGCGCCATCACCCCGCTATCATTTCGGGTCAAAGCAGGAGAGATGAAAACATGGGCGCCGCGTTCGGGCTGTGATTCGATCGGGGATGGAAGGAGAAAGCTTAATTGCTTTTCTGTTATTGCGCTGTGACTGGGTGGGCCGCGCTGTCGCCTCACGCGGTGTAGCTTTACCGCAGTTACACAATTACCGCAAATGAGGAAGTATTGCCTTTTAAACCTTAAGTCTCTGCAGCGTCTGAGGGTAACCGCGCACGGCCGCCAGGGAGCGCGCTCGCAAACGAAGCTCCATTAAGAGCCCTTCCCCGCTAGCCGCGCGCCGGCGCCGCGTCGTCCGCCGCCGGTGGCCGGGCGGCGTTAAGGCGCGTGATTAATAGTCTCTAATACGCGGACCGAAGACGCGGCTGATGAAGCCGCGCGGAGAGCCGAGGTAGATTAATCGCCGTGGAAACAAACCGCCGACCACAAAAAAAAAAAAAAAAACAGGTAGAGAAAAGGGCCGGTGAGGAAGGGGGGAGAGATTAATATGTAGAAGGCCTCTCTCACTCACGGGCCATTACAGCCTTCGGTGCGGCTGCTTAGCGTGTTATTTGAAAAGGAAATAAAGAGAGAAAAACAGGGCGAGGTGCCTGATATAAACAGGCCTATTTTACATAATGTTTTCTCTGCCAGGGCTGTTTAGCTGTCACCGCACGCCAAACAGGTCTTCCGGGGAGCAGCACTTCCTGCTAACGGCGGAGAGGAGAAAATAAATAAGAATAACGCCAGCATTAAAGGGCATAACAATGCGCACCGCTGCCAGGACAGAAGCGCTCTTCCGCTAGCGCCGTTAGCCTAACCGGGCGGCTAGGACAGGGGTGAGCGAACCCTTCCAGCCCTCAGCCCACTTCCTGTGGAAATACGGCAGCCCGTGTTAAAATATCCACTGACACGCGTTTCAAACTGGAATGAACCGTTTCTCAGCGAGGGAGTCAGCCTCAAACGAACCCGTGCACTGCCAGCTGCGGCTTCCTCTGTCTGGAGCTAATGTCAGCAGGAAGTGTTCCTCCCCCGTGTGCATCGCGCGACCCCCCTGAACCCCTCTCACTGCCCGCTGTTTGGGAACACACCGCTGAAGAACGTGGCTGGACCCACCCGTCCCTTTACGGCTACCTCCACCCGCGGTGACGTTTCCTCCCACGGCCTCACCCGAGATAACTTACTTTACTCTCACTTCACAACTCAGGCTGCGTATCTCGCACAGCACAGATGTTTGACGGCACAATGAACAAATAAACAAAAAGGATGATCAGAACCTAGGCAAGTAAACAGGGACAAAAATGCATCTTTGGCAGAGGGACACTTTAAATCGATAGCAATAAGTACGAGTGGGGAGAGGCTATCTTTTTCTAGCAGATGCAGCTCGAACGGGCCAATCGGTGACAAAGCCAAAGAGAGAGAGAGAGGAGCAGAGCGGGGCTGAATGCCTAATGCATGTGTGCAAATACGCTGCCAACTTGTAATGAGCATCATCTTCAGATGTCAGCCCCAGTCTAATCCGTGATGAAACAGACTTCAGTTAAAAAGGTCTGCGGACGGCGCGTGTTTGAGGAGGATTAGCGGCAGAGTCGCGGCACTGGAGGTGCGGCCGGCGGCTGCTCGGTCTCGCTCTCCTGACGGGTGAGTCTGCCGCGGCTCACCCACGGCCCTCGCGTTCGACGGCAAACACGCGGCGACACTCCCTGACTGCGTACCAGCCGCAAACACAAATTCCTCAAAGTCTTTTTGTATGTCGTCTTTTATCCTTTCACATCTGACTAAAAATTCTGGATTCGAGATGCTCGTGGTTCTCTCATTCGACGGCAAACCGATTGTTCCCTAACAGCACATAAAGATTCCCTAATATCACCTTTTTCACGTTTTCTTCTCCCTGCTTCTTTTAAATCAGACACAGGGAATCCTGTGCGGAGCGGCGGTGTTGACGCCCCATTAAAGCAGACGCTAGGGCTGCAGCTAGCTCGGCGCTCGTTAGGGAGAGAGAAGCAGAGGGTGGGGCGCGCAGCTTCTCCCTAATTGACGTTTCGGGCTGCGTGCGCCCTCCGGTTTAATACCAGAACGGGCGAACAAACGGCGAGCGCTCAGAAAACTCCACCCCCCGCACCTGTCCTGCAGATGCTGCACGTGCTGTGCAAACGAACCTGAAAGAGAACATGGGCAGGAACGCGCGGGTCACAGTCACAGCTACAGGTACGTGCGACAGGAGGCTTCGGCTGCTGCTTGGCCAGCGCATTAATGCTGAATAAGAGCCTGGTAAATGGTAAATAGTAAATGGACTGCATTTATATAGCGCTTTTATCCAAAGCGCTTTACAATTGATGCCTCTCATTCGCCAGAGCAGTTAGGGGTTAGGTGTCTTGCTCAAGGACACTTCGACATGCCCAGGGCAGGGTTTGAACCGGCAACCCTCCGAATGCCAGACAATCGCTCTTACCTCCTGAGCTATGTCGCCCTACACTGACTGCACTCTCTCCTTCACCGTTATTCCTTTATCACAGCGTAAGGTATGAACAGACACAGCCACTGAAGGACTTTGCTTCCAACTGTAAAGCAGACACAGATGGTGGAAAAAGCGGATGTCCTTCCAATGGGCAAAGCCTGGCCAATTAACCACCGCTTTCCAATTAACAATTAGGTTTGTTAGCATTTCGGACTAATTCACTGGTCTGGGCCGAGTGCACCGCACTCTCAACTGCAGAAAACAGGAGGAAAAACCCAACACAGTTCAGTGTGAAGCAGAGCAGAAGTTACGCAGCTGACAGTGACTGTATTTGCGCTGTCTGAAAATCGGGCTGAGAGGGAAGACGTTTCCCAGGGCCCGGCTGTTCCGGCTGACTGCCGAGTGCATTATGGGCCGGTGCAGGCCCAGTCATTCCTCCAGCGCTACGGCGTGAGCCTCCACCGCCCCGGCTCCACCTGCAGCTGCCCGCACCGTGCCGCTCTGACGGCGTGCTGCTCGGGTGCGGTCCCGCTCCTCACGCTAGCCCAGCAGCCTGCGGGGCTTTAAAATGGCCGCTTCTTCTCCCGCGCCGGTTGCTGCTGAAAGGGATACCATCCCCTAAGTATTCATTCTGCGTCTGACTCGACGGCTTCCTTGATTCCTTTTCCCAGGTGAGCGCCTGCGTTTAATCCAGGCTTCCACACGTTCTGCTCTCCTGGCGAATCCGATCGCTCTCCTACACCTTGTGTCTTCATATTGAATTCACTGTCTTATCCTTTTTTCTTCTTTTTTGTGATGTGGAGCGTGGGCCGCTCGATGCTTCGGATGAAACACTTTTGCTGGCAAGGCTCTTTGCTATTTGCCATGGCTAATTTTTCAGCTGACTGGGTAATCAGCCCTTTAACACAATTCATTTTGCGAATTAGTCATACTTTCTCGGATTACTGTGGATGTGGTAGAGATGCAAAAATTCAGGCGGTGCAGAGTTGCAACATTCTGGGTGAATCCAGCTCGTGTGTTTCAATATTTAAGACTCAGTGAGGCATCACACACTGTGTTCCTCCTCTCTCTCTTTTTACATTCAGAGCAGAAAAAAACAATTGTTGTGCCAGTTTAGGCGTGTGATGGAGAACGAGGCTTCATGAACCCCAAAGTGGGTGGAACTCTCGTGAGACATCCATAACTCGCTCATTTGAACCAATCTACGCTTTTCTGTGGGGAGCGATGTCTTCTGATTGTTTCGCAAAGGTCACAGACTTTGGGGAGCTTCCAGCAGCGAGGGTTCACCCAAAGCCTCGCTCCGCATGCACCTCCTCCCCAACCAGTCACTTGTTTTTCCTCCAGACTCCTGTCTGAACTACCTTCCAATTTCCAGTGCCGGAAGGCAGGTCTTTTTCTGCTTTTCTTTAGTGTGGAGGAGAGCTTCGTTTTTGGGGGCAAAGTGTGGCGTTTGTGTTTGTTTTCACTGGATACACTGGGTTTCTTATGAAAGTCCCGGGCATTGATCCTCAGCTCTTATGTGCCAGAACACAGTGGATGAGTGGGGGGCTATTTGAAAAGACGAGCTCTGCCCCTCATTGACTGATGATAGAGGGGTCTTGAGCTGTTGTGTCTCAGTCAGGGATTTTTGTACTGATGCCTGTAGGCTCAAGACAAATCTCCCTTGGGTTATTAAGGAGTCAAAAACAGTCAGTTTCCTTCTAGAAACAATCAAAGCGCCACTTTCCCCAGCGCAGCACCGAGCAGTGAAAGAGGACGGCACTGATGGGCTGCCAGATCTGTTTCAAACTCCGCAGCTACACGCCTGTGTTCAACTCGATCCCAGCCTCCTCTCTCCATCGCTTTCTGTCCGCCTTTTAATGCCTTTTTTGTAATTCTATTTTTTCTTTTATTTGCTGTCATTGTCACTGTCTGTTTTTGTAGTCTGCTGTTCCAAAGCTGTCGCCGTATGCTTGTTTTTTTCTTCTAGTGTTCTTATTTTCCAGCTCTCGTCGGCGAATTAATTTTAAATTCAGAATCATTAATGGGCCGGTCGGTCTCGGAGTCCAGCTGTCATATCGCAGTCGTGCGTCTACGCGTTCGTCCGCGTCTCCCAGTCTCCCGCTCTCTGCTGTCAAAACAGAATCAATATGGAGCAACCGCTAAACTACAACAACAAAAAAGAAAAAAAAGAGAAAAAACAAAGCCCAACTAAATGTTTTGGTTCTCCTTGCCCGTGCCTTTGAAAACAAGTGTAGACTTTGAGGCAAAGATTTGTGAGTATGCCGTTTGACTAACAGGTACACACAGTTAAATGCAAAAAGACTGGGACAGTGACACAATGTTTGTTGTTTTAGCTCTGTGCTCCAGCATTGGATTTGAAATGAAACAATATGAAGTTGTACCCCCCCCCAAACTGTGGCTGCTAGCGACCGGCTATCACAAAGATGTGATAGATCAGTAAGTAAGCCTACTGTTAGTTAGCAATACTTAAATAGCATTCAAGTTACAGCATTACAACATTAATACACATTAAATGATCTGCAGGTTTAACAATATGATGGTAAAATCTTATTTTGCTTTCTTTCATATCTGCAATCTAATGGTTATAACTGGGTTAAAAACCTAAAAGAAATATTAAGAAGACAATCAATTGTCACATCTGAAGAATATAACCATATTCTGAATCCAGTTTCCTTGACCTTTAACTAAAAACATACGTTTCCATAAATGTAGAAAAGTTTTTCTTTCTAATTGAATTTTTTTTATTTATTTATTTTTTAGTAACTGACTCACTAACCACCACAGAACAGAACACTGTCCGAGAATACAGCTTTTGTCATGGCAACCAGGCGGCATGGTGACGGGCGTGAACACAGGGACAGGTGTGAAGGGAAAAATGCACAAGAGAAGACCAGCGCATGAGCTCCTATGCACGAAATCAGCCGGGCGGCTCTGCTTTTGCTGTTTTGTTTCACAACAAGCGAGGGATCCACAGTACCAGGATGAAAGAGAATTCTTCATTTGTAACTGCGCAAGAGTCGGCACTTTTGTTGTTTGTTCCCGTTAATAAAAACTCTCTGTGGTCGGAGAGTAGAGCAACTCACAGCCATAGCAATTCATGCATCTCCTCCACAGCACTCCCCTTACATATAAATACGAATACATATATATATATATATACATACATATACATGCATAAATGTACACATGCATACTTTCCTGTTCACCACATTAAGTAAAGAGCAAGCATGGTTCCCCCCCCCTCCTTTTTCAGTAATTTCTTCAGTTAGAAATGTTTCTTGTGATAAATATTCAGCTCTAAATAAGTGTAAAGGTCATGCTGGATTGACTGCTCTGATATTTTGATGTGCAGTGTGACCTTAAAAAGTTGGACACTTTTTTTGTTTTCTGAAGGGAGGGGTGTGGTGAAAAATGCATAATTTGTCCAGGGCTGTGCTTTAGGTTGAATGCTTTGTCCTCTCTCTCAGCTCGAGCAGTCCTTAGCACAGCGTGTAGCGGAGCAGCGCATAGCACTGTAGCGCTTAGCGCGGCGCGTAGGGGAGCAGCACGGAAAGGCTCATCCTCAGCGCCGTTCACATTCACGTCCGTCACCTTGCTGACAAGTTGTCTGAGCGTGAAGTGAGGCACAAGAGACTTTCTAGGCTCCAGTCTGGAGAATTCACATCAGGCTGGCCACCACATGTGACATCTTCCATATGGAACTTCAGTTCCCAACATGCACATCTACTCAGAGACATCAGAAATCAGTTGCCAACATGCACAGGCACTCATAGCCTTCAATAATTAGCTCCCAGCATGCACAGCCAATCAGAGTAATAAAACCACAGTTCCCAGCATGCATGACCACTCAGCCATGGAACTTTAGTTTACAACAAACAAAACCGCTCAGAGCCATGGATCATGGAGTTTTGGTACATAATCTTTTAAAGGATTCTGTTATTACCGGCTGCCAAAGTGAAATAGAATGTTTTTCACCACTTTTTCATCACAGTTCAGCAAATTCTATTCCCCAGAACACCCTTTCAGAATGAGAATGTTGTGGTCAAAATAAAAAGAGCTTAATTGTTAGGTTAAAATACTTGATCTAGACAAGTTTCCAAAACTCTCCTCAGGTATCCCCAGCTCGAGCCAGGAATTTGTTGTGTTCCGCTGCTGACACGTTTTCACATCATGACGTGATTGTCTAGATTTTTGTTTACTTAGGTCATTGTAACAAGCAATAATTTTGTCAATTTACCTATAGCAAGCTTCAATGTCAAAACCTCACCTTTTGCCTCTGTGCCCTTCTTTCATCCGTAACATGCATAACGGGAAGCACCTAAAAGTGTTCTACGCATTTTACCACAGTGTGATAATTGCAATTGCAATAAATATTTGAATATAATAAAAAGTCTTATATTTTGGAATGGGATATTCAGATGTAATTTTCTGGTCCAGTTGGCAACAGGCACTGCCACTCAGAGCCATTTAAGATTTTAAAAGACGTGCTCTGGAAAAATCTCAATAAGATAGATTTACATAAAACTGTAATACAAAAAAACAAAAAACAAAACAAAGGCAGTAGGGGTTTGTCTGAATCTGAATCTGCATGTAATTCTTGAAGTCATAGCCATTCTCTCCATAATCCTGCTTTGATTTCAGAGAAAACAAAGTAAACAACAACTTTCAAATAAAAACATGTTCAATTCTAAAACCGTATTTTATTTGGAGGTAAAGTAACATCTAACCGCGGCACAGATTTCAGGGAGAGATGGCAGAACTGACGTTCTCCGCAGGGCCCGGCCGAGCGTAGCTCTTTCCACCCACAGGAGGAGGAGACGGCGCGGGTCCTAAAACCCGTGATCAGCGCACACTCTCGCTCTGTCAAACGCAGGCCGGGGCGGGGGCGTCAAACCCAGCCCCTGCAGGGCCTCCGGGCTGCGAGCTGGTTTTAGTTCCGACCGATTACCCAGGCTTAATTGGTCCAATTAGTTAATTAGCGGCGTTCAGTCACGGTGGTGCGCCTTCCCCGGGAACGCGGCAGAGAGCGAGAGAGCGGGGAGGCGCGCGTGTGCGGAACAGAGTCCCAAACCGGGTAAGCGGCTGGCCTAAATAAAGACATTAAGAGCAGAGGTTGAAAGGAAAACCTAGCGAATGGAGCAGTCCTGCAGGAATTGAGTTGGGTTACCACCGTCCAATTCGTCTTCATTTATTGCCCTAATTTACTTCCTCTGTAGCGAGGACGGAGTGTTAGCTATCTCTCGCTCGCAAAAACGCTCCCTTTCTGCTTCTCTTTTCATTTTCCCCCCCACATCATTCCCAGCTCATTTAGGTTGTATGGGTCTGTGTGTGTGTGTGTGTGTGTGTGAGAGAGTGTGTGTGTGTGTGTGCGTGTGCGTGATTCAAGGTTACGGTTCGAGCTTCACAAAACCACACAGTAGTGCTGTTAGCAGCATTTAATTCCACTGCCTGAACTCTGTGCCAGTGTCCTTTTTATTAACCCACTTAATAGGCTAATAACCTGGTGTGAACAGGAGTGCTTTTGAGGAGGGCACTGGGGTCGTCTGTATACACAGGTATGCACGCTGTAAAGGAGGTGGTTGTGGGGGGCATGGTTACCATGGGAACGAGGTTCAAACTCAGCGAGGAAGCAATGCCCCTGAAGTTCCACTGGCTCACAGCTGATCTCACACAGGGAAAGTTTCTTCCTCTCAGACAGACACCCCCAAAGCATTTTCTCACCTTTTAACACATCACGCTGTGTGTGTGTGTGTGTGTGTGTGTGTGCATTCCCTCTGCCTCTCTGGAATCCTCCTCTAAAGACCCGTTATTCACCAGAGAGGGAAACAGTCCATCGAGAGTCAAAACTGGCAGACAAACCGGCACAGAACTCTTCCTTTCTTTTTTCGTGACATGCGTGTTTTTAGAACATACTTACTTTTCAAAAATGTTAAACACATATTTTTTTTTTACCCATCCTGCTCCCAATTGGCAGTGAACAATGTAGAACTGGCAGTTTGGCAGGTAGAGGCTTAGGATAGATTTACAGACGGAGTTACAAATGACTATTTTCTTCATTGAGCCAGTGATGGATTGTACTTTTATCAAAATGATAACGCCGTCTGTGCATTAACTAGGGGAAAATGTTTAAATAGTGTTTAAATAAGGACGGAGTGTAGCACAGTGGGTAGGGAACTAGACTGGTAACCGAAAGGTCGCAGGTTCGATTCCCGGGTAGGACACTGCCGTTGTACCCTTGAGCAAGGTACTTAACCGAAAGTGCTTCAGTATATATCCAGCTGTATAAATGGATACAATGTAAAATGCTATGTAAAAGTTGTGTAAGTCGCTCTGGATAAGAGCGTCTGCTAAATGCCTGTAATGTAAAATAAAGAACATTTTAGAGAGAAAATGGGTAGGGGGCCATTTGTAACATTATGCAAGACTCGTGCGGTATCTGCAGAAGAAACCGTGAGCCAATCATAATCACCGTTCGAGGATGACTGTGCTCCTGGGACGAAAGCCATGAACACATATCACACTTAATTTCTCACCTATTATTTTATAATTACTTTACTTCATAAATTATCAAGACATCATCAAAGCTTTCAATCAATAAAGTGATGTGATTTCTGAACTGTCGCATGAACTGGTGAGTCAGCAGAACTGCTAAGTTAAGCAGTTAAGCACCAGTGGTAATTAACACGTGTGTAAGAGTGCAGCCTTTAATGAGCATAATGGTGATAAAGTCGGTATTTTAAACTCGACATCATCTGCCGCAGTGAGTTTTGGGGTTTGAGTGAATACAGAAATTAAACGCGTGCGTTTTGGGCTCCAGGATCAAACGAGGCCACTCCCCGCCCGACAAATCCCCGCCTCCTGGCACGTGTCATCTGTCAGGCCGACGCCCTCCCAGCGCAAGGTCGGCAGTCATTAGCCAGCAGCTTGGCGAGAATCGCGGCTGAGGCGGGATCCCGGCGCTGTGGCTCTGCATGCTCGCCTGACAGGCCTTCCTCAGGCTCTACAGAGCCTCAGGAGAGGGGGGGTTGCCAGTTTGATTCCCGCGAGACCCGCTTTGCTCTGGCCCCCGATCCGCACCGGTTAGCCTCCGGAGCGCTACAGACGGAGGGTGTGTAAACAGGCCTGCTCTCCCGCGCTCACCCCGGATAAGGGCTCCCGTCTTGCAGGCAAGCAGCAATAATGAGCACAATGAGCGCGTCTGCTGAGCCCAGCTCGGCCCTCCCGCCCCGCGACCCGCTGCACAATTAGCTCATTGTGTTCATGAAAGGCTGGAGAAATTAACTGGCTCCCAGCCCAGGCTCCGCACAACAGTGCGCACATTTTACTCCGGAACATGAAGGAATTCAATTCAACTGACACAAAATTCAATTTACGGCATTTCCATAAATTATTCTACACAGTGTTTATTATTACTATTATTGTTCATTTGCGTATTCTTTATTTAGATGTCTTTATTCCGAGGACCCTGTACAGCTTAATTTTTAACAGAATGCACATTCTGTTAAAAACTGCACAGAATGGACATTCACTCAAGCAATAACAGTAACGGAATGCGCTCAAAGGTAACACAGCACCGGGATGGGAACTAAACCAGCAACAAGCCCACTTCCATAACCGCGATGCTACCGAGGGACCATGCAGTGTTAAAACTAAAAGCACAACCAATGATTGCTGCAAAATAAATACGATGACCAGTCTCTGGTCATATCATTGGTTACGCGTGTGCTGAGAGGTTTTGCACGTGCTGAAGGTGTCAGCGAATCGGGCCGCCGACCGCGTGCGAATGCGTCGGCACAGAGCCCAAAAACAGCTGGGATAATTTGGCGGTGATGAATGGGGCCTGCCAGCTCAGTAATGGCATATGTAAGCAGGGGGAGGCCAGCGCAGAGACGGATGTGTGAGAGAGAGAAGGGCCCCATGGGCAGGAGAGGGGCCCGGGGCCAGCCCGTCCACACCCGCGCCCCCCCCGCCCCCCCCGCTCCGAAGGGCTTTTAAACGGTATTATTCTACAGCGGAGGGGGATGGGTTCACACTAAATCATGCATGCGCTTTAATAAATCTCTGCTGAATGATCCCATACCCAAGCGCGGGAGACATAATTGGGTTACTACATCTCCCTTTAATAAGCACGGATCATCAGACCGCAGGTGCTTTTCTTTATACGCTTCAGAAAAAAAAGGGATTATCTGCATTTTAATTGCTGCTCCCTTCAGAATTACAACTAAAAAGTCTTTATTTAAAAAAAATAATAACTACAGTACAATTACCAATTCCATTTAATGTATCAAATAAGCGTTGCACATTGCAACGCATGACAAAAATGATTTGCATGATCTCCTCTCGGAGACCGTTTGGAGTCAGAGAATTTAACCTCTGAGAAGAGGAAGAGGAAAAGAGAACGCATGTTGCCAATTAAACAGAGTAACTCTGAAGCGCGCACCTTTAAACAGTCTGAATAGTTAGATTTTATTGGATTAAACGCGGTGCTGCCGCTCTAGTGGAGGTCAGAACAGCGAATGCTCGCACAGCGGCTCTGATGTTGACTCCACTCCAGAACCTTCCCAAGTCGAGTTCCGCTCATTTGCATATCCAATTTAAGGCGAGGTGTCCTTTCGCGTTACGGGAGCCGAGCTCAACACGCGCTGTTTGGAACGAATCTGATTTCAACTTAAAAGCACCTGAAACTCTGGAAGCAGCCAAGTATTTACTTAATTGTTCTGCAGTAATCAAATTACACATCTGCTCATACACCCACCAAGGGCTAGGCGATATGGCCAAAAACATATTTTTCATATTTTTGACAGTAGAACGGTATTTAACGCTGTTTGGTTTTCTGATACAAATTACAGGAGAAGTAAACTGAAATGTACCGTAATTGCAGAAAAGAAGGACAAATCGAAATGCAGTAATAAACTGAAACATGAACACTGAACTAGTGTGTAATATTGACTAACATTTAAAAATTGGATAGCAAACATAAAACGCCCTAATGTGCACCCTGCAAGTGTTACGAAAACAAAATACTCAAGCTAGGAAAATCAAAAAAATAAATAAAAAGTAAAAACCCAAGCACCTAGGTTTGGAATTAAATTTAAAAAAAGACTTCCAGGTAGGGCAGGGCAATAAACCACATCAACAATCCTCAACTGTTTTAAAAGCCAGATAACAATCATCACCACCTGCCAAATCAGCTTTCTTTTGATTTTATTATTTTTTTTTAAATCATACCTGATGTGGTAATAAACATCCAAACTTTTTTTGGGGCCATACAAAATGCTGCCAGGATTAAAAAAAATTAAGTACCACTGCAATCTATTGGGTGTTGATGACATCCACATTGCAGCTTGCACATGATTAACAAAAACACATCACATGACCCCAAAAAAGAAAGATGACTAATTACACTTAAAAACATTCAAAAATCGTCGATATGGTGCACACAGCCCTACTTCCAGGTATTTGTTAATGATATAAAAGTGCAGCCAGATGCAGCAGAGGGTGAGGGGTTTCACCACCGGGGTCACTCCGACTTCAACATGAATATTTCATGAAATGGAGTTTCATTCAAACAGACAATTCACGCTAGGTTTTACCGTACTGTAGCAAGGTGCAATGTTATCGTCATTGGATGAAAAACAATTAAATACCTTTGACAACGGTGTTACAAAACAGCATGGCGCTGCATGAATTCATGCCGGTATACTGAAAAAGATTTAACGGTATACTGCCCAGCCCAACACCCACCACCCACCACCCACCACCACTGACTTTTTAATCCAACACATTCAGGGCTAAGCATGACAGAAATGAATCCACAGTGCATCATGAAGGACAAGTATCTAGAATGCAGATCGCTTTACAGGGTCTCAAAAACTGCACTGGTTCTTCATCACTCAGATGTGGCTCTGTTTCTGTGCTATTGACACAAAAAGCTAATTAAACACTTGTGAGGCGAAAACCCTTTCTGAACGACACCCTGTCTGCGCGTGGTGTGTGTGGAGGGGCCGCTGGAGGATATGTGGGTGAGAGAGAGTGTCCTTACCACCACCCCAAACTGCTCCGGCTCAGACAGGTTAGCGTACTCGTGCTTGTACTTCACCAAGGCATTCAGCTGCTCCTGCTCCGGAAGGTGCTTCACCAGGTTCTGTTTAGGGAGACAGAGGGAAGGAGGGATGAAACAAAAGAGAAAAAGGTACAGCATGAAAGAGTAGGAGGGATATAGGGAGACAGACAGAGGAGAAGGGATGAAAAAAGGAAGAGGAGAGAAAGATATGAGTGAGAGCTGGACTACAGGCACTTTGTGCTGATCTACATGAGCGGTGTGCTGAGCTACATGAGCTATGTGCTGAGCTACATGTGCTGTGTGTTGAGCTACATGAGCTGTGTGCTGAGCTACATGTGCTATGTGCTGAGCTACATGAGCGGTGTGCTGAGGTACATGAGCTGTGTGCTGAGCTACATGAGCTGTGTGCTGAGCTACATGAGCTGTGTGCTGAGCTACATGAGCTGTGTGCTGAGCTACATGAGCTGTGTGCTGAGCTACATGTGCTGTGTGCTGAGCTACATGAGCGGTGTGCTGAGCTACATTAGCTGTGTGCTGAGCTACATGTGCTGTGTGCTGAGCTACATGAGCTGTGTGTTGAGCTACATTAGCTGTGTGCTGAGCTACATGTGCTATGTGCTGAGCTACATGAGCTATGTGTTGAGCTACATTAGCTGTGTGCTGTACTACATGTGCTGTGTGCTGAGCTACATGAGCTGTGTGTTGAGCTACATTAGCTGTGTGCTGAGCTACATGAGCTGTGTGCTGAGCTACATGAGCTGTGTGCTGAGCTACATTAGCTGTGTGCTGAGCTACATGAGCGGTGTGCTGAGCTACATTAGCTGTGTGCTGAGGTACATGACCTGTGTGCTGAGCTACATGACCTGTGTGCTGAGCTACATTAGCTGTGTGCTGTACTACATGTGCTGTGTGCTGAGCTACACGAGCGGTGTGCTGAGATACATGAGCTGTGTGCTGAGATACATGAGCGGTGTGCTGAGCTACATGAGCTGTGTGCTGAGCTACATGAGCTGTGTGCTGAGCTACATTAGCTGTGTGCTGAGCTACATGAGCGGTGTGCTGAGCTACATGAGTGGTGTGTTGAGCTACATTAGCTGTGTGCTGAGCTACATGTGCTATGTGCTGAGCTACATGAGCTATGTGTTGAGCTACATTAGCTGTGTGCTGTACTACATGTGCTGTGTGCTGAGCTACATGAGCTGTGTGTTGAGCTACATTAGCTGTGTGTTGAGCTAAATGAGCTGTGTGTTGAGCTACATTAGCTGTGTGCTGAGCTACATGAGCTGTGTGCTGAGCTACATGAGCGGTGTGCTGAGCTACATTAGCTGTGTGCTGAGCTACATTAGCGGTGTGCTGAGCTACATTAGCTGTGTGCTGAGGTACATGAGCTGTGTGCTGAGCTACATTAGCTGTGTGCTGAGCTACATTAGCTGTGTGCTGTACTACATGTGCTGTGTGCTGAGCTACACGAGCGGTGTGCTGAGATACATGAGCTGTGTGCTGAGATACATGAGCGGTGTGCTGAGGTACATGAGCTGTGTGCTGAGCTACATGAGCTGTGTGCTGAGCTACATTAGCTGTGTGCTGAGCTACATGAGCGGTGTGCTGAGCTACATGAGCGGTGTGCTGAGCTACATTAGCTGTGTGCTGAGCTACATGAGTGGTGTGCTGAGGTACATGAGCGGTGTGCTGAGGTACATGAGCTGTGTGCTGAGCTACATGAGCTGTGTGCTGAGCTACATGAGCGGTGTGCTGAGCTACATGAGCGGTGTGCTGAGCTACATGTGCTGTGTGCTGAGCTACATGAGCGGTGTGCTGAAGCACTTTCGCTTCCATTAGCAAATCAATTCTCCTCTAATGTGAAGCGGCGCAGAACACAGCTTGCCGCAGGTTGCAGAGGAAACAGCAGTTATTACACATCAGAAATCACATCAAACAAGCCGCTTTCTACTGTTCTACTGACAAGGAAGAACGAGGGCTTTACACTTACAGGGCTTTGTACTTGCTCAGTGGTGTGTGTGTGTGTGTGTGTGTGTGAGAGAGTGTCTGAGTGCGAGTGTGTGTGCTTGTGTAGGTGTGCATGTACATGTGTGTGTGAGTGTGTGTATCCATGTGTGCGTGTGCATATGTTTCTTTGTGTCTGTCTCTTTGCAAGTATCAGAGCGGATAGAAAAACATGCATTTTGTATAAAACAGCACGGTGATTACACTAAACACCAAATACCTCCCCTAACCAAATCTTACCCCTAGGGTGTACAGGCACTGCTGACGCCCCCCCAAACGACCTCCATCCAACCCCTGACCCCAGAGGAGCCTATAAGAGCTACAGAAAATCTCTACCCCAGAAGACTTCCACAACTGTGCCAGGAATCAAAAGCTGGTACAAAAGTGTAGATATACTTGACCTTAAAAGTATATGCAGCAGTCTGGAATGCATGACATACACTCTAACCCCATGGAACATTAATTCCTGAGCATATTAGAATATCGGGCAGATGGGAAGCAAAATAAATAAAGAAAAGGGCTTTGTAGAGTGGACTGCTGGAAGGAGATTCCTTGTGAATTATTTTGGTTCAAATTAATTCAGCGCCTAACTCAAGCCCTGTTTAACAGTTGGCCGAATGCAATTACCCGAACTCCCTTTCCCTGCAGAAAAACATTAAAATGTATAGCCGCCTCTTCCAGGAATTCCTGAATTGATTCTGGTTCTTAATGAAGCTGTGTGAGTGATGTTCAGACTCCCACTGAAGTGTGCGGGCTGGCCAGGTGCAGCCCGGTCTCTAATTGACCGGAGGACAGAGAGCGCGCAGGGCCCCGGGAGACGGGGGAGGGGGGTTTACCGAGCGTGCCCCGCGGCCACTGCGCACCCCAACCCGGCCGGCCCGGCTTCTCGCTCTTTAATTAGGGCTCGCCCCATGGCGGTCTGCTTTAAGCTTTGGGAGCTCTGAAGATCTAAGGAGGGACTGAGGTGATGGGGGATCGCTGCATTTGACCCCACCACCAGGTGATTAACAGACATCAAAGAGGAGAATTACATTCCAATGAGCTTTCCAAAGACGAGTCTACGTAAACACATCACCAGCAAGGCTTCATCACTGCTTCACAAATGCAATGCCAGTTACAAGACACAGACGTAAAGCGCAGTGTGTTTTACCGACCGGTGCTTTACCCAGCATGCCCCTCTCCCACCGCTCACCTGTATCATGGGCTCGCTCAGCTGCTCCTCGTCCACCTCCAGCACGATCCTGCGGATCTCCTGGTACGGCATGCGGAAGGAGCCCAGGAAGATGGCTGCCCAAAGGGGAAACAAAAACACAGGCGTCAGCCTCCGCCCCGCGTTTGAGGACCCAGGCCCAGTTTACGTTTCCCTGCGCGGCGGGGGAAAGCATGGCGGGGCTTTGAGCCTACAGGTAAGGCCGCAGAACTGAAGACCCCGGCCTGCTTGTGCATTCCACTGCAAGAGCGGACTGACTCCAGGAACCCTGCAGTCCGAGGACGGCGAGAATCCGCTCGCCTGTGTGCTGCACATATCCATGGAAAGCGACCACCGCGGGCACCGCGAAAACAGCGGATTAAAATTCCGTGTAGAACTGAAACGCAGCGCTGAACTCTGTGCTGGAGAGCACTGAGGTGTTGGGGAGGCTGAACTCTGTGCTGGAGAGCACTGAGGTGTTGGGGAGGCTGAACTCTGTGCTGGAGAGCACTGAGGTGTTGGGGAGGCTGAACTCTGTGCTGGAGAGCACTGAGGTGTTGGGGAGGCTGAACTCTGTGCTGGAGAGCACTGAGGTGTTGGGGAGGCTGAACTCTGTGCTGGAGAGCACTGAGGTGTTGGGGAGGCTGAACTCTGTGCTGGAGAGCACTGAGGTGTTGGGGAGGCTGAACTCTGTGCTGGAGAGCACTGAGGTGTTGGGGAGGCTGAACTCTGTGCTGGAGAGCACTGAGGTGTTGGGGAGGCTGAACTCTGTGCTGGAGAGCACTGAGGTGTTGGGGAGGCTGAACTCTGTGCTGGAGAGCACTGAGGTGTTGGGGAGGCTGAACTCTGTGCTGGAGAGCACTGAGGTGTTGGGGAGGCTGAACTCTGTGCTGGAGAGCACTGAGGTGTTGGGGAGGCTGAACTCTGTGCTGGAGAGCACTGAGGTGTTGGGGAGGCTGAACTCTGTGCTGGAGAGCACTGAGGTGTTGGGGAGGCTGAACTCTGTGCTGGAGAGCACTGAGGTGTTGGGGAGGCTGAACTCTGTGCTGGAGAGCACTGAGGTGTTGGGGAGGCTGAACTCTGTGCTGGAGAGCACTGAGGTGTTGGGGAGGCTGAACTCTGTGCTGGAGAGCACTGAGGTGTTGGGGAGGCTGAACTCTGTGCTGGAGAGCACTGAGGTGTTGGGGAGGCTGAACTCTGTGCTGGAGAGCACTGAGGTGTTGGGGAGGCTGAACTCTGTGCTGGAGAGCACTGAGGTGTTGGGGAGGCTGAACTCTGTGCTGGAGAGCACTGAGGTGTTGGGGAGGCTGAACTCTGTGCTGGAGAGCACTGAGGTGTTGGGGAGGCTGAACTCTGTGGTGGAGAGGGCGATACGGCGTTAGGGCAGCATCTCCGGATTAGCCAGCCGTGAAGAAAAGGCCTAAATAAGGAGAATAAATGAGCCGGTGTGGTTTTGGGTGCTTAACCGCAGGCACGTTAGGACAGCTCTCACAGTTACAGTGATGGGCCACGGGAGGGGAGCCCTGCACACGAACCCAAAGGCTCCGCGCAGAGCAGGAAAATGATTACAATACATTCATACAAGATGAAATGTGACGGCAAAAGAATGTTCCTTAATATCGGTACCCTTATTACTGGTCTAAAGATCTTGTGAGAAACTGCAACAGACTGCAGGTGTGGACATTTGGGTGGAAGGATGCTTTCGTGTGTTCCTCTTAAAGGAACAGGTTTGGAATGTTAAAGCAAAGCAAACCCAGCCCTACTGCAGTGCTGCGAGACATTTACCCCAGCCACAGTTCTGCAGTGGTTCTGATCAGGAGTCTTAGGGCCACAGTTCTGCAGTGGTTCTGATCAGGAGTCTTAGGGCCACAGTTCTGCAGTGGTTCTGATCAGGAGTCTTAGGGCCACAGTTCTGCAGTGGTTCTGATCAGGAGTCTTAGGGCCACAGTTCTGCAGTGTTTCTGATCAGGAGTCTTAGGGCCACAGTTCTGCAGTGGTTCTGATCAGGAGTCTTAGGGCCACAGTTCTGCAGTGGTTCCGATCAGGAGTCTTAGGGCCACAGTTCTGCAGTGGTTCTGATCAGGAGTCTTAGGGCCACAGCTGTCAGTGGACATTGGTGGTTCTGATCAGGAGTCTTAGGGCCACAGTTCTGCAGTGGTTCTGATCAGGAGTCCTAGGGCCACAGTTCTGCAGTGGTTCTGATCAGGAGTCTTAGGGCCACAGTTCTGCAGTGGTTCTGATCAGGAGTCTTAGGGCCACAGTTCTGCAGTGTTTCTGATCAGGAGTCTTAGGGCCACAGTTCTGCAGTGGTTCTGATCAGGAGTCTTAGGGCCACAGTTCTGCAGTGGTTCTGATCAGGAGTCTTAGGGCCACAGTTCTGCAGTGGTTCTGATCAGGAGTCTTAGGGCCACAGTTCTGCAGTGTTTCCGATCAGGAGTCTTAGGGCCACAGTTCTGCAGTGTTTCTGATCAGGAGTCTTAGGGCCACAGTTCTGCAGTGGTTCTGATCAGGAGTCTTAGGGCCACAGTTCTGCAGTGGTTCTGATCAGGAGTCTTAGGGCCACAGTTCTGCAGTGGTTCTGATCAGGAGTCTTAGGGCCACAGTTCTGCAGTGGTTCTGATCAGGAGTCTTAGGGCCACAGTTCTGCAGTGGTTCTGATCAGGAGTCTTAGGGCCACAGTTCTGCAGTGGTTCTGATCAGGAGTCTTAGGGCCACAGTTCTGCAGTGGTTCTGATCAGGAGTCTTAGGGCCACAGTTCTGCAGTGGTTCTGATCAGGAGTCTTAGGGCCACAGTTCTGCAGTGGTTCTGATCAGGAGTCTTAGGGCCACAGTTCTGCAGTGGTTCTGATCAGGAGTCTTAGGGCCAAGTTCTGCAGTGGTTCTGATCAGGAGTCTTTGCTTGAAGTTGCAGGTTTTTTTCACTGTTCAATTTATCACTTTGACATGGATGATTAGCCTCATTTTCTTTTAATACAGGAAACAAAGGTCACAAGACTGCCTGATAAAATTCAATGAACTGCATAACTCAGCCTGCACTGAAGAGCAGTCTGAATCAAAGCAAAGTTTAACCAGTGTGGCTGTGATGGTCATTTGAGGGACAGAGTGTGTGTGTGTGTGCGTGCGTGCGTGCGTGCGTGCGCGCGCGTCACTGTCATTAGTACGCATGTGATGTCAGTATGTTTGTGTGTATGTCGCATGCATGAGCATTTGCCTACATGCGTCTGTTGTTTGCGTGTAATCCATCACAGCTGCTGCGCTCTTTCCAGTTAGCGGTAAGCACAGCATACTTTGAGCTGCTCAGCCGCACTTGCCCAGGCAGGATCTCGCCAAGCTTGGCGTTCTGGGACTTTTGGCCGACCCAACGGCGAGATGGCAGTGCCTGGCGTCACCGCGTCGATAGGCGCTGCCTCATAAAGGGCGCTAACGCGAACGCCCCAGGGCGCTCTGACAGGTCAGCTCACAGCCGATAGGTCAGCCTATCACATTCACATTCACATTCACACCGATTCCTTCAGCGCAGCACTGCAATGGCTGTTGCTGAAAACAGGATCGGGTGTTAGAAACATGAGAGATTTAAAAATCATAATAAAAGAGAATGTAATTAAATTAAACTGAATCAAATTAAATGGAGTAAAACTGTGTGGGCGCTGCAAGGTGGAGAACATTCTCCCGCTCTCTCCCTGCTGCTCAAGTGCGTTCCATATATTTACCTCCCCATTTCCTCAGCTATTCACTTTCTCTGTGGCGCACGCTGCTTTTATTGTCCTGACTGCAACCTCGGGACTTCCCAGCAGCCTTTGCTGCATTAAAAGGGAGGCAGGGCTGAACTGTGCAGCTTGCTGAATGGAGAAAGACAGCGGCAAAAGGAGGAAATTGAACGTTACAATTCCATCGATGATTACAGCTTTTCTGCCCTCTGTTCCAGGGGGTTGTTAGGACACAGAGGGGGTTGCGATTGGGGAAGGGGGGGGGTTGTTTGGACAAAGTGGGAGCTGCGAATAGATTGGCCATCTTTGCGAGCGGACGGGTCGCATGTCACAGACAGCGAGGATCCACGTGGTGAGACAGACCGACCCTGAGATTCTGCACAGAGCTGGCCGTCAGAATCCAGTTCAGTCCGATCTATTTCAGTAACCAATTAATAAAAACATTTAATTTCCCACAATGTTCTATGAGGATTCTTCAAATGATTCATTGAATTATGATTCATTTCTTTAATAGAATGAACCAAAATTGATTGACACCGATCGTGGCAGGATTGGTTTGATTTGATTTGATTCTATTCACCTTTCTGCTGTAATGAACTTCACGTCCGTCTCCTCGGTGTAGCAGATGTCTTTGTGCTTTTAGCACTGGAGTTCTGCTGGTGACAGACCTATGTACAGGGCACGGGGGCTGACTGAGGGCCCTCCTCCCTGGGCCGGCGTCATACTCACACAGGTTCTGAGCGATCTTGGGGTCCAGGACCTTCAGTTCTTTGATCCTCTTCTTGATGGATTTCTTCTCCTCCAGGTCGTCTTCCTCCCTCCTGGCTGCAAATGAAAGCCCACATTTATATCAGGTGTAAATGGCAGAACCGAACCCGGCCCGGCCTGCCTCGAGCTCACGCTCTCCGTCTCTCTCCAGCCTCTCTCATTAGGCCGCGTATGGACAGAATTACTGGGGCGGGGCCGGGGCCGGCCTGCACCCCTATTAATACTCTTAAAGCTAATGATCGCACGTAGGCATGGGCTCCACGCTCCAACACCGCCGCGCCATCAATACAAATATGCCGCGTTTTCAAATTTCACACCAAACGACATGTTAGGTCATACAAATGAGGGGAAAAATGGACCGGCTTGTTTCTGGCCCCTTTTAACACAGACTGAATTAAGGGTGCAAAAAGCTCTCGCGCTCGCTGATTAGCACGACGGCTCCATTTCAGAAAGCGTTACATAATTTAGAAAAGGACTCCCAATGTGATGAGTATTCTAAAGACACACGCGCCCGCATGTGTCCATGTACACGCAGAACACTGCGGAGGGAGGGAGAGAGAGAGGCGCGGTAGAAACTGGGTTTTGGAAGTAATCCCGTTTCCCCCGCGGCCCTGCAGAGCGGTCTCCATGGCAGTCTGCACGGACATGGCGCCCCAGCGGTGTTAATTAATGCAATATCACGGTAATTACTGAGAATGGAGAGCGTGGGTAGCTGCGGCTGGCTCTCTCCTTTGATTACTGTTAAAAACAGAATCAGGAACCTTTCACCTCTTCTAGTACACATCAGCACAGCAATGTTAGGGGGAGGGGGGGGAGGGGGTCAACGCAACTTTAATTATTTAAGACACCAGATTAAGGGAACAAAATGGGAACTCCCACTGGATTGTGGGTAATTGCCTGGTGTGCTAATTACTAGGCTGCACCAGGCACAGGAGCTAAAAGCTTTAAAAAGCAGGTAGTTTAAACTTGAGGAAAAAGAATAGGGGGAAAAAAACTCTTGGGTTTGTGTGCGCACATGAGGACGGAGTGTAGCACAGTGGGTAAGGAACTGGGCTTGTAACCGAAAGGTCGGAGGTTCGATTCCCGGGTAAGGACACTGTCGTTGTACCCTTGAGCAAGGTACTTAACCGTAATTGCTTCAGTATATATCCAGCTGTATAAATGGATACAATGTAAATGCTATGTAAAAGTTGTGTAAGTCGCTCTGGATAAGAGCGTCTGCTAAATGCCTGTAATGTACTGTAATGTGTTTGCGTATTCATGATATATATATGTGTGTGTGTGTGTGCGCGCATGCAGCTTTTTCTCCCCTCCCACGTCTCGCTTCATTAGCGCTTTCAGAAGAAGCATTCGCAACCAAACAGGCCGACACAGCATGAACAGCACAGGAATACAGATAGATAGAGAGAGAGACAGAGAGCGAGAGAGAGAGAGAGAGAGAGAGCCTTTCCATGGGCATGTTTACACTGAGGCATAACCTTTATCAAACCAGTGAAAGTAAAGAAACACGCTCCAGCCGAGCTTTCCCCTTAGGCCTGTCTTAAAGCAAACAGGGAAATCAGCCAGTTACAGCAAAGCACTGAAGCCAGGGCCCGGACAGGGTGTACAACGCACTGCGACAACACTACACTGAGGTAATCACACAACCACTCTATTTGGGGATAAGCGTACTAGATTCAGGTAGTAACTGGGATAATCATACTGGGGTAGTGTGATACGCCCAGTACACAGGGATAATCACTATACAATGGAATCAATCCCCATGCAGTGAGATCACACACTGTACTGGGATATTCTCTCCACACAGAGGTAATCCCTCTACATTGGGGGTTAATCACACTGTACTGGGATATTCTCTCTACACAGAGGTAATCCCTCTACATAGGGGTTAATCACACTGAACTGGGATATTCTATCCACACAGAGGTAATCCCTCTACATAGGAGGTTAATCACACTGTGGGGTTTCACATTCAAAAGACTTACGTGGCTCTTCCTCTAGGACACTCTCTTCACATACTTTAGCAAAGAGGCGAGAGAGGGAGAGAAAGGGCAAGGGCCAGCATGAGTGCATTAAATGTTCATCATACAAGAAAAAATACAAGGAACAGCCATGAACTTTTACTGCTAGGCCAAGTAAAGCTGGAGACATGCTGGAAAAGAACCTCATGGATGACTAAGGGAAAAACAGTACGCTGATCATCCTGTGACAAACAGTGGGTCAATCAGCAAGATACAGGTGAAATGAGGGGAGCACTGTCCAATCCCCGATAACATGCGCAAAATCTCAGACTCCACATGCTAGGCACACTGTTATCATCTGGCCAACTTCGCAATGCAACCAGAGCTCAATCCAACAGCATTCTGCCCATTACAGAGTAAGTTAAAACATATCTAAAGCATTTTAAGCATGCCTTGTATTTACCAAATAAATGATTTTGAGAATACATGAAGCCACAGGCAGGTGAGAACAATGTATTCAAATTAAATACAGAGTGTAGGATGTATTTAATTTCATATGAAGTTTACAGACAGTGTATTCAAATCCAAATGCAGTTTGCAGACAGTGTATTCAAATCCAAATGCAGTTTGCAGACAGTGTATTCAAATTCAAATGCAGTTTACAGACAGTGTATTCAAATTCAAATGCAGTTTACAGACAGTGTATTCAAATTCAAATGAAGTCTGAAGACAATGTATTCAAATGCAGTTTGCCACCAGAAGAGAGGGGGAGACAATGCTGAACAGTGAAGAAGCTGGTTAAGATTAGAACAGTCCCTATTAATCTGCACTCCAACTTACTGCCATAGAAAAGAAACAGGCTTGCAGCTAACATTTGCATGATAGGCATCAACTTCCTTAAGTTAAACATATGCACACTCACGTCTTCATCTACGGAATTAAGCTCAAGTAGATACAAGTGTGATACACAAAGATAACAATGAAGCAAGATAAGCAACACGGAGGTTAAATATTAGCATTTCTTTTTTCGGTGCACAGTGAATCACTCATTTTGTGTAAATGGGGAGAGGAGCTCAGTTACTCTGCGTCTGTGACAGGTGACAGGTGACATGTACCCGCTGCCATACCGCAATGCGAGGCAGCGAGCGGGCAGGCCGGTCCGAATTGAGCAGAAACAAACACAAAGCCGTCGGACTGATTGCACAAGCAACCTTGGGCTGGTACAAACAAGGTGTTCGGTCAGGTGGTTATCAGGTAATTAAATCGAACGGCTGCTTTACAGTTTTTTTGTGTGGGGTGGGTGGGATCTGGAATGTTGCGTATTCAGGCGCCAATTAATTGTCTCAGGGTAGGGTTCATTAGTTAATCAATCACAGAACGCGCCGGGCTCTTTGTTATCGCCACAAACATCAGAAGGGTGGTAAGTGATAAGGGCTTAAGCAGGAACCAGGAGATGTCTTACATCATTAGGCCCCTATCAGCCGAGCTAATCTGTGAACCAGGAAATTAAACTCATCGGGTCCTTATTTGGCAGTCCGCCCCAGCAGCCAGCGAAGCGACACAGATCCTCTACAGGAGCCAGATGGGCGGCTCCAGTGGTCCTTCTCACGCCCGGCACGGCTTTGGCCCAGGACCACGGTGTCCAGTCTGACCTGAGAAGCTGTGGTCATGGGCCTTTTCTGGGACTGGAACACCCGATTCAACACATCAGCTCGTCACTGTCATCAATCAAGACCTTGTGTGGAATCAAGCGTTTGTGGAATTCAGTAGCTGAGCCTGCAGCTACAGAGGCCCTCCATGGCTGAGACCGGATTCCTGTGTTCTAGGAGGTTACAGATGGTAAGAGGACATTCCAGTGATTTAAATATAAGCACTTCGAGCCTTACCGACTTTATTATACATGTATAAAAATTGTCCTTGGTGCTCCCTACAACAAAGGATGATGTAATAACACTGGATAATGTAATAACTTGTTATAATGCAATAACTTTTTTTGTAATAAAACCTGGTAATGCAATAAACCTGTTGAACGGATAATGTAATAACTTTTTCCCGCTTAGTGTAATAACATTATCCAGGGCATATTCAGGTGGGAAAGAACTTTTTCGATGAATAATGTAAAACCATCACTGAATGATGTAATAACTAAGCAAAATGACTGTCAAAGGCGTATTACATTCACTTAACTGTCACGAGAACACAGATGCCAAAGATTTACAGATATCACCAAAACACAGAGAAACAGCTTTGGGTCGCATCTGTTATATTAGTTCAGGCTAATATCTTTTTATTATTTATCATCATTATTCTTTATCAGGTTCAGATTCTTTGTCTTGGGACTTGCTGTGGATGTAATGTGCGTGTTTCAGGTTCTTGCTCTGCGGTTCATTTGCATTTGTGCTTTAGCGATGCTACGTACATACTCGCCTGTCTGAGAACGTTAGCCAGGTCTGGCGCCATTACTCATGTAAATGGGATGAATGCACTTATGTTCTCCTACATTGTTAGTGGCTCTGGATAAAAGCATCTGCTAAATTAATGTAATGGACTGTCACAAAAATTATGGTCTGTCTCTAGCCATTAACAAGGAGGGATCCGCACATTTTACCTCGATGCGACCCTGTCATTTTCTTCCCTCAACCTTCCTTCTTCCCTCAATCATAGCACACTGAGAGGCAGGGTATGAATACATCAAATGGAGGATTTCTGAGTATCCAAGATGAGATTTATTCATAACAATGAGCATTACTTTTGGGTAGCCACTAGGCATACGAATAGATGATTTGATACAGTGATAATGTTAGTTTTCATGGAGCACAATGAAAACACTATAACTACAGCAATTTTAGCCAGCACTGAATGATCTGCAGTCCTTGCTTCTGGAGACCATGTGAGTGCAGGCTTCTGTTGCCACTCCAAGCTTTTTGTTTGCCACAGGAAAGACAGTCCTTATGGAAAGTAAAGTTAACTACAGTAATTACTAGAGTGCTATCTACAGAAAGAGCACACCTGGTATCTGGTATATGATTAGAGTGCTCTCCGCACCTTCGTCCTACCATAATAATATATACATTTCCAGAAACACTGTTCAAAACTTTGAAAGTAAGTTTTAACACACCAGGTTTAATCAGAATAAGTTGCTGGAATTGTTACTTGCATCATGCTTTATTTTGAATGATTTTTTCAGGCTCTCACTTTGCAGCTACAGGTGGAGGCCATTCAATAGGGCACTGGCAGATACAATGCTACCTGAACAGCTTGTGCCCACCACAGCTTAGGACCTACTGCACTCATATCTGGAGCTCTGCTGGATGGATGCGGCACCGCTCTCCCACAACAAAGCCAATCAGCTCAACTCCGTGGACAACGCTGGCGGAGATCGCTGCCTAAGCCTTGGTCCCAAGTTGGGTTAAGGTCTGGTGACTGAGAAGGCTGTGGAACGTGAACAGCATCACTGTTCCTCATAAACCGCAGGTGAACACACATGCGCTCTGCGTATAGGGACGACATCACCCTGGAAGAGGCCCCTTGGGGCAGGAGAGAAATGCTTTAACACGGAATGAGGACGAAAAAGAGTCACTGAATAGTCAACGGCATCTAAGGAGATAATTACCTCCAAACGGCGCCACTAAGGAGCTACCGGCACACTTCACTGCTAGACAGAACCACTGAAGGATGATTCATCTGACCACATTAGACCTGAAATGGAACATTCCGGCTCCACTGACAGACATGCGGAACCACTGGTGCTGAGAGCACGGAGCTCACTATCTGGTTAGAGAGAGAGCACGAAGCTCACTATCTGGTTAGTGAGAGAGCACGGAGCTCACTATCTGGTTAGTGAGAGAGCACGGAGCTCACTATCTGGTTAGAGAGAGAGCAGGAGCTCACTATCTGGTTAGTGAGAGAGCACGGAGCTCACTATCTGGTTAGTGAGAGAGCACGGAGCTCACTATCTGGTTAGAGAGAGAGCAGGAGCTCACTATCTGGTTAGAGAGAGAGCACGGAGCTCACTATCTGGTTAGAGAGAGAGCACGGAGCTCACTATCTGGTTAGGAGAGAGCACGGAGCTCACTATCTGGTTAGTGAGAGAGCACGGAGCTCACTATCTGGTTAGTGAGAGAGCACGGAGCTCACTATCTGGTTAGTGAGAGAGCACGGAGCTCACTATCTGGTTAGTGAGAGAGCACGGAGCTCACTATCTGGTTAGTGAGAGAGCACGGAGCTCACTATCTGGTTAGTGAGAGAGCACGGAGCTCACTATCTGGTTAGTGAGAGAGCACGGAGCTCACTATCTGGTTAGTGAGAGAGCATGGAGCTCACTATCTGGTTAGTGAGAGAGCACAGAGCTCACTATCTGGTTAGTGAGAGAGCACGGAGCTCACTATCTGGTTAGTGAGAGAGCACGGAGCTCACTATCTGGTTAGAGAGAGAGCACGGAGCTCACTATCTGGTTAGAGAGAGAGCACGGAGCTCACTATCTGGTTAGTGAGAGAGCACGGAGCTCACTATCTGGTTAGTGAGAGAGCACGGAGCTCACTATCTGGTTAGTGAGAGAGCACGGAGCTCACTATCTGGTTAGAGAGAGAGCACGGAGCTCACTATCTGGTTAGAGAGAGAGCACGGAGCTCACTATCTGGTTAGAGAGAGAGCACGGAGCTCACTATCTGGTTAGAGAGAGAGCACGGAGCTCACTATCTGGTTAGAGAGAGAGCATGGAGCTCACTATCTGGTTAGTGAGAGAGCACGGAGCTCACTATCTGGTTAGTGAGAGAGCACGGAGCTCACTATCTGGTTAGAGAGAGAGCACGGAGCTCACTATCTGGTTAGAGAGAGAGCACGGAGCTCACTATCTGGTTAGAGAGAGAGCACGGAGCTCACTATCTGGTTAGTGAGAGAGCACGGAGCTCACTATCTGGTTAGTGAGAGAGCACGGAGCTCACTATCTGGTTAGTGAGAGAGCACGGAGCTCACTATCTGGTTAGAGAGAGAGCACGGAGCTCACTATCTGGTTAGTGTGAAGGATCTGTAGCATCGTGGCCAGCAGGACACACCGGCAGCCAGGACCATTCTGCATTGGGGCTGATGGGGAAGAGGCGCTGGGAAGTTCTTTTGCAGTGGGCTGTGTGTGCATGTATGCATGTGCATGTACGCTTGTATGTGAGTATGCACATATGCGTGCATTTATGCATGTGTGTGAGTATGTAGGCATATATACGCATGTGTGTGTGTGTGAGTGTGCGCGCGAGTGTGTATCCGTGTGTATATCTGTGCGAGCGTGTGTGCGTGAGTGTGTGCGCGAGTGTGTATCCGTGTGTGTGTATATCTGTGCGAGCATGTGTGCGTGTGTGTGTGTGTGTGCGTGCGAGTGTGTGTGTGTATTTCTGTGTGCGTGTGAGTGTGTGTGTGTGCGTGAGTGTGTGTGTGTATTTCTGTGTGTGCGTGAGTGTGTGTGTGTATTTCTGTGTGTATGTGTGTGAGTGTGCGCGTGTACGTGAGTCACAGTGGGAAGGGAGCCGGGGGTGGTAGTCACACTGTGACTGCAGAGCTCCGTCTCTCAGAAGCAGCCCACAGTGATCCCCGCCTGCTGTCTGCACAGCTGACCTCTAATTAGCCAGGTGTGCGGCGGATGGCTGCGGGGTTTGTTTGTGTGCGCTGCGTGGGGGGAGGGCTCGACAGCCGCACGCCGCGCGTATGAACGCGGCCCGGGCCTCTGACCTTGGCTCCAGCCGCAAATTGAGCCGATTGGCCGGCGGTGTGCGCGCTCTCAGTGCGCCCGCTGCAGAGATGAGCCCGCTTCATTAAGCGCGCAGCCTGAGCCGGCCTTCCTGCATTACCTCCACGTAAGCCGCTGGAATAGAATTTGTCATTTTAAACCTCGCCCCCGACTCCCGAGGGAGACTGCGTGAGACGCGAGCCGGCTGCGCTCCTGACTGCAGCTGCGCTCCTGACTGCGGCTGCGCTCCTGACTGCGGCTGCGCTCCTGACTGCAGCTGCGCTTGGGCCAGACTAAATGCGTGAAAAATACTTTGTACGTTTTCTAGAAACAAAGGAGACATGACAGATGATTCACAGTTGCAGCTCAAGCATTTGTGTTTTACTTCAAAGCTGGGGCGCTGGTGAGGAGAGAGCGGTCTTCTATACTGACCTGAGGTTACCTTAGGCCATTTCCTCTGAGCACCACGAGCACGCCGCTAACTGTGAAAGCGGTGGCTACGTTTCCAGACGGAGGCTTTAATATGAAAGGCCAAACCTGTGGCGTACCTGCGTCAGCGGCTTTCCTGCGCCTTTCATGTTCTCTGAACGGCATTCGCTGGACGTGCCGGCAGCACGCACACAAAGCGTGACCCGCTAGAGGCGACGGAGCCGACCGAGAGCGGATTGGTAGTTCAGCTGGGGCCCCCCTCCTCCGTACCGCGCAAAAGTTAGCGCTGCGCCGGTGGAGCCGGGCGAATGGGGCGCGTTCCTGCGGAGGTCCAGCCTGGCGGGATCCTTTCTGAAGAGCAGGAGGGAGCGCGCAGACGGGCTCATAAACGCAGCGTGGAGCTAATTTACATAAATATTCCATCTCATGAATAATTAAGCCTGAACTGGACGGACGTGCAGCGGGGCGTTTAACGGTTGGGCCACCGAGGTCGCCGTGCGCAAACACCTGAGCAGCACGAAGGAACACAAGAAAAAGCCAACACACAGAAAGGCCTTGGCAGAAGAGAGACTGCTGAAACTTCAAAAGCATCTCATTTTAAAATTCAATTTTGAGCGTGCTCATTTCCTCAGACGCTGCTGCAGCCCCCTCTCTATCCAGCGCTGCCAAGTTCACATTCTGGAATTTCATGCCCTTTTTTCAGAGCAAAGCACTGAAATCTCTTTATAAGTGTAAAGCCATCTGCACACTGCAGAAAAAACATGAATAAAAAAACCACCCTGTGAACAGAACAAGGCCTTGTGAACACATCACATGAACATCTGTCACACGCGCACGACGCACCCAGTGCGGTCCTTTCCGTCGCGTTCGCTGTTCTGACCCCGCGCTCCGGCAGCTGTCACATGACGCACCGCGCTTCAGAGGGACGCCGCGGCTTTAAGTTCTGACGCAGTGCCCGCTCCCGCTTCCCACACCGGCATCGCCGCAACACCTGTCCCCCAAAAACCGTCCTCCACCCCAGTCCTGCCCCGCACCTCCCCCCCATCCCAAACGCTGCATCTGTACTGTGTACTGTTCGGTTCATTGTTGCCAGTTTCCATCTACATATAAAAATATGTTCAGAAAAAATAAATAGAAAATAAAAAAAACAAAAAAAACTACACAACTGTATAAAAGCAATTCTCTGCAAAAATGAGTCAACAGCAAGAGTCAAGAGGAAAATAATTCCAATAGAGTGTTTGAGAAAATAATAAACAACAGTCTTGACACTCGAAATAAAGAAATAAATGGCGCTTTTTTGCAGTGATTTTTTTTTCCATACGACACACTGAATAGAAGGACTCTTCCCACGCCTCTGTGAAGCAGTGCTGTAATTTGTGTGTGATGAAAAGATCGTGCCACATTACCTCACAAAGGTACTATTTAACATCTAACCCAAATGCATATACAAGCTCCCTCTCGTCCCTCTCCCTGCCTTTTTATCCTCTTCCTTCTCCATCTCACTCAATCTCTCTCCATCTAGCTCTCTTCCTCCATCTTTTTCTTTCTCTCCTCCACTATCAGTTTATTTCAATCTTCCCCCACCCCATCCTCTCTCTCTCTCTCTCTCTCTGTGTCTATCTATCTATCTATCCATCTCCAGATTGGCCCTCAGCAGGACCCCGTGCTTTAACGTGTGAAGGGGGCCCCGCCCATCAGGAAGTGGGCTCCAGACAGAGTCCTGGAGCAGGAGGTGTGCTCCCACACAGAGGCCTCTGCGGGTTGGATGTTCTAATCCCCCCCGCCGTCGCCCCACAGTGCTGCATATGGAGAGGAGCTCTTCGCGCCTTACCGCCAGCCTGTTAATGGGAGGCGCGGGAGTGGCCCTCCAGATGAAAGAGGAGCGGACCCCGTCCCGAAAGCGCACCCCCCCGGCCCCCCCTGCCCCCGGACGAGCGGCAGGCCTATTATCCTACACATCGCTTGGCTCATCTAATTAGAGGCGCTTTGATGTGGGTGGGCTGGTGCTGGCGCTGTTTATAACAGGTACACGCTGAGAGTTCTGCGGCGGTCTAATCAAACACACTCCCCACTCAAAGCCACAGCACTCCTCTCCTGTCACCCAATCATCATCTCAGTGTTATCACCAAAGCAGCATTTCCGTACATTTCTGAAGTTGTCATACGCATCGATGTAGCTCTACATTTGCCTGTTTACATTTCCATGTACATATGCCATTAAAATCATTTTAATGGTAATGGGCTAATCCAGGATCCCGATTCCTTTTTTGATGAAGGGTGAAAACGGTGCGCTCCTTCTGTTCATTGTGATGGTATTATGAATGGGACAGAATTACTTGGAGCAATACTGGCTCCAAAGCAGCACGCATTGTGTGAATGTGATTAAAACACCTGGTCCTTATCAAAGTTCAGATGCTGAACCTATACTGTACCTGTGGCTCAAAATGGCCACACACATCACACAAATGGGTGCCACGCATCGGTGGCGGTCTTCTCTACCCACAACCCCCCCTCCCTCTCCCACGCCACAACTACTCAAGCACTTTCAAAGAAGATGTAGGGTGTTAGAGAAAAATCAATCCATCATTACACCTTATCATCATTCATCTGCTTCTTCCATAGTTTAATATTCTTCTTGCTTTCTGTTATTGAGTTATAACCCCTTACATTTTGTCCATGTCCTTAAAAACAAAAACTGGTCATTGTGACTAGGTGTGAAAATGCTGGCTGCACACTGTACACTTAGCAGGCAGGCTTATTGTACTGAGCTTTAGACTGGGCGGGTGGAGCAGGTCAAGCGCCCCCTGCTGGTTCCCTGGCGGAACAGGCGTCGCCGTCGCACACCCCCGTTTGATATCCTTCATTCAGGGGTGTGGGAAGCGCCGCCCCCGGCCCACTCTGCCTCTGATTTCCCTTCTCCAGGAAAGCGTGCGGAATTACAGGTTGACACGCCGCAAACAGCTCTGAGAATGGGCTCGAGTGCTGACGCGATGTTCCCAAAATAAAGGTTCATCAAAACAACTGAATTCTGCTCTGCAATCACAGCCAAAAAACGTCTCCTCAGCTCCCCCATCTGAATAGCACAATCAGCGCCTGAACTTGTGTTTTCTTCTGTTTTTATTTCCTTTCATTTTTTTTTCTCCCTACCCGCTATCAAAGTCTTGTTTGCTCCGCTCCGCCGTGCTCGATCTCCAGAGCTCAAACGGCACTCCGACGGCACTGTGCGCCTTCATATCGCACTTAGGAAAAGCAAGGAGGGGGAGAGAGAGGGAGGGAGAGAGGGAGGGAGGGAGAGGGAGAAAGAGAGATCGGTGTCATCAGCCAAAACGGAAGGGAAATGAAATCAGTGTTTTGTTTCTAATGGCCAATTAAGGCAATTGGGGAGGAAAGACACAAATAATCGTTATTCTAGAGATTGCTATTGGAGAGGTGTAAAAACCGTGACCTGCAATGCGCTGGGGAGGCTGGGGGGGGGGGGGGGGGTTGGCAGGCATCTGAATTCCGACGGAGAGCTGGCGCGGTTGACACGGCGATGGGGCTCGATAGACTGCCGCTGCGGTTCGAGGCGGTGCTCAGCGCTAACAGGGCCTGGGGCACTGACGGTATTGACAACGACAGCAATACAGCGGACTGAAATCACCAGCCAAAACACCCCTCCCCCAACCCCACCAGGCCTCCTACTCTAGAATGTTCCGTTTGGAATGACTTCAATTATATATGCTGGCAAGCCTCAGGCATTACTATTTGATAGATTCCAACATTAAATAAAGACTTAAACATGTGTGGTAATCCAGGGACTAGGGATTGTGGAAGACTAAATTTTGCAAATTAAAAAAAAAAAATAAAAGAAAAAATAAAAATAAAATATATATATAAAAAAAAACAGACAGAGTAGAAGAACATGTTTGCGATAACTTATTTACCATGGCATATGGCAGCGCGCTCTATATTTTACCAAGTGGGACACTTTTTTGTAGTTTTGCACAAAAAAATTGATGACAATTTGTTCTACTTTATTCCTTTAATAAGAACGTGGAGGGAAGGGATTCTGCAAAGACCACCATAAAAATGAAACAGTACCTCTCAAGGGGTTTCACCCTGATGTAAATCATTTTCAAAACTTAGAAATGGCACCACCATTACCTCCCTTCCAGTGTCCCAACCGGGCTTTCAGGACTCCATTTCCCAGCCTGCTTCCTCACATAAATACCCTGCTCCGGGGCACAATGCTTACAGGCCAAGCTCACCAGATACTGCACGACACAAAGTCAATCATATAAGGGCCTCTGACGCAAGGCCAAAGGAAGACCAGCTAAGACCTCGGGCAAGCGTGACGTCAGCTTGCATGGAGAGGACTCCTCGTTTCTGGGAAGAAGCCCCTGTGTAGTCCTGGAGGGCAGCAGTGCTGGCGAGATCTGGGGACCTGCAGGCACTGTGACCCTCCAGCACTGCTGTCTGAGACGGTAGCCACATGAGGAATGAACATGTGAAGACAGAAGCCCAGCAGAGCCCGCTCAGCAAGGAGCCATTAGACTGGTGAGCAGGAACCCCGTTGATATGCAGCTGCCTTCACGCTCTCATTTTCATGTTTCACAGCCATCGGCACCACGCCTTTCCCACAGAAGCCTGACAGAGAGCCCGCCCACCGCACGCGCTTCCATGACAACAACCCCGTCCCCGCGTCGGCTCGGCGACAGAACTCGAGACATGGGAGACTCCGCGTAATGAAACGAATCCCGGGCTCCTGCCTGTATCTGTGACATCGGCGCGGGTAGCGGTGGCGTAGGGCGTAGCCGTGCTACGGCTTCACGCGGTTAGCAGCACTCCTCGTCTGAACTTGTGTTGTGAGCGGTTCCCCGAGCCCCAGAACATGTTACACAGGCACGCCTGATTGGTGTGAAACTGCACCATCTCCAGATCGCAAGCCTCTGCACACTGTGACTCACAGCAGAACGGAGCTTTCAGAAGCACATTACGGGGGAAAAGCATGCTGCGAATACTTGTTGAATCCCATATAGAAAGCCTCGAGCTATAGATGCTCGTCTAATTATAGTGTGTGTGTTTGTGCACTGTCTCCATCTGTCACTCTTCCTCTCCCACCTACTCTCTCTCTCTTTATTCTCTGTTTCTCTCATTCCATCTCCCTCTTTCCCCCTTGTTCCCTTTTCTACCCTGCCTCCTGTTCTCCTCTCTCCCTTTATTTCTATCGCCTCTACCTCCCTCTCTCCACACAGATTCTTTAAAAAGAATTAACCAACTCAGGACCTCATTTAATCTCCACACAAAGTAAATCTCTGTAACCGACCACATGACCTTACTGTACCATTAGCCTGACACTACACTATGATACCAGATCATTCCACCCAAACTGCAAAGATGTGCTTTGCTAATAAATCAATGGCAAGTTCCTTTTTCTGTTGAATCCTGAACTCAGGCTCTGATTGGAGGCAGCAACTCAACCAATTCAGCCACTGACCTATAGCATAACACTGGCTGAAACTTGGCAGAAGTGGTCAGATCGCTCGCTGTAGTTCCCTTTTCCCCGCGCGGCAGAGAGCGTCTGGGGTCAGCGCCGTCTATGAAACAGATCTGCGGATGCCAGACTGAAGTTCATTACAGAAGAGCAGGTGAAGTTTACTTTTCCTTTTATTCTCCTAGACCGTGGAACTGCCTGTCTCTACAGATCAGAGGTGCTAAGAGAAGCTGTAAGACAACCGTGCTGCCTTCCTTTAAACTGCATTCTTTCATTATGTTGTTGTTCTAAATTATATATATATACACACACACACACACACACACACAGACAAATGAAAGGAAACTAAATGAGTGATCCTCGATTTTGGATCAAGATGGCAAAAGGAAACATTACATTACACTTATTTGCCAGACGCTTTTATCCAAAGAGACATACAATAAGTGCATATCAAAGGGCATTGTCATGTCACAGAGCATGATAGGATGTTAATTGCTTAATTTCATCATGCAATATACCTGGAAGCATCTGCATTCGTTATGTTCGTTCACTCATTTATTATACTTAAAATCTTAGGGAGTGGAGATGGTTTAGAATTCTGTCTAGCTTGGAAAGTGAAATGAAAATAAACCAGTTTTAAAAATTTTACCAGAACTGACTGAATTCATACACTTAAATAAGTCGCTTTAAAAAAAAAAAAGACTACTTGCATTGTGCAACAGAAATTCTTAGTTCAAGTTGATAACCATTCATTATGTGAAACAGTGAAGACTTTCATAAATTGTATTCTTTAGCAATTGTGCCAAGACATGGTCCTTTCACTTTAATCAATGAAAGTGTGACATGTTTCAATTTAATTCTCACTTCTCTGTGCATCAGTGATGATTAAAATAGATTTACAGGCACAACTGTTCGTGCTACTTCCAGCTTCAAGGTTCAGCTAACTGGCCATAACTTCAAAAGGTTCCACTCTAAAGTTCCTTAAAGGAGCAGGGGGTGAAGTAAAGAAGATCCTTTCTGCTCTCAATGTTTTCCATAATTATAGAATAAATTATCAAGAGAGAAAAAACATGTATTTTCAGCCCATACCATGATAGTAAGGGGGGGGGGGCACAGATGGAACAAAAACCCTCTGCAATGTAATGAGGCTGCAGAAAGAAAAACCTGTTCACGAAAACAGCCTGTAAATAAATTGTGGTACTTCTGCGATTAAGTAGGAGTCGCAGCTACAGAGAAGCGCAGGCTCCCTCTCTCCCCACACTCCCCCTCTCTTTCTCTCTCTAGGACTCGCTGGAGTGGCTGATCATCAGCTGCACACTCATTTGTCCACGTGTCAGCCTTTCATTCTGGAGCTGGATATTACACGTGACTGAATCAGCCCCTGAACCCCTGACCCCCGTCCACTCAAACCACTCAACCAATCAACTGACATTTACCAACTGGCATACTTCTTCTGAGCCAACGTCAATCCTGTCAGTGCGCGTGCGTGTCTGTACATATAGATTTTCACGAACAGTGCCCTTTCTTCCAGTAGCTCACAGTGGATATCACTGCAAGTATTTGATGTTACTCATACATATTTATGCATCTACGGCTTATAACTAGTTCGCTTGGTTTATCTTGCAATAGAATGACTTTGCTATCAAGCCATGGTTGTTCCAGAAGGGAAAGGATGAATGTAGAATGGGTCAAACAGAAGTATTGTGTGGATTTAAGGACAATAACAGCAAGGAGGCCACCCTGAGAAGCTTTGCCGTCAGCCCACGGCCGTACAAAATGCCACAGTTAGCCACAGACGTTGTTTTTCACAACGAAGAGCAAAGCAGCTTAAAAGCTTTGGGCAGGAAGTTCATCAAGTTGGTTTTATTTTCAAGCGCTCGCGACAGCGCTGCCGTCAGAAAGCGGGCACGAGGTTCTCTCTCTCTCTCCCCGTCTCGCACACTCGCTCTACCAGTTCTTCTTCCGGCGGCACGGGAAAAACATCAGCGAAAGAACATCAGCGAAGAAAAGACAAATATATAAATAAATAAAAGGATTGGACATGCTCGCTGGATTATCTTGTTTCCTTTCATTAGAAACAGAAACACCGCCACTCCACAGCCTAACGAGAGAGGGCTGAAGAGCTCTCCTGCCTCTTCCACGCGGAGCTGGAGCGCCCGCGCTGATGAGGCCGGATGCATTCATCTTCTTCACATCCTCATTAAAAACGCTCAAGAGCCAAAACTAACAAGGCGACACCTAGGCTGGACTCCTCGCATTACTTCTCCTCTTTTTTTTGCGCGTGAGAATTTCAGCCAATAATTTGCTGCAATCTTTCTTTGTGTGAAAAATATACCAGGGCACCAAGACGTGTGCTGTAATTGGTATTTGTGCAAGAAACATACAATACATGCTTTTGTCTGAGGAACACGCTGTACAATGCGTGTGATCTGTTGGTGTGGGGAATTTGTGTGTGCAGTCAGTGTTTCCATCACAATGTGCGTAACCTGTGTCTGTGTCCAGATTACAATTTGCACACGGTTCTGAGAATCTCCCCCCCGGAAGCAGGCAGTCCGCAATCGCGCGCCGCACAAAATGGCCGCTCGGATTTGTTTGGGGCCATCGGAAAAGCCAGCTCCCTTAAACAGCGCGGACGGCCTGCGTTTATGAACACAGCTCAGGTGTTTCTGAGCAGTTACAAACGCGCGAGACAAAGCGCTTCCTCCACCCGCTGTCGAGGCGAGACCCACCCTTCCTGTCCAAAGCCGGCTTTTAATAGTCGTGTTTTTTTGCTTTGTTTGTTTTTACGCGGTTAAAGCAGCCGTGTGCGCTGCGTGCGTACGCTGACACTGAGATATCTGACGTTCTTTTGGCTTTGATGTCTCGGTGGGTTATTTTTCTCCTCTCTTCCCCAGAGGCTTTTTACCTCGACGTGAGAGTAGTTTTGTTCCTTGATCATTTGCCTTTGTTCCACTCTCCTCTCCTGTCCCCTCTACTCCTGACAGGCTGGTGTTACTTTATGTAAATAAGGCTAATTATCTTTTCCAATATGTCATTAACATGAAAAGGCAGTCTCTCCCTGGCTTGTTTTAATGGGTTGCATTGATCTGAAGCTGTCGACAAGTTCATGGGATTCAAGTCATTCTGGCTGCCAGGTAGTTCTTTAAAGAAACAAATCGTGGACTTATGAGATACCTGCTGTGTTTCTAATACACCACCGCTAGGCTTTATTCCCCTCCTCAGCCTCCTTTGTAAACTGTTTTTGCAATTCTGCTTTGGATCAAAACAAAGAACAAAATAACATGTATTGAGGTTGACTCTGTCTTAAGGAAAAAATGCACAAGCATTTTGCGGTCTTCAGAAATTTGTCTAATTGGATTTGTTTTGTTTTTTTAAGTGTTGCAGATTTGTTATTTATTTGTTTTCGTTTTAAGACAAGCTTTATTTCAACTGTAAATGACCGTTTTTTAGCGGGGTTTTGGGGGGGCTTTACCCTCATCCAGAAAAAGTGGAGCAGCTACTGAATCATTCTCATTGCCGTAACCACGGTACCCTGACCCTACTCTAACCAAGGCCTTCCATGGTCACTCGCTTAACACAAGCAGTTTCGGGTGAAGATGCTTATCGTACCTATCAAAGCGAGGGACCAGCTCTATCCCCCAGCACGTAATGGCAGGATGATTGGCAGGAGCCCCTCTGAGCAGGGAGGGGGCGTGGGTGGGTAGATAGCAGAGGGCTATCTGCGCAATAATATTCTGTCACCCCAAGAAGCCCGAAACCCCTACGCTGCTACTTATGAGGAGGCAGCGTCTGAAGAGCAGGGAGAAGACGGCGCGACAGGACGCCGCCAACGCAGCCGCCCGAGACTGGCGCGCAGACGGATGTCTCAGACTCCGCGCTGACGTCGCCGTGCGAACATCTCGCCCATCTCAGCCAGCGGGGAGCCGCACCCCGCGGCGGCCGAAGTCGACGCGGAGTTCCGTTCTCTCCCCGCGGACGCGCCGTCTTACGTCATCCGGGTTTCGCAGGAACCAGCCGGAGTTTGTTTCCGCGAGCGTACTCCCGGCGTCGCGGCCTCCTTCCCCGGCAGGCTGATTGGCCAGTATTAGGAAGTGAAGAGAAATTGATTTCATTTGTCCTCACAAGGTTTGCCTCTGGCGAAGGCACAATCAGGGTTTGCTGGCAGGCACACACGGGAGCAGGGCCGCGGCGAGCAGGAGCGTAATGGCTGAATAGAGGCGTGAGAATAAAGGGGAGCTGATTGGGCTTTCAGCGGGCGATTGTCCCTCGGAGCGGCCGCGCCCGCCTTTCCTGTCCCTCCCCGCCGGTGACACGCGCCGCCGCCGAGCCGCTTTGACAGGCCGCCCGCGTGCCTCATTCCCCCGGCGCCTACGCCGCTCCCCAGCCGGGCAGCGTAATCTACCTGCCGGAGCGAAACCAACCGACGACAAAAAAAACTCATTCACCGCCAGTCATAAAGGCGTCGTTCGCTTTCTGAGGTTTTTCTTACGGTGTCATTTCAGTTCCAGCTTATGTTTTTCAGTCGGTCCAGACAGCCTTTGTGTACGGGGAAAGACTTTTTAGACACTTCCAGAACTTTCTCCCGACCTGCGGGCTTTCCAGCGGCAGGTGTCAGAGCTTTCAGGGGTCTGAGGTGTAAAAGCAAGTACAGCTCCAAAGCAGCTTGTGGAAAGACGCAGTGTTTCCAGAGGCCGTACATAAGTACAGATCCATTTCATAAAGTTTATTCACCATTATAAACGTAAATGTCAGTTTTGTTGTGCTGGTACTTTTTTCCGCCTCAGTTCTCCAGCAGTATAGGAAGCCACCCCACAATTTCCTTGAGCCCCTAGGAAATACACTCAAGCACAACCGCTGGAGACATAACATCGCTGCCCAAGCTGCTGTGCTGTTGCTAGAAGTGGATTTTCCTGCTTTAGACCGTGAATGCCCTCATATCTGTCACAGTAAAGAATCGGGACTCCAGAAACCTCCGTGTCTAAAGTATCCTTCATCGCGCACAAAAACTGCCTGAGCCAATCGGAAAGATGCGCCAAAACTGGAACGCTAGAGAGATCTGCGGAAGCGTCCCTTTCTGGCCTGGAGCTCGGCTCCTTATCTGAACTCCACGGCTTCATCAAGGCTAGGACATCTTGATTGAAAAACAGGCGCTTGGCCTCGATTCCCCCGCCCCCTCCTCTGACAGAGCGTAAAGGGCTCCAGAGGACGGGCGTGCCTCCGCGGTCTGACCCCAATAGCGCACGTGTACCAAATTTTAAAAAACGGTCACGGAAAACACAGCGTGGATGGGAGAGCAGATCAAGGGCGAGAGAATGCATCTCTTCTGTTTGATCTCCGTCTCGCTCTGCCTCCCCCCCCCCGCCCCGAGCACGCAGCGCACAGGAGCCGCACTCCACCGCCCCCCCGTGCCTAATGAATATGCTGAGATCCATTATGCGCAGGTCTTATAAAGGCAAACGTGCAGGCAGAGAGCACTAAAGGTGCTAATAATACCTTCATGTGTTTGCCTTTCATTCTGCGGAAGCGCTGGCTGGGGGGGCGGGGGAGGGGGCCCACACGCAGGAAACTTCACAGCAGAGCCCAGCCCTGCCACTCAATCTCGTCCTGGCCATTCGCACAGGGTGTCGCTTGGTAAATGGGCACTGCCAGTCAGGCCCAAGCAGCCATGTGCCCGTGCACAGGGGGTTTAGAAACTCCCTCGGCAAACACTGGCAATTTGGAGGGGGTTGAAGTTTTGGTGTCTAAAAAACGTATGCCAGAGGGTACAAGTATTTGGTATTTTTTTGTGATGCTGATACATAGAAAGCTTTCACCATGAATTGTGCACTGTCAGTGTCCTGGGGTCAGTGTTCAGTGTTCTCAAATACCATGCGACTAAAACTGCTCTAATGTACTGTAATTCAGGAATAAATATGTTTTCTCGCTTGCTGTAAGGTTACCTTTTCGGAGATACATTTAATTACAAAGTTGGCAATATGGATAGAGTTACATTATTCTATTACTGTTTGTCCTGATGTTTCATGCTTTGGCAATGCAAATTTTGTCATGCTAATAAAGCACTTTGAATTTGATAGACTATCTTTCTTTTATACAATTATATTTCCGTGCAAATGAAAAACAGTGCGTTTTGGTTATTTAGTCCTCTAAATGACACTGAAAAAAGTGTGAAATTGAAAAAAGAAACATTGCATTACATAACGAAAGTATGACTGCCTGAACCTTGGCCCCAAACCACTCATACCGCCACTGAAAACGCGTCTTTAACACTGCTACTTGTGTGGCTGTTTGGCACCATGTTAAGTGCAGCAACACTATCTGCATTTCGTTATTGCTTCCCTTTAACCTTAATCGCCAGGCCTTCTAGTACTTTCCACAAGTCAGGTCTCCGCACACTGCCAGACAGGTGCGGAACAGAGGTGACCCTTCACACAGACCGACGAGGCGTGTCTACGCATATTAATGAGCCCCAAAATGCCATATGCCCAGCCTTTCAGAGACGCAGACTTAAGGCCTACCCCTGCATGTGCCAACAGGCCGGCTGAGCACGGTCACCAGGACCGAGAGCACGGTTAAACGCACACGATCACCCGGGTAACGGTCCTTATCCTGGTCACAGTCCCATTCCAAATACCCTTCTAACATGCGCAAAGAAATATGGCGGCCATTGATATTCCTGTAAATGTGGTCTTCACAGTATCCCAAATAAGTCCTTTAAAAAACAATTCACTGCTATCTCAGTTTAGGGGAAAACTCACTTTTATACTATTATTATATTGTGTTTTTTGTTGGTCTGTTTATTGTGAACATTCATCCTCATTATATATTCTCTGGTTTTTTTTTTTTTTTTAAACATCACTGTGGTGGTTTTTTTTCTTCTGCACATAAACCACATATTCATAACCTTCAGAACCAATAGACAAAAACAAGCTTTTTAGATTGGTCACAACAAGAAGTCAGGGAGCCTAAAATAACCCAGGATTCTGTGCAAATTGACCATACAGACCCAAGTATATTTCTGGGTAGGAGGTACATTCCACATAAGTGACTAAGTATTCCACACTTAAACTGAGAGTCTGTTTTATTCAGGTCATGGCTATCCGTTTACATGACCCATGTCACAATGGAAATATGTAAATATTCATATTAATGTTGGAGTGTTACTTTGCACATAAAGGCAGTCAGCGTGGCTGATTGTAGTGCTTCCTGCTTTGACTGTTGCTGGCTCAAAGAGTGCTATTGATTCTGGCCTGTAATATGGATGCCACTCTTGTTAACCCACTGAATGCACTTAGGCGTTTGACTTCCTGCGTCACTCTGGATAAGTGCGTTCCCTAAATGAACGTAATGCCTTGTGCGGCTCTGTGGGCTGGTCCGTCACCCCACACTGAAGAGGCGCAAAGGGAGCGAGCGCATCCCATTACCTCGTTTCACCCAGGTGTTTGGGTACACAGTTTGGAATTTGAATTCAGCCTCTAGCTCTAAAACCAGAGCAAAATTAAAGGAGTTCCTGTTCTTTTATTTTTTGTAGGACAAAGACAGGACAGGGACCTTTGTGCCCAGAATGATTACGTGTCTTTTTTTCTCTTCTTACCCTGTGATGGGGCATTACTGATTCAGAGCCACATCCGCTAAGCCAAAGCAAAATAAAAGCCAGGCCCAGTTCAGCAGCATCCAATTTAAAGGCTACTGGGATTAAAAGGAGGAAGGGCCTCAACCTTGTGTGTGAGAAATCCGTCTTACAGCTGCCACCTAATAAACAATTCCATTACCCGGCCTTCCCTGGGTGAAATTAAATGTCATGGTTAAGTGGAATGTCTAATGTGGGAATTCGTGCACTTTTTTGCGCATGCTTACGCATGCTAAAATTTCATAGTTCCATTATCTGTCCCTGTGTATATGCAGTACAACACAGATAAAACACAGAGCAAGACAGCGTTGCAAAGATTGCTCTTCTTTTTGAAGGGAGGTGGGGGGGGGTGGAGGTTGGACCGGGGGGTTTGCTGCAATTCTTCCAAAGCAAACAAAACATAAGCCCAAGACAAAAAAAAAAAGAAAAAGATTGGGGGAGAGGCATCCTTGGGGACTGCAAATGGAAAGCCTCATCAGTGTACACAGGGCTCTCAATAACAGAATGAATGCGCTCTACGCTCACAAACTGCACCACAGCTCGTTCATAAACGCGTCTGCACCAGGCTGTCTGGCACACACGTGTGTGTGTGTGTGTATACACAAAAACACTCTGCTCCAAGTGAGCGAGTGAGAGAGAGAGAGAAACAGTGAGAGAGAGAGAGAGAGAAACAGTGAGCGAGTGAGAGAGATAAAGTCAGGGAGTGAGTGAGAGAGAGAGAGAAACAGTGAGTGAGAGAGAGAGAGAGAGAGAGACTCCCCTTTAATGCCCGGCCCCTTGGTTTTATACCAGTCGGCCCACCGGCTCCAAACGCATTAAACTGTTTTGCTGAACCTCCCAGCTGCTCTTTACTTATTGACACAAATTATCTTTAAGTGGCTCTCCTGAGACCAGAGGGGATCGCAGCACTTTCCCCAACTTCTGAAGTTGTGTTTTCACCCTCTGCGAACTTCATTTTCCCCTCCTCCCTTTTCAATCTCTCTAGAAAATTATGAATATAAACACAGACACTCGCCTGCACTTACTGACTTCCACTTTGGGCCTTCCAAATGGCCAGTGGCAGGATAGGGAGAGCACTGGGGCTTTTATGACATTCATAATCCGCAGTGAATGTACTCTGTCCATTAAACAAGGAACGAAACGTACCAAAGGTCCAACCTATTACCCCCCAGTATATGCACACCCATACATTAAGTATGATACAACCTACACAGTGCACAACTGCCCTTTCTTAAAAACGGCCATTTTGAAAAATGATAGCATGACAACTGCCATTGCTTCTAGTGAACTGCCCATAAATGCCACTCACAATATGAACCCAACCCCCTCCTCCGCAACCCCAACAACATCCATCCTGACTCCGCACATCACTGCTCAGTCAAAAATGTCTGAAATGTCGCTTCCACCAGATCCTGAACACATCTATTCCGCGGTGCTGTTGCCTGCTCCAATGACATCACGAGCTGCAGTGATGTCATTTGGGCCTGCACATTTGCAGGCGCTGGAGAGGTTCACAGCAGTCCACGTCCCAGGCCTGCTTGCAGAGAGAAGACAAACCGGCAGTGAGTCAATCCCACATCGACCTTGGGAGCTCCTTTTCTGATAACGGGAGTGAGCGGGCGTCCGAAAAGAGATGACTCATATTGATTTAAGGGGGAAAAAGTCAGGCTCGCTGACCCTGGAAAGCTCCGGCCAGACAAACAATGGGCAGCTCTGCTTTCAGTGGCCGCTGATGTCCCTGAAGAGCACACACACTCACACTCACAGACACTCGCTCGCACGCACACACACTTGCACGCACACACTTGCGCTCGCACACACGCCCGCACAGTTCCTTTGCTTTTTCTTAAGAATACACATATAGGCATAACAGAAATCAATGCGTGTTATATGGGATTGGAAACACATTAAAGCTTTATATCTCAAAGGCAAGCTTCCTGCAGGTAAGACTATTTAATTTAAACCCCTGCAGGTGCTTTAAATTCTGCAGATATACTGTGGATAGCTGGAAGTCCATGAACGTGCTTTCCAGAGCAATTCCTTCAAGTTCAACACTTTCAACAATATAACTCATTATATTGACAAAAACTCTATTGCCAGAAATGTGTCCAGTACAAAGTGTTTTCTCAAATCTGTGCTAAATATCAGAATTAAACTGTAGAAGAACTTTGAAGTTGGAAAGGTACAAATTAAAATTTTAGTGGTTTGAGTACCATAAATTTTTACCATAAGTACCCATGAGACTGGCAACCAGCCTATTCTACTGTCTCCAGGACAATGAGAAAGTAATTAGGAAATTATCAAATTTAATGAAAAGGCCCAGCAAGCCCACTCTGGCCCTTAGGCACCTTAAATTAGCCCTCTCTGCACACCATGGCAGAACAAAGGTCTATGAGAAATTTGAACCCGTAACCCCCTTCCACACCCTTTCTACCCCTTTCTATATTCTTAAGTACCACTCTATACTGCACTATATAACAACTCAGCTTGACATAAAAAAAACAAGCCATGTTTGCTCAGGGTAGAAAAACAACTTCCAGTGTTCTCTTCTCACTTTTGGTGGGTATTTCAGACGGATCTTTCAAAGTTGGCTGATCTCAAAAAGAACACATTTACTTTCTCAGATAATTTCTGAACATGGAATAACATCAAGCTGTAGTAATAATCCACTTTGCAAATTTCCCGTGTTCCCTTTATGTGTAAAATATGGGATAACAGACTAGTTTACCAGTAGTTTGTGCTAGTTAGATTGCTATCAAACTAGCTAAGTGTGAGTTTTGCAGTTGACAGCTTAACTAACATTAGCAAGCAGTGGAAGACAGACACTGCAAATGATCAGCCTCTGCTGGCTAGCTAGTTAAAGTGAGGAGTGGAAGACCCACATTTGTGACCCCTCAGCCACTCTTGCAACCATACAACAATGCAATACAAAATAAACTGAAGTCCTGATTCAAATATATGATACAGTGCTGAAGTTATATGCTCATGCTAATACTCCAGAAAGCTAAATTATCAGATCAGAGCAACAAAGAGGACAGTAGGACAGGTGCATTACTATGGCTGACGCCTCAACTATGCACTTGCTTTTTGAAGCCTCTGAAACACTTGGAGCATTCCTCCCTCTAGATGTCTTAATCCAGGTCTAACACTAGAGACATGCATATAAGGATAAACCCAGCTTCACTAAATATGGTTGATTGTGGCATATTGCATGTCTGTTAACAGTAAACACTAGTGGCTAGTGTCTGGCCAGAACTACAGAGAGTTTTCTAGCCGGCAGTGGCCTTGCGGCTTTGTGTGCAGGCTTTCTGATTTATGATGCATCACATTCTGAACCCAAACGCCTCGCATTCATTGGCCCAGCAGGGGAATGACACAAATAAATAAAACAGCTTGTGTGTGTGTGTGTGTGTGTGTGTGTGCGCACCTGTGTGTTACTGTGTGCATGTAGGCTTAGACGGATATGTGCCCTTGCTTGTCCGTGTGTATGTATGTGTGTGCGCATGTGAGTATGTGTGCGTGTGTTTGTGCGTTCACGCGTGTGTGGGTGTGTTTGTTTGTGTGTGTGAGTGTGTGTGAGTATGTGTGCGTGTGTGTGTGTGTGTGTGTGTGTATGTGTGTGTGTGTGTGAGTATGTGTGCGTGTGTGTGTTTGTGTGTGTATGTATGTGTGCGTGTGTGTGTTTGTGTGTGTATGTGTGTGTGTGTGTGTGTGTGTATGTGTGCGTGTTTGTGTGTGCATGTGTGTGTGTGTGTGTGTGAGTATGTGTGTGTGTGTGTGTGTATGTGTGCGTGTGTGTGTTTGTGTGTGTATGTGTGTGTGTGTGTGTATGCATGTGTGCGTGTGTGTGTGTATGTGTGCATGCGTGCGTGTGTGACAGAGACTGTGCCAGTGCTTGTGGACATACATGTGCATGTTGTAAAGCGCACGCTATGCGTACTGTAAGGATCACTTGGTATTCGGCCTGGCCTTCCAGGCCTGAGCACTTGCTGATTCTGCTCATGCCGGCTCTAACATTTGCTTGTAGCTTCCTGCTGCGCCTGATATTTCTCGCTGTGCCCTTTGAATATTTCTTTTAATAAAAGTCTGAGCGCTGTAAATGTAAACAGATGGCTCTGTGCGTCTCCTCGCTGCTCCACGCTGCTCCTCACTGTCGCGTCGCGCCGAACACACTTCCCCAACACCGACTCTGGCATTTCCAACAGAGAGGCGCCGTGTTCCGCCCCGCCGTCCGCCTCGGCCGAGGGGCCGTCTCACTGCGCGAGCGTGCGGCTAATTAGAAAAAACCCTCACGGCCACGTCTCTTTGGTTAGATTTCAATTACCGCCAACGTTCCCTTCCGCCCGCGTTCCAGCCTGATTATCCGACGGACTTAAATGCGATCTTCCGGGAAGTTAAAGACAGATCAATCTAGCTTTAAGACGCGAACGCGGATCTTTAAACTGTCGAGAGAGGGAGAGACAGAGGGACTTAAATGGGAAGACCCAATCTTTAAAGTGTTAGCGTCTCACAATGGCCTTTTAATTAACTGGAGCGGCTGCAGCATGCGCACCCGGCTCTTGACTCCCAACTTCTGTCAGACAACCTCGTCAAAGGCCACTTTTCCTCAAGTTCTAAATTACGGGTCTGATTCAAAAGCCATTTCATTTACATCATTCCACTGACTCCGTTTGATGCCGGAGACCCAGATTAATTGGCGACATCTATTAATGTGTCCTCCATGGATCCCTGTGAAACCCTGATCTGAATTCCATCAAACGCTTTTTAAAGGACGTAGAAGAGGCCTATTAAGTGTGTGAATGTGTGTGGGCACACATTAATGTGTGATTGTGTGCGCGTCACGTGTATGTGTGTGTGCGCGCTGTGTGTGTGTGATGGTGTGTGTGTGTGTGTGTGAGGGTGGGTGTGCACGTCACGTGTGTGTGTGTATGTTGTGTGTGCGCGTGTGTGTGTGTGTGTGTGTGTGTGTGTGTAGGTGGGTGTGAGCATCACGTGTGTGTGTGTGTGCGGGTGGGTGTGCACATCACGTGTGTGTGTGTGTATGTTGTGTGTGTGCGCGCGGGCGTGTGTGTGCTTTTGTATGCCCCCTTTTACATTCCACTTCCTTGGCTCCCTGTTTGGACACCTGGGTCCTCCACTGCTATACCTATGGCCCAGAGTGCACTGCACTGACATTCTACTCGGCCCCCTCAGAAGATAACCCAATTTCTCCCTGCTCAACAGCTGGAGTAATATGCAGAAGTCTTGTTTTCCACCTCCTCCAGCACAGCAGCAATAGCATATTCAAATGAAGGGCAAAGGATGCACATATGGGCAGCACCGAGATGAGGCATGACAAGACTGCTGAAAACCCACTGAATTTTTAACCTTCTGCAGCGTCTTAAGGACCTTGTGCAATCCATTCTTCTCTCATGTTTATAGTATGCATGCATTTTTAAACAGGAAAATAAATTCCTCTCTTCAATTTTTATGTGAAGTAAATACAAGAGCTGCGGTGGCAGCAACGAGACTGCTTCCAATTGGCAGCCGGCTAGACGAGGCGCTGCTGATTGGTTAAAATGTAGCCTCACTTGATCGGCTTTTCTGTATCCTCCGGAGGAATAAAGCCTGGTCATAAAAGCACTGTTTTGGAGGATAAGCCAGCCCAAATTGAAAGGAGGAGCCCAGTTGATCCCCTCTCAAAGGCTTCATGTGATGAATCACAACTAGGGGCGGTAAATTCAGACCTGATACGCTGGCAGTCCGTGTCCACCCGAGAACACTGCTGCTGAAAACATCAAGCGATTGGAGGGTTTCGTCCAATATGAGATTTTTTTGCCGCAACCAAGTATTCAGGCTTCATTTTCTAAACAGCTGTACACACCAGTGCCGATGGAACCACAGTAAAATCTGCTTCAGAGGGGTTAAGCTGGAACTTTCTCCCCTGCCGTGTCCACGAAAACAGCCTTAAGAGATCATATTCTGCAAATTACAGATTACTTTTAAAAAAATAATAAAAAATCAATTTAAACTGCGGGATATTTTAATTCTTGCTTCAGGACAAGACCCCGGTGGGGAATCAAACCTGCAGAATAATGCTAGACTCGTTCAGACAAAAACACCCAGTGCATCCATGAGTCCAGCAAAACACTGCTTTTACCATGGGGGGAGGGGGGGGCTCAATTTCACCAGCTTGGCTCGGAACAGCTCGGCACAGCACAGCTCAGCACGGCTCCAAGGTGGCACTTCTGAGCCAGAAGTTGCTTGTTCGGGGTGCGATGGCGATTCGAGATTTTTATATTCAATCTTTTTTTTTTTTGTATCTTTTCCTCGCAATTACGACAAAAAAAAAAAAAAAAAAAAAAAGAAGCTCTGAAGAGCAAAGAGGATTCAGCAGGGTTCCTGCAATCAATACCACTGCTTCTGAAAGAGGATTATTCAAAACAGAGGGAAAACGCGGAGAGAATAATGTGTTTATGAAAAGCCTGCGGGCTGCCTGATAATTACCCAAACGACCCTGTGGCCCTCCGGACTCCGCTGAAGAGGGGACGGCGCGGCGGGGGACGGGCCTGTTACGGCACCAGGAGTGATGTGACATTTACGCCGTGTGCACTCACTGCGCATAATCAGATCGCCTTGGAAACGGCTACAGATGGGAGCGCGGCGCTCTTCTTGACTCGCGCTTTAAGACGACAGGGAGGTGCGGAGCGCGGTCTCCCTCAGCAGCACGGCGCGCAGGGGCACACAAGCGGGCACAGAAGGGCAATGCCAGGGCCCTTCTTCATGAGCAAATGAAGACAAATCAAAAAAAGTCAAAGGGACACACAGCCTTCGTAGCTTCACTGCTGTCGGTCAGTCTGTCTGAAGGCATATCCCAGAAACGAGAAATCTCACCATTGATGTCAAGCAAGCTACAGAATGTGTGAAACAGTGAGACTTTGACAAATATGACGTGTGATTCACAGGTCAGCCCCTAGAGGGAGGTAGTCAGTTAGAGGCATCAGAGGTCAAAGGTCTTGGACAAGGGTGGTCAACCCTGGTCCAGGAGAGCCACAGGGCTAGCTGGTTTTTCATTGTTACTCAGCACTTCAATGATCAGTAAAAAAGTTGACGACCCGGACAGAAAGCCACCTCACCCATTAGTTCCAGGGCTAGGCCGCTAACTGAAATGTAGCTAAACATCTGAAAGTCCCTGCATTAAACCAGGAAGTATGCCAAACATGCATCACTGTACTGCCTAATTCAAACTGGCATATTTCTTCCGAAAAACAAACAATTAAAGATTAAAAAGGAAAACAGCTCATCACTCCAGTAGCAGATGGCACAAGATGAAATAATTTTTTTTTAAAACCACACAGAGACACACACAGGACAGGGTGTGTGCAGACACACACACACACACAGTTCACAGACGTGTGTGCAGACACGCACACACACACCGAACACAGACACTGACCTTTGGCTTCGGCTGGCAGGGACAGCGGAGGGGAAGCAGCAGGAGGTGCGGAGAGGAGAGAGGAGGAGAGAGATGAGCGTTAGCCATGCAGGTAGGGGGGCAGGCGCGGCCATATGGAGGCTCGGACGTTATGAAGAGCAGGAGGAAAACAGAGACACTTCATACTGCGCGGTAAGTGAGTTAGGCGCTCGTCTGTGTGCAGACACAAATCAAGTTAAAAAGCCATTAAAAGGCATAATTGACCATGCAGACACAGTGACTCAACAAGCAGGTCACTTCTCCCCCCCGATGCGCGTGTGCGTGCACCAGTGTGCATGCGTGTGGTGCCAGTGACTCGCACAGTGTGCATGCTTGGGTTTACAGTGGCGCTGTGTGCCAAGTGTGCGCGCATCTGCGTGTGTGCTTGTGCGCACGTGTGTGTGCGCGCATCTGCGTGTGTGCGTGTGCGCACGTCTGCGTGTGTTTGTGTTGCAGGGGCAAATTAGAAAACACCTGGTTGTCAATGGCAGATCTCTCTGCATGAGGTGGGGGAGAAGGTGAGGGGAAGGTGGTGGGCTGTGGGATTACACGTCACACAGAGAGACTGTCGGATCTGTCGGATAAGTGATAACCCAGGACACGGTGGTTTTTTTCTCCCAGCCAAAAAATACCTACAGGTATGAAATAAACTCTAACATCAAAGTCATTTTACACCGCAAAGAGAAATTTAAAATTTTCATTATTATTAAATGTCCAATCCGTGGCATGCTTTGTATTGGCTACTACTACTCTATTATTTTTGAAATGGGAACATCAAAATGTGGTCCTTGGGTTAATAGCTTTTTGTATGTAAAGATGATCTTTATCCGACTAGAAACGTTTACAAAAGTAAGATTAAATGCGAGAACTGAATTCCCAACACAACCACGCCACAGGCAATTTTACAGAGGAGTCAGCCCTAAGTATCAGGATGAGTAGGAGCAGGAAAAGGAGGAAGAGAAGTGACCGATCCTGGGCTGACGTGACTGCATAGTTGATTAAACCTGGTCAAATTCACAGCCCTTAGTGAGGGTGCGGGTCCTGAGCGTGTGAGGGAAGACGCGCACGGTGCAGCTGCGACAGCGCGGCAGACCCTTCAGCAGGCCGCTAGCGCACCTGCACGTGCGCCGCCGTTAAGCGCAAGCCTTCAGAGGCCAAATGAAAGGGGAGATCAGACGGCCCCGCGCCGCCATCATTAGCCGCTGTTTCATTCATGATTACAATGACAACCTGGAGCGCGCTTAAAGAGAGCGACACGGGCTAGCCCCGATCCCCGCGGACGCCCCTGAAAGGCCCGGCCGCGTCGGAACGAACAAAAACAACATAAAATAAAAATAAAAACTTCACAGGGCAGCGCGGCCTCTCATTTACCCGCCAACTGCCCACCTGCACAAGGAGGGTCGCTTCCGCGCGATTTCACACGCACATAGAACGAGATTTAAACTGTGCGCTGGGCTGGCAGAGAGGACTGTGGGCCAGCTCTGTCTTTGACCCATGCTGAATAGGACTTTTGCTACTTTGGTTCGTTAACTGAAATTGTTTGAATCTTCGTAAAATTTTAAACATGTAAACCCGTGGCCACTGTGAAATGAGGAGCCCAGCTGTGCTCTGTGTTATGCTCATGCAATCTCTCGGCATCAGAGACAGACAGACAGGCCACGTTATTGTTTTGTCTGCAGGGTGTACCGTTAGGCAGCCTAAAAATAAAGTTCATGTGTGGGTCATGCTGTCCACACAGCCTGTAGGCTAGATTCCAAATGGAGAAGCTGAAAGAAACGTAATTACAGCGCACCTCAGAAGTGCCATTTGGAAATATTACGGGTTGTATGCCGGAGGCGAAAAAATAATAACCAAGGAGAAAGTAGCCTGCAACATATCCAAAGGCTGACACTTTTTAGTAAGCTATGCCCTTGTAAGGAATTCATGATGGGCTCGTTATTTATTTTCTCTTTTGTTTGAGCAGTGGTTCATCCACCGATACATTTGATTGCTGTGAACAAAATCATTAACATTGGTATGACTTTTTATTTTGTATAATGAAACTTCAAGATGCTGTTGTCATACTGTAGCATCGCATAATCATATATTCCTAGTTACAGCATAGCACGTTTAAGCTATTTAGCTGAATGTTTAATGGGAAATTCCCATTGGTAATAATTATTACATTAAGGGGGCATTTTATTGAAATATTGATGGTAGAAATCCTAATTTTGCTTATTCAAACTCAATCTTTGGCACAAGCGACAGCCCCACTGCAGAAGGACACGCGGGAGCAGGTGTCCCAGCAGGACCCGGAGGCGCCGAATGAGGAGGCTGCAACAGCACAGGATACACAGCTCTCCAGCTCCAGCTGCAGGGCACTCAGACTGAACACACACCTCTGCAGCTACTGAGCTCAGAGCGGAGCCAGCCTGAAACACTGAGTCCGTTAGGGAAGGCGTGAGGGATTCACTGCAGATCTGCACTTTAAACGCACACGCCACACACGTGCGCTAAGCACAAACGCACACGCCACACACGTGCGCTAAGCACAAACGCACACGCCACACACGTGCGCTAAGCACAAACGCACACATCACACACGCGTGCGCTAAGCACAAACGCACACATCACACACGTGCGCTAAGCACAAACGCACACGCCACACACGTGCGCTAAGCACAAACGCACACGCCACACACGTGCGCTAAGCACAAACGCACACGTCACACACGTGCGCTAAGCACAAACGCACACATCACACACACGTGCGCTAAGCACAAACGCACACGTCACACACGTGCGCTAAGCACAAACGCACACGTCACACACGTGCGCTAAGCACAAACGCACACGTCACACACGTGCGCTAAGCACAAACGCACACGTCACACACGTGCGCTAAGCACAAACGCACACGTCACACACGCGTGCGCTAAGCACAAACGCACACGTCACACACGCGTGCGCTAAGCACAAACGCACACGTCACACACGCGTGCGCTAAGCACAAACGCACACGTCACACACGCGTGCGCTAAGCACAACGCACACGTCACACACGTGCGCTAAGCACAAACGCACACGTCACACACGCGTGCGCTAAGCACAAACGCACACGTCACACACGTGCGCTAAGCACAAACGCACACGTCACACACGCGTGCGCTAAGCACAAACGCACACGTCACACACGTGCGCTAAGCACAAACGCACACATCACACACGTGCGCTAAGCACAAACGCACACGCCACACCCGTGCGCTAAGCACAAACGCACACATCACACACGCGTGCGCTAAGCACAAACGCACACATCACACACGCGTGCGCTAAGCACAAACGCACACGTCACACACGTGCGCTAAGCACAAACGCACACGTCACACACGTGCGCTAAGCACAAACGCACACATCACACACGTGCGCTAAGCACAAACGCACACGTCACACACGTGCGCTAAGCACAAACGCACACGCCACACCCGTGCGCTAAGCACAAACGCACACATCACACACGCGTGCGCTAAGCACAAACGCACACATCACACACGCGTGCGCTAAGCACAAACGCACACATCACACACGTGCGCTAAGCACAAACGCACACGTCACACACCCGTGCGCTAAGCACAAACGCACACATCACACACACGTGCGCTAAGCACAAACGCACACATCACACACACGTGCGCTAAGCACAAACGCACACGTCACACACACGTGCGCTAAGCACAAACGCACACATCACACACACGTGCGCTAAGCACAAACGCACACATCACACACGCGTGCGCTAAGCACAAACGCACACGTCACACACACGTGCGCTAAGCACAAACGCACACATCACACACGTGCGCTAAGCACAAACGCACACATCACACACGTGCGCTAAGCACAAACGCACACGCCACACCCGTGCGCTAAGCACAAACGCACACATCACACACACGTGCGCTAAGCACAAACGCACACATCACACACACGTGCGCTAAGCACAAACGCACACATCACACACACGTGCGCTAAGCACAAACGCACACATCACACACGCGTGCGCTAAGCACAAACGCACACGTGCTTCACGCATAAATGCACACTTTACACGCTAATGCTGGTGAAAAACATTTTGGAAAATCCCACCAGTCTTATTTCATATAAAACTATAGCCACTGTTTGCAGAAATTATTACCATCTCACATATGCGCATGCATGCACATGCACATACACACACACACAGGCATACATCAGCACAACAAGACAAAGGTAATGTGCTTTCAAACTGATTCAGTTCGCAGCTTACAACCGAGACCACCCTGTAACCTCTAAAGATAACACTTAATTTTAACAGATGTTTATCAAGAAAACAACAGCAGAGACAGCAGTGTTTTGAATGTGTGCGTCTGGAAGGCCAGGGATAAAACAGAAAGTTCTTCCTGTCAGAGCAGTTCATACAAAAACAAGCCGGTTTTTTTGCCCCATTTTTTATATATAAAAAGCCACATAACAGCAGATAAATAATACGCTAACTACCTTTTTTGAAGAAGCCTTGGTTTGTATTATCTGTGTTTTATGAGAAAATTGGTTTATAAGAGATATGAGATGTAATCTGGAGAGAATAAACTAATGTAGCCTTTCTGCTGCATGTTGCTGTGTGTGATAGTATCAGAATAATGTACGGGTAGGGAACAGCAGCCGTGCCTGGTGTTCCAATGATCCAGGAGAAGCACTTTCCCCCAGCCACTCACCACTGCCACATCCTGATCATCACACAGCACCACATGCATGGAGATACACACAGACACACACACAATCACACAAAAAAAGAAAAACACAGAAACACACACACATGCACAGAAACACACACATTCATTCACACACAGACACTCGCATGCATAGACACACACACAGATAGAGACAAGCACACACTCAAGCACACACACACACACACACACACACACACACACATACACACACAGCGTACGGTGTCACGCAAAGAGTTGCTTGCACTTGGTGACAGATCGCACAGCGAATGCGACACGGCGAATGCGACACGGCGAACGCGGAACGGCGAACGCGGAACAGCGAATGCGACACAGCGAACGCGGAACAGCGAACGCGACACAGCGAACGCGACACAGCGAACGCGGCACAGCGAACGCGACACAGCGAACGCGACACAGTGAACGCGGAACAGCCCTCTGCTGCCAGGACGTGGCCCGTTAGAACGGCTCCAGCTCCTTCTCCGGTTTACTCCGTGGGGCTCGACCCCCCCGGAGCGTGGTCGCTGTGGTGACTGAAGAGCAGTCAGGTAGCGGTGCTGCGCGGGAGCGCGGCTAACCATCTGGCTCAGATACGGCGTGCGCGCGCTCAGCGCTAACGATAATAAACGAGCAGCAGCGCGGGCGCGCACAGCTGGGCTCACCTGGGCTGGGCTGCTCCAGCCTGCTGTCACAGCAGGTGGGTGTGGGAGGGGGGGGGGGCATAAATGGGAAAATCACACCCCTTTGAGTCTGCAATGGGAGGCTACACCCGCTCTTTTGGAACAGGCCCGCTCACCCGGCCAATCAGGGCGTCTCATTCCTCTGTGAAATAGCGCTCTCTAGAGGAGGAGGGTCCCAGCCCACTCTCACCCCTGTAAGGAATGGAATTAAGAGCGTGGGCAGGAAGGAGAGAACCAACCAGGACCAGGTCATCCTGTCATAGGCCAGCTGGGGCCTGCAGCACAACTGGCTCCAGCATCGGCCAGAGAGGGCAGGGCTTTCATTCAGCCGCAACGCCAGCGTCATCACAGCCCAGCCCCCTCACCGTACCCACTGCACGCTCCCTCTCTCTCACTCTCTCTCTCTCACTCACTCACTGTCACTCACACACCTTCTCTCACTCACTCACTCTCTCACTCACTGTCACTCACACACCTTCTCTCACTCACTCACTCACTCTCTTACTCACTCACTCACTCTCTCACTCACTCCTCTCTCACTCACGTCACTCACGCACCTCCCTCCACCCCACTCAACTGCCTGCACTACGTGTCATCAAAAACATTCTCCATTAATTAAAAAAAAAAATCAGAAGACTCACTTGATTCTCACCGCAACTGTCACCCGACCTTTTGCACTCGGCCTCACTCCTCTGACGTAGCCGCATCCTGCTCTACTCATGTCCTCACACCACATTCACGCCTGTCATCGGCACACACCTTCTCTCCGTACACATCATCTACCATGTCACTCACACACCTTCTCTCCCTCACTCACTCACTCTCTCACTCACTGTCACTCACACACCTTCTCTCACTCACTCACTCACTCTCTCACTCACTGTCACTCACACACCTTCTCTCACTCACTCACTCTCTCACTCACTGTCACTCACACACCTTCTCTCACTCACTCACTCTCTCACTCACTGTCACTCACACACCTTCTCTCACTCACTCACTCTCACTCACTGTCACTCACACACCTTCTCTCACTCACTCACTCTCTCACTCACTGTCACTCACACACCTTCTCTCACTCACTCACTCACTCTCTCACTCACTGTCACTCACACACCTTCTCTCACTCACTCACTCTCTCACTCACTGTCACTCACACACCTTCTCTCACTCACTCACTCTCTTACTCACTCACTCGCTCACTGTCTCACTCGCACCTCGCCGGCCTTCCCACCCCAGCTGCAGACGGGCCTGGCGCGTAACGTGGGCTTGGCGGAATGTCATAATTAACAGTTTGAATAAGGCCGCATTTAATTTTAATGAGGTGGGTAATTGAAAGTCAACAGCCTTTTCCCAGGGCTAAATACAATCCTATCAGAAGGACACACATTGATTTACTGTACAGGGCCGCAACTGTCCCCGATTTATAGGACACGTCTGTGGCCTTCAGCTCCTCTGACGTAGCCGCGGAGTCCTGCATCGTACTTCATGTCGCTCAGGCAGAGCCACAGGTTCAGCGCTCTTTGCATCGGGCACACATTTCAGTGCTCCAGTAACAGCGCAAATCAATCAGCCCACAGTTCTGTGCAACAGCAAAAATATTTCAGTCTGTTTTTTTGTTTAACGGTAGAAATCATTCACTCCAGTCTTCTGCACAACAGTATACATTTTCAGTACATTTTTCTTTGAAAAAGTAGAAATCATTCAGTTCAGTGTTTGGCACAACACATTTTTCCAGTCCAGTTCTGTGACAGTAAAATATTCAGTCATGTGTTGTGTAACGTAGAATTTTCATCCAGTGTTCGTGTAACAGTAGACATTTTTCAGTCCAGTTTCTTAGCAGTAGAAATTATTCAGTCAGTGTTCTGGTACAGTAACAATTTTCCCGTCCAGTGTTGTGTAACAGTAGAATTTTTTCAGTCCAGTGTTCTGTGTAACAGTAGAATTTGTTTCAGTTCAGTGTTCTATGTAGCAGTAGAAATGATTCAGTCCAGTGTTCTGTGTAACAGTAGAAATGATTCAGTCCAGTGTTCTGTAGCAGTAGAAATAATTCAGTCCAGTGTTCTGTGTAACAGTAGAAATTATTCAGTCCAGTGTTGTGTAACAGTAGAATTTTTTCAGTCCAGTGTTCTGTGTAGCAGTAGAAATTATTCAGTCCAGTGTTGTGTAACAGTAGAATTTTTTCAGTCCAGTGTTCTGTGTAACAGTAGACATTTTTCAGTCCAGTGTTCTGTAGCAGTAGAAATTATTCAGTCCAGTGTTCTGTGTAGCAGTAGAAATTATTCAGTCCAGTGTTCTGTGTAACAGTAGAAATTATTCAGTCCAGTGTTCTGTGTAGCAGTAGAAATTATTCAGTCCAGTGTTCTGTGTAACAGTAGAAATTATTCAGTCCAGTGTTCTGTGTAACAGTAGAATTTGTTTCAGTTCAGTGTTCTATGTAGCAGTAGAAATTATTCAGTCCAGTGTTCTGTGTAGCAGTAGAAATTATTCAGTCCAGTGTTCTGTGTAAAAGTAGAAATTATTCAGTCCAGTGTTCTGTGTAGCAGTAGAAATTATTCAGTCCAGTGTTCTGTGTAGCAGTAGACATTATTCAGTCCAGTGTTCTGGGTAGCAGTAGAAATGATTCAGTCCACAGTTCTGAATGGGTACAGCAGATCTCTGAATACTGCGCTGGAGCACGTCTGCACTGAATCTCTCATTATGGGTTGCATCCTAATCGGGAAAAGGAGTTGAGGTAATGCACCTCATCTCCGAGCCTAACGTATGCATGCAAATCACACAGTCTGGAGATGCCGCAAGGCAAAGACAATAACGCTTCCGTGGCCTGCTTTGTCACTGAAGATGAACCGCCCTTGATGAAATACGACCTGCGTGGAGACTGAGCGCTCAGCGAGCGTGTGCACGGCAGTGTGAAAGGACAAACAGAGGACGCCACAATCCCGCCAGCTTCCCCGACAAGAGCGCGTGCCATCGCACGCCAAACGCACACGTACACACACAGGCCCCGGGAGGGGAAAGTGTTTGGCTTCGCTTTGTAAACACTTCCTCCTTGGTGACAGAAGTCAATCATCCCCGTTCAGGTGGACAGAATTGCTGCATCACACTGGCGGACACTTTTGGTAGACGCTAATCTGTCAATGTTCATCAGGCCCTTTTCGTCGGACGCTGAGCGAGCTGCTGGTGCTCAGTCGTAAGCACACTGCATTTTATATAGCTTTAGCAGTCCATCTGCAGCGGACATCTGGTTGGTCAAGGCTGACTAGTGTTGCATGGGCTGGCTAGCTGCGGGTTCGTTCACATTATCATGCGACCGCGGTGGCACCTCTGCCCTTCTGCTAGTCCCTGTAGTACTGTGTGGCCAGTAGGGTGTAAATAGTCACAGGATCTCCTGTAGTACTGTGTGGCCTGTGGGGTGTAAATAGTCACTGGCTCTCCTGTAGTCCTGTGTGGCATGTAGGGTGTTAAATAGGCACTGTCACTCCTGTAATACTGTGGCCTGTAGGGTGTTAATAATCACCGGCTCTCCTGTAGTCCTGTGTGGCCTGTAGGGTGTTAATAATCACTGGCTCTCCTGTGGCACGTTGTGAACTGTAGATTGGAAAACGGTCACTGTCCAGCTGACGAGTCAAGACTGGGCAGACCAGGACAAATGCTATTATAATAATATAATATAATACTTTAACCATTTATACACCAGTAAATTGTGCAGCTTATTCACAGTTTCATAAGAATTTAATATTCACTCATAATATTCTTTTTTTTTTACTTCAGGTGACTCCACATTTCAGCAAGTTACACTTCTTGTCAAAGATTCTCAGGGGTGTTTTCCAGCCAGAGATAAATGATTTCTAATACATATTTGACTCGGGACTCACTGGGAAATAAAAATGTTAAAGAGAGGGGAAATGGCAGGTAAGAGGATACGTGGATCAGCAGAGGAGGAAGAACAGCAGCGGAGCAGCGATAGGCTCAGTGGAAAACGCTAATCACAGCTCTCACCCTCAGACTATCCCGCGAGAGAACAGCCGGCTCGGTTCATTAAAATGAGCATCCCTTTCGCGGCTACGGCGCACTCTCTTTGTAAGGGGAAATTGATTTTGCTCTGATTTTTAAGTCTATTCACACCACTGTGATTTCCCCACACAGGAGCATACCTGCTCTGAGGAGACACGAGGGGCAACTGTACCACCGCCTAGCTGCAGACGTTTGAAATGCACCCCCCACCCACCCACGTTGAGGTAAAATTGAACTTGTATCCATTTACATTTGAATATTTCAGAGATTTAATTACACTCATGTGGGTGGTTTCCCAAACCAAGATGAAGCCGAGTTAATCTTCTTTAAAAAGGCCTTTGATTCAAGCAGTATCAGCGTTTTGACTCATGCCCTGTCAGTATACCGTACTGTACCGCAAATATTCCAGGAACACACAGCGGATCAAGCTGTGTGTCAAAAAAACTGGCCAGGCTCAAACTGCTGTCCCTCAACTCCTGCACTTCCCTCAACCACAGAACAAAAGCTATGACAATCAGTAACTGTGGCAACAGATGCCACTTCATTCTACACAGCCCATCAACAGACAGTAGCATCCTGCTTCTGAGGGCATATTACAGTTCTCGTAGACGTTGCAGGATTGCATAAAGTGAATAATGTGCAGTGTTTAAATGCTTTACAAATGCGGCAGATATGTAGATGTGCATTGGTCCTTTCCTAGCTGGGATTCAAACCTGCAACATCCCAAATTACGGGCTTTGTTGGACAGCACAGACGGGAACGAACGTGCAAAAAACCCTTCACATAAACGCTGTAGCCTTTCTCCCACTCCTTTTCAGTCCATTATGGGGAGTTAGAGCCAGCGGGGTCAATGAGGGGTCGATGAGGGGTGTCGCTCGGACACGCGCTCCTGCAGAAGTGGGGTCACAGAACAGGGTCTGCAGCTCAACCGGGGCGCTTCAGCTAGCGCAGCGCGACAGGGCTAACGAGTGGGGTCAATTCCTCTCACACAGTGAGGGTGTGAAGTGGACTGCTGACCTGAACCAGTAGTCTCTGCCCACCATTCAACTCAAAGCATCCGCCCCCACCACTAGACTGGCTCAACCCCTAAGTGTAGAACCATACAAATGCAACATCATCGTGATAAAACCAGCATGTTGCTATTGTCATCATTTACTGTGCGTGCATTATAGATGCTTTATTTTAGGGAACGTGTACAAGTTGCAATTCCAAACTTTTCATTTGTACAAGTGCTTATTCAGTCATGTGATACATGTGAGGTACTGGGGTCTCAGGCACACTGGTTTTGCAACCCCTTGTGATAAACCTGCACCCTTTTCAACAGTTCCTACTCCAATTACTCATTTATAATATTTACAGACCCATATTATATATATATATATATATATAATTGGTTTTCTACTGACACGGTTATATGTGGTAATGATTGCACGGTGCTGATTACAGGCACGTGACAAAGAAGCAGGAAAATATACAGAGCGCAGAGCACGGCGCGGTAGATCTGTATCTGATCTTTTACCAGAAGTCACATTGAGAAGAACAACTCTTTTAGAAGGGAGGCCTTGGTAACACAGAGCCAGGGCAATACTGCGGCAGACACAGGTACAAAACAGGCGAACACACAGTACAAATACGAATCTCACTACAGTATTCACACATCACTATGAATACGGTCAAACTGAACATGCGGGAAAGAGCAGACGCCCAGAGGCGAAGCAGATGGAAGTTCCTCTCTTCCTGTCAGAATGGAATGCATTCTGGGAGTCTGTACTCTATGTGTGTAGGTCATGAGCACAGGTTTGTACGGGGTGCTAGAGTGGACAAAAGGCTCTACAATCATTAGAGATCCCTTTGTCCACATTCCCAAATGTCTCGACTGGCATCTAAGCTTTGGAGTCAAACTCCGCCTGTAGAAAAAAGACGGAGAAGGGAAGTGTAGAGTGCAGCTGCTGATCTTATCCCATGCCAAAACATTTCCTCCAACCCAGCTGAGGGCTTTCAAATCGCCTCTCTTTCCCTGTTGCTGGTTTCCCCCTCCTTTCCTCGTGGTTGGCTCGACCGCGATGGGAGTGTATGCAGTTCCGTCAGCCTTTGCGTAGCTGGAAGGGACAGTGTGAATCTCAACACTGCACACCTCCCACATGCAAAAACCCTTCAACAAACATTTACTCACCAGGAAGTGGCTGTGGGACTTCAACTCCCTCACTTTCTACCTCTCCCCCCCACGAACACTTGCTTTTTACAGCATTTTCCTTCCCCCAAGTCAAAACAACAGTTTATAAAGCACACATGCCCACCGACACACACACACACACACACACGTGCGCGCACACACACACAGACACAGACACACACACGCACACACAGCCAGGCGCATGCCACAGGGCACGTCCACTTCAGCTCCTCTCTGTCCAGAGAGCAGCGCTGCTTGACGTCTCTTAACTCCAGCCACTGCCGAGAGTAGCACTGCACTTCCTTTCTGAGTCTGTGCTGAACCTCTGTACCATGCACTGTGTACAGCCAGTATAAACCCCATGACTGACTGAATGAAAACTGACAGACCCTGCAGCGCACATATAGTTTCCCATATGTCTGAGCGTAAACATTATTATCCGTGTTATTTTATACAGCCTTTTCCCTCATTTTCATCAAGAGTGGAAATAATTCTGGACCAGACTACACAATAAGATGGCTAGTTTGTGCTTCAGACAGACAGAGGTAGGCCAAGGCGTTTCTCACAGTACACAAGAAACGGCCAGTTCTTCACAGCTGGCAGATTCAGCCTCCACAAACCCTGCAGGCTCTGGGGAACACTGTCACTCGGCCCTGCTGTCAACACTGGGGGCCAGGCAAAAGGACAGCATTAGCAAACAAGCACACCCACAGCATAGGACAGCGTGGCTTTCGTTTTGTTGTTTTTTTCCATTCACAGCAGTTAGGGGACCACGATACAGCTCTTCCTCCAGCACCATCAAATAAGCCCCCTCATACCCACAACACACTGTTTTTAAGCTTTCAGTTTTTAAGCCTTTCAGCATAAAAACAAAACAACCTTTTAGCAGATTATGAAGAGCCACACAGTGAATTATGATGGACGAAAGGTTATGATGTGAGTTTATCAATGGAAGCGAGACACCAAATAGGGGTTTGGGGGGGGGGGGGGTCTTATTGACTGCTGATTCTTGGTTGCTTCATACTGAGGATGTTGCATGGCATGCTTGACACAAGTCTTAGCTGTTTTCAAAACCAACAACAGCTTCAATAAGTTTCAGTGTTACTACACGGTGAAGAGTCAAGGCTGGGGAAGTTAGGACACACAGGAGAACATCTACGCTTGTCCTTCTGAGGACAGTCTAACAGCGTCTAGACTGCAGCCAGCCTGGGCCTGAACACCCAGCGCGCCTCTGCCTCTGCTACACGGCCTGGGCAGCTGTTCTACACATTAACAACACAAACACTTACATCAGCAACCACAAAACACTCGCAAACCAGTCAAGCCCCGAAAAGCGGCACAGAGCTCCCAGAAAGACCAGGGCTGTCACTTGTTGGGAATTCAGCCCAGAGCAGTGCCTTCACGCTCCGAGCAATATTTCAGAGGTGGACTTTGTGAGGTAAACATCAATAACAGAGGAAGCGCGGGTGTGACTGCAGGCCACCCTAATGAAGGTGAGCTGGGGCCTGCTGCACCTCACCTCCAACCTCAGCCTAATGAGCGCGCTCTCTCAGACCTTAGAGCTCCTCAGGGAACAGGCTCCGCTACAGGAGAAAAACCATCCATTAGTGGCCATCTTCCCCTTCATACTTTCAGCAGGAATCTCACACTATCCCCGGGCATGGACGCTTTGGTCACCTGCTGTACGCCCGCTCAGTGCTACAACATGATTAAACATGTCAGCAGCTCTGTGAGAGAGGACAGGGACAACCTGCACAACTGTGCATGCTCATGACAGAGAATTCACATTAGCACACACGCACACACACTCCTGATAAGAACCTAGGTTCCCAGCTTCATCTCCTCATCTCCCCACCCCACACACACACACACACACACACACGACACTCTCCGCACTGTACGAACGTCAGGACAGTACTCAAGATTACACTCCACCCACGGTGCCGATAAGGGCACTTTACAGCGAGAGCGCGGATCGATCCTATCAAACATCAGGAGGAGCTGAGAGCGTGTCATTTTAAAATCAATAACAACACCTGTTCCTTCCTCCATATTTCTGGCTGATTTATTTATTTATTCAGAATGTCCCTTTTTCTATCGAACGCGGGCCGCGTGGCTGGGATTACAGCGCCTCGCTGCTCGCTAGCGGCCCCCGCTGGTCGATCGGGCGCCTGCGGGCCCACCTGTTGAGCTCACGTTAGCGTGAGCCGGCCGCGCGAGACGTCGAGCGGTAAAGAAACAGCCTCTGACATCACGCGCTTGGGAGAAGAGCCTCTGCTCCTCTGCGCTCTCCCAAACGGCTAGTGCAGGTTAAGAGGTTAAAAGTGTGGTGTGGTGGGGCAGGGCGGGGCGGGGCCAGGGCGATGCTGTCGGAAGCGGGTAAATGGGGTGTGAGGTTTGATGTAATTACACATCACTTCACCAACAGCACATACAGTGCCAGAGCAGGGCTGAGCAGCAGCAGAGACCGGCTACTTTCATCTGACACAGGCCTGCAGGTCTCTCTCTCTCTCTCTCTCTCTCTCTCTCTCTCTCTCCGGGGTAGGGCGGGAGTTCCGAGGGTCAACGTGGGCCTGCGGCTATTTCTCCAAATTCCGGAGCATCTTCCTCCAACTCACCTCCCCGCGAGAAAACTGACAGACAAGGACAGACGCTACTTAAATTATTCAAATGAGAAAGCATTTTATTGTCTGTTCGGAGGAAGTGGGGGCGGGACGTGCTCGGGTTTTAACAAGAACTAATGCACTTTAAGAGGGCCCCTTAAATATTGATACAGCAGAAATGACACGCGGCGGGGATGCGTGCCGAGCTCAGCGGGATGGACGGAAACGCTGATAAGGGTGCCGTTACAATGCCGCGCTGTTCGGCGTGCAGGGGGCGGGGACTGCGCCCATTAGCACCCCAGGTATCCAATCAAAAGACATTAGTGCAAAAAGCCTGAGCGCTCAGATGAAGCACACAGCACACGGCTAAAGAGCCTGCGTCCCTGACAGCAAGGAAACTGCAGGATTACTTTCATACGCATCAATTTCATTTCAGACCTGCAACGAGGCAAGAAGCTTACACCTGACAGCTGACGGGCCTGGGCGAAACGGGCCAGCGCTCTTTCTAACTAGCTTCATCGATTGCTTCATTTCAAAGTGGAGTTCCGCTTGTTTTGTTTGCCTACATTTGCCTGCGTGCAGATTGACTGAATGAAAATGGAAACGTGGGTTTCTGGCCCGGGCTGCCTCGTGTGGGCACAGCCGCAGAACGGCCATCTCGGGGCAAACCCGCTGGCTCCCACGGCGGTGTCCAAGTTCGCGGCGCGTCCTCTTTCCGCGGGACCCCGAAGAAAGGAACGAGAAGTGGAGGACGGCGAACGGCGGCGGGGTTTGTTTAGGATCCTGTGGCGGGATAGCGGGTGTGTCCGCAGGGTGCAGCGGTATCCTGCCCTCAGACTGGGGGAATCGCGCCGGCCTTGTTAGCATGCAGCCGCTGGCTCTTCAAATGCAGACACGGGGCTGTTCTACCCCCCCCAAAAACTCATTAGTGGGACTGCTTGTGCTAACAAAAAACAGCAGAGCGGAGGGAGGGGTGGAGAGGGGAGGGAGAGAAAGTGGAGGGTGGAGGTTTAAACAGCACGTGGGAGTAGAATAAAGCAGCAAGCGGATGATGGGCTGTAATTATGTGAGCAAATGGAGTGAGTGAGTGAGAGAGAGAGACAGACAGACAGAGAGACAGAGAGAGAGAGAGAGACAGACAGACAGACAGACAGAGAGAGAGAGAGAGAGAGAGAGAGAGAGAGACAGGGAGAAAGGGCAAGGGTGAGGGAGAGAGAGGGAGAGTTTAGTTTGTAGTACTGCAAGGGTCCCACCGCGGCAGCAGAAGGCACATTTTAATGAGTGTCTCCAGTTCACAGATGAGCCCTGTGGAATTCTTATGAGCAGTCTGTGTCAGGCGGACTCACAGCGGGTGCATTCTGGGAAATTCACGACAGCCTGGTTAATGTCCGAGGGGAGGGGGAGGAGCAGAACCAAGCTAGAGAGAAGTTCTGCTCCAGAACAGAATTTTCACCTCCATTCAGCAGGTTTTTCAGACCTGCTCTTGTCCATAATCAGCCTCAGACCTGCTCTGGTTCATAATCAGCCTCAGACCTGCTCCGGTTCATAATCAGCCTCAGACCTGCTCCGGTCCATAATCCGCCTCAGACCTGCTCCGGTCCATAATCAGCCTCAGACCTGCTCCGGTCCGTAATCAGCCTCAGACCTGCTCCAGTCCATAATCAGCCTCAGACCTGCTCCAGTCCATAATCAGCCTCAGACCTGCTCCGGTCCGTAATCAGCCTCAGACCTGCTCCGGTCCGTAATCAGCCTCAGACCTGCTCCGGTCCATAATCAGCCTCAGACCTGCTCCGGTCCATAATCAGCCTCAGACCTGCTCCGGTCCATAATCAGCCTCAGACCTGCTCCGGGCCATAATCCGCCTTTTCTTTCAGCACAGCATCGCGGCCCAACAATAAATGGCACAAAAGAATGTGCTCTGATTTTTAAAGGGCAGCAAGTCCTTATTTGTCAAAGGCACTGTGTGTATGTGGTGTGAATGGCACCAGAACAGGGCTACTGTACAGCACAATATGGGATTCTTTTCAAAAGAATCCACAAGGCACAAGGACAGGGCTTTAAAATTATTATTTTTAAACATATTCGTTCATTTTTAGCTTTCCTTTTTCTAACACGAGATGATGGATCTGCATATTTCAAAACGGTCTCGCTAAACAAACACTGACTTTCAGCTCGGCGACGGGACAGAGCTTTGGGCCTTCAAAAGTTACCGAGGCATCGCTGCGCGCAGTTCTACCTTTACTTATTTCTATTTATTTCCCTTCTTCCTGCGGCTGTGAAATGTGCGCATTAAAAAGCAGCGTGAACACACCCCCAGAATGCTCCCCAGCGGAGTTAAACACCTCTAATCTAAAGGGCTGTGTGGAGGTGATAAGACTGCAGAGGCGCAGTGCTGTCTGCCGGCTCCATCGCCTTCCTTCAATCACCGCTCCGCTGTTTTTCTGCATGAAAATGACGTCCACTTTCGCGCACGGCGCTGTTTATCCCCGCTCCTCCTCGCCGAAAGGAGTAAACAAGGCGCAATTATCAGAACCCAGCCGCTCCCCTTGTCTCGGACCCGATCTGGCACCTCGGCTCGCCCCCGCTTTCCGCCCGCCGGGCGTAGCGGCGGGCTCGGATTCGCCGCGATCTCGCCGGCTGGTCCCAGGTGGCGAGGCGGCCAGCTGGGGGGGGGGAGGTAAACAGAATCGGCCATCCAGATGCCGACGGGCCCTGCGGGCTGTAACCGGCATGCCGTATGGAGCTCAGTGAGAGGGTCTCATCTGTCCTCTCAGTCACAGCTGCATAAACCTGGCGCTCACCAGCCACCTCCTCACCCACTGCAGCACGTACGCATTAGAGTACACATCTACACTACAGCATGTATGCATTAGAGTACACATCTACACTACAGCATGTATGCATTAAGACACATACACTACAGCAGTATCTTAGATACCACTCTACACTACAGCATGTACGCATTAGAGTACACATCTACACTACAGCATGTACGCATTAGAGTACACATCTACACTACAGCATGTACGCATTAGAGTACACATCTACACTACAGCATGTACGCATTAGAGTACACATCTACACTACAGCATGTATGCATTAGAGTACACATCTACACTACAGCATGTATGCATTAGAGTACACATCTACACTACAGCACGTACGCATTAGAGTACACATCTACACTACAGCATGTAGCATTAGAGTACACATCTACACTACACACGTACGCATTAGAGTACACATCTACACTACAGTATGTATGCATTAGTGTACACATCTACACTACAGCATGTATGTATTAGTGTACACATCTACACTACAGCATGTATGCATTAGAGTACACATCTACACTACAGCATGTATGCATTAGAGTACACATCTACACTACAGCACGTACGCATTAGAGTACACATCTACACTACAGCACGTACGCATTAGAGTACACATCTACACTACAGCATGTACGCATTAGAGTACACATCTACACTACAGCATGTAGCATTAGTACACATCTACACTACAGCATGTATCATAGAGTACATTACACTACAGCATGTACGCATTAGAGTACACATCTACACTACAGCATGTATGCATTAGAGTACACATCTACACTACAGCATGTACGCATTAGAGTACACATCTACACTACAGCATGTATGCATTAGGTACCATCTACACTACAGCAGTACGCATTCAGTACACATCTACACTACAGCATGTATGCATTAGAGTACACACTCCTCACACGTACAGACACTCCGATACGCATTAGAGTACACATCTCACTACAGCATGTATGCATTAGAGTACACATCTACACTACAGCATGTATGCATTAGAGTACACATCTACACTACAGCACGTACGCATTAGAGTACACATCTACACTACAGCATGTATGCATTAGAGTACACATCTACACTACAGCACGTACGCATTAGAGTACACATCTACACTACAGCACGTACGCATTAGTACACATCTACACACAGCTGTACGCATTAGAGTACACATCTACACTACAGCATGTACGCATTAGAGTACACATCTACACTACAGCACGTACGCATTAGAGTACACATCTACACTACAGCACGTACGCATTAGAGTACACATCTACACTACAGCACGTACGCATTAGAGTACACATCTACACTACAGCATGTATGCATTAGAGTACACATCTACACTACAGCATGTATGCATTAGAGTACACATCTACACTACAGCACGTACGCATTAGAGTACACATCTACACTACAGCATGTATGCATTAGAGTACACATCTACACTACAGCACGTACGCATTAGAGTACACATCTACACTACAGCATGTATGCATTAGAGTACACATCTACACTACAGCACGTACGCATTAGAGTACACATCTACACTACAGCAGTCAGCATTAGAGTACACATCTACACTACAGCATGTACGCATTAGAGTACACATCTACACTACAGCAGTACGCATTAGAGTACATCTAACCAGCTACATTCTCTACAGCACGTAGATTACAACACTACTACAGCTAGATTAGTACACATCTACACTACAGCACGTACGCATTAGAGTACACATCTACACTACAGCACTGTATGCATTAGAGTACACATCTACACTACAGCACGTACGCATTAGAGTACACATCTACACTACAGCAGTATGCATTAGAGTACACATCTACACTACAGCATGTAGCATTAGAGTCATACATCACACTACAAGCAGTTACCATTAGATACACATCTACACTACAGCACGTACGCATTAAGTACACATCTACACTACAGCATGTATGCATTAGGTACACATCTACACTCAGCACGTACGCATTAGAGTAACACATCTAACACTACAGCATGTATGCATTAGGAGACACATCATAACCTACAGCACGTACGCATTAGAGATCACATCTACACTCAGCACGTACACATTAGTAGTACACATCTACACTACAGCACTACGCATTAGAGTACACATCTACACTACAGCATGTCGCATTAAGTACATCTACAACATCAGCATCGTACGCATTAGAGTACACATCTACACTACAGCATGTATGCATTAGAGTACACATCTACACTACAGCACGTACGCATTAGAGTACACATCTACACTACAGCACGTACGCATTAGACTACACATCTACACTACAGTATGTATGCATTAGTGTACACATCTACACTACAGCATGTATGCATTAGAGTACACATCTACACTACAGCACGTACGCATTCGTGTACACACCTACACTACAGCACGTGCACATTAGTGTGCAGATCTACACAACAGCACGTACGCATTAGTGTGCAGATCTACACAACAGCACGTACGCATTAGTGTGCAGATCTACACTACAGCACTACTATAGAGATCTACACTACACTACAGCACTACTGCAGAGATCTACACTACATTCCAGCGTATATGCATTAGAGTACACATCTACACTACAGCATGTACGCATTAGTATAGAGATCTGCACTAGACTAGAGAGCTACTATAGAGATCTACACTACACTCCAGAACCAACACATTACTATAGAAATCTACACACACATACACGCTGTGTGCAGTGTCCACAGTGCCGATTCATCCAGCTCTGTGACATTTCCACAAAGCAAAATTTAGCATTTTATTTATTTATTTTTTAAATGAAAATGCCACAGCGCTGAAAGTGAAGCTTAAGCCGGGCCTGGGAGGGGAAAAGAAGCAGAGTGACTGCGAGCTTCATTAAGCTTCAGGCCACGGGCTGCAGAGAGAAGCACTTCCTACTGTATCCTGCAGAACAGGCTCCGAGGGCAGAAACACATCCATAATTTAACACTGGAGCACTGGATAAGTCCTCACATTCAACAGTCAAATAATCAAATCCCTGATTTTATGTTCCTCATTCCACTCAAGCCCGTACTGGAGCTCCACTTCCTTCAGTCTAAATAATGACAGTCATCTACATGCGCTCGCACTTTCAGACAGGAAAATTAATGCATACCAATACAATTTGACTTTATTTTTATGCAGGATACTCAGGCCCCAACTTCATGAATACTGATGACAGAAGGAAACAAAGTTTTCTTTTTCCCCCTTTTTAAACCACAGAACATTCTTCAAGTAAAACTTCAAGTAATCGTTCAGTACACACAGAAGATGATTTATTATGTGTTCCTCCTCCCGTCTACACTCGTGTAACACAGAGAACAGTGGATCACTCCAAATTTCTTATAAAAACTGCCACACTCTGTTACTTAGGAGGAACAAACAAAACATTCCAGAGGAAAAAATATTACTGATCTACATAACTGATAAATGTCTATTTAAAAAGAAATCAATAAATACATAAATCAGACCAGAGGGATGACCCCTTCCTGAGGGGCTGGACACAGCCTGGGGGGTCCATCCTCCATGTCAGCATTACTCATTATGCGCAAGAGCCACCTCTCACACCACTGCCACTCACCTCTGATTGGCGGTTTGTCTAAGGCATGCAGCAGAGACAGATTAGGAGTGGGGGGGGGGAGATTATGAGACAGGGCAGAGCCTGACTAAAGGGCCAGACTGCGGGAGGAATCCCATTAAAATGCAGTGGGTTAAGTGTCGTGCCAGGATGCCAGGCTTTTATCCAGGCCCCCCAGCGCGCTGTCACGTTTATAAATAAATAACAGCAGCGAAGGCCCACATTTCTGCACAGAACGGCCGGCGTACCAACCCGTCCCAACGTCCTCTCTCACTGCAGGCCTCATGAACTGCTCACTTCGTACTTTTTCACATCCGTGCCAGTTGGCAGCAAAGAAAAAAACAAAAAACAACCCAAACCATGTCCACTTGACTCTGTAAGGGCATAAAGTCACATTGTGGCCAGTGGGCTGAAAGGGTGAAAGGGTGAGAAGTCACATCCTGGCCAGTGGACTGTAAGGGTGTGAAGTCACATCCTGGCCAGTGGACTATAAGGGTGTGAAGTCACATCCTGGCCAGTGGACTGAAAGGGTGTGAAGTCACATCCTGGCCAGTGGACTGAAAGGGTGTGAAGTCACATCCTGGCCAGTGGACTGAAAGGGTGTGAAGTCACATCCTGGCAGGCGTGGCATGTGGCACACGCCGTAGGGCAGCTGACTCTCGCACAGAGCAAGAGTCTCCCCACGCAGCTGGGGCTTCAATCCCTCGCCATGGCAACTTATAAGCTGTGATCCCTTCTGTGTTACCCTCTCTGCTTTCTACCACCTGAACAAAGCAAGAAATACAAAAGGAAGGCAGACAGCCTGCTTTTCTTTAAGAAAATAAAAGGAAATCCCAGCTAGATGACTTAAGGATATGTACTCTTGCAGTCAACACGTTAGGACTGAAGTGTATGCGAGTGGCACAGTGCAGGAGTGTGTTTCTCCACCAGCTGACTCAGTGTGTCACAGAACAGAAACACACTCCGCTAAATTATCACCACACTGCGTTTGCAGAACCCAAGAATGGAAATGTAACCTTTAACAGACGGCGTAACAGGCCAAACAAATCCCCCGAAAAAGAGCCAATTAGCAGCCTTTTCCCGGCGCTAAAAGTGCTCTGCTCTTAAGTGGTGATCTGTGTGACACGTGGGGCGAATGTGCTCGGGGGCTCATTTGCATTTGGCGGCGCCTGCCCCCCTAACGCACCTTTTTAAAGACGTGATCCATTGTTCGCATGTCGGTGACAGCTGGCAGCAGCGCTGACGCATCTGGCTTTCCGATCCTACCCCATCAGCGCTCGAGATGCAGCGCTACGGTGTGAAACGAGGTGTGAGAAATAAATTAAATTTCACACTGGGTTAAATGCTACCGCGAATTGCGGCCCTAGAGATGCAGCCGATACGTGGCCCCGGGCCAAACCACCGCCCCCGGGTGGGGGACGGGGTAGCGGGGCCCTATGGGAGCAAGGGGCAGAGAGAAAGGTGGGGGGCGTTTGTGAGGAGGTTCAGGCAGGTGGCGGTGGCGGGGACGAGGACGGCGACAGAGCGAACGCGACGCCCTCTAACGTGCGCAGCTGTCAGGCAGCCATCTCTGAGGAACGCAAATTAAAATATTTATCACCGGGCCAATTACACCGCTCTGGTTACAACTGATAGCACTGATGGCTGTATTAGGCTCAGCTCAGACACCGGTACTGTGGGGCACGGGGAGCTCAGAATGCTCCGGAACGGAGGGGTATTACCACAGAAACTCCATCACTGATTTTCTCTCTCTCCTGATTAGGCGGTTTTGATTGAATGGAATGGATGAACAGAGTCCATCACCAATAAGCGACGTACACATGCCGGACACAGCCTTTCACCCTGTGAGAAACCCAACCAACCAGGCCTTTCGGGCCAAGCGTGCGCACGCGCTGGAATGCAGAGTCTGACGCCGTGTCACGTGAGGGGTAGATATGGCTCCGAACCACAGAAAAAGTAACGGTCATCTAAAATCCAATTCTAGATGGAAGAACAAGTCAATAGTGCTGGCCTGATTTGTGAAGGCACATTAACTTTATGTTCATCAGTCTGACCAGGTTAATTACAGACAGAAGAGCTTTAGCTACAAGAGTACAGTCACATTCGTCTGACAGACATAAGATACACTGGCCTTTTTAAAGTTTCAAAATTGCCAGTATTGATAAATAACAAAGATATTTTGGAACATGAACGGTGCAGCAGCTTTAGGTGGGGGCAGGGGTTTTGGAGCGAATCTTGTCAGAGATAGGAAAGTAGCATGTTCATATCGTGCGAACTCCATGGCTGGGATTTTTAGATAACAAACATGAAATGTAATCACCACGTCTGCAGGGAGACACAATCTGGTTAGAAGAGACAATGAATATTTCATTAGATAAAAGATCGTGTTAAACTTTAATGAAAATCCAGATGTCTTCGCAGTTAAGGGAGATGAAAATAAACTGCGCAGTGATGCTAATGAGCGGAACACCGGCGAGCCGCGCCGCGGTGCAGGACGGCGCGGAAAGTGCCGGAGCAAAGGCCTCGCTGGGGCAGATTCACAGCGAGGGCAGAACTCTGGGGAACAGCCGCTCCAGATAAACATGGCTGGCCTCGCGTGTCACTTCCTGCTGAAACCGTGACACTTTACGCAAACCCAGAAAGAGATGGAGAGGGACGTGGGCGAGGGACAGGGTGGGGCAGGAAGTGAGGGGCGGAACAGAATAGGAGAGGATGGAGGTGGGCGAGGAATGATGCAATGGGGGTGTGTGGATATGGTGACACAAAGTCTTTTTGTTGGCTCTTTTGGTTGCTCAGAACAAGAGAATTCTGAAAAGTTCAAAAGAAAGTTGACACACAGTTGGACTAATACGAAGTGGCGAAGATTGAAGTAGTGGTGAATGCTTAGTTTGCAGATGATCACATTTACTTAAACAAGTAAGTTTTTGCCTATCATGTCTTCTGCGTACACTATATGACCAAAGGTATCTGGACACCCCTTGGTCCGGGCTGTTTTTCATGATTTGGGCTGAGCCCCTTAGTTCTAGTGAAGGTAAATCTTAATTCAAGCATACAATCACATTCCAGATGATTCTGTGCTTCCCCAACAGTTTGGGGATGGCCCTTTCCTATTTCAGCATGACAATGCCCCCAGGCACATAGGGAGGTCCATATAGAAAAAAACTTGTTGAGAACGATGAGGAAGAACATGACTGGCCTGCACAGAACCCTGACCTCAACCCTATCCATGTCCTTTGGGATCAATTGGAAAGCCAATTGCGAGCCAGGCCTAATTGCCCAATCAGTGCCTGACCTCTCTAATGCTCTCCTGGCTGAATGGAAGCAAATTCTTTCAACAATGCTCCAACATCTAGTATAAAGCCTTCCCAGAGAGGAGGTTGTTATAGCAGAAAAGGGTGGATCAACTCCATATTAATGCCCATAATTATGGATGAGACATTGGATGTCAGGTGTCCACATACTTTTTGCCATATAGCATACCTTAAAACCAAAGTCATCTTGTAAATTCCCCTCAGAAGAAGGTCTGCAGTGCTGCTGTTCAAAAGGGCAGCCTTAAGCAAAAGCAGAACGATCACCAAACTCATTAGGAGATATTACGAGTGTGTACCTGCAACTGCTAATGCATGCAAAGTAAAATACAATCCAATTAGAGAAAAAGAAATTAAGCCCTGGACTCAATAACAAAACTTTGTTGGCTGGAACTAGACGATTTCATCAGCAGGCCTTCTATGCATCACTGCTACAAGGCTTTAGGAAGTTCAATTCCATTTTATTATTTTACAGAGAACTGTCACAAAGACACTTTACAGAGGAACAAACAGAGCAATAGTTAACTGCAACATTCACCAACCACCGTTTGGTGCACTCCCTGTGTTTTTTAATACATTTTAGGCAATGATTCTTTACATTTCCGAGTGCTAGGGTGTTATTGGTCATTTCAGAAATCCACAGCATCAGTTCTAGTTTCACCATTGAGTTTCTTATGGTTCATTTTCACCAAGAAAAAAAAATATGTATATATATATTTCTTTTTTTTTAATCCTAAAAGACCTGCCCTTTTGACACATTTACTTTAATCTAATTTGCTTGTTTAACGTCTGTTTGTCTAATTCAAACAAAATAAGGCAAATAGATAATATTCTAACGGTACTGTGGTTGACCCCGGGGTGAGTGGAAGGGTGAATAAGTGGAGCAGCAGAGAGGCAGTAACCGGGGTGGTTCAGGGGGCGGAGACTGCAGGGCGGCAGCGGCATCAGGCTGCAACGTTTATTCCATTTACATAATTCAGCAAAGTCCTCTAATATCTGAAGACTCTTAAACGTCCGTGTTCCACACCGCGCCGTGTCAGGTGGGTATTGCCAGGGATGAATAATTTAAAAAAACAAAAGCGAGCTCCGATCCAGCGTGCGTAAAAACAGCAGCGGGCCTAAATTAATCATTATTTGAGGGCTAATAGATACGGTGCGGCAGGACGCCGGGTCCCTGTGCGATTCCGCTTGCTATTGTAGGCACGGTAGCCCTTTAAATTTTTAATTGCAGGCGCATGTTACTATTTGGAAACACGGGCTCTCTTTACAGTACATGGGAGACGGTGTGTGAAACAGGCTGACAAACTGGGCACAACGGCCCAGACAGAGCTCTGTGCTTCGCTCTAGCGTTGAGCGATACGTCAAAATTGGTCCGATCGCCCAACCCTACTTTGTGCGCCTAATAAATGAGACTGTTTAACAAGGTTTCCCTGAAAGGTCTTCAAACTAAAATTTAAAAGAAGAGCATGACTAGGTCCTTGGATGAAACCACTGTTTTTTTTTTTTTTGTGAGGTGTGTAGTAGGCATTGATGCCATAGTTAAAACAAATGGAGGATATGTTTGCTTTATTATTTTTTAAATGTAATTTATAAATTCCATTCCACAATTTCTTTTTCAAATAAAATTGTGCCGACCGATCATTGTCTTTTCAGTTGCTATACACTTTGGTAGCCATAATCAAACTGCAATAGTATTCATAAGATTTGAAACTTTTGGTTGCTCAACACTGCAAAAAAAATCAACTCTGATGTACAGCATTTTACATGAACAAGAGTATCTTTTCCTGTGTGTACTCAAATTCTTGCACTATTCAGCTGACAATTAAAATTTTACATAAAAATATATTCCCCTATAATTTTTCATCCACGCTGAGAGTGACAATGCTCTTCACTGCAATTAACACCAGTTAGTAACACAGTGTCACAACAGGGTTTCGGTTTAAATTATGTCTGCAAATAAAAAATATACTGCTAAGCGCACCAGATGTTTCCTAATTTCCTTTTACTAATTCTTCAATCATAACCACTTAAGAATCCATATTTTTTTTTCAAACCACCTGTCTTAAATTGTTTATTTATGCACATCAGTAAGTTCCGTTTACAACCCATATTTGAGCGCACATATAAGAATTATGAAGCTGCGTCGCTTTCCCGCCCCTCCCTGACACCCCAGAGAAAGACGTTTTTAGAAATAAAGATCAACTCATTTACTGCGGGAGAGACAACAGAGGGGCCACTTCACGGCTGACTGAAGATGAAACACAGTTAACGTAATGAAAGGCCAGCACTTTATATAAACTGAGACACGCACGCACGCACGCACGCACACACACGCACGCACGCACACGCACGCACGCACAGCACGCACACTCACAGCACGCACACGCACAGCACGCACGCACACGCACCACACACACGCACACACACACACCACACACACACACACACACACACACACACACACACACACACCACGCACACACACACACACACACACACACACACACACACACACACACACACACACACACACACGCACACACGCACACACACGCGCACACACACACATTCATTGTGGCTAAACGGAAGAGTATCTGCAGCTCTCGCTCTCAGGCTGTTACTGCAAACTGGGTCAGTTATGAGGGACGGCCTTCCTTCTGTGGAGGTAAAGTACATGGTGCCACACTTTCAGAGCGCCGGGCTCTAGTCTGAATACACCGCTTGTTCTTTTTAAGCTAACAGCATCCTGAATTACGAAAACAAGCCCACAGTACGCCTGTGCTTTAAGGTGTCCTTAAGGGATCCCGTTTTTTCTCTTCAGCCACATCAACGCACGCATGACAGTGGAGACGGGTTCGAACACCTGCTGAAGACCTCCCTCTGCCGCCGCCTAGACCTGCAACTGGCCAGCTGGCCTCAACAAACATTCCATGATAAAAAGGGACCTGGGGCTTCAGCGTTGCTTCCTGTCTTGGTAAGTTAAAGTAAATGGTTACCGAACTTTATGATACTGCTACTGAAAAAAAATGAAACGCATCAAAGGGAGTCAATGCTAAGAACAAACGCCGACTAAATCCAGGCGTTAGTCTGAAGAAGCTGCCACACACACAAAAAAAAAGAAACACTCAGGCAGGAAGTAGGGGGTTCATCTTAAGCATAAAACAGCATTAAAGATTATACTAAACTGAACCATAACAAATTAATGTTCCTTTTCCTTCATGCATATTCCGCAATCCACTTAATGAAGGAGATAAAAAGGCAAGCGTGGCGCTAATAAGCAGGATGGCTAATGCTAGCGCTAAAGCGTCTGATCCATCTACACGAGCGCCCGCACACGCCACCCATTCAACCCAGCATCCACCGCTTAATTACTGCAGCCTAATCACGCCCAGACAATTTCATCCTTTCTGTTGTGCAAAAAGCCAGAGAACAGGAAGGGGGGGAGCGGGAGGTGGGGGGTTGTGGGTAGGGATAAACGACGGCGAGCTGGTATAGTGATGGGAGGGCTGTGGAGAAACATCAATGGCACAAAACCAGAGACAGCTCAACCTCTAAACAGTCAAATCACCAGAGAGAAGAGACAGAGAAAGAGAGAGAAGAGGCAGAGAAAGAAAGAGACAAAGAGAGAGAGAGAGAGAGAGAGAGACTAACCTAGTTTCTGTGAACCGAAGGTGTGAGCGAGCTTGGCGAGCAGGTCAGCGTTCTCATATTTGTCTTCATTTGCCATTATCCAGAAACAGCTCTCAGACATCTCCTGGGGACGGATCTGTAAATAGAGAGGACATGGCGAGCGCTTGAGAATAAGGGAGAGGAAGAGAGTGTGATTTCAGATAAAGAGCAGGAGGCTGATGAATGGGAAATGAAACTGGCTACGTTGTGGGTACAGACTTTCAGAAAGCTCAATATTACACTGCCATTTCCCTCCCTCTGTGCCAGGAGTGAGGGCTGCATCAAATCCTCTTTTCTGAGGATACTTTCATGTGAATACTTTTTTATTCTTTTAATTTTATTTTAATTGATTTATGTTATTTTTTCACCACTGCTTTCTGTTTGTAATGTTAAACTTGCTACAATATTTAGTTATAATTACTATAATATCTTATTTTACTATTCCTACGTATGCCGACCCTTAACCCGAGAAAGGCGTAATGTCAATAAAACTGGACTATAATCGGCGTCATCTTCATCATTGTTATTTTTCTCACGCTTATTGCCCCCTTGGAGAGATCCATCAAAACAAGACGGTGACAGCTGGGTCAGCGCTTTCTCCCCTTTAAGAAAGAACGGTTTCCCGTTTAACAGGAGCGGTAATTACAGCAGCGTGGGTGGGTGACCTGGGAAAGCAGCATGCGGACAGCGCCCCCTGGAGTTTGTGAAGCTTGTGATGCGGCCGTGGCGAGGGGGGGGACGGGACGGGACGGGCCCGGTCCGCGCTAATCAAAACCCAGCCCATCGATTGTTTTTTTTGTGACGTGCGGCTCCGGAGACGGAGACGATTGAGCCCGCCGGCGGGGAGAATAAATCAGCCGGCAGCCGGGCGGGGTTCCACTGCTGGGGAGGGGGGAGAGCGGTCTCCGCTCCTCCAAAGGGGGGGTTTCAGCGTTGCTCTGTGTTCTGCACCTCGGGCGAGAATGGGGGGAATGTATTACACATCGCACGCAGACTGACAGGTAATTGTTGCTCTTTAAATATTTACCGGGATGGCGTTTGGATAAACACGCTCTAATAGAGCTTTTTAACTACTGCCTTCGACTGCCTGTTCTGTGGCCATCGCTCTGCACAACGAAAAACTAAACCAGACCGCTGTTTCAAATGCAGCCACTACATCCCTGAACTCCACAGAACCTGAGCTACAGGTAGGGAACATTCTACACTGCTGCATCTGAGCTACAGGTAGGGAACATTCTACCCTGCTGCACCTGAGCTCCTGAGCTACAGGTAGGGAACATTCTACACTGCTGCACCTGAGCTCCTGAGCTACAGGTAGGGAACATTCTACACCGCTGCACCTGAGCTACAGGTAGGGAACATTCTACACTGCTGCACCTGAGCTACAGGTAGGGAACATTCTACACCGCTGCACCTGAGCTCCTGAGCTACAGGTAGGGAACATTCTACACCGCTGCACCTGAGCTACAGGTAGGGAACATTCTACACTGCTGCACCTGAGGTACAGGTAGGGAACATTCTACACTGCTGCACCTGAGCTACAGGTAGGGAACATTCTACACTGCTGCACCTGAGGTACAGGTAGGGAACATTCTACACTGCTGCACCTGAGGTACAGGTAGGGAACATTCTACACTGCTGCACCTGAGGTACAGGTAGGGAACATTCTACACTGCTGCACCTGAGCTACAGGTAGGGAACATTCTACACTGCTGCACCTGAGTACAGGTAGGGAACATTCTACACTGCTGCACCCGAGCTACAGGTAGGGAACATTCTACACGCTGCACCTGAGCTACAGGTAGGGAACATTCTACACTGCTGCACCTGAGCTACAGGTAGGGAACATTCTACACTGCTGCACCTGAGGTACAGGTAGGGAACATTCTACACTGCTGCACCTGAGCTACAGGTAGGGAACATTCTACACTGCTGCACCTGAGCTACAGGTAGGGAACATTCTACACTCTGCACCTGAGCTACAGGTAGGGAACATTCTACACTGCTGCACCTGAGCTACAGGTAGGGAACATTCTACACTGCTGCACCTGAGCTACAGGTAGGGAACATTCTACACTGCTGCACCTGAGCTACAGGTAGGGAACATTCTACACTGCTGCACCTGAGGTACAGGTAGGGAACATTCTACACTGCTGCACCTGAGCTACAGGTAGGGAACATTCTACACTGCTGCACCTGAGGTACAGGTAGGGAACATTCTACACTGCTGCACCTGAGGTACAGGTAGGGAACATTCTACACCGCTGCACCTGTGCTACAGGTAGGGAACATTCTACACCGCTGCACCTGAGCTACAGGTAGGGAACATTCTACACTGCTGCACCTGAGCTACAGGTAGGGAACATTCTACACTGCTGCACCTGAGCTACAGGTAGGGAACATTCTACACTGCTGCACCTGAGCTACAGGTAGGGAACATTCTACACCGCTGCACCTGAGCTACAGGTAGGGAACATTCTACACCGCTGCACCTGAGCTACAGGTAGGGAACATTCTACACTGCTGCACCTGAGCTACAGGTAGGGAACATTCTACACCGCTGCACCTGAGCTACAGGTAGGGAACATTCTACACTGCTGCATCTGAGCTACAGGTAGGGAACATTCTACACCGCTGCACCTGAGCTACAGGTAGGGAACATTCTACACCGCTGCACCTGAGCTCCTGAGCTACAGGTAGGGAACATTCTACACCGCTGCACCTGAGCTCCTGAGCTACAGGTAGGGAACATTCTACACTGCTGCACCTGAGCTCCTGAGCTACAGGTAGGGAACATTCTACACTGCTGCACCTGAGCTACAGGTAGGGAACATTCTACACTGCTGCACCTGAGCTACAGGTAGGGAACATTCTACACCGCTGCACCTGAGCTCCTGAGCTACAGGTAGGGAACATTCTACACTGCTGCACCTGAGCTACAGGTAGGGAACATTCTACACCGCTGCACCTGAGCTACAGGTAGGGAACATTCTACACTGCTGCACCTGAGCTCCTGAGCTACAGGTAGGGAACATTCTACACTGCTGCACCTGAGCTACAGGTAGGGAACATTCTACACCGCTGCACCTGAGCTCCTGAGCTACAGGTAGGGAACATTCTACACTGCTGCACCTGAGCTACAGGTAGGGAACATTCTACACCGCTGCACCTGAGCTCCTGAGCTACAGGTAGGGAACATTCTACACTGCTGCACCTGAGCTACAGGTAGGGAACATTCTACACCGCTGCACCTGAGCTCCTGAGCTACAGGTAGGGAACATTCTACACTGCTGCACCTGAGTTACAGGTAGGGAACATTCTACACCGCTGCACCTGAGCTCCTGAGCTACAGGTAGGGAACATTCTACACTGCTGCACCTGAGCTACAGGTAGGGAACATTGTACACCGCTGCACCTGAGCTCCTGAGCTACAGGTAGGGGAATTTCTACACTGCAGCACCTGAGGACTTGAGGCAGTGGAAATGTGAGAGGTACTTGCTGCTGGAAGTGAAAGCAGCTGGGTGGGATATGAGGCACTGTGTTGGCAGGACTGGACAGTAGCAGGATTCAAATCTCGGGCTATGACAGGCAAAGCCAGGAACATGCATATCGGGTACTGTAAAGCCCAGCTGGGTAACTAAGCAAAGACAACATAATCTGCCTAAAAACAGCAGGAAATACAAACGGACCTGGTCCTCAGCTCTTGACAGGTTTAACGTTTGAAATCTTGGACACCGTAGCGGACACTGTAAAACTAGGCGGGTCACGGCAAACCCAGCCTCTCGGACGCCGTCTCCGCGTCTAAAGGCAGCGTCCGCGGCACCGCGGTGAGGTGGCGTACTGAGGCGGACTGAGGCCCCGCTCTAAACACGCGAGCGTGAGGCTTCGCCGTCCCTGCCGAAACATTTTGGGATGAGTGCACACACATTCCGCAGTCTCTGAAGCAGATGTGTACCTTCTGGGAAGAGGAAAAAAATAAATAAATAACCTAACAACATGTGGGCCGTGTGTCTCCATGTGTCCCTTTATAAACTAATTAAGTGCAGACTTACAGCAGGAGAGGCATATGGGAAAGTTCCGGAAACAGCTGTATGAGTGAAGGAAGTGGGAAAGGTATTAATCATTAATTGGAATGCTGTAAACAAACGACATCTGGCGAAGGAGCAGAAAGAACGTATGTCTGCAACGTTACGCACACGCGGACGTAAAAGCTTTTCTGAAGAGAGGGAGGACAAACAAACCCATTTAAAGTTTAAGTTGCCCCCTTGCTCGGAAAGCTTCACAGGGCCGAAGGACCGGAGCCCAAGGTCCCCACGCTGGCGTCCTGATGAGGTACTTCACCTGCTATGCCTCGGTAAACATCGCATCAGCCTTGGATCTCTGTGCCACACAAACTTCAGCTTAAACTAGCGGCAGAGCTTTCACGTAGCTTCACGCGAGCTTCACACTCACTTCCTCCCCCGGACTGTGCAGGGAGCAGGAAATCGTGCTGATGTTTAAATCAAAACATAACAGTTTAGCCTGTCTGTCAACACCCGTCCTCTATAATCCAAATATATACCCTATGTGTGGCTCTAAAACTGCAGACTGAAAACTGGCGTAGTCACACCAGGCTGAGTGTGAAACGCTGTGTGGCACCCTGCGAGGAGGCCAGGGAGATCTCACCTTGGACCAGTTGAGGCGCTTCATGGCCGTCTCAGGCTTGAACTCCTTCTTGGGCCTCAGGCCGAAAGGCAGGGGGTGGTGGGGCGGGGAGCAGGCTCCGCCCATGAAGCCCGGCGGGGGCGGGGGCGGCAGCCCAGGGGGAGGCACTCCGGAGGGGATGGGCCCGAAGCCGGGGAGAGGAGGAGGGGGCGGGGGCGGAGGGGGCGGGGGGCAGCCTGGGGGAGGCGGAGGCACCGGGGGCACGGGGGCACAGGATGATGGGAAGGCCTGGACAGGGTGGGCGGGGCTGGTCCCCACTGGCACTGCTCCAAACTGCAAAAAAACAAGAGTGGAAAAGACTGAGCGCATGCAAGAACAGCACCTGCAAACATACACCAATCAGAAAGCAGCACGACTGTAAACGAATCAGGCTGCAGCATACCTGTGAACCACTCAGTAAACAGCACACTTTCAAACCAATCAATAAGCAGCACACCTGTAAACCAATTAATGATTGTGCTCATAAAGTAAATTAGGAAATATGTAGTTTGGCTATGTTAATCACTGAGAAGGGCTATTAGTCTACATAGAGCATACTAACATGAGACTGAAGGGCAGCACTTCAGAGTGACAGAGCTCAAGCACACTGCTGCACAGTCAAAGGTGCGACAAAATCAATACACTCCGGTGGTCAAATTCTGGCCAATGATTAGGAACCTAAAAAAAGAAGGAACCTGGCTACGGACACATGAACTGTGTGTGTGAACAGGGCCGAACACCCAAGCCACACCCGTGAGCACACCTGTAAAGGAGCGAACGCTCAGCACAAAATGCCTCAAACTCACGGAGGCCGAGGCTGAAACGTGGGTCCTGGCTGAGCGCTGCGGGCGGAACACAGCTGTCAGGCCCGAGCCGAGCGGACAGGCGTGTGCATACACAAACGCGTGACACGCGCGCGCTGCTGTGCAGGAAACAAGCGTGCGTGATCAGTTACACGCCCAGCGCAACGGCTCTGCTCTGCTGCAGTCTACGGCACATCCACACATTCAAGCTGCACGGGGACCAGACTGTAGAATTTTCTAACATTTGCAAGAGCATTTCGAAACAGCGTTATCGATTGCCTTTCCACACCAGGTCCCGGTAGCAATTCAGGGCGGACGTAGCCCTCGAGACGGGAACTCATTTTTTCCCAGACAGGAACTCCTTTTGTAAGAAAGTCAGAGTTTTGTCAAACTAAAGTAGCAGCTGCAGATTGGTGTTATGCAATGCTGCCGCTCACATTAAGGTCGCCTTTCTGCTAAAAGTGTCAAAGTTTTTCCACTGCAATGTAATGAGGCCACATGCTCTTAATTAGCTAAGCACATTTATGTTGTTATTCGTTAACTGTATTTATTTACACGCTAACGCAAAAGGGAAAAGCCGGATTGTGAGGTAATGAAAAATAGATGAGCACCTGCACCCGGTGAAAATAATACCAGCTGCATGGCAACGTTCATGCATCTGTGTGAAATGATATTTAATACATTACAGCATCCTCTGAGTGTTCTCATCCTCTCAGAGGAAATGGTAAAAAAAGGGCAGGGGAGGGCCAGTGATTAATGAGGAGTTAATGAGGGGTTTTATATGGGGGGGCTACCGCAGGTTTCTTCTCTTTTCGAGGTGTGTGTTTTCAGGTAATGATTTTAGACCAGGCTCTCTGTGCAGGTCCATACCTCACCCAGACTGTGCAGAGACATTTTCATTTACTCTCCACCACACAAAGTGAAGGCTTTAGACTGCAGTCCCAGGCTATACTTCTCTCAGCCCAAATTAGCAGTGCTCAACAAGATTAAAATCAACAGCAACAATTTAGCCCACGCAAATATGATCGCAGGAATCTGACTACTGTGCATGGCAACAATACTCTGTGAACAGTGTGCCATACGCAATAAAGAATAAAATATGATAAAGTCCACCAAGAACATAAAGGCCAAAAAACCAAGGTGCAAAACCATGATCAACATTTTCATGAAGAAAGCCTTTGTGGTCTTTTTGATCATCTCTCCAGCACCTGAGACACATGGCCCCGAAGAGCGTCCTTTTATGAAGGCAAAGCCCTCTTCCCTCAGTTTTCCCCTCGCGCAAGTAAATCTCAGGCCGGGTTTGTACTTGGCAGAATAAAGGGAGAGGGCTTAGCACAGCGCTGTGACGGCAGAGCTGCTGACGCACTCTCGGCCATACAAAAGCCCCGGCTGCGTCACACGGGCACACAGCACAACAAACGCGCACGCAAGCGCACACGTGGCCGCCGTCCACCTGACAGACCGGCCTCGGATGGCTTAAATGGCTGGAACACTAATGCCTGTTTATGCGCTTCAAGCTAATGAATACATTAATAAATGAAGATATTAAAAAATATATTTTAAGATATTGCCTATTTTTTCATTTAAGGGCTATGCCACCAAATATTAGACTTAATTGCTTTTATTTACATTTAAGTTCATCCATTAACTTGTTTTGTACAGCTGAAAATGTGGAACCAACGCAAAAACAGCTGCTTCTGCAAAATGCATAAAACACATACGCACGTTTGTACTTTTGTCTCATGGTCATGATCTCAAATCCTAATGCCTTAAGTACATAGCAACATTAATGTAATTCTACCTTCTCCCCATGTTTTTGGATGGTACTTTAGACACACACACACACACACATATATATATATAAAATCTAAAGTAACAGCTATTTTCCCTTTTTAAAATGTGAAGTCCTACTGCATAATTAAAAGCTTATTTTCTTAAGAGAGGGCTTTGCCACCTGAAGATACCCATCTATGGCTCTGGCAGATGTTCTTGTGGGGGTAATAGAGGGCACTGTACAAAGCCATCTCCGAGATGAATAAATCCAGGTCCTGATTAGGTACTTAAAAATATACTTTTACACGCATTTCCAATCACAGCTAGGCCCAACAATGGAACAGCTCCATTTAAATTTAAATTAAGCGTAAATCTACAAACGCGTTGGCAGGCGGGAGCTCACCACATCGCCACGGCGACCAGAAACCATGGAGTACTGCACCGACTACGACATGAAGGCTGGCAGCCTGGAGAGAGACCTCACCCTCACGTTGTGACGCTGTGTCGGATCTACATCTGCTTGCGAATATCAGCCCCACAAACTGGGATTTGAAAACTTTAAACGACGTACCGGCGTGACGCACAGCACAGCCGCTAATCTGCAGAGGGACGGGGTGAAGTTAACGAGTGCGTAACCGCGGTGACGGTGATTATTACTGTGACGATGCCGACAGAGCCCTTGTGCTCTGAGTTTTCAGATGGCACATGGAGGAGATGCTGAAAGACTTATGGGACACCGCCAGCGCTGGCTTCATAACTCTTGGGAGTTTTATCCTTGAAACTGTCAGAATGCTGAGAGATAGCAGGAGAGAGGTAGAGAGAGAGAGAGATGGAGGGAGGGAACGCGTGAGAGATGACCTAAGGTGTAGTGGATGAAACCTCACCTTGCAGCATGAACGATCTATTTCATGAACTAGCTCCGTTTCCTTTCATTTCCACACACTTCACGAGCTGTGAAACATGTATTTACTTTACCTGACTTTGATAAAAGTGCTTCTGTATAGATTTGCCAGTATAATGAAAAGTCATGCATTAAGCCTTAACTGAACAATTCAATTCAATTGTTGAACAGAAAGCAAGAAGCGGAGAGTAGCTGATGTCATTGCTGTTGATTTAAATTTTGTGCAAATGACCGCTTCGTCAATACGATGCCTATATGTGGTCATGCCAATAAAGCATTTCTGAATTTGTATTTACATTTGAGAGGAACAAAGAGAGGGAGAGAGGGCGAGCTGGGTAGAGGGAACGGCGCTTGCAGCAGGTGTGCCGAGTTAGCCAAGGCTAAGTTTCTCTCTCTGTGTTTTCCAGGGCAGGGGCTGTGGCGGCTGCGGCGGCCTGCGAGGACGTGGGCCTTTTTTCAGAGCGCCTCAAAGCCGGATGCCTCCGTTCTGTCAGGCTGCCTTGGGCTGTCCTTCGTCTAAAGCCCGGAAACTCAATCCATCTGGACTTTTAAAAAATTGCCCGCAGATCGCAACAAAAAAGACCTTGGAAACAAAATGAATAAATAAAAAGCCTGCCTGTGAAATGAGCTTTTCAAAAGCCTTTTTGCCTTCCTTATCTCGGGCGAAGGAAAACTTGAAAGGGGGAGGGACGAGGGCAAAGCTGTGGGCTCTCTCTGCGGACACGGTTTTAAACCATGCGGTCCCCCCTCAAGGTGGCCCTGACCCAAGCCAAAAAATCTGGCCGGTGCCATTTCGTCTTCAAACTCATCCCGACTTAACTTTTCGTTTCGCTTTATTTATTTTCCAGAGGTAAAAACAAAATGTCATACCAGCGCAGTCAAAAACTGCACAGACTGTGTACTTCACACACTATGGCTTTTGGACCAGTGCGACAGTTTCAGGCTACGGGCATTCTGGGTAAATACTGGGCCAGGTGTGCTTACGGAGCACCGGCGGGTGAGTCACGCCACAGACTCTGACGTAAGGCTGCTGAAACTGACTGAACTGGTGGCGGTGAGCCCTGAAGCACGGCGTTGCAGGTATCACGCAACTCTCAATAAAAGTTAAGAGAGATGAGTGCACTCAGCCAAGTGTAGCGCATTAGCGGAAAGCGCTTATCCTTTTTACTCAATCACGCTGCACTGTAAGTGAATTCGGATTTAGTTTACGATACTTGGCATGGAAAGAATGTGCATATAATCATATTATATCATGTCCTGAGCATATCACCCTAACCTTCACTTTAAAATTAAGGAATCTTTTTTGTTTTTTTGTTTCCAAAATCAGACATCTAACTACCAGGGGAGAGAGCAGTGCAAAGCCACCTGAGCTGAAAGCTCTGTTGCTCTGAGAACAGGTGCACCACCAAAAATAAACTAAGAATGAAAAAAAAAACAACCGTGAAAGTGACTCTTCAGAGCTGTGCTCGTGCTCCAGGGCGAGTCCTGCTTTCGTTTCCAGCCCAAGAACCTCCCAAAAAAGTGACTCTGATAAGAAGGCTAATGCCTTCAGACACAGCATGCTGAACATCCAACGTGAAAAATAGCATACTTCAGCAGGCATACCTCAAGTTAAACTGGATAAACATTAATTATACTTCAGGTATCGTTCATGTGCACGCGGCCATACGTTTTTTATTTCCGCATGGGATGTTGGGGAAATATGCACCGTACACATTGCATTGTGGGTAATCTGAGCTTAAGCTCTGTTTGAGGATTCTTTGAAAGTGTTTACTTTGTGGAATTGAAATATTATCGGAATAAAAGTTCATTCCGCCATCAGTTATCTTCCCCAGGCAGTGTCGCGCACAGACGAGCTCGGGCAGAATGAACCGCCTTAAGAACAATTTCCTTTCAGGGATAGAGATCAGCGATTAGAGCCTAACGTAAGAGCCGAACTCTCGGGATCCAATCTTAAGCTTAATTATTATCAAAAAAAAGAGGCGGGATGAGAAAGGAACTGAACGAATAAATCAGCGGACCCCAAGAATAAAAAAATAAAAAGGGCAGCTAATTCGCAGCTGTTAACCAAGGTGAGGACTTGGGTGGTGTTAAGTATCGCAGGATTCCTGAGGAGCGAACAGGCGTGAGTCTGCAATAAACCTGCTAATGGCAGGGAAGCAAGCACTCAAAGCTGAGGGCACGGAAGGGGACGATGCTAAATGACCTCACGTCATTATATAATCAGCTCACAGTGTCTTCAGAACAGAGGAAACATCTCACGACTGCTGCACCTTTTACTGTCTGCAGAGGAAAGTCTATTGCAACTTCATGCCCCATCTCACATCTCCACACCATCTGTAAATGTAAATGTGTACGAATGCATTTTCCTCTTATTGCATCCCTCCATTTTTTTATCTGTTCTTTTTTGTATTTCATTTATATTATATTTGTGTAAATCCTGTAGCAGTGATTCTGCAGTGCACCTTTCAAAACTCATCTTCTTTCCTAACGTTTCATTTCAAATATAACAAAAGAAATAAAAATGAAACGGCATGATTAAATAAAACTAACCAAACATTTTCACTAAATGACTGAATGCAGGAACAGTAACCAGGGGGCCAGTGTTTTACCTGGGACCTAAAAGCCTGCAACTCCGCCTCCAGCTCGCTGATCTTCTCGTCCTTCTTCAGCAACTGCGCCTGGGCTTCCTGTCGGACCAGGAACTCTTCCTCAAACTGATGAAGACAACAGCGCAGTTAACCACACACGCAAGAGATGGGGAGAGAGAGAGAGCAAGAGCAAGAGAGAGAAAGAGAATTGGAGTGAGAGAGGAAAATAAAGAGAATTGGAGTGAGAGAGGAAAATAAAGAGAATTGGAGTGAGAGAGGAAAATAAAGAGAATTGGAGAGAGAGAGGAAAATAAAGAGAAAATGGGAGTGGGGAGAGGAAGAGAGACAGGGATCACCTGAGGTCAGCAGTGTCTGAGACAAAGACGGTACATTTATTTACCATTCACAAACAGCATTCAAGAGCCAAGTTCACTACATTAAGACTGAATAAAAACTACACCAAATGGAGAGCTATCTGACCACATCAGCTCTGTGCCCACAGTGGAAATAAGATTTATGACATTGTGTTATCCTTGATCAAGTTTAAGTTTGATCATTAAGTCACACGTGCCTGATAGACAAGTGTGATTCATGTAGTGGCCCCGAGCTGATTGGGGTAGTCAGGGAAGAGGCCTACAGCACAGCTCAGCCTGTAGAGCAGGGGTGCACAGGTGTCGGTCCGCGTCCTGGTTTTTCTTCCAACCGACTGCCTTGTTTTTAGTTCTCTGCCAGCTCTCTAAACTATGCAGGCTTACTCCTGCACTTGAGCGCAGTGGAATCCTTAGGATACGCTTGCAGTCTGCAGCTGTAGCTGGTGCCCATACCAATGTCACCTGAAGATGACTGAGCTGATGCAATAAGGAGCGGAGGCCGTAGGGCCTGCAGCACACAGCCGGGATCACCGCACCCCCGCCCAACACCCGTTCTTCTGCTCTTATTACAGACACGACCAAGCGAGCGTTAATTAATCCTGAATTACACCTCATGGACACAATTAGCCGCCCTGGCTTTTATTTCAGCAGCAGGGCAGAAGGATGGTGCGTTTGAGGCTGTAAAGGACGTGTGCTGAATGGGGATCTCCTTTGGTATTCTTCCCCCGACGTGCAATTCAACTGCCTGTCATTGCAGTCACCAAATTTCTCCCTCTCCATCTCTCTACCGCTCTTCCCCACTATTCGCTATTCCCCACACTTTCTCTCTCTGACTCTCTCTCTCTCCCCCACTCTCCACCCCTCTCTCTCGCTCTGCCTGAGAGAGCGCTCTGCGATGAACTAAAGAGATGAATTTATGTTTGGTCACTGCGTTTTAAAAGGCGAGGTGAAAAATAAAAGAGGCCCAGCCTGCGATCACGCCGGCAGTCTCCCCGCTGAGCTGTGACAGGCACACCTGTTATTTCCGGAGGTTTCCGTTACACCCGGGGTACGGCCGCCGAGCTCCCGGAGGAAGCCGTCCTGCTTTCTCTCCGCCCCTATCCTTCCAGTTTGTAACGACATAATTAGCTCAATTATTACGCTAAATTAGCGCAGGTGGTGACCCGAGCTAATTTAGCGTGATAACTGTTCAGATTAATGGAAGGCTCGGACAGGAGAAAACCCAGAAAAATCTCTGAACCTCAGCCGTGCGTCACCTTGCCTGTGTGTGTGCGCGCGCGCGCGCATGTGTGTGCGAATAAGTGAGTAGAGGGATGGCTTCAAACACACACATTTTATCACAAGGTCTTGACAGCACACCCACCGTGTGTCAATGACATCACCCCTTTCATGAGCGTCGGCATCCTAACAGCAGGTACCCCCCCAACTACCGGTAACCCCTCCCCCCTTCATCCAAGATACACGACGGCCTGCCGGCACACGGAGCTTGGCTTGCTTATCCCTGCCCTGAGAGGGGGGGTGCAATAAAGCGGGAGAGTCCTGTGGAGCTCCAGAGGCCTGGCAGGGCCTGATACCAGCTGCAGAGGAGAAAGGCTCACTAACGCTCACTAACGCTCCAAGCCCAGGACGCACAGGGTTAACCAAAGGGCCGGGCTTCTCGACCAATAGATCGAGTCTGGAGCCGCATACATATCTGCACGCAATTACAAAGGGCCGTTCGGAAAAATCGATGCCGTCGTCCTTTAATCTAAGAACAGTGTTAATTACAAACGGCTGTTTTAACGATCTGCGCTGATCTCGCCGTAATTAATGGCGGCTAAATGGCGCACTGCTGAGCGCTGATGGGAGGGGCTGGGTGTACCTTCTGCGCCAGGTCCGATGCCCTCTGCTCGTACTCGTCTGCCCGAGCTTTATCCACACACACATCTGCCCACAGAGAGAGAGAGAGAGGGAGTCATACATACACCCATACATACCTGTGCTCATACACATACTCAGACACATTAAAACATACACACTCATGCATATACACTCACCTTCACACACTGATACATACACACTCAGACATACACATAAATGCACACACGCACAACACACACACGTATCCAAACACACCTTCATACAAACAGTCACACACACAAACATATGCCTATAGGCATGCACACACACCTTCATGCTGACACAAACTCATATGCATACACACACTTAACACTTGCACGCGCACACACATACAGGCACATACGCAATCCCACACAGTGAAATGCACATGTCAAACGCAAGCACACACATAGACATGAAAACACAACTGCTATCACACACACACATTCTCGCTCACACGTTGGAAAACAGAAAGAAATCAGACTGCACACACTCACACACACGCACCCTGATCTCTCTCTAAACGCGTTCCCTAAGGACAGAGGCAGTGCAGACTCACCCAGGAGGTGGCTGAAGTCCACGTCCAGCCGCTTCCTGTAGGAGAAGTCCGGGTCGGTGCCGCTGCGGTGCAGGACGATCTGGGACACACACTCCTCTATGATCCTGAAGTACTGGGGCCTGGGGGTCACACAGGCAGGGGTAGGACCCGGACGTCAATCCCCCCCGCAAACTCTACACACACTCAAACCCATGATCCAGCGCAGCGGTGCCTTACCCCCAACTCTGAGGGGCTGACAAATGATAACATAAAGCACAGGATTCATGATTCTGGCTCCCGCGCTCCTCCAGGAGTCAGAGCGACCGGGCAGCCCACTCCGCCCCCCCACCTCTGAGCACACTCCCCCGGGGACGAAGCGCCTCTCAGCCCAGCCGGCCCAGTCGAAAGGTGACTGATGAGGGCTCTGAGAGCGCCATTAACCGGCTCGCACACCTGCCCCGCGCCGGTCATCCGCAAACACTGAGCGCGCTTCACCCCCCCGCGCCCCCCCTCCCCCCGTACCACTCCCCAAACCTTCATCATACTTTCCCTGTCACTGTCGGCGTGGAATTAAGGGCCGTGTTATCCCTCTGTAACCAGAGAGGGGGGCTGCCGCTTGTTTTAATGTGTCCAATTACAACCCCCTGACGGCCTGCGGCAGAAAGGTTGAAAAGACCTTGATTTGAGATAAGAGTTTAACACGGCACGCCGCGGCTAAGGCTGCTACAACACAATTTATGGCGCTCAGACAAAATCAATAAGGAGCACTGCCCACTTAATCTGTGGAGCAGGGCAATCCGGCGACCTCACACACCTCTCAGTCAGGACTCCCCCACCCCCCCCCCACAGCCAGGACACGCTCAGAAGAACTCACCTCTCCCACATACAGACAGCTAGCCGGAAAAAAAAACAATGGACATGTGTAGCACCGCGGCTTGCGCCTGTTCTCTTTGCTCTGGCTGTGTTAGCTGCCTGTTCTCTTTGCTCTGGCTGTGTTAGCTGCCTGTTCACTTTGCTCTGGTTGTGTTAGCTGCCTGTTCTCTTTGCTCTGGTTGTGTTAGCTGCCTGTTCTCTTTGCTCTGGTTGTGTTAGCTGCCTGTTCACTTTGCTCTGGTTGTGTTAGCTGCCTGTTCACTTTGCTCTGGTTGTGTTAGCTGCCTGTTCTCTTTGCTCTAGCTGTGTTAGCTGCCTGTTCTCTTTGCTCTGGTTGTTTTAGCTGCCTGTTCTCTTTGCTCTGGTTGTGTTAGCCGCCTGTTCACTTTGCTCTGGTTGTGTTAGCCGCCTGTTCACTTTGCTCTGGTTGTGTTAGCCGCCTCTTCACTTTGCTCTGGTTGTGTTAGCTGCCTGTTCACTTTGCTCTGGTTGTGTTAGCTGCCTGTTCACTTTGCTCTGGTTGTGTTAGCCGCCTCTTCACTTTGCTCTGGTTGTGTTAGCCGCCTGTTCTCTTTGCTCTGGTTGTGTTAGCTGCCTGTTCTCTTTGCTCTGGTTGTGTTAGCTGCCTGTTCTCTTTGCTCTGGTTGTGTTAGCTGCCTGTTCTCTTTGCTCTGGTTGTGTTAGCCGCCTGTTCTCTTTGCTCTGGTTGTGTTAGCTGCCTGTTCTCTTTGCTCTGGTTGTGTTAGCTGCCTGTTCTCTTTGCTCTGGTTGTGTTAGCCGCCTGTTCTCTTTGCTCTGGTTGTGTTAGCTGCCTGTTCTCTTTGCTCTGGTTGTGTTAGCCGCCTGTTCTCTTTGCTCTGGTTGTGTTAGCCGCCTGTTCACTTTGCTCTGGTTGTGTTAGCTGCCTGTTCTCTTTGCTCTGGTTGTGTTAGCCGCCTGTTCTCTTTGCTCTGGTTGTGTTAGCCGCCTCTTCACTTTGCTCTGGTTGTGTTAGCTGCCTGTTCTCTTTGCTCTGGTTGTGTTAGCCGCCTGTTCTCTTTGCTCTGGTTGTGTTAGCTGCCTGTTCTCTTTGCTCTGGTTGTGTTAGCTGCCTGTTCTTTGCTCTGGTTGTGTTAGCTGCCTGTTCTCTTTGCTCTGGTTGTGTTAGCTGCCTGTTCTCTTTGCTCTGGTTGTGTTAGCCGCCTGTTCTCTTTGCTCTGGTTGTGTTAGCTGCCTGTTCTCTTTGCTCTGGTTGTGTTAGCTGCCTGTTCTTTGCTCTGGTTGTGTTAGCTGCCTGTTCACTTTGCTCTGGTTGTGTTAGCTGCCTGTTCACTTTGCTCTGGTTGTGTTAGCCGCCTGTTCACTTTGCTCTGGTTGTGTTAGCTGCCTGTTCACTTTGCTCTGGTTGTGTTAGCCGCCTGTTCATTTTGCTCTGGTTGTGTTAGCTGCCTGTTCTCTTTGCTCTGGTTGTGTTAGCCGCCTGTTCACTTTGCTCTGGTTGTGTTAGCCGCCTGTTCATTTTGCTCTGGTTGTGTTAGCTGCCTGTTCACTTTGCTCTGGTTGTGTTAGCCGCCTGTTCACTTTGCTCTGGTTGTGTTAGCCGCCTGTTCTCTTTGCTCTGGTTGTGTTAGCTGCCTGTTCTCTTTGCTCTGGCTGTGCTAGTCACCTGTTCACTTTGCTCTGGCTGTGTTAGCTGCCTGTTCTCTTTGCTCTGGTTGTGTTAGCCGCCTGTTCACTTTGCTCTGGTTGTGTTAGCTGCCTGTTCACTTTGCTCTGGTTGTGTTAGCCGCCTGTTCATTTTGCTCTGGTTGTGTTAGCTGCCTGTTCACTTTGCTCTGGTTGTGTTAGCCGCCTGTTCACTTTGCTCTGGTTGTGTTAGCCGCCTGTTCTCTTTGCTCTGGTTGTGTTAGCTGCCTGTTCTCTTTGCTCTGGCTGTGTTCGCTGCCTGTTCTCTTTGCTCTGGTTGTATTAGCCACCTGTTCACTTTGCTCTGGTTGTGTTAGCTGCCTGTTCACTTTGCTCTGGTTGTGTTAGCTGCCTGTTCTCTTTGCTCTGGTTGTGTGTATGTCCTCTACACTTTGCCGTTAGCCGCATTTGTGCTAGCGAAGATGGAAACTTCCCACTGCTGCCTGATCTTTGTTCTTTGAGGTAACGTTTAAAAATCAAACAACACGATGCACTTTTATGCATGATTTATGCAACACTTTGTGCAAAGAGCAGGGGACGCTGTGATCAGACGTGTCGGAAGTTGTGTTGTAGTAAAGTTTGAACTGGGTCACGTTCTGCCTTTCTTCTGCAGATGTTCAGTACAACATATGGCAGAGTTGAAACACAAAAGACGTTTCCATTCTGTAACTGGCAAATTACATGCAGACAGAATATTAAACTGCTCCTGTAATTGCTGCCAAGTTTCCGGTTAACTGGGTCACTTTGGCAAAAATCGCTTCACTTGTAATTAACATATGCAGAATTTCCTGTTGACTACAAGAGTATTTTAGCAAGTAACATTATATACGTAGCAATAAGCAGATGTGATTTAGAATATTATCAGCACTTTGGGTGAATTGACAACTGCCACTCATCTGAATCACTGTAAGGAATACTCTGAGAAAATGTTATTCTACTCCAAATCTACACTAAAACATTACATTTGAAATCAGTAAATGACAGCACCAAAAGGACCTGATCAAAACTTCTTATTGACCCATTTTCAGCGACGACTTCATGTTTGATTTCCCAGTACAGACCCATCTTGCGGCCAGTTCTCAGGCTGGGCAGGTAATTCCATGAAAGCAAACATGAAAAGGCCTTTGAAAGCGGCTTTGAGCACTGCGGACAATCCAAGCGTGGTGCCAGCCCCCATTAAAGGCAGCTGCTGCCGCAGTGTCACGCAGTGTTTTTAAGAGTGTGAACTCAATGCTTCATTTGTGTCAGGCAGCAAACACTATTCTGCATGTTTTTCTTACAAAAAGACAAACATGAACTGGCTTATACAGTATGTGCAGGGGGTCAGCAAACAAGCCATCTTCTGCAATAGCTATTTATCTCATCTGCCAGCTGGGACAAGTGTCCGCACAATTTATCTAGTACACAATAAACAGCATGAAGAAGATTAAAATACTGTTTAATACAAGCAACCCATTGGCTGCTGGAAAGTCAAGGCCCTTCACTTTGCATGCTTTGAAAATGTAAGAAAGACCATTTCAATAAGCAGATGAGGTCTGTTCAGCTCAGTAATTTCACTGCAATCTGGAGCTAGAGTTTTCCTTGTTGGTCAGGGCTTGATAATTCACTTTAGTAAGGTGCTTACACAGTTAACTGACCTCTCCTGGCTGGTTGGGCCTGCACTGGGCCCTCGGTTTGACAGAAAACCCCAGCAGAGCGTGCGGCACTCTGAGGGCAAAGCCACTAGCCGCGGTGCGGAGACTAGCCGGCGCTGTGCCGAGCCTGGGCTCACACACCCGGGGGTGCGGGGCTGGGGCGGGCCACTCACCGGATGTGGTAATCGTTCCTGATGAGCAGGAGGTGCTGCAGGATGGACAGGAAGTGGCCCTCTGCCGCCGTGTTCTTCACCACGCTCATCAACATGCTGAACACGTCTCCCGCATCAGTGAGCGGCGTTAAGGAACGCACTCAAAGGCGTGTGCTGTACACGCAGGGCAAGACAACCACACAGGGCAAGACAACCACACACACATACGCTGTACACACAGGGCAAGACAACCACACGCACACATACGCTGTACACACAGGGCAAGACACACACACACCTATGGGCAATTTAGACTCTCCAATTCACCTAAACTTCATGTCTTCAGAATGTGGGAGGAAACTGGTGTACCCGGAGGAAAGCTACATGGACACGGGGGGACCATGCAAACTCCACACAGAAAGGCCCAGGACGGGATTCGGACCCAGAACCAGACTGCTGTGAGGTGACAAGAGCACCACCGCCCCGTATGAAGAAAAGAAAAGAAATTATTTCATCCAAAATAAATGTGATTAATTAAGTGAAACTAACTGCTAAACGCTGGGCGGAGTGTGTAACTGAGGCCTAATCACACACAGCCTCTTACGCGGGCTGGGAAGGATATTCCAGCTCTGCTTTGATGTCCTCCAGCCGGTGGGAGAACTCCATCATGTCCTCCTCACGGTGCTCCTCGTGCACGCGCAGCTGGATGTCCAGAGCCTCGCTGCGCAGGACGCCCAGCCGCTGGGGTATCAGCGCGGGGAGAGGGGAGAGGGGAAAGGTAAGAGCCGGAGAGGCTGATTAGATTCTGTTTAAGGGTCTCTACAGATTCAGACATCAAATTTGATTGTGTTCCCCTCCTCCGTTCCGAAAGGAGGCTGAAGGCTGGCTGCAAGCTTCAATAATAAATACACGGTACTCTCACATCACTCTTCTTACACTATCCCCTCCTGTAGCTCACACGCACGAGCACGGAGACGCGCGCACACACACACACACAGACACGCACACACAGACACGCACACACACGCACACACAGACACGCAAGCATGCACGCGCACACACACGCACACACAAACACACACACACCTCCCTGGTCACTGTTTGCTCTGGCGGTAGCATTGTGTTTTAGTTGTTCACACAGTATAAACATGCTAACATAACCCTGACAGGAGACGGCCAGAGCTTTCTCTCCCCCAGTCGTGTGTATCGATTCGGACGCCCGGCCCAAACTCAATTATCTGCAGCGGTACAGAGCAGTGGGCTCAGCTGCACGGCTCATTTAAATATTAATGCAGAGAGGGCGAGGGGGCGGGGCTCTTACCGGCAGCAGCTCCTTCAGCCCGCAGCGCATGAACTCGTTTCTGATGTGCAGCCGGAAGTCCAGGTCATCGGGAGACGTCACCAGCGCGTTAATGAGCTGCATGCAGGCCACCTGCACACAGACAGACAGACAGCACAGTCGCGCTCAGCAGCACCCCGGCGCAGCACAGACGGGCGTGCGTGCGGGCGTGAGTGTGCGCGTCCGCTCACGTCTTTTCTCCCAGCACGTGAGAGCATACATATTAAAGAAGGGGCTTCGCCGGGCGGATGGGAGCCATGATTAATGCATGTCCATTTCGGCTGTCAGAAACTCGAGTTCTGCTCTAATATTGATGTGGAGGACGGCACCCGACGGTCCGTTTCTGGGAGAACTCACTTTCCACGCTGCATTGTCATCCAGCATATTTACACGTTTAGAGGCAGTAGTCATCTGCGTGTGACAGATATGTATGTTTGAGCATGCATGCTTGTGTGTCTATGTGCTATGTGTATTCATACACACACAAGTGCGTATACATATTTTGTAAAGACATTCCAGTGCAATAATAAAGAAAATACAAAGCTGTACCTGTACTATATTCTATTGCATAAAGTGATAACACTGATGAAATCGATACAGAATACTCTACGACTCTGTACAGAATGAAGCAACTGTCTAGCATCTGATAAGCCTATAGGATTTGGACTGCTTATAAATGCTTAATAACTGGCTGAATTCACAACCCCAGACATATGTATCTCTGCAGCCACACCAACATAAATAAATGATCGTGAAGGTGAAGCCCAGGGTTATCAGATTCAGAGAAAATTCAACGCAAGGTTACAAAGTGCATCACTGAGACAGGAATATACAAGAACTAAGTTGTTTATACACTGAAAAAACTTGCGTGAAACTTTCTAAATGTGGCTCCCCCACTTTAAAATAATGACTACTTTAATCCTGGCATAACATCAACAATGAAAAATGTGTTGGTTAATGGTTAAACACAAATATGCCATATTCTTAAACGTTACCCAACAATCATGAAAAAATGACACAGCTCTGACAGACAGTAATCACAGTGACAGCCTGTGAGGATAAAAGCAGGGAATATGTGAAGAGCTCTTCTATTCAAAGAGCCCAAGAGTCACAACTACTCTGCCAAACAAGGTGAAAATAGCAGCAGGCTAGTGCTCTCTAACAAGGTGAAAATAGCAGCAGGCTAGTGCTCTCTAACAAGGTGAAAACAGGAGCAGGCTAGTGCACTCTAACAAGGTGAAAATAGCAGCAGGCTAGTGCACTCTAACAAGGTGAAAATGGCAGCAGGCTAGTGCACTCTAACAAGGTGAAAATAGCAGCAAGCTAGTGCACCTACAGGTGAAACAAGGCTAGTGCTTAAGGAAACAGGAGCAGGCTAGTGCACTCTAACAAGGTGAAAATAGCAGCAGGCTAGTGCACTCTAACAAGGTGAAAATGGCAGCAGGCTAGTGCACTCTAACAAGGTGAAAATGGCAGCAGGCTAGTGCACTCTAACAAGGTGAAAATAGCAGCAGGCTAGTGCACTCTAACAAGGTGAAAATAGCAGCAGGCTAGTGCACTCTAACAAGGTGAAAACAGGAGCAGGCTAGTGCACTCTAACAAGGTGAAAATAGCAGCAGGCTAGTGCACTCTAACAAGGTGAAAATAGCAGCAGGCTAGTGCACTCTAACAAGGTGAAAATAGCAGCAGGCTAGTGCACTCTAACAAGGTGAAAATAGCAGCAGGCTAGTGCACTCTAACAAGGTGAAAATAGCAGCAGGCTAGTGCACTCTAACAAGGTGAAAATAGCAGCAGGCTAGTGCACTCTAACAAGGTGAAAATAGCAGCAGGCTAGTGCACCCTAACAAGGTGAAAACAGGAGCAGGCTAGTGCACTCTAACAAGGTGAAAACAGGAGCAGGCTAGTGCACCCTAACAAGGTGAAAACAGGAACAGGCTAGTGCACTCTAACAAGGTGAAAACTGGAGCAGGCTAGTGCACTCTAACAAGGTGAAAACAGGAACAGGCTAGTGCACTCTAACAAGGTGAAAACAGGAGCAGGCTAGTACATTTTAACAAGGTGAAAACAGGTGAAGGTTCCCTTTGTTTGAGGTGGTACTTCACACTATCAGAATGTTGCACTTAATGTGATGGGATTCTCCCTGTTTTACTCTCTGTTTTAAAGCAAACGCAGCGCATGAGCAGGTACTTAAACACTGTTCATCAGCCGTCTGCTGACGCATTGAAACAAACCGGGAGTGAACACAGTGAACGCCAAAACCAAACCAGACAAAGCCAGGCAGCCATCCAGCGTTGGAGGGAGATGAGAGAGGGCTGAGAGGCCCACCCCACCCAGCATTAGTCCATAACCAGCATGTATTTATCAGAATAAGGGCCAGGCCCGGTGGATGAGGTACGCATGAGAATCAGGAACCCGCAAACGCGCGGAGAGGTCCACCGCCCCGCTGCCCCGCCCCGCCCGCCCGCCCGCCCGCTCCGGGGCCAGCCCTGCCCACGCGGGGCTCGTTTGAGGAGGGCGAGCGCGGGGGGCCAGATCACACGCCTCGGCCGCGCCCCTGATCACGTCCTCATGTGAAGCACCTGTGAGTGGGCTTTCTCTCGTCTCTCCGCCCTTGAAGTCGGGGGCGGCCGGATGATCAACAACAAAAAAAAAAAAAAAGCGAACCCTTTTGGCTAACGCATTTCAAAAGCCCTCCTGGTCTAAGCGTTTGTGGGAAACATAGCCTCGGGTTGGGCTTCTGAACTCCCCTTTCTCTTTTTCTTTTTCTCTCTCTCTCCATGCCTCTGTGTCTGCAACAGCCAATTTATTTCTCCTTTCTGTTGCCAGTTTTGTTTTTTCTCCCCTTCAAAACAGCTGAGCAACATGAAAGGAAAAAGAAGCTTTATAATGAATGCCAATATCACCGGCATCAACACCTGTATGTTTGCAGGGACAGCAAATAGCTTGCCTGCGTATAATGAAAGGGTTTGGATCTGCGTACAGATCTCAGATTAGTGGGGCCCTAAATCCTGCCCCTCAGTTCTCTCAGCAGTTTCATCCTTCATGCCAGCTCTCCACCAAACTCCCGCCCCATCCACTGCTGCCTTCTGCCAGAACCGCTTCTTCTGAAACGCCACCTCTCATTTGGTTCCAAGTCACGTTACCAGAGGAAAACATAACAAAGAGGAATAAGAGCATCACAATGGCAGACTGGTAATGTTAAATCACCGGTATCTTTAAGCCTTGCTGCTCGGACTGCACGGCATAGTCGCGTCTTCATAATTTGTCACTGGGGGCTTCTCGACTCCCTTAAACACATCTAACCCCTCAGGGGTTGATTTTAGTGCAGTTCAGCCCTTTTGCACACAGCCTGCCCCCGTCATCCAGTGTTTTGCACTTACAGCGCACCGTCTAGCAGATTTCTCCCTTTTTAAGTGTTTGTATTTACAGTCGTGGCCTTTAAAACACTTAACCTGAAGTGAAAGGGAGGGAAGGAGCGGGGGAGAGGGGGCGGAGGAGTACGTCCTCAGGTCAAGCGTGAAATGCCTTTAACTACACAGCGGGACGAGGGCGGCGGCATGAATTAGTGATGTTTGGGTTAAAAGGGATCAGGGTTTATCTATTAGTAATTGGAAAGAATAACCCAAAGTATCAATAAAACATCAGCAACGGGCTCCGAGCGGCAGCCGCGGCTTAATGGAAACAATCCGCTGTGGTGAAGGGCCTCTTTCTCCGCCGGCCTCGTCCGGGGCGGGGACGCGCGAAGGCTCCGTCGCCGTGGCGATCGCTCACAGCGTGTCCGCGTTCGAGGAGCGGCTCTGCCGGGGACGGGCGCGGCTTTCTACGCCCGCTCCGCCGTTACTGCCTCCGCCGTGGAAACAGCCAACAGCATGTCATTTCCTCTCCGGACAGAGCTGGCTGAGAACGCCGCTGCGCTGCCCTCCGAGAGGGGCGGGGAGGGAGGGGCGAGAGGCCGAGGGAGAGAGAGAGAGAGCCGGAAAGGAAAACACGAGCGCTTCCTTTTATTTATTTACACGCCCCCGGAGTTTAATAATAAAACACACGCGCAGAGTACATGCTCATAAATGGAATCACCCGCGCTGCTAACACAGGCATGTTATTCAGACACAGGGAAGAGCACCTTACTCATTTATATCCAGGCATGTCGCTAGCAAATTTACTGACACAAGCCATGTGGCTCCTGCACTCCGCACGTGGTGTGCTCTGTGCTCAATCCGGGGACCACGACAACAGGCACACGCACGCATAAAGGATGAGTTTGTGAAGGACATGGTGACTAAATGACTGCAGCCATGTTCTGACAGAACTCTCAGCCCACTGCTTGGCTAAAGCTGGCCTTCGCCAACATTTACACTTACAACATGCTCTGGAATTTTATCAATGTCACATTTGTCCACCTGTTTTCTGTACAAACCTGAAAATTGCATGTTGTCCTTCGTCCTAACTTTAGTAGGAATGCAACAGCATACTGGCCAACATAACTTATTTTGATTTTTTTCTGGTAAAAAGCATTATTCCACGGGAACATTAATTTATTTGTGGAAAATGACAATGCTGGTGCTCTGATGGCATTTACACTCGCACGCTCCTATGAGTGTAAGACCTCATATTTTAGAAAGCAGAATTTATACAAACATGGAATTGCAAGATTTCGGTGAAGAATATATTGCAAACGTGGTGCCGTTGGAGCATTGGAGATAGCAATGGACGTGACTGTGCTCCATCGTCCTCCGATGCCAGATGCCAGTTTGTAGAGGATTCTGCGGCGGTACAGCATGCGAGTCCAGCATCCCGTCATAGAAACGGAAGAGGATCTTATTTATTTTATTTCCAATAACCAGTGTGGGAGAAACTTTACCAAACTACAAGCTAGTTCACAATGAAAGAAGTGAAACGAAACAAAACTCATATTGATGGCAAAAATCAGTCAAAATTTGTACTCTGATAACCAGAAAAAAATAAAACCATAAAATGGTAAAATCAAATAAAAGAAAGAAAGAAAGAAATAAAAAAGAATTAGGTAAAAAAAGGTAAAAAGGTAAATAAATTGAGGCTCTACAAGCACCCACTGCCATGCCATCAGACTGAGTGTGCAGGAGAGTTCTGATTTTCCTTGCTGATTTTTACAGGCTGTGTCATGCTCACGTTATCTCTCTCTCCACATTCCATAACTTTTTAAGGTTTCTACAGTATCTATCTTACCCTCCTCTGTTTGTTTTGAAGGTTTCCATTATTGTGCAGTCATTCAAGTTTGTTTCCATAAGCTTCATCTCTCCCCTATCTGAGCTTGTCACAGACCTAGGAGATGCCCCCTCCAACAGGCCGCTGTCCCAGTTCTGCATGAACAGCCATGCGGTAATTGATTAATCATGCCTGCTGACAAGGTTGCTTCAATATGACAGTAAAGGAACCTGCAATGCCACTTCAGTTGCATAAAAAAACTATTAAAATACAACATTTATGAACACAAACAAATCTATAAAAATAAAAATATAAAGATTTCTTGAACAAAATGATTGATAGAAATATGGAGTGGAAACACTTAGGGCTTGAAATCAGTCACTTCCTGTGTGTAAGGATATGGGGGGAAGAGCCCGGTTAAAATGAATAAATGAGAGCGCAGTGGCGGAGAGATCCAGGTCTGGGAACTGACCCCCCACACGCCTGATCTCAGGACCCCCCGCGTCTCTCCTCCCCGCTTCATCTACACCAGAGCACTGGGGTCAGACCCGAGCTGGGCTTTCCTGTGTGAGTGACTGGCTGAATGCCGGGAATTCTGGGAAAGGCTCAGAGCTGGAAGCACAAGGGAGCAGAGCGATGATTGCATCCATACATACAGGAGCAGAGGAAAGTACACCCAAACCCCAGTGGAGCAAGGCAGGGAACACACACCCTGCATCTATTATCCCTGAGAGAGAGAGAGAGAGAGAGAGAGAGAGAGAGAGAGAGAGAGAGAGAGAGAGAGGGAGAGGGAGAGGACGAGAGGGAGAGAGAGAGAGAGGGAGAAGCGAAAGAAGAGAGGAGAGGGAGGGAGGGAGAGATGGAGAGAGAGAGGGAGGGAGGAAGCGAGACAGAAAAAGAAATGGAGAGAGATAGATAGAGAGAGGGAGAGGACAGACAGAGAGAGAGAGATAGAGAGAGGGCGAGGACAGACAGAGAGAGAGATAGACAGAGAGAGGGAGAGGACAGACAGAGAGAGAGATAGATAGAGAGAGGGAGAGGACAGACAGAGAGAGAGATAGATAGAGAGAGAGACAGACAGAGAGAGAGATAGATAGAGAGAGGGAGAGGATCAGGACAGACAGAGAGAGATAGATAGAGAGAGGGAGAGGACAGACAGAGAGAGATAGATAGAGAGAGGGAGAGGACAGACAGAGAGAGAGAGAGATAGAGAGAGGGAAAGGACAGACAGAGAGAGAGATAGATAGAGAGAGGGAGAGGACAGACAGAGAGAGAGATAGATAGAGAGAGAGGACAGACAGAGAGAGAGAGATAGACAGAGAGAGGGAGAGGACAGACAGAGACGGAGAGCGGCGGGCCTCCTGGTCCTGCTCTGTGATGGAGAGGAGGGCTCGGCGGCGGTGGGTAAAGGTCAGGCGGCGGCATCGCGCCTCGCAGCGGGGCGCACACGGACCACGGCGCGCCCGCCCAGGCCCTGTCAAATTAAAGCGCACATCTCTCTCCCTCTCCCATCACTACCAATCCTGCTTTTCATTAATCCTCCTCCCTGACAGCCATATGCCAGCCAGCAGCGCTTATTATCTATAATATTTCACCAGCACGGAGATGTTCCACACCGCTCCCCTTTTCACCCGCCACTGCGCATGCAGCCGCTGTCTGAAGCGCTGTCTGCTCGGGGTCAGAGGTCGTCTGCTCCTCCTGCCATGCCCGATACACAATTTCGGCAAATCAGGCCGTGTCCTCAAGAGGTGAGCAGAATAATATTTTACGATTCGCAGCCATGGAGCTCGCCTTATGCATCACAAGTACTGGCTTGAGCCCGGCAGCACACTCGAGCGAGGATGGAGAAAAATGGAAATAAGAGATTGCACAGGCAACATAAATAAAGGCACATTTCCTATCGAAGTACACGACAGTTTGGAAGTAGCTCTCTAGAAGGCAGACCCTTCCTCTGGTCTTTCTTTTGGTCCACAAACATCAAAGCAGGTTTGGTCCACAAACAGCCAAGAGGAGGCGACTGCTTTCAGAAAAGCCGCCCCACCGTCTCCACAAACATTAGCGCAGTAAGGCGGTCTGCTCTCTAGATGGGCGACGGCAAGCTTTCATCACGTTCAGCCACTTACCAGGCAGAGGACTTGCGCTGTTAACACTCTATCAGGCTCTAAACTAGATTACACTTCAGCCACAGAACCGTCAGCAAAGAAATGCCTTTTCAGAACTCAGCTTTCAGTTCTGCTTACAAGCTCATTTTCCTGTGTGGTCACTGATTTTTGAAGAGGGGCAGGGGATTGTAATTGTTTTTTTTTAACTTTCTCATGATATATGAACTGCATTTGGCCCTTTTACACTTTCCAGACATTAAGTTCATATCGAACTGGGCTACCATGTTTGGGTGAACTGCAGATTTACTATGAACATAAATGTAGGAAAAACTAAAGCCGAATAGACACAATTAAAATGGAAATAGAATATTTACTTTTCATTTTCAAGATTTAGGGGGTATGGCCCTCCTAACAATCAAAGCAAGCAGGGGGAGTCTTTACATACAGGCACTTTACAAACACCATAGAGCATGAAGAGATTACAGCCTATGGGGGAATGGGTAACTTAGCACGAGCAAGGTCAAAACATGTAAGCTCACATGAACCAAGTGCTAGCCAGGAACTGCGTATGGGGTGATGAGCAGCACTAGCCCTGCTACCTGACTAGCTAGCAAGCAATATGTACTGAATTGATTTTGGGAACAGACAGCAAATCAGCCACAGGTTTGTCTTGAGTACCATTTCAATTTTCAGGTCTGTAAAATTATAACAGCCATGCAATCTCACCTCTTTAATGCACCTCATAGGGCATTTTCCACCTCCATTAGTAGAGAAGGAATGCATGTGTTTATTTAATATTAGCGGGGGGTGTCACAGATTCCTTAAACATACTAGATACTGCACTCTTAGCATCGCATGGTTTCTCCCATCTCCTACGCCACCCAATGTGATGCTTCTGATGAAAATTCTCTGAGAGGCATGACTAAGGAAAACACTGCGGTACCAGACATCCTGGACTGAAGTACAGCATCAGAAGCCTCCTGCTGTTAAGAAGCAGAGGGAATTGAATCTGAATATCTGTTGAGTCTACAGAATCTACGGTGTTATGTGGGCCTCTTTAATGTGACATGAGAATCCCAACATAACACAAGCTACACACAGCCAAGAAAATAGTCCCACACAATAATATGAAGCCTCTTAATAATCTCAGTGCATCTAAAAACCAGTAGATATCCAATCAAAGTACCCGACCAGGAAAACGTCTGCCCTCTAACGGCTGGATAAATGCACCCTCAATACCCCCACCGGCTTACAGGGGAACAAGCAAGGAGGAGAAAATGGCCTCTTTCCCCACAGAGTCAGGCTCTTCAGTGCCTGGGTCGCAAAATTCAGCTGCACTAACTCACAGCAAACAGCCTCAAAAAAAATTACTATTATTGTAATAAAACTTATAAAAGGTGGATTGCAAATATTAGGCCTGTATGTTTGTATGCTTGTATTCAAATACCATTCAAGAGCCCAAAGCAATGCTTTCATGCATTTAAATGAGCCCACTGAATGGGGAAGTGAAGAACCTCATTTAAATCCAAAGTAAACTCACTTCTGTTGCAAACAGCACTTTCCACTTTTTGAAACAAACTATCATATGTAACTATTCGCTGATGAAAATATCATTTGAAATGTTAAGGTAATGATTGTTGTTGTTATTAACTATCATGAGTATTGGTATCATATTCTAATCATTTATTTTAATTATCAGTCTGTGTTTTGACAGGGAAAGCATATGCAGAATATTCTTAGTAAAGGTAAACATACATAGAAGTCTTTAGCAAAAACATAAACAAAAGGTGCCATGGGAAACCAAGGCCCTGCTGTGCTGCTGGATGGGAAATTAAGCTAGAAAAGATCTAAGTAAGCGTCTTGTGCTATTTTAGCTTTAAGATAATTATGATTATACAAGGTCATATACTGTAACATTTAATAAGGTGACCAAGACTTATAATCATCCAAGTGTTATCTCAGACTCATGCATTTACTACTTTACTACAGGCGGGGTGTATGTTAGAGGCCTCACAGCACCACGCAAGTCCAATCACTTACAAAAATATATGAGCATGGACTGAGTGTCACCATTAGGGGAAGAAAACACCTGAGATCTTCAAGACATTCGACTCAAATCATCAATCCTCAACTCAAACAAATTCTATGCTATGTTTAAAGGAAATAAGAAAGAAAACACAATATGGTGGGAATATTTTCTTTCAAAAGCAGAAAAGGCAATCAACCAATTAACTGAACGCAGAGGTGCATTTAACAGCCCCATTTGTGCTGTCTTTCTTTTTCTGTTTCAGCCTGACAGCTCCAAGGTAGACTCTTTTTTTCCCTCTTGATCGAGGAGGTCGGCGAGAAAAAAGGATTTTTCTCTAAGTGCGTCTAACTTTTCATTCCAAAGAGCGGTGCATTTTTTGCGAAAACAAAAAAAAGGAAGGGGGGTTGGGGGTTGGGGGGGGCGAGGCCAGCCTCGTACTCACCTGTAACTGCACGGAGCGATCGCGCAGGCCTTGGACGATGGGCCCGAACCTCTCGACGCCCCTCCGCTCTCCCGCCACGGTGATGGCTTCAAGGACCTTCTCCAGACTAAACGGGAAAATGAAACGCAGGAGTGGATAAACGGCAAACAGGCGGCGCGCCTTCGACTTCACGGCAATCGCCCCGCTTCGCACGCCGCGTACAAACAGGGTCTCACAAGGCCTTCTCCTTCCTGCTTATCTGTCTTCTTTCTGTTCCCTACATTTACAAAAACACATACCTAACGACACTGCTTTCTTTGGCTCGTTCTTTAAAGAGAAAAATAAAGTATGGGCTTGTATTATAAATTGATTTCATTCTCTACTGCATGCATTTGTTGTTATCTAATGCTTTGAGTTTTAATAAAATTTTATCTGAAATGTCACAACCTTCACAGCGGTGTATGCAATCTTAATCACTGATAGGCATAACCCACTGGCTTTACACAGGTCTGACACCAGTGCAAGGTGTCGATGATGTTACATGAGTGCAGGTTGCGTGCAGGGGTGTTGTTGCGGGAGGTGTTGTGTTGCATCGTGTGGTGTTGTGTCGCGCAGCAGTGGCAGGTGACTACGTGTTCTCCTCGCCCACGATGCAAATGGCGGACAGCAGCTTGACCACGTCGGTCATCATGGCGGGCTGGCTGGGGTCGATGGCCCGGGCCAGCAGCGTCAGGCTCTTCTCCTCACTCAGGATCCGCTCTAGGCCAAACTGCAACGCCACATCAACGTTACATCAACATTACATCAACATTACATCAGCGTTACGTCAACGTCACATCAACGTCACGTCAACCTCGGGCAAACATCACACCCCTCGCCACAGCATCAAAGGTCAGGAAGGTTAAAGCAACACTGGGGACCGAGGGAAGATTCGGACAGCTCTGGATCCAATGCAGATCGCCCCGAGACGTCAAGCTAACGTCACGGCTAACTGACTGCTGTCACGGCAACGGGCGCTTCTCCTGGCTTTGGCTCTGTGGCGGATCACTCTGGAGCATTCAGTCAGCATCCAAACCGCCACCAAAGCAACAAACAGTCAGGTGTCAGAGCGGCATCAGCCGCTGAGGTAAGACTCGGGCTCCCCCGCTTCTGGTTCCTCTCCAAACCACGCTCGAGCGCCACATCAACGCCACGTCAACATCAGACCCGGCCCTCAGCCGCGCTGTCACCCCGGACCGCGCCCGGAGAGACGATCGACGTCGCGTCATCCTCGCGGAAACATCACGCCCGCCTCCGCGGCGGCGAGGGGCTGTCAGAGCCGCGTCAAAGAGACGCCACGGCAACATCACACCTAGAGCTGTGGCAACTCCTCAATACGGCGCGGCGCGGCTGTCAGTCTCCGCTCAGCGCCGCTTACGCAAGGAGCCGGCCCTGACAAGCGCAGGCGCAGCGGCTGATTAATGTGCTCCTGCTTTACCCACCAGGCACTGTGAGCGTCACACTGTGACACGAGCGCAATCCTCACACCCGTAACATTATATTTACCATCATCCCAGGAGACTGTATGTACCATACGGATACTCCATATACCATGATGCATAGCGTATGATACTGCATGACACTCTATATGTTACAGATGCACACTGTATGATGCATGATACTGCATATACCACAAAGTGCACAGCAGGATTGTACAGCATACTGAATAAACAGTGGCGTACACTGATTGAACAACCGCAGAACTGAGCGTATCACGATGCACAGCCCCCTAAAGGATGACGCTTGATGGAAAGGCGTATTTCTGCCTCCAGTCCCTGTGGTGTTGCAGGTTCAGAGCTGAATGGGTGCGGTGTGTGATAAGGGCCGGTTCTGTGCCTCTGAGAGGCCCGTACAGAGCGCGTGGTGTTCAGCTCTCCCAACGCAGGAGGCTGCACTCCCAGCCACTTCACAGCCTGGCTGCACAATCACACTTCACTGCTGCTACTACCATCAGCCCTCCTCATTCCATTCTCCGTCTCTCTAATGTTACGACTGAGTCGGGAATAACTAAATAAGGGGAAGGGGTACACGCTGGCGCTGAGAATGCGCTGAGAATGCGCTGAGAGTGCGCTGAGAGAGCGCTGAGAATCACTGCCTGAGAGCGCTAATCAAAAGCATTTCTTGGAGGGCATAATGACGGAACGCTCCGGAATAAAGACCCGCCTTCCCTCCCGGGCAGGTAGGCTGACATTTCCTGGGCTCAAGGACGAAGTGATGGAGGAGCAGCTGCCTATTACCGCCACCGCCGAATAATCAAGAGGGGTAATTCGGCCCGACGCAGGGAACCAGCGAGCAAGGGGGGAAGGGGGGGGCGCAAGGGGGTCCCAGTTAGGCTGAAGGAGGGAGAACGGTGGGAGTCCCACAGTGGGGGTCAGTCTGTCCCCTCAAAGCCCAGAGAGCTGTGACTCTCCAGGGCCCCCCCGCGCCCCCGAAACGAGCTGGTGTGGCTCAGAGTTCCTCTTTCACACGGGGAATTGTCCACCGTCAGCCACCCGCTGCGCTTCTCCGCTGGAGCCGCAGCAGAAGAAAAAACAGACTAATTTAAACCTTTTCTCTCCCTCTCGCTTCCCCTGTTCTTCTGACACCGAACAGCCCAATGTATTGAGCCGCTGGAGAGCTCTCTGAGAGAGGAGAGAGCCGCCGGCTTTCTTTCTGAGTGGAGTGCCTGCCATTACGCCAATGCGGCTTTTCAAACAGAGGGCCTGCGCGTGGGAGGAGAACAACAGCCCCGCTTACCGCGCCCCGCTCACCAAAACGCGCCACAAACAGGACCCGCTTACCGCGCCCCTGCAGGTCCCCACGTTCCAGAGACTCTATCTGGAAAAGTCCGTTAGAGCCTGAACAAACGGGGCTTAATTACAGCGCAAACTGCTCTTCTGAACCGCTACGTTTCATAACATGTTTTCTTCTCTGAATATTTGGTAAATTCATTAAATATGATCATTTGGGCTGGTTTTGATTGCGTGAGCAGCTGGTGGGAAACACCTGGCTGTTTAGAGCGGGTGGAGCCTCTTTCACAGAGCAGGGACTGAGTGTGGGTGATGAGTCTCTTTCACAGAGCAGGGACTGAGTGTGGGTGATGAGTCTCTTTCACAGAGCAGGGACTGAGTGTGGGTGATGAGTCTCTTTCACAGAGCAGGGACTGAGTGTGGGTGATGAGTCTCTTTCACAGAGCAGGGACTGAGTGTGGGTGATGAGTCTCTTTCACAGAGCAGGGACTGAGTGTGGGTGATGAGTCTCTTTCACAGAGCGGGGACTGAGTGTGGGTGATGAGTCTCTTTCACAGAGCGGGGACTGAGTGTGGGTGATGAGTCTCTTTCACAGAGCGGGGACTGAGTGTGGGTGATGAGTCTCTTTCACAGTGCAGGGACTGAGGTGTGGGTACGTGATGAGTCTCTTTCCACATGAGCAACGGGACTGAGGAGGTGGGTGTGATCTCTTTCACAGGCGGGAGATGGGGGAGGTGACTGACTCTTGCGTGACGAGGGTCGGGGACTGAGGGGAGGTGAGGGGACTCTCTTTCACAGAGCGGGGACTGAGGGGAGGTGAGGGGACTCTCTTTCACAGAGCGGGGACTGAGGGGAGGTGAGGGGACTCTCTTTCACAGAGCGGGGACTGAGGGGAGGTGAGGGGACTCTCTTTCACAGAGCGGGGACTGAGGGGAGGTGAGGGACTCTCTTTCACAGAGCGGGACTGAGGGGAGGTGAGGGGACTCTCTTTCACAGAGCAGGGACTGAGGGAGGTGAGGGGACTTCTTTCACAGAGCGGGACTGAGGGAGGTGAGGGGACTGAGGGGAGTGAGGGACTCTCTTTCACAGAGCGGGGACTGAGGGAGGTGAGGGACCTTTCACAGAGCGGACTGAGGGAGGTGAGGGACTCTCTTTCACAGAGCGGGGACTGAGAGGTGAGGATGAGGGAGGAGGCTCTCTTTCACAGAGCGGGGACTGAGGGGACTGAGCGGACTGGGGGTGGACTCTCTTTCACAGAGCGGGGACTGAGGGGAGGTGAGGGGACTCTCTTTCACAGAGCGGGGACTGAGGGGAGGTGAGGCGACTCTCTTTCACAGAGCGGGGACTGAGGGGAGGTGAGGGGAGTGCGAGATGCAGGTGCTCCTCCAGCTCTCTAGCCCTGTTATCAGGGCGGATTAAGCATTACCATACAGAGAGCCTGCACGTGTCGGCTGGATTTATGCCGGAGCTGAATGTGATCCCTTAGTCTCTTCACCCATTACTAAATCACTCCCCGAGACGGCGCGTGCATCAGCAGCGCGTGGGAAACGCATCAGGTGCAGCCCGCGCTTTATCCGCCGCGTCGGCATTACAGGCCGCCGGGAACCCTCAGACTCGGCGAGAGAATAACGGGGGGGAGATGAAAAGGCCGCTCTGGCTCCCTGTCTGATGAGATAAAGCCCAACGCAGCTTTTGGCTAGAATGCTCTAAGGCTAAGCTGCTGCCTGAGGACCAGTGAGCTGGCACCCCGGTGACCGGCCAGCCAATCGCCTCACAGGACGAGGAGCGGCACACTGACAGGACACGCCTCCGAAGCGGGCTCCAGCCGGCGTGGCCGTCCCATTAGCCCGCGCGTGGCGCTCGGCCGTGCCAGCTAATCCAGCGCTTTTCATTAAATTTCACAGCTTTGGCAGGCAGCACTGCTGCTCAACTGCTCTCCTAGCTTCTAAAGAGGTTGCAAGTTCAAATCCCACACAGAAATTCCAAGCAAGCACCTGTATTTCCCGCATGACTTAACTTCTAAACGTTAGGGTTTAAACGTGTAAAAATGATCCAGTTGCTCTTTCTTGGAGTGTGTTTATCATCCATAATTTATAGAGAAGTAACACTGGTTAAGTACATTACTCAGAGGTAGTGAGGCAGGAGCTTACCCGGGAATTGAAACTGCAACCCCTTTGTTGGCAAGCTTATCCACTTAAGCAGTGCACCTCAGTGCTGCCCCCCGACACAAACACAAGGCCCGCTCTCTCTGCTCAGCTTAGAGGGCCCCGTTTAAAGCCAACCAGCAGGCAGGCAGGCAGGCAGCACGAGCGTTATCAACATTTAAGAAAAAAAGAACACGGTGTGCAGCAGAGCCGGCCCAAACACGGCCTCGCTCCTTTCACAGAACCGGGATCTGGAAGATTCACAACTACTACGTTTCCTTTCCACGTTTAGATATTCTGACAAGAAGAACAGGCCCTTTTCATGGTGCAAAGCCATTGCGAGCCAGGGACAAGCCAGGCAGTGAAATGATTGACGCTGCACTTTACCTTGTTGTTCATGAAGGCTTTCAGACACTGGATCACTTTGTGTTGGCTCTTCTTGTCGATAGGTTCTGGGCTAAAAAACAAACAGAATCATGAAAGGGGGTTTTATTTTATCTATAAAGCACAATACTTTGTTATTTCTTGAAATGCACATTTGGAATCCATTCCTCAGCCGTGCAACTTCCTCGGTTCATTCAGGCGCAGTCGTTGCGCTGGAAAGCAGGTCAGCTGACCAGAGGGGGCACTATTGCACAAAGCAGCAAGGAACACCCAGCAGAGCGGCAGTCAATTCCATTTTAGTCAATGCAAGAGATGAATTGAAATACAATCCAATATAACTGAAAAATATTGAACATTTTCCCCCATTTATGATTTGAATGGGAAAAAAAATTCACAGTTCACAAAACTGAAATGGAACAGACAATCCCTACAATAGTCAACCCTCCTTCCTCAGGCAACACAAAGGCCATGTATGGGTCCCATCCACAGAGCACACTGGCACAGCCAGGAGGCTAGGGGCCAGTCACTGGGAGGCTAGCAGGAAAGTGTGCAGACTACAATGCTTCTATTCTTTCTTAGCTGATTTTTGTCCTTGCTTCATGCAGACAGAGGAAAGGCAGAGAGGGTAAAGGAAGCACAGCTCCGGAGGTGCAGGAGAGGGGAATCGCAGGCGGGCTGAGAGTCGCCCTGTGGAGCATGCAGCACCACCCGCCAAACGTACTGTTTCTTATGGAGCAGCCTCTCCAGAGTGTCCAGCAGCAAACCCAGGCCTTCATGTCCAAAGCTCTGCACCCAGCTGTGAAAGGGGAGACAGGACGCCATTAAAAACAATCAGCTGATCTAACGTGGGGAGAGTCAGGAAGGAAAGCCAGCACGTACAGGTGTTTAAATGAATTTCTGAGCGAACGAGTGAAGCAGGATCCATCTGGTACGCTGCATACCGACAGATGGAATTTATTTTGTACAACTCGCAATTTATCAATAAATCCCAAGAAGCTAACAATAGACCAATGAAGAAACATGAATTAAGGTCTGAGATTAACACTGAGGGGAATCATCAGCCAGCAGGGAAAAGCAGCCCAGAGCAGTGACACAATGTCGCTCAAGATTTGACACGTGTTAAGTGCAAATATTCCGCTGGAAAAGGTGGACAATTCCAAATTACATTCATTTTTAAACAAGCGTGTAATTAACGAGGGGGGGGGGGGGGCATTCTGTCAGCTCGACAGAAGTATGTGCAGCAGACCACTATGTTGCGTAAAAGAAAAATTCAAGAACTGAATGAAACAACTGGCAGCATATCTGTGGTAATGGACAAATCAACAGATTGCACAGATAATTACATTTTACATATTACATTTTGTTCTTCAAGGAAATCCCTCACCACCATGCTAACAAAGTGTACCCAACTGACCTAAATTACTCCTCAGTTACTCCGCTAGAAATGCTTATTGGAATATAATATTTATTTTGAAAACATGACTGCATGTGCCTGACAATGAGAGTTGTATATTAAGAGCATATAAAGGCACGAGCTATTATAAAAAATGCAATACACCAGCCAGACAGAAGAAGTTGTCCTATTTTATGATTCATAACATTAATAAGAATATTTTTTATTGAAATAAAGGCAAGAAATAAGATCAAAACATTTACTCTTTTTGCTCCGCCTCTTCAACAGTCTTCAGAATGATCACCTACTTCATATTTTGTCAGGTAATACAGTGAGAAAGTGAGATACTGTCAAATTAGCTATAGCTAGCCCTTTTTCCATTAAAGAATTAGCCTATATCGCTATGCACATAGAAAGTTATTGCAATAACGGTAATGGAAAACGAGTCAAATCGACATATGACGTTAGACAAATTTGCTCAGGTTAATCGTTGAAAATGGCAAGAGTCTTATTGACATGATCTGGTGGTATGAAAGTCGTAACATGAGAATCCATGAAACCTATTATAAAACTGAACAGCTTAAAAATGAATATTGTGCACATGCTCAGCAGATGCATAGCACAGAAAAAACAACAAACCGCCAATTTGTCAAAATTATCAATGAAGTTGCAGAAATATTCAGCAGCATATTACAACCCTGATCAACTGTAAAATAATCCACATTTCTATCAACCGGCTCATGAATTTCTCGAGGCTGTTAGAGTTTTTGATCCCGAGCAAGTGTGCAGACTCGATGCGTAACCCTCCCGCTACACTCAGTTCTGGGCTTTGATGAAAACTGCAGATTGGAGCTGAGCAATTACAAAATAATCTGCACAAGAAAGCAGCCCTGCAATGTCACTGGGTGAATTCTGGGACACAGCTGAAGAAGCGTGTCCAAACCTCACAAACTCAGTCGAGGCAGAAAGATGCGTGTCTTTCTATGGACAAATTTTCACAACTTTATATGTGCCACACCAGTCTGACCTTTCTACTAATCACTGCAGCCAGTGACGGTGGCATAATGCAGAGATTTAGTAATCAGCGCAACACTGCGAGACATGCACTTTCCGATCAGTCGGAATAGCGGTACTATTAGTTTGGAGGGTTTGTTTTTATTTATACTAGTCTGTTCGGGAAAGTTAAAGCTGTATTATGCTTGTTCGACCACTTTTTTTCTTTTTTTACTTGTCCCAGACAATTGGACAAGTGTTAATGTCAAGCCCTGAGTGGTTTCCAGGAAATATCCGAAACAAACAGGGCCGTTCTTAGGCACGGTCATGGCAGCTGCCGTAAGGCAAGTAGCTGTCTGTGTCTGCTGAGGAACTGCTGAGTCACGCACAGGCCAAGGGAGGTGAGGAGCAGGGCACTGCAGGTACACAATCCAATGTCAACAAAACATGAGGAAAAAGCAACCAATCAGATGATCCCTCGATGGGCTCCTCTCCAATGTGCCTTGAGTTCCCTGCAGGTGTGGTGGTGACGGCGTGGTCTTGGTTCTGCTCAGACAGATGAATAAAGCCCGCCCGAATAAAAGATGCGAGTCAATAAGGCTTATCTGAGCCCGTCGGGGGACTCTGCTAAACGCTGGCAGATTCCCCCAGACACTGCGCTCCCCCTCTCTCGCTGTAACGACAGGTGTAACGGATTATAGATGTTTATTCCCGTCTATGCAAACAGACGGCCCCTCCCTCCGCACCGCGCTGGATTTGGCCGAGAGCCTGTAGGGGCAGGAACGTGAATCCGCTTGCATCCTTCTGGGGGGGGGAGCACACGGGCACTGTGAGCCCGAGCGGGACGGCCACGGAACGGGCCATCGCCACAGAACCCCGCCGACAGACAGCCAGGACAAAGCTCATTCACTACGCCTGGGATCCCAATCCCGCAGCTGGCCCCCGTTACTGCACGGGCGGGGCGGGGACCCAAAGGGGCTCCACACCAAGGCGGCGCCGGGTCTTTCGTGACAGGCGGGTGTGCGCGGCCGTTCTGTGAACTCAGGCTGGGTTGGACACGGCCCCTCAAGGCTCTCTCACAGCACAGTGAACTCAGGCTGGGTTGGACACGGCCCCTCAAGGCTCTCTCACAGCACAGTGAACTCAGGCTGGGTTGGACACGGCCCCTCAAGGCTCTCTCACAGCACAGTGAACTCAGGCTGGGTTGGACACGGCCCCTCAAGGCTCTCTCACAGCACAGTGAACTCAGGCTGGGTTGGACACGGCCCCTCAAGGCTCTCTCACAGCACAGTGAACTCAGGCTGGGTTGGACACGGCCCCTCAAGGCTCTCTCACAGCACAGTGAACTCAGGCTGGGTTGGACACGGCCCCTCAAGGCTCTCTCACAGCACAGTGAACTCAGGCTGGGTTGGACACGGCCCCTCAAGGCTCTCTCACAGCACAGTGAACTCAGGCTGGGTTGGACACGGCCCCTCAAGGCTCTCTCACAGCACAGTGAACTCAGGCTGGGTTGGACACGGCCCCTCAAGGCTCTCTCACAGCACAGTGAACTCAGGCTGGGTTGGACACGGCCCCTCAAGGCTCTCTCACAGCACAGTGAACTCAGGCTGGGTTGGACACGGCCCCTCAAGGCTCTCTCACAGCACAGTGAACTCAGGCTGGGTTGGACACGGCCCCTCAAGGCTCTCTCACAGCACAGTGAACTCAGGCTGGGTTGGACACGGCCCCTCAAGGCTCTCTCACAGCACAGTGAACTCAGGCTGGGTTGGACACGGCCCCTCAAGGCTCTCTCACAGCACAGTGAACTCAGGCTGGGTTGGACACGGCCCCTCAAGGCTCTCTCACAGCACAGTGAACTCAGGCTGGGTTGGACACGGCCCCTCAAGGCTCTCTCACAGCACAGTGAACTCAGGCTGGGTTGGACACGGCCCCTCAAGGCTCTCTCACAGCACAGTGAACTCAGGCTGGGTTGGACACGGCCCTCAAGGCTCTCTCACAGCACAGTGAACTCAGGCTGGGTTGGACACGGCCCCTCAAGGCTCTCTCACAGCACAGTGAACTCAGGCTGGGTTGGACACGGCCCCTCAAGGCTCTCTCACAGCACAGTGAACTCAGGCTGGGTTGGACACGGCCCCTCAAGGCTCTCTCACAGCACAGTGAACTCAGGCTGGGTTGGACACGGCCCCTCAAGGCTCTCTCACAGCACAGTGAACTCAGGCTGGGTTGGACACGGCCCCTCAAGGCTCTCTCACAGCACAGCCAACTCACTGCAGCGTAGACTGCGTTTGAGAAGAACGGCCTGCGAGTGTAAGAAGCCCTGCGCAGCGGGAGGAAGGCTGCGATACTGAGCTGATGTAAATGAACGTGTGCGGCTGGTTCTGTGGGGACTGCTCAACAGCCTACCCACACACAGCAGGCACTCGTGTGAAGTGAATTAGACCCGACTGCCCCCCCGTGCATGTTAACTCCGGTCTGCTCTGATTCTGCACGCTGTTGCACGGGCAGCGTCAGCTACAGAGTGATGGCCTGTGGGCTCACGCTCGGCTCACAGGGTTCAGACCAGCTCCCAAAGGGGCAGCGAGCCGCCACCTCTCAGGGTCCACCTTTCATCCCAGGGCGTGTCTTTCATCCCAGGGTGTGCCTCTCATCCCAGGATGTACCTCCTATCCCAGGGTGCCTTTCATCATGGTTCCCAGCATGCTTTAAAACCTGTGGTGGTGACTACGCAATGGCAACAGCTGTGAGTCCTGCAGTAAAGCCCTACTGGGGTATTATGGACACTCAGTCCACTGTCTGACTCAGTGAAGGCCCTCCCTTTAATCCGCTTTGTGTGAATAAAACAGGCCACTGAATGGGTCAGGAGGAGACGGTCGGGTTTGGCTAGCTCCCGTCTCCTCATAAGATAAGGTGGAGCCCGCAGCCTAGCTGTGACTACGAATGAAAGCCAATGAGGAGAGCCTGCAGCGCGGAGGCCGCTGGGAGACAGACTGAGGTCCGGGTCCAATCGCCCCTTTCCCTCAGCTCTGACTGGCTAATAAACGCCACGCTGGCTGGATGCAGCCCAGCAGCCTTCCCACCAAATAACCGTCAGCAGCTTCACCGTGGGGGTCCAGCCCCCGGCGCTCGTCCGGGTCGGTAGATCTGAGGCGAGAGAGCGCACGGGTCGGTTGGGCTGCGCGGGCCGCGGTGTTAAGATTCCGTCAGCGCGCGGCGGCCCTTCTCGGGAAGCGTCCGGTGTGGGGTGAAGGAGCGGCGCGGCGTGATTGCGGGCGGCTCGTAACCGCTCATCACGCTGCACTCCAGCTCAGAGCGGCGCGGAGAGAAAGAGCCGCGCGGTTGTGTGTCATCTGCAGAAAAAACATCAAGGGGCCAATCCTCAGAGCCAATGTCAAGAGCCGTGGGTGCCCTTCAAAGCCAAACCACAATTAAAATGGACTACTGGCAGCGCCCCTGACAGAGGACCGCCATTAACAACAACAGAGGGAAGCGCAGAGAGCCACTCTGTCCCCAAGGAGAGCGGCTGGACGTGTGACACACAGCCAGCGCAAACACACTGCAGGGGACGCGGCCAGACCCGCTGCAAAACACACCAGCTCCTAACCAGCAGCACATTACACACAGCTACAAAACACACCAGCTCCTAACCAGCAGCACATTACACACAGCTACAAAACACACCAGCGCCTAACCAGCAGCACATTACACACAGCTACAAAACACACCAGCTCCTAACCAGCAGCACATTACACACAGCTACAAAACACACCAGCTCCTAACCAGCAGCACATTACACACAGCTACAAAACACACCAGCTCCTAACCAGCAGCACATTACACAGGGTAAGAGCAAGAGTGTGTGAGCGAGTGTGTGTGTGCGTGAGTGAGTGCGTGTGTATGAGCGAATGAGTACATGACGGAGGGAGCGTGTAAGTGTGTGTGTGAGTGAGTGTGTGCTCTGTGGGTTTTTTGGTGCAAAATTGGAAATTTTCACATCCAGAGCACACAGCCCGGCCAAAGACCCACATCTCTTTTAGGAAAATAATTTCAAGTAATTTTATGCATGAATAATCTGTGGCTCCCTGGATTGAATAATCAAATAATAAAATCCCCCAGCCCTAACCCCAGCACAGTGTTAAACTCCAAAGACATCAGAACTTTCTCACAATTTCAAGAATATTCATATGAATGAATAAAATTATTTCATGCGGGATTTTTTTTTAGGTGCTCCTTCAGACAAACTGATGAGAAAGTACAAAAAAATTAATTCACTTTTTTCCTAATCAACCAACAGCGAAATGCTTATCCAAGTCACTGATTAGGGATCTGACGGTCGAATGTTTCCACGATCAAATATTCAGCCTCATTCTGCGTCTCTTTGAAAGCCCCGGAGCCCGGAGGATGTGGGAGAAAGCCCGTGGAGCAGAGACGAAAATAATGTTTTAAAAACGACCGGAATTGAGGGGAAAAGCCGGTCCCTCCTCAATAATGGAGCTTCCCCCTATCTGGAACCGCAGTCACGGAACCAAAGCGCCCCTTTAAAATCCTACAGCAGTAGTGCACCGCACGCGCGCCAGCTGCCTGGCTTCATTCCCGTCTTTCTGCGTGCTAATCCGCGGAGGAAAAGCTAATAAGGGTCCGATCTGCAAGGGGTGTTCATTTTCAGACAGATGCGTCCTTCACGACGATGCCGCCTTAAAAAATAACGGTGATAAAATAATAATGGGATGATAAAACCATTTGTTCGGCGCGTGCCGTTAAATGTAGCACCGCGCCGTTCCGTGGTTTTACTCCAGATGATTTTAGGCATTAATCAGTAACAGGCTGGTGCATTCCCTGCCTATTTATGTTCACATTAAAATCAAACGTGCAGGTTAAAGTGCATTACCAAAATGCACTGTGGTGTCACTCTGACCCACAGCCTTTGTAAATGTATGATAACTCAGTGAGTGGGAACTATTAGTGGAGGTGTGAAATGCACCTTTTGGTACTTCTTTGTACTTTCTTCTTTTAAACACCAAAATAAAAAGCACCCTGCTTTAATAAAAGCCTTTACATTTTAATTACCTCTGAACCACTATTATTCATTTTTAAAGCATGCTGTGCATACAGTCCTTTCTCTTCAGTGTAACAGCAGTAAAACCCGGCTGCCCTGGGTAGTGTGAGGTGGTTTAAAATAAACAGACAGTAAGAGGGAGGGAGGGAGGCCTCTGGCCTTTAATACAGCAGAAACAGGGCCTTTCAGAAGACCGCTCTGCATCCCCCTGCAATTCACAGGCCTGAGAGAGCCTGGCTCCTCCCAGCAAACACAGGGAAAGTGCAACCGCGCCACCGCCAGCAGTCAGCCCTCCCGCCGTGTTAGCCCAACCCGCTAACAACCCGCTACCTCACCCCCGCAGACAATCAGCTGGCGTTTAATACACCACACCCTGATATACCTGCGCGTCTGGTGTGTGTGCGTAAAGCACACCGCTACCCCGCGGAGGCTCTCTCCTTCCCGCCCTCTCCCGTCTGGAAACAGAGAAGACCGACCGCGAACGTAAGAGCGAGAGAGCGATCATCCAGGCTGCCCTTCCGAAAGGAAGTGCAAAACAAACCTCTAAACCCTAAGCTGACGTGCCATCCCTTTATGAACACACTTTATACCAGGGATCAGAAAAAGCCATGCAGGAGTAGTCTGAGCCACTGTAAAAAATGGCACAACTCTCAAATCTGGCACCTTACTGTGTCATTTGATTGAATTTTTCTGCCTCTTCCAACAGCTCTGAACCAGAGCAACTTACAGTGCAAACATTGTTACTAGGGAAAGAGAAAAGTAATCATAATAAAATTCATAAAATGATAAAAAATTAAAACGATTACGCCAAGCAGGCCGATTCGCGGACAGAGGTGCAGGCCGAGAAGGAAAGAGTCATCCATTTCAGGGAAAGCGGCATTTACAGTAATGCACTTATATAGAGCAAATATTTATATGAAGCCAGTGACATTTCACGGTCATGTTGGCATCCCTAATGCATTAAGCGCTACACGCTACGCAGCTAATGAATCTGTGGGGAAGTCGAGTCTGAGCCCGCGCGTGTTTATAGCTCAGCTTCATCATAATAAAGGGGCTGCTTTACACAGCTATTGAGCTGCAGTCTGGGGAGCAGGCGGGTCACCAGGAAGGTGATGATGTGGAGACGCACAAGCTTATTTATCCTGCTTTCCAAGGGGACAGGATTCTCAGAGTCCTACAAAATACAAGTGTCTGAAGGTACAGTCTCCCCTAATTAAGAGTGAAACTCATCCTTTATCTCCCGCTCACACACAGACACACAAGGTTACAGTCAGTGGCTAAGTTCCTGAACTCTTTCTCAGTGCATTTATTATAATGTAAAAATAATGGTGGTTAGCTAATCGGCAAAAATGTAGTTTACAGTATAATTCTGATACCATATGCGTAAAAATGTGCCATATTCCGATAAACAGGTAAAACCAGAAACGTATAAAAGGCTTCACAGTAATCAAATGTCTCCAAGCGTTTAGCATGCATTCATTCCAACAGCTTATTAATGTGTTAAACGCTGAGCTGATTGCTTATAATTAAGGCACCTGCTAGCCGTTAACGCGGGGAGCTTCACAGCGAGCTCAGGCAGGTGTGCGCGAGTGTGTGTGTGTGTGTGTGTGTATGAGTGTATGTGTGTGTGTGTGAGCGTGTGTGTGTGAGTGTATGTGTGTGTGTGTGTGTGTGTGTGTGTGTGTGTGTGTGTGGTGTGTGTGTATGAGTGTGTGTGTGTGTGAGTGTGTGTGTGTGTGTGTGTGTGTGTGTGTGTGTGTGTGTGTGTGTGTGTGTGTGTGTGTGTGTGTGGGTGTGTGTGTGTGTTGTGTGTGTGTGTGAGAGATGTGTGTGTGTGTGAGTGTGTGTGTGTGTGTGTGATGAGTGTGTGTGTGTGTGTGTGAGTGTGTGTATGTATGTGTGTGTGAGTGTATGAGTGTGTGTGTGTGTGGTGTGTGAGTGTGTGTGTGTGTGTGTGTGTGTGTCGTGTGTGTGTGTGTGTGAGAGTGTGTGTGTGTGTGTATGAGTGTATGTGTGTGTGTGTGTGAGTGTGTGTGTGAGTGTATGTGTGAGTGTGTGAGTGTGTGTGTGAGTGTATGAGTGTGTGTGTGTATGAGTGTATGCGTGTGTGTGTGTGAGCGTGTGTGTGTGTGTGTGTGTGTGAGTGTATGAGTGTGTGTGTGTATGAGTGTATGCGTGTGTGTGTGTGAGCGTGTGTGTGTGTGTGTGTGTGTGTGAGTGTATGAGTGTATGTGTGTGTGTGTGTGTGTGTGAGTGAGTGATGTGTGTGTGTGTAGGTGTTGTGTGTGTGTGTTAGTGTGTTGTGTGTGTGTACGTTTGTGGTGTGTGTGTAGGTGTGTGTGTGTGTTGTGAGCGTGTGTGTGTGTGTGTATGAGTGTATGTGTGTGTGTGTGAGTGTGTGTGTGAGTGTATTGTGAGTGTGTGAGTGTGTGTGTGAGTGTATGAGTGTGTGTGTGTATGAGTGTATGCGTGTGTGTGTGTGAGCGTGTGTGTGTGTGTGTGAGTGTATGAGTGTGTGTGTGTATGAGTGTATGCGTGTGTGTGTGTGAGCGTGTGTGTGTGTGTGTGAGTGTATGAGTGTATGTGTGTGTGTGTGTGTGTGTGTGTGAGTGAGTGTATGTGTGTGTGTGTGAGTGTGTGTGTGTGTGTGTGTGAGTGTGTGTGTGTGAGCTCCGTCTCTCAGCGGTCTCCGGTATAACTCATTTTTACCCAATTTTCATAAATCAGGTTTTTTTCCCCCATCACGAGGGCACTCTTTTTAACAGGCCTGCAGAGTGAGATGACCCTGGCCAGCTCACAAAAGGCATTGTGCGCTCCCTGAGAAAAGCCAGCCGCCAGTGCCCAGCAGCAGCAGGCCAGGATGTGCGGGGGCCTCTGAGCAGAGTGTAGCGCCCCCACGAGGTGCTCAGAGGAGCCCCAGGTCCCTAAGCTTACAGGCAGATTGTCTTTCCATGTTTCAGCCTTACCCCCCCTCTCCGCATGTAAATCACACGGTCCACTTGAGCTGAGATGCGGTAAGGGTGGACCCTGATGGAGTAAGGGGTCTGCGGTTACGCAGTGACCTGCTGAACGCCGTACCTTCCATACCCATGTCAGACGCAACCTCTCGGTTTATCGATAACGGTCGCCACCGTAATGACCCTGCGTCCCATGCTCATGCTGACGGGGCGGTGGCTGTCTGACAGCGTGCGTCGCCGGAGCGTGCGAGCGTGCCCGCGGACCCCAGAGAGACGCGCCGGTCCACACACTGCCGATTAGAATGCAGCGCTGCCGCCATTTTAATGAACAGGCCGCACGACTCCCAGGCTCTCATCAAACTCGAGCGTGTACGCCAGCGCCAATTCCGTCAAACACAAATTAATTTGCGGGGACTCTACCCCCCCCCCACACTTCTCTAAAGAGCAGAAATAATGCGAATGAACTTTCCGTTTCAGACGGACGGGGAGACCAGGGATCTCAAATCTGCTGGAAAGCAGTTAAATCAATGATGAATTAGCCCAGATGAAGGGATGGGATGGGGGATATGGCTCCAGATTACACATCAGCATGCCAGTAAACACGTCGGCTGACATCGCTGCTGCCGGGGGGGGGATGAAACTCGCCTCGTATTGAACACTTGGAGGAGGAGGAAACAAATTCATCATCCATGCAAGACATTCTAGTATCCATCCAGATATGTGCGCTAATAAGACTCCTGACACAAATGTTTCATTCACATGTAAAACAGAGTCAGGAGTGATATTTGAGACAGGAGTGAGACAGAGACAGGAGTGATATTTGAGACAGGGGTGATATTTGAGACAGGAGTGAGAGATAAGAGTGACGTAGAGATTCAGAGACACTGAGACAGATGGGCCCCAGGGCCTGACAGCACACAGCACCCATATTTCCTCATCAGCAGAGTGGAAAGGGAGAACAATCAGCTGATGAATAAAGGAATAATTTGGCACAGGAACACTGCGGCTCCTGCATCGGGGCCGGCTGTTTCCCAGAAGCGCGAAAGAGCGGACGCACATCGAGCTGGAACCGCGTGGCGTGATGGCGACGGATAAACCTTCCCCCAAATCAGCGAGCCAAGGGTGAGCCTCCAACAGCCGTCCAGAATCACACCGAGGGGAGGCAAACTTCGTCAGCCCTATAATGGGAGGGTCTACTCCCAGCTGGCCAATCACAGTCTCCCATCAACCAATCAAAAGTGGTTGTGCCCCTTAGCAAAACAATTTGATTGACTTGGACTTCATTAGTATGACCCATCGCTGATAAACGAGTCTGCATAATCACAATAACTCTGTTTTAATACCATGACCATTATTTTTTTTAGTAGTTATGACACATAAATGGTTCCCTTTTCATCTACACAATCCCAATCATTATCCATCTTTGAATCAGAATTCACATCACATCAAGCCTGCACTGCCCCCTCTGTACTGAAGTGGTGAAGGGGGAGCTTTTACAGGGCAATGCTTTACAAGCCAACACATTTGTAAATGTACGAGCATGAAAATAAATTCATCACACAGTCCCCCAAAGCTCAATTAGAAACAATGTGTACCGTGGCACAAGATGGCTGAAATCTGGAGCGTTTGTAGAAGCTTATTTCCTGTGGAAACTGAGGCCCAGTAAGTGCTTCTGGGAAAGAAAAACAGTATAACAAATAATACTGCTGATGCCCTCTTTTTTAGAAGAGCGGGATTCAGGACGTGAAACTGCCACAGCTCTCCTGTATGCCCAAAAGACAGAGCAGAGTCCAAGTGGTTAGATATTTAAAGGGATGTTTCACTTTTGTATAACAAGTCATTTTGTGGAGCTTACCCCATTGTACCTGCATAGCGTGAATACTAGCAACATTCGCAGTCCCTGGTTTTCTAAATATCTGACGTATTTTGACATTTTATTGCCTTATAAAAGAAAAAGAAAACTTGGAAAAAGTTTGTTTTAACAAAGTGATGTATCCTTGCACACGATAACATTCACACGGGTGTGCGCAATAAAATGGCCAAACTACGGTTTGCTGTATTTCTAGGCAATAGCCAGTCTGAAAATTGCTACTCTATTTGCAGAGACCTTCTGACGTTAGTATTCTTTTTGTTGATCTCTTGTCCTCCGCAGTTGGTGTGATTTAAAACTATTCATTTCGGCAAGGTCCCGAAAATGAATGGGGTGATTTGGGAGCCGGACAACCGGGAGGAACGGCGATGCCATGAACAGTCAAGAGGGACAGCTGATGTCGCTAGTATTCACGCTATGCAAATACAATGGGGTGAGCTCCACTAAATTACTTGTGTTATACAAGCGTGAAACGTCCCTTTATGTTGGCGGGAGGGAAAAATACTGTGCAAGAGTAAGAAGACACTTGCTTTGGTTCATTAGTGGAGGAAAAGGACAAAGTGACGCAGCTTTAAGACAGTGTGTCGACTGAAGCCCTGTAACACGTGTCAAACTCCACATCTTCTGTGCATACGTGACGTCCGACACGCTTGGGACGAGACTGGGGCGGTGCTACGCGGGAGACAGCTGCACGGCGTGCGGATCCACACGCACGTTAATGATCAAAGCTGGGTGGATCTCCAGTGGACAGCCCTGCGCGTCTCCAGGCCTAATGATGCTCGTCTGTTAGCGTTAGCACGTCACTGAGCGCTCAGGAGAGGGGGGCAAACGACCAGGGCTGAGGCCCTCAAAACACCCAACCTAAAAACTAAACGCATTTTAAAATGACAGTACGAGGACCAGACAACATCTCTGACCTTTATAATAAGGCATGTCATTGGAGGCCTGTAATCCAGGAGAAATGAGACGCTGCTTTTAAAAAGGTAGTTCAGGGAGTGTGCAGTGTTAAACTGTGAACACAGAGGGTTAAGCACAGACGCGTGCGCGTACGCAGGGGAGTTTTGAGCTCCCTTTGGGGGGGACCGCGCCGAAGCGGAGGCGAAGGCGAGGTGCGGTCAGCCCGCTCGTTACCGCCTCGCCGGGGTCCCCCGCGCTCGCGACCCTGGCATTAAAAATACCCCAAACAGATCCATCACTCCGTTCCCCGCCAGCCAAAACAGCCATAAATCAAAGAGAAAAATGAGGCGCCCTATCCGGCTAACTTCACGGCTACGTTAGCCTGCCTTGCGCTGCCTCCGGAGGGAACTCAGGGCTACGCCGACGTGCCGCGCTACGAGCTGAAAATAACATTAGCTCCGCGGGGTACAGTCACGCCTGCTTATGCAAGCCCGATCCAATTCACTACACCATCTTTAAGGACCGAGAAAATAACCCAGCTGGAATTTATTTATTTGTTTGTTTGTTTGCATGCAGACAACAGGACAGGGATCGACACAATGAATATTGCAAACACACGAAATCATTAAAAACCATACAACACGTGCAGCTGTATCCCCCATTATTACAAACATATGAAAATGAAGGAAGGAAATTTAAATTAAATAAAAAACTGCAAATCTAGCAATTTCATGTCAAGGGGTCACATGACTGATTGGCTTTCAGTCATCATTGCAATTGCAATTGATGCCTGCATTTCAAATATGTGTGGCCCTGATTTAAAAAAGGCTGATTGGCCTAATTCAGTTAATCTGTGAAGGACTATACAAGGAGTTCCCCAAGTACCCACTGTCAGATAAACAACCCAACTACAGGCCTCTGTTTGGCCTCCTACTCCCATAATCGCTAAATATAAGGTTTGACCATTAATTTAGTAAAAAATTATGTCATCACAACACTTTGTCTCCTTTTCACCAAAATCCCTTGCTGGCCTGGCTGGCTACTATAATATTTTGGTAACCGTGGAGGTGGAGGATCTTTCATTTCAAATACTGTCTGAGCAGTGATATGAATTTGCTCATTGGAGAAGGAGCTAGATCATTAGTTATCATACCCCTCAGAAGTACTGTATATGCCAGACACGCAATGTTGACAGAAGTTAAAAATTGCACTCCTTGACTGTTACAGTAATGATATTCTGACTGGTTTCTGTGTAGAACTTTCAGACTGCTCCTGTAAACTGTGTAAAAGTTTAAGCGTATGCGCGCATAACTTTGCAGCATTTGTTGACAGCTGACCTCTGATGAATCTATAATTGCTAAGATGAAATTTGACGGCACGTTTCAAGCGCAGGACTTATGCAATAATACACACGCCTCCAGTATTCGCACCACTGGAAAAGTTCAGCAAAGAAGGCTGCATGAAATAAACAATACAAGAATTAAGTTATGGTACACGCTCAAAATAATGAGAAGATTATATTCCTTTATACTAACGCGATTGTGGGGGTCGCGCTGTCTACACAACTAACACGGGAGTGTTTATATAATTTGCTTTTTTATTGCAGTGAAGTGGAGTGTACAGTGCAGCATTGGATTTGGGCGGACTAATGCGATTCCTGCAGGCGCGCTGAAGAGCAAAGCGGGCATCGGAGGAGAACAGAGTAACGGTGATGCCATCTAGAGTAATCCCCGCTCGGCCGCTGGATAACGACGCAAGGGCTCATGCAGGCGCAGCGGCGCATCGACGGAACGAGCGGAGGGGCGCAGACGGCGGCCGGCCTGGCGTGGCGTGGCGTTTATGGACAGGAGGCGTGGGCGGAGACGAGAGGACGGGCCCCGCCTGCCCGGGGGTTACGACACAGGGGCATCGGGGCCGTTTCCCGACCGGCCCCCTAATCCTCTCTTCTGGAGCATCAGGGGCTCCGGATGGGAACAGGAGTTTCTGCTGCTGTACTGCAGCCCGGAACATTCGCTGCGAAAGGATCAATTTACATCAATCACCTTCATAAAAACACAGCAGAGTAAAATAGAATACGCTATTGTCCATTAAACATAATGGACTTTTTCTCTGCAGCCATGCTTCAGACCTTGAGCAAAGCAGCATTTCTATATCAAATCTTTCCTTTTAAATTGGTTAAAATAGCTATAGATTTAGTTAATAAGCAACAGTTCCAAGAGGAAGACAGAATGCATGTTGGGTCATTCAGCATCAGAACTCTTCATTTAAATGCATGAGGACTTGATGAATAACTGAGAAAAAACTTTGACCTGAACTTCAGAACTTTTAAATAACTTTTTTTAACTTAAAAATGTCTTGCAACTTTCAAGGTGGAACAACTTAATTGGCTGATTTCAATAAATGACCAGAATTTTCACAGTATGAACTCTGTACTTCACTATTACATAAAAATCTAATTGCTTCATTTTACCAGAGCTGATTCAATTCTGACTGGCTCACTCACTCACTCTCCTCACATACACACACCACACACACACACACACACACACGAACACACACCAGAAGGGCGTCAGTAAAAGTGAATCAGTGAAGATGATGGTGGAATAAACAGTGGCGTTAATGTGAGAGAGCTGGAGAGTTCCTCTGGCTGACGCGGAGCAGAAACGCGAGCTGAAAGAGGAGCCTGTTTGCAGCGCTTACGCTGAGCGCATCGGCGCCCGTTCGCCACAAAGAGCCGAGGCGCTAAAGACAGGAAACGCACCGGCGGATGATATCCCGCTCCAGGCGGCAGCAGCATCACACGCAGACAGCAGTGCCGCAGACCGGGGAACAAAACCAGGAAAAAAATAAAAATAAACACCTTAAACTGTTACAACTGTTACGCAACCCGCAACAAAAAGCGCCATGATTCATAACTTTTCTTTCCTTTCCTCGTGAGTAGCTGCAGCCCCCGGGCGGTAAAAGGAAAAGGATGCCCTTGTGCGGCGCTGCGTCTGGCACCTGGAAGCCCGCGTCTATTATTAGCCTCGCAGGGGAAGGGCCCATAAATAACCCAGCCCTGCCAGGAGAGGCCCTGCGTAGGGAGCTGTTGTTCCAGCAGACGCAAGCCGCTCCCCGAGGTTTAATGGGGCGTCGCTGTTTCCCATCAGGATTCCCGTCACCAGGATCCTGGGAGCACTCTGGAGACGGCAGAGGTGCAGCGCGGTCATGGAGAGCCAGGGGGGAAAGGGTTAAACGCTATCGGTGTACAAAAGGCTGCCCTGCGTTTGTGTTCCCAACACACTGCAGGTCAGGCAAGAGAAACCTCAGCTCTGCTGCTAAACAGAGGACTGCTGTACCACAGAGCAGCATCTTAATACCGTCTGTGAGATCAACTACTGCTGTACCACAGAGCAGCATCTTAATACCGTCTGTGAGATCAACTACTGCTGTACCACAGAGCAGCATCTTAATACCGTCCGTGAGATCAACTACTGCTGTACCACAGAGCAGCATCTTAATACCGTCCGTGAGATCAACTACTGCTGTACCACAGAGCAGCATCTTAATACCGTCTGTGAGATCACCTACTGCTGTACCACAGAGCAGCATCTTAATACCGTCTGTGAGATCAACTACTGCTGTACCACAGAGCAGCATCTTAATACCGTCTGTGAGATCAACTACTGCTGTACCACAGAGCAGCATCTTAATACCGTCTGTGAGATCAACTACTGCTGTACCACAGAGCAGCATCTTAATACCGTCTGTGAGATCAACTACTGCTGTACCACAGAGCAGCATCTTAATACCGTCTGTGAGATCAACTACTGCTGTACCACAGAGCAGCGGTTTAATACTACTGTATCTGTGAGATCATGTCTACCATAAAGACAGCACTTTCACTTCCCATGCGCTCAAAACTGCTCTTCCTACTGCAGCCCAGGACATAACTGTGAGCTGGATTCCTTTCTGCAGGCTGCAAATAAGCACACTCGTCTCATCTGAATAGCTGTGTGAAAGTCAAGGAACTGGGCCTGTAGCCCAGGCGTCAGGTTCACATCCCAGATGGGGCACTAGCTTTGTACTGTACTCCTGAGCAAAGGTACTTCAGCTGAATTTCACCAGTCACAGTATCCAACTGCATGAATGGATAGTGTGTTTAAAAAACAGTCAAGGGTATTTCAGAGCAACTTATTAATGACACACCGTCATTTCAGAAACAGGCATCAGGCACTGGGGTTTTCCTGCGCGGCAGTCTATCTGGCCCACAATGCATCACTTACTGAGGAAAACACATTCGTATCCTCATTCTTATTCACTGTCGAAATGGAGACGCAGAAACCCACGACGGCTTTCAGAAAGTGTCGGAGCGCGACTGTGGCATGTGACTAACGCAGAGACGGGAGGCGTCTTTCAATGAAAGCGTTCATCAGCCACACAGTCTAACTAGGCCAGTGTAGACTGCAAAGAGACTCCTGCTTCCGTCAGACAGGACCGTCGACTTCACCTGACAAGTAAACTGCGATTAGCCCCGATTCATTTGAGCTGAGCTCCGAGCTGCAGGTAGGGAATTCAATCCCCTTTTTTGCTTTATTGTAAGAAGCGGATAAAGACGCTTAAAGAGCGCGACTCCTGGAGGAGAGCCTCCCGAGACGCAGCGTTTGTCGAAAGGCACCTAAACTGTCATTAGACGCACGACATCGCTGACGCATTAGCATAATTCGCTGGGAAAAACAAAAAGCGCGCATCACAGCATTTAGCGATAGCGCGGGCTTCAATCGCGGGAGAAAGAGAGGAAGTGGAGCGGGAGCCAGCTCTGGAGACTCGTGACAGCGTCGTTTCTGAAGTGCCGCGGGTTTTACGCATTCTCTTTGCGAGCCACAAGATCACTTCAATAAATAACGCTTGGCAGTGGAGCCTAGGCGACTTTGGGGGGAGTACACGGGGTTCAAACTGACAGTTTCCCCACTGATGTGCCTTTAAAGGAGAAAACAGCCACACAACTTTCTTCTGAGTCTCCCGTGTCTCATGACTATCACGGAAAAACGCACTGCGGACTCATTCTAAATCATTTAGGGACTGAAAATTAAATCTGAACCACACATTTTTTTCTTTTTATTTTTTTTTTTAAAGTCAACCCTCAAGAAGAAAGCAATCAAAACAAGTAAAAATAAATGAATACTTCACCATCGATTGAATCATGTGACAAACAAATTATATGTCATGTCCCTCGTTGTGTAACGTAAGAGTTTAAACGTGGTAAATTACCCACACAAATAGAGCCTAAAAGTATCTTCCCCCTTCCCCCCGTGACTGAGCTCTGCAGTGCTAGCCGCAGCCTCTCAGCCCCTCCATTCTGTTCCCAGCCCACTGCCACACCTGCACTTCTCTCTTAAACTCCACTTCTCTCTTAAACTCCACAGCCCAGACAGGAGAAAACTGCAGTCTGAAGCAGCCAGTCCTGATTGCTATGAATCAATGGCTGATTGTTATTATAATCATTACTTTAATTATTAACAATAATTGGAACATTAACTTTATACACTATTTTGAAATGCAGTTTTCATACAGGCCCTCAAAGCTCTCTCCAGGCAGGATAAGTTGGTTACACACACCAGGTACATTTTCAGGAGAGAAAGTTTGAGAAAGTGCACGTTTACCTGTGTAGCAGATACAAGATGCTTAGTTTGGACTGCTTTGGCCCGGCCTGACATGCCCAATGAGGAAACCGGAGAGCCGAAATGGCCGGAGCCGTGATGGGCAGCGCACACTGCACAATGGCTCCACGTCCCCTTAAGACTGCAGCCAGGGGAGCCGCAGCTCGTCGCCTCCACGCGTCCTCCTCACCTCGCCCCGCGGCTCAGAAACAGCAGCGGGCTCAACCGGCACAATTCATCATTACATTCTCAATGAGCGCCTGTGCTGTTCTCCCCCCGTTTTTTATCGGGGATGCGGCGGGACGAGGGCGCGGCCATGGAGCGGGAATTAAACGCAGCTGGACGGGGTCCAGTCCAGATCAATGAAGTCAGCGAGCGGCCCAATTATGTGGAACACCAGGAGCGTGCCGCCCGTCCGGGGGAAGCGCTAACGGCCCGCCGCGCGCGGCTCCCTGTCCTGACTGCAATAACAGCGAGGAGGCGGAGGGGGCGGCGGCGCGGGCCCGGGCTCCCTTCATTTAGACTCCTCAATCAATGCCAGTTAGGCCCGCGGCCTGGAGCCCCCGCCGCCTGTCAATAAGCCCCCTCCCCGCTCGGACAGAGGAATTCCAGGCGCCTAATTCTGCAAAATGTCAAAATATGCTCGCGCTTAATGTGGCAAATTAAGGGCCTGTCGGAGGGCCACGCGGCCGGACCCGATCGATGCCGTCGCCGTTCTGCACATATTCATAATCATAACCGCCCGCGTGAAATAATCACATCACGCTCTTCAGTAAGATAATGAAAGAAAGCCAGAAGGAACTTTTACTCCAGCCGGCAGGCAAAGAAAAGGATTCCATGACCTGGGCCTGATCTGACGGCAGTGGAATAAGCTGACGGTGGAAAATGGCACGCGCTACTCTGTATATATATATATATATATATATATATATATATATATATATATATATATATATATATATATATATACACTTTCATATTTTGAAATGTATATATTTGCATAAAGGGTTATACTCTGGATATGGGAGACATCCTAAGGACAAGGGAGAGGGCAGAGAATATCACAGGCGTGATGCAGGGTGGTTTAGGAGGCTAACAGAAAGCCAGCAGTGTTCATAGGTCCACTGGGACTTGACCGTATGAGTCTGTATAAAAGCTGGCCTGCTGAGCGGCTGCTGGCCTCTTCTGAACATAGCCAGTCTTTAGACTTTACATCTGTGTGCCTGTGTTTCTAATCTTAAGGCCTGCAATACGAGCTCAGCACATTTCTTCCTAATATGTATGTTTCTTGTACTTGACACCAAGAGTTCAGTACTCTATATCAGAATACCTGAAAACAGATTGGCAACAGACTGGTAATTTTTCTATTATTATCATGTGTGTCTGTGGTGACATTTTGCAGCGAACAGAGGTGAAAAATGTGACTGTTTTGGGCCTAAATTTAAACTGTGCTATCAGAAAATTATATTGGGAGCACTGGTGTGACGAACAATTTGCTCAGGTGTGACTGTCAGTTTTCTTTTTATAAATTCATGCAACCTATGCTACTTAGACAAACTACCATGAGTCTTTCCCCTGTAACCATTCTAACCAAACAAACATAAGCTTCACTTTAGTAAGCGTTATGCTGCTTTAAGATTCGCTAAAATCCGTCCTTTCACCGACACCTGCCAAGCGAGCTAGCATTCCCTAAACCAACTAAAGTTAGCAAACTGAATCAGCCTTTTCTCAAGACTAATAAAATGAAATGACCAATCACATATTTTTTAGCTAAAAAAATAAATACACTTATTTATTATATGTTCACAAGACGCGACCCCATCGCCCAGCAGCAAAGCTGATCGAGACATCCAAACCAGCAAAGGTAAGCCATACACCTTTCGCAAACAGTAGCTAAAATAATTGTCCTGGTTAAGAGACTAGCAAAACTTAGGCTAATGTGTGCACTGCAAACAATGTGGAGTGATGATTGTGTTTAAAATCCAGTTTGCGACACCATGGTAAAGACAGCTTACATTTTGCTATTCAAATTCAGTCATTTATAAAAAATTTTCCTAATACCAAACATTTGGAAATGACTTGCATTCTGAATAGCATGATTTGTGAAGGTGATTTTTTTTTATTCAGTTCTAATACACTTGTTTTCAAAGTCTCGTAATTCCATGATTTAGCTACCAAGAGATTTCGGCACAGTTGCATTTTGCTGAGGGTGATTTTTGAATTCCTTAATAACTTTTATTGTATCTATCTCGCCATCATCCGTACATTGACAAATAATACCAACAACGTCCAGAAATCCTTTATTCAGCACACATTCACTGAAAAACGGAAAGACGAAGGTATCTGAAACGACATGAAAAGAATAGTGTTTGTAAAAAGTTAAAGGTCAGTTGCGTTAAAACCAGCACCAGGAATAATTACCACTCAAACCAACGAACGCCCACCTCGTGTGACTTGGAAATGATATAATGGAGAGTTCTTTGAGTTTCATGCAGGGAACTGGTTACATAGGGATACAGGAGCTATGCTGAATTAATTTGTATTGAGTAGGCTAATTATTCCCAGCAAGTTCTACGGTGCTATGGTGACACACTGACCTCAATCATGTGGAAAAAGAGGACCCCAAGCAAAATCCTTCACAAGCTTTTACTAATTTGTGAAACCTTTAATTAATTTTAAATTATTTTTCTAATAAACTACATTCTAGAACTCATTATGGACTTCAAATATGCTATTCAATGTAATGTTGCTACTTATCAAAACATATAATGACCTCCGCCCAACTGTAAGAGGACCTTTTGTAAACACAACCCTTGGCTTATTTGTGAAACGTAATTATTTCAAAATTATTTTTCTAATAAACTGTACATTTAATATTCATTATGAGCCTGTAAGGAGATATTCAGAAGCCTACTGCTCATTAACCAAACTATAATGACTTCAATCCAAGTGTTCCTGGAAGAGGATCCCTTGTGCTTACATTCAGAACTTTTTTTAACAGTCATTTTCAAAAGACATACACTACTGCTCAATGCGCTACTGCTCAATTTTGGTGGGTGCTCCTAAATTATTTTAGTGCTCTTTTTGAGTTTGGGAGCACCAGTACTACCAACTAAGAAAGTTTTTGAGCTATGGTATGCATACTGTAGTTGTCATTCATAAAGACCATTTCACTGACAAAGCAGGTCTGCAGGAACACGAGGATCTTTAGCTCCGAAAGGAAGAGGAAAACAAGTTAGTTCCCACCAGCACTGCACCAAACAGGAATTAACCTGCAACAAACAGTAAATGATCTGTACTAATCAGAAAATAACCTGCCCTAGGCAGAAGGTAACCTGCACAGAACAGGAAATAAGCTGCACCAAAAAAGGAAATACCCTTTACCAAGCATGGAGTAACCTGAACCAAGCAGACAATAAATTGCACCTGACAGGGACGAGCCTACAGCGACCTGGAAGTAACCTGCACTGAACAAAATGCAGCTTGCACCAAACCAGACCTTGCCTAACTTTCAACAAAACTAAAATGGATGAATCCAGAACACATTTGCCTTTGTGACACGTTCTCTTTCCCTCACTACTACCCTTCTCCCACTCACGCACTCATTTTCTTGCTTCTTTTGCAGTCGCACTCTCAGTATGATGCCTTCTGAACTTCAGTGCTGTGCTAGCCATTCTTTCTTGGTGAGTCTAGTCCATTAACACACCTGTGCGAGAGCCTGAATGCAGTGAAATGTGATACCAAGGCCCAAGCACACAGGCGATTGCCTTTTCGCAACAACTGCCGACTGCTCAAAACGGTCTCTCCACAACGTAAACAGAAAAACTTCACAAACTAAGAGGAGGAATAAAAGGCCTCGACCTTGGAACAGGCCTACAGAAAGGGCCCTGCAAAAACGCACCGTTCCGTACCCAGCGTTTGCCCAGCAGACAATGCCAGTGTCAAATGTCAGGGACCAGCTCTCCGCTCGCCGCAGAGCGGGAGACACGGCCGGCGCAGGCTGGCGGCTGGGGGAGCGGCGCGGGCTGGGGGAGCGGCGCGGGCTGGGGGAGCGGCGCGGGCTGGGGGCGCGCGGGCTGGGAGCGGGCGGGCTGGGAGCGCGGGCTGGGGAGCGGCGGCTGGGAGCGGCGCGGGCTGGGGAGCGGCTTGTTTTATTCAGCCGGTGCACGGAGCGAGCGACGCCGCGCACTTCAGTCTTTTCTATTCATTTAGCCAGTTAGAAAAAGGCCTCGCTATTGTATATCTGACAAAATAACAGATCTGGGGCCTTAAACCTGAAGGTCAGTTTTAATATAATATCAAAAACCAATTTCCACTTGTTTGTCAGATCCATTTATCACATCCATTTAACACAATTAGGGCAGATAGCGGGCCTTCGGTCGGCGGCGTTGCGGGGAGCGGGGGGGGTGATTAGCCGCGGCAGAGCCGCGAAGCCGCTGGGGACCCGGGCGCCACAAACTCTGAACTCCGGAGACGGAATTGCTTTCAGGCCCGTCCGCACTCCGCTCTGATGACAGCTTTAATAATGGATGGGAAACTGCAAAACCTCCCAAACAAAAGACGGTGACCCGTGGAAGAGAGGAAGAGTCCAGAGTCGAGATGCAGCCAGTCAGGCATAAAGGGGGGGTGGGATATTAAACAGCACAACCAACTCCAACACTAACTCAAGCATTTACAAACAGGCACAAGGTCACACTGTCCAACGGCAACACTAACACAGCAGGGCATTACCCAATGAGAACACTAACACAGCAGGGCATTACCCAATGAGAACACTAACACAGCAGGGCATTACCAACGGCAACACTACACAGCAGGGCATTACCAACGGCAACACTAACACAGCAGGGCATTACCATGAACACTAACACAGCAGGGCATGCCCAATGAGAACACTAACACAGCAGGGCATTACCCAATGGCAACACTAACACAGCAGGGCATTACAATGAAACACTAATACGCAGGGCATATCATGGGACATTAATACAGCAGGGCATTACCCAATGAGAACACTAACACAGCAGGGCATTATCCAATGGCAACACTAACACAACAGGGCATTACCCAATGGGAACATTAATACAGCAGGGCATTACCCAATGAGAACACTAACACAGCAGGGCATTACCCAATGGCAACACTAACACAGCAGGGCATTACCCAACGGCAACACTAACACAGCAGGGCATTACCCAATGAGAACACTAACACAGCAGGGCATTACCCAATGAGAACACTAACACAGCAGGGCATTACCCAATGAGAACACTAACACAGCAGGGCATTACCCAATGGCAACACTAACACAGCAGGGCATTACCCAATGAGAACACTAACACAGCAGGGCATTATCCAATGGGAACATTAATACAGCAGGGCATTACCCAATGAGAACACTAACACAGCAGGGCATTATCCAATGGCAACACTAACACAACAGGGCATTACCCAATGGGAACATTAATACAGCAGGGCATTACCCAATGAGAACACTAACACAGCAGGGCATTATCCAATGGCAACACTAACACAGCAGGGCATTACCCAACGGCAACACTAACACAGCAGGGCATTACCCAATGAGAACACTAACACAGCAGGGCATTATCCAATGGCAACACTAACACAGCAGGGCATTACCCAATGGGAACACTAACACAGCAGGGCATTACCCAATGGGAACACTAACACAGCAGGGCATTACCCAATGAGAACACTAACACAGCAGGGCATTACCCAATGAGAACACTAACACAGCAGGGCATTACCCAACAGCAGAGTACTACAATCCAAGACTGGTGCATTTTCTGTAGAATAGTACGAAGTAAAGATTAGCCTACACAGTACACAGTGAGTTAAACAAATACATTTCCACAACAAGTTATGAGTCTGGCGATTTGACACATTTCATATTGAAGATCACCACTGCCATCAGCAGATGCCTGAAAACACAGGAGTTCAAGGTTTTGTGATCTGCACTGCTAACCGTAAGAAACAGGAGCAAGGGGAACACTACTGCCAAACTGGTTACTGAAGAGTGGAGTGAGTGGGCGTTTTCATTTAGAAAAGATTGGCGACTACTAGATGCTGCGATTCCCAGGAATTCATGTAAAGAGCAGCAACCATTCTCCCAGGAGTATTCCGCAGATCATTTTAGAAAAGCAATGCAAAACCAAAGGTCACACACTCACATGTGCATTCCAACAACAAGAAAAGAAAAGGACAAAATGAGAATCTGCATGTGTACAACACTTTCTTTCAAAAGAGTAGGAAGGTGACAAAAAACATTTGAAAAAAGATTAGTAAAGTAAATCATGGTATATGCACAAGATGAAATCAGCATGCTTTATCAGATTTGGTTTAATTAGCTGCACTGTGAAACAGTAAGGTGCTGTTATGTCACAGAAACTGGCTTGATTGAGTCTAAGATTTCCATAATTGTTTCTGTGTGACTGAGAGCCTGTTTTAGTGCCACTCATAGAACAAAGCCGGAGGACTGCGGTCTGCATCAGCGATGTTCACTTGCACCCATCTCTTGGGTAAATAGACCTGGGCGCGGGGGGCATCGGGGGCCATGCTGGCTGCTGGGGCGGAGGGCTGGGGGCTGCTGGGTTAGGCGGGGGGCTGGGGGCTGCTGGGTTAGGCGGGGAGCTGGGGGCTGCCGGGTGAGGCACGGTGCTTGGTCGGCTTCACGGCACGGCCCGTTTCCTCCGGCTTTATTACAGGAGACAGGCCTCCGCACTCCGCCCGAGTCTCCATGGCCACACTACCACGGCAACGGGCCGCAGTGGCCACCAACGTCTCCGGCATGGCTGCTCATTACGACGCCCGCCCTTTGGAGGAGCTGTGAAGCCCTCCTGACGGGGCTGTTTTTCAGGCACGCCAATCGATCGACTCCAGCTCCAAAAAGGAAGGCCGTCAAAATTCCAAGCATTCCTCACAGGTCTCTTTATGTGAACTTCCCATAGCGACGCCGGTCTTCCTGCCATAATTGGCACAGCACCTTTACCTTCTTCACTGAACTACAGCCAAACTACATCAGAAAGAAGGAGAACAATCTAAACTCCCCGAGCCACTTACACAGGTGTCCCTATGTCATTCTTCACATTCTCACAGAAAATTGCACTTGCACTGTAGAAGCCTGGAAAGGGTTTTATTTAACTTTGTTTTTTTTTTTTTTACTTTTTGGCGGAAGCGATGTGGCATGAAAGGCAAAGCGACAGCCATGTTCACCTCCCCAAGACCAGAGCACCTGCCTGCTAGACTCTGGAGACTCCCCAAGACCAGAGCACCTCCCTGCTAGACTCTGGAGACTCCCCAAGACCAGAGCACCTGCCTGCTAGACTCTGGAGACTCCCCAAGACCAGAGCACCTCCTGCTAGACTCTGGAGACTCCTAAGACCAGAGCACTCCTGCTAGACTCTGGAGACTCCCCAAGACCAGAGCACCTCCCTGCTAGACTCTGGAGACTCCCCAAGACCAGAGCACCTCCCTGCTAGACTCTGGAGACTCCCTAAGACCAGAGCACCTCCCTGCTAGACTCTGGAGACTCCCCAAGACCAGAGCACCTCCCTGCTAGACTCTGGAGACTCCCCAAGACCAGAGCACCTCCCTGCTAGACTCTGGAGACTCCCCAAGACCAGAGCACCTCCCTGCTAGACTCTGGAGACTCCCCAAGACCAGAGCACCTCCCTGCTAGACTCTGGAGACTCCCCAAGACCAGAGCACCTCCCTGCTAGACTCTGGAGACTCCCCAAGACCAGAGCACCTCCCTGCTACCCCCGGGAGAAACGGCGGTCGCTGCGACGGCATCTCGAGCAGATGGCTCACTCGCAAGCACCAGTCCGCCCGTTCGCCAAGAACTTCGCCCAGTAAAAACACAGCCCCTCCACCAGCCTGCTCATCTCTGATAGAACGGGCCCTGCCAGAAACGTCAGCCTCAACGCCGTTAACTGCACACACTCGTACATGAGAAAGACAGCCCAGGGCTCTCCTCATTCAGTAATTATATACAGTTAATACTGACCTTTCGCCACAATCAACTGTAATCTGGATTTGTCAAGGGTTCCGAAGTATGGGTTTGTTTTTGAGTCCGGGTGACCGGACCCCCACCGCCCCACATCACGCACGCACGCACGCACGCACGCACGCAAGCACGCACGCACGCATTTACATGCACACAAACGCTCGCGAACGCTGCTGTGAACCGCGTCAGGAAGGACGCAGTGAATGAGGGCTTTCACATCCCCAATTTTCAAAGAGAACAAAAGCACAGTATAGTCGCCACCTTGGATAGCGCTAAAAGGTACATGTGCTAAAATGAGAAAACCGGTTTGATGTCTAAAAGGGTGTCTGCGAGAGAACCTCAAAAAAAAGAAAATGTGCTTTTCTGTCCTCAGATTCAGCTCTCCCACAAATTGCTCTCCGCTCTCAGAGCCATTTTTCCCTCGTTCTCCGGCAGTAAAAACGGGGCGTGTGACGCAGGGCGCGCTCGGGAGGTCTACACCGCACCGGTAACGCACCGTTTCGCCGTGTCTGGACGCACACAGACGGGGATTTAACGCCCCCGCCCCCCACCCTCTCCCTCTCAGTGTCCACCGCCAGGCTCAAGCCTTACAATTAACAGCGCGGCTTAAAAAGACACTTCAACTCTCATTTTTAAACAAAACAAAAAAAGAGTTGATAGGATATTTACCCCTCAAGCTACAAAATCGGTTCACTGAAGAACAAATGCAGGGGACTTGAAAAGAGATTAAACAGATCTGTCTGCGTTCAGGCTACCGCTCGGTTTGCCACAAACCGGCAGCGACTCTGTCGCTACTCAAAACGAATATGAATTTCACAGAGTCGACGAGGGTAAACAGCGTTATTGACTGAGGTGGGTTTCCGCCATGGCCAATTGAGTGTCTGTGGAGTGATATTTCCATACTCACACAGAGCGTGCGCGTTTGATTTTTTCGTTTGCTTGTTTTTCCAATGCTTCGATCCCTGGTGTTAATGAAGCCATGGAAGCACTAAGAGCCATTCGATTTCTAGCCCCGAGAGAGAGGTCATTGGCAAACACATTCTTAATACATTCTGAACTGTATTTATGAATTAATAGCCTCATAACAGCCTTAGAAATGTATACTACCCAGACTGCAAATGGTTAAGACCAGATTCACATATTGCAAGATCCTTTTTGTAAAAGGAAAAACCCAACCAAAAAATTTCAAACCTTAAAGCGCTTTCACAACCTCCAGTATACAACATAAAGAATCCAACTTTTTTTTCCCAAGGACCCATAGGAACTTTTTCTAAGAATTCTGAAACATCTAAAATACAATCTTAAAGAAGTAGGCCTAGTATTTTTTTCTTTTTTAAAAAGAAGATACAAAGCATTTATAAAAATGGGTTATATGTAGCTTGGCATCTCATGAGTAATGTAGGTTGATCTGGGGAAACATAAGGAAGAGAACAGTGACAGATGTAATTTCGTGATGATGGATCCCTTTAAGCCTCGCCAAGCACTGCAGAGAGAAAGCCTTGGGTGAAGAGAAACTTTGGCGCCTGAGTCACTGTGAGCTCTCAGCCCACATACTTTATCACTCCGAAACGGGCAAGCTGCTTTCCTTCACTTCACCAGCAAGCCCCGATACTCCGCAGATCTCCTGCTAAATAATAGCCCATGTAGCAATAATATAATAATCTGCAGTGTGTGCAGCCGTTCCGGGGGAAAATCTTTCAGTGCGTGAAATATGATGCGTGAAGGGTTGAGACCATCCGCCCCCCCCCCCCCCGGTCACCCCCCCCACAAACAAGTCTTCAAGGGCCCGCGGACCCCAGCAGCCACAGCCGAGCCAATTTCAGTGAAGGGTACACAGGACTTGTGCCCAGCCTTAGGCCTGCGATCGACATTTACCTCTGTGATTGCCTTTTCATCACACCAAGTGTCAAAGACAATTTTCACTGTCACACGGGCAACCGCAGCGGTGTTTATGAGGGGGGGAGGGGGAAGGGAGAGGGGGAGGGAGGAGGGAACGGGGAGACAGAGAGAGAGAGAGGCAGAGAGAGAGACGGCTAAAATGCAAGAAAGCGAGGAAGAGAAAAATGATAATGCTGTTGTGAAATTTCTCATCTGTAGGCTTTCAGAGCGGGGCAATGCCCAGCGGGTCTGTGGGAGACGGAGTTGCGGCTTTTATTGGCCCCCGGGGAAATTACGGGTTTTATATTCCGTCCCGAATTTCCGTGGGACGGAACACATCTGCTGTGAATTTTGACAAGAAGATAAAAAAGCGCAGGTAGAAAGGATGAGAGGGAGCGCTGCAGCAGTTAGCGGCGTGACAAACGGGCGCACTGGCCCCGCACGCCACTCACTGCACTCCCACCGCCAGAGAACCCGCACACTCAGGCGCTGATATATTCATCCATCATTAGTCACTGCTGCAGTAAGAGCGTAAATGTGCGCAATAGTACTAATACTGTGCACGGCACTGATCGCGTCTGAGATGATCCACGTGTGTGGTGAACTGGTTTTATTTGTGCTGTATTAACACTCAGGACTGTGCCTGAAGTGCACTGCACGCGCTGACGGGACAGTGCTGCGAGCTGGGCGTTCAGCAACGTGCGCTGTGAGCCATCTGAGCGCTGACAGAGCGGACCGCCGTACGGTCCACAGACGCTCTGCCGCTCCTCCGCACAGATGGGTAAGCAACAGGAGCGCGGGCGCCCAAACGGGGTTCCCCCACACTGCCGCCAACACCTCATCTCACGCTGTGCCAGCGTTTCCAGCGCCGCCGCGGTCGCGCTGCTGCCGGGCGGATCCCCCAATCACGCGCGGCCTAATTGGCCTTAAAGCGGCTGTAATGGCCGCGGTGCTCCAGCAGAATGAACGGCCTGCGCCGGAGCTCATCGCCGGACATAAACATAAACGTAACGGCGTGCGAGGGTCCGCCGGGTCAAGATCGGGGTGCCGTAAGTCAGCCGAGGCCGAGCACACACAGACTGCATTACCTCATACTGCCTGTCACCAGGGGCGTGTCTTTAGGGAGCTGGACTGCTCTTTTCTGACAAACTCCCTCCCGTTTCATAAATCTCTGCAGCGTTTCATTTGGTAGTCAATAGCAATAGCAGGCAGACGTGGCTTTTACAGAACGGACCTTGCAGGTGAAGTTTTAAATGGTGGCGCAGTCTTTCTTTGTTTTCAAACGTATGGGAAGAGATGTATGAAAGAAAATCCAGTCAGGCTTACAGCACCATAACATCAAATTGGCCAGGCTAATAGTACCATAAGGATATGAGCAGCCTGGTCAGACTCGTAGTACCATAAGTATATGAGCAGCCTGGTCAGACTCATAGTACCATAAGGATATGAGCAGCCTGGTCAGACTCACTGTTCTGTCAGGCATGGAATGTGGTCACCAGTGGAGTTCCCAGTGACATCACAGACACACACACACACAGACCACCCCACTCTGAACTCATAACCTGTGGTTAAAATCAATCCCTGTGCCAGAGACTGCATTAGTGACCACATCCCAATGAAGGACAGAGTGTCCATGAGAATGCAGCCTACCTGTCGCAAGGCATTAGGCTTGAAGGATGGCAAATTTATAATTCACTCAAACACATATTTGCCTGATTGAAGTGGAAGGACATAAATCCAGGCTTAGTGATGGACCATCAGAAAGTCTGACCAGTTCCATCAATTACACCGAGGACAAGCAGTAATATTTTAACCGTCTGCCTCCTGATTTTAACGAGACGAAAAAGACGCAACCCACTTAATTCAGGCTTTAAGCACAACAAACGCCAGAGATGATGCAAATGCAAAATGGCAGAGGGGTGTAATTCTCTCCATACAGTCAGCAGCAGGTGGACTACGGACACGCACAGCGATCTCAGTTGGCCAATGAGGGAGCGTTTCATTCCTGTGCACTCAAAACAAACTGCCAGCTATCGTTACAGAAACCACACCACTGCCTCGGTTTCTGAAGCAACCGGCTTCCTGCCGCTATGCGTTCCTCTTCCTGTCCCCCGCCGGTCCTACGGTACAGATATCCGGGGGGGGGCTCAGACACACTCGTCTTTTTAACTAGCGGAGAAAGCGCCATACTGTTAAGAGGAGGTGGTGACGTGTGGGAGGGTGTTATGGTGGCCGTTCCAACAGCCATTATGCTAAACTGTGTTTCTGCCGCTCCGTGCTTCTTCCCCCAGTCTGGTGCCAGTCTAGCACGCTTGCATATTCTGAGCCTGAGAATGACTTCCACAGGGAAGAACCCACAATGGCACATATGAAGAGACACACTTTGAGCACAAATGGTGTGAACATGTTTTCTGGGAGGATATTAAACGCCTTCTCTATTCGCTGACGGCCAGAACAAACAGGGATTATTACAGATATTACATACGACATACAAACGTTTTCAAAGCGCTCATGAGAAGTGTGCTGCGAACCCTGGCCATTAAACTGGGGACAGAGGTGGGGGCGGGGGGGCAAAAGAGCCACTCTCTAGCCAGCCACCCCCTCATAATGGCTTCTTAAAAATCATTAGCAAAAGCCCCAGGTACAAACAGCATAACCTTCATCTTCTGAAGGAGTTAAACGCTCAGCCTCACTCTGCTCTCAAGGAGGAAGTGAAACGGTCTTTTTCCAGAACATTCCGGCTTGGTGAAAGAACGCAGTGTAATGCTCATTAGCGACAGAGCTACTGCATTACACTTTCCATTTATAATACAACAGATTTGATTACTGACTCAAGTCAGAATTAAAACTTTAATACTATAAGATACTGTAATTTCCCACCAAGGAGGTCTTTTTTATCCTTGAACTGGCAATATAAAAATCAGGACTGCGATTAAAGTCTTAAAAAATAAAATTATGAAGAATACGAAACATTGTTGATCCAAGACACCCAAGTAATACAACATAGTGACCATAGCTGAATACTTCCAGTCTCTGCCGTTTTTAATAGGGTGAGAGGACACTGCTGTGGAATGTCTCATCTTTTACGGGACAAGAAACTGGATATATTCAGTGCCAGAGCATCAAGTTTCCTACAGCTAGTAGTGAACACTGAAGTCACCAGACTGAACAGTCATGTAATTTGGTGTAATGATCTACAGGACACTGCACTGTTAGACTTAAAGGGATGTTTCACTTAGGTATAACAAGTCATTTTGTGGAACTTGCCCCATCGTATTTGCATAGAGTAAATATGGGCAGCATCAGCTGTCCCTGCTGACCGTCAATGGCATCGCCATTCCTCCCTGTCTGGCTCCCAAATCACCCCATTCATTTGAGACCTCGCCAAAATTAATAGTTTTAAAGCGCAAACTAACTACAGACGATAATACATCGATAAAAGAGAGGACTAATGTTGAAAGGTCTGTCGAACAATCGGCTTTTTTTTGTTTTTTTATCTAATGCATTTTCAAAGTTCTATTGCTTTATAAAAAAAAGAACTGTGTGACTGTGATTATTTTGAAGAAAACTGTTTTATTCTTTTACATACTTGTGATGAAGTGCAGGGTAGCAACAGCAAGGTAACACGCTGACGTGGAGAGTTCTGATACCTTGGGAAATGTGCGTGAAGCCATTTTGTGACTAATGTTGCGAGGGCTGTGTGTTTTGAAGAGCGAGTGCACTCTGTTTGAGGGGTGAGATTCCCCCAGCGCCACAGCCTGCCAGTGCTATAAACATTTTCACATTGTAAACATTCTGTTCCGGCTGCGCGCTCTTACATCGGTGTCCTCAAAGCTGGCTGCGCACCAAAGGGAAATGAAGAGGGCCAGACTGCATTTAGAAATGCCATAATGCTTTTTCCCCTCCCTGAGAAACACTGACATTAATATGTGATACAATGAAGCAGATAATTTAAAGTTGCCTGCTCTACCCGATATTCCACTGAAGGACCCAGCGGTAATTTATACCAGCTGAGATGCAAAGAGAAAAAGCCAGGCTAGCTAAACTGAGTAGCAGCTTATCTAGCTTTGTTCTGGAGAATCACTCAGTATTAATAGGCGATTCAGCCCCTCTCTGGCTGTCATTAACCTGTAATCCAGAGAGTATCCAAAACAGCGTCAAGCCTTGGCTTGGACAAGCCCAAGCTCTGCTATATGACCCGGTCACACTAACAACTAGGCTCCCGTATGTGATACAACACAGCTATCAAACGGTATGTGCTCTGTACATGTAGCTATATGCATTACTGCATTCGTCATTTTTATGTCTGTGGCAACAGTTTTACCCAAACCGATCTTCATACTGTATTAACGGATGCTGAGAGCGAGAGAATGCATTCTGTTTATAAATCATATTTGCTGCAACAGGCTCCATTCATTTGCGGAAACAAAATTTCCACCCCGGTCACATTCATAAAGATGCTACTTCACAATCTGTCAACTAGTGGCATTCACTGTAATCTACTTCAGTCCGCAAAATGCATTTCCAGCCAAGGACAAAGGTCACAGTAAAAGGTTTCATCATCCAAAACAACTCCTTGTAGCACCAGTCATGAGCCAAAGCCTTGCTTATTATCAGTGCCAACGCTGACATACCAATTTAGCAGATTTGACACGCAAGCATCCCTAAACATGCACACGCGCACTCTCACACACTTGAGGAAGGTAAAAGGGATGCAATCCAAGGACGGCTGAAGGATGGCGGGTAAAGAGACTGTGTGCTAAGAGTTAGCCGTACTCCCATAGCCAGCGGGCCCCCTCTCTCAGCGGGAGCTACATTTAAAAACATGAAACCATTAAACGAAGGTAGTCACCGGAGCAAAATGTTTCATTATTTTAAAATTATTTATGACGACCCCCCCCGCAGTCTGGTGTCGTGCTTGTGAGACAAGCTCAGGAAAACAGCGGGCTAATTGAGAGGAGAAGGATAAGGCGGCAGACAATTAAAAAAAGGTGAGCGAGAGAACCGCGGGCACCTCGTGCATCGCTAATGAATATTAATGAGGCCCAGCGTGCGATTCGCTGGCGCGGGGTGCTAGGGAAACGGTGGGGGTGGGTATTGGGATCGCATCATCCGTAAAGGTCAGGGGCCGTACGGTGGAGGGTGGAGAAAGTGCTGAGCCGAGCGGGGGACCTGACAGGGGTGCTGGGTAGCGATATTCGCCATGAACCCCAGTGGAGGAGAGGGGCCAGAGAGTGCGGGGTAGATAATGTGGTGGGGCGGGGTTTTTCATAGCCCGATTTGCTTTCTAAACAACACCTCGGCATATACTATTACAGCTATTTTTGAAATAGCATAGGTTACGCGTGCGAGACAATTATCTCAATTCAAGATAGCCAAAAATGCTATTTTTGAATAATCAATATAAATATTTGTTATTAAAATACTAATTGAACCCCAAATTAAATTACTGTGAACAATACATGTCCTTAAATGGAATTTCATTGTGACACACTGACAATTTTTTTTAACTCACATTTCTCCAGCATTCTGTCAATAATAACAGTCAGACCCTGACGGTACTGAAAACAGACTGATTTGGCTGAGCATTCCACTGTTTACGTTTATGGAGGTTTGGAACACTGGCCCGTGTGCAGCTTCACAACGGCTCTGACTGGATGATTTTACACGCTCCTTTATGGCAGTTGGTTCAAGGTCAGACCAATTAGCATCATTGACTGCCACCAAGCAACAATGATGCTGATTCAAAAAATGTATAACGTTTAAAGATTAAAGTCCAAGTTCAGGGCTCTACACTAACATTTGTTCCAGGGAGCACACTTGCTCCTAAGTTGAAAAATTTAGGATGACACTAATGCATCCCCGTTAGTAGATGTGCTCCTAAATTGTTTTTCCAGTTAGCACACATCGGTTTTCAGGAGCAAATTCTCCTAAAATGCGAGCACTGTAGAGCCCTGAAGTTATACTGGGACTTCCACCATCTATTGAGGGTATAACAGAAATGTCTGGCAACTCTTGAAAGTTTCACTTTGAACGTTAAGTTGAACAAGTAACATTAAAAATCAATTTTCACGAGTCAGTGCTATTAGCTTTTGCTAGTTATATCATATGGCACTGGAATTGCAATCAACAAAGACCAGTGCACACTATCTTGTAAATTTGACCACAGCCAATGAACTACACTTTCTGTGAGAAATGCATTGTGGAGCTCACACGCACACTGCTGTCAATCTAAAGCTCCATTTTGCCCTCCCTGAAACTGTAAGACCTCACGTGATGCATAAAATGTCAGTGTCAAAATTTTTTAAAAATGTGTTTTTGAAAAGGAAGCAAATGTGGTCAGTCGGTGATGAAAATGGATACTGCGGGGGGGGGGGGGGGGACTATTAATAACATGGTATACAGTGCAACCCCAGAATGGGGCAGGGTGAGGCTGGGCTACCTGGACTGACAGGTCATCGAGAGACACAGTGGGCACAGTGAAGGAGGGGAGGGCAGATGATGTAGGTAGAGGGCAGAGGCGGGGGATGTTCTGGGCGGGGTTACCTGACAGGGTTGCTGGTGAGCGAAACTCGCAGGGAGTCCAGGTAGGCCACCAGTCTCTCATCCACAATGCCGGATTTGAGCTCGCTCAGGAACTCCTGTGGGTGCACCTGATGACTGCTCTTCAGACCACCCTGAGAGAGAGAGAGAGATTTAAAAACCCCTTTTATTGGGACATTGTTCAACCACAGAAATTACTGTACTTCAAAATAAAAATAATAGACAAGCAACATAAAGAGAAAAACTATTAAAAAAAACTAACCACAGGCAGAAAAGAGAATAGATAGAGAAGAGAGAGACAGAGAGAGAGAGAGAGAGAGAGAGAGAGACAGACAGAGAGAGAGAGAGAGAGAGAGAGAGCGCACAGTAATTAGACCTACAGTCTGAGGAGGAGACGGAGCTGTGTGTAATTACAGGGCACCAGCAGGACAGCCAAGGCCGGGAGAGCCCCTCTTATTGGCCGTGAGCGGAGCTGGGCTGAGAGAGGGGCCAAACTCGCGCGAGGTCAGCGGGAAAAGGCTGCTCTGCCGCCGCCAGGCTTAGGAGAACACGCGCGCGCCGTGTCACTAATTGTCTCTGCATTAAAGAGAAACACAAGCCCGCAGCCCGCCGGGGAGAGCGAGGGGAGCGTGGATTCCCTGCTCCGGTAATCCCCGCTAACCCCCGAATCCCTCCCACACGCCAATCAAACCAGCAGGTAAGGGCGGCCGCTGAGGTCCAGGATAAACAACGGCCAGGATGTCTGACAGCTCAGAGGAAGAGCAGAGCAACCTAAACTTCCTCTTATTTAAATGCAGGTTTATGACCTTGCAGAACCCAAATAGGTCAATCCTGATGCGTATGAAGACAACTACAAGTATATACAAGTATAAAGACGTTCTGAGGGGTAGAAGATGGCGAACCACAGCAACGCTAACGCCATTTAGACGGGTGACGGCAAAGGCAAAAAGAAAAAAACAGCACAGCAGCCTTCAAACGTGACCGGTCCGTAAACGAAGCCGACGGCGGACTTGGCCTTCCCGCCGCGGGCCGCCCTGGCACACAGCGCGTCACCCGTGCGGCGTTTCCATCGCTTCTGAAAGGCCGGCCGGCCTTCGGGCGCGCAGGACGCGCGCTTTACGAGCCGCGTAAATCACCCCGGGCCGCGGCGCTCTCCGGCCCGCACCGCGTGCTCACAATCCCGCTCCTCTCGGTAAACGGGGGAAACGAGTTTTCAAAAAGGGTTTCATGAATCACAAAAAAGAGGACAGCGGTTCCCAGACTAATCGATGCGAGGCGCTGGAGGCCGGACACGGCGCTGTGACTCCTGGGAGAACGGGGAAGCAGCCGCAGAGCTGCAGGAGATGATGTTTCCTAACAAAGGGAGAAATGTAAAGCGGGAGGGATAACCCCGAGTAATCCTTACAGACACGGACACGGGCCTGCTCAGAGCTGCACGGCTCAGGTCCTCATGAAGCTGCAAAAACCGCACACAATGTCAGCCGGTCCCCGGCCTGCTGCACACAGACACGGGGGGGGGGGGGGTAACTACTGACTGAGTTACTCAGTCAGTAACTCCCAAAAAGGTCTGGACTCATAAAACGGGCACTGAATCCCGGCTGTTGTCAGTGGAGCGGCGTTATTACTATTAATAAAGTGCATGAATTAAAGCGAGGTTGCCCGGGGGCCGCAGGGTGACAGAGGCGCAGGGTTTAAATGGAAATCAGGGTCTTAAATTCTGGGCCAGGAGAGCTGCAGCATCAGTCAGTTCTGCTGGTGCACTATGTTCCAGCAATGCAGTGATTAATTCAAGTCACTGATTGGCAAAGGAGTCCACACACCTTGCTTCCAAGGTCTGCTATCACTGCTGAATTAAAGGAAATCACAGACTGCAGCCCAGCAGGCCCGGAGCCTCACATCCCTGAGGTTACTAATGAAATCACAGCCCAGGGCCTCCACATGCAGGAAAAACTGATTATAAAAAGCAAAAACATGTGCAGAGGACATGCTGAGCATTCTGATTTGCTGTGAAAGGCTTGTCCACGCGAGTTACTTATTACTGAGCATTACGTGTACAAGTACCCTGCACTTCTACACATGCGCGCACACACACACACAGCACACACAAATGCACAACACCAGCCACACAACGCACAACACAACCACACACACACACACACACACACACACACACACACACACACACACAGCTCTGCTCTGGTATGTGTGACCGGTGCGAGCAGACACATTTCTGAGAAGCACTCTAATCTGAGGAGGCGACGGGACACATTTTTATTTTGGTGTTTTATTACTCGACCCAGCGGGGCGCTATGGCAGGCGTTTCGGGGAGCGGCCTGCGCGCCTGTCCGCTGGCCGATCAGACCTTCCTTAAGGGCAGACCTGAAGACTCCAGGCTGGGACAGCGCTCTGAGGACTCCCACCTGGAGCCATTTTAAGGACAAAACCCTCCCTGCAAACTCTGCATTTATACTCGTCTGAGGGGGGCGGGGCTAATGAGAAAGGTGTGACAATAGGGCGGGGTCAGGTGAGCCTGGGGAAGAGCTGCTTGAGCCTGGCCAGGGGGCCGGGGGAGCCAGGGGGCAGGGGGTAAGTGCACCACCGTGAAACAGGCTCACAGCTCAGTCGCAGCAGCCTTTGATTTGAGTGCCTCTCTGATTACCAATGACAGTAGTAAATCAGGCCACGCGTGCAGCAGTTAAGACTCTCTGGCTTGCCGTGTAAGTGTTTCATAAATATATTTTAACAACATCTTTGCTTTTATGACAAGGAGGGCTTTTTTTTTTTTTTTTTACAGAGTCATAAATATGCTTGCCACTAGCCAGCCACTGCAAACCCACGAAGGCTCACCCACGCAGCCAATCATCAGCATGCAGGACCTTCAGAGACTCGCCGGTAAACCAATCAGCCTTCAATTCCACCTCACATCAAAAGCAGAGACCGGGACCTAAATCATCTCCAAAGGAAGTGCGAATGCCGCCGATCATGGCTTTCTGAAACCCGTTTCTTTTAACGCCCTGCTCACTAATGCCTATACCCTCACCGGAGAAGCGACTATCGCTGCCAGGGCACAGACGTTTCAGCGATTCCAAGCCTTACTTTAAGAGCATTAGTGTGGGGATAGGAGAGTTGTCATCTTGGACTGAAACCACTCAAAATACATTTGTGTGTGCTGCGTCTTTGGCTGGGCTAAGGCTCAATTCCTGAGCATTCATGCTGGGTTTACTAGCCCAAACTAAGCTTCGTCCAACACCACGGCCTGAAGCCCTCCCACCGCTTAAAGCACTGCATTCTCAATCTCCCACTGGCTCCAATATAGCGCTTAGCGGTATGAGGTCTGCACAGCCATAGCCGATACTGGTGACTTAGCATCCGCTCAGCCTACTGGAACATTTATGCATGTGTGTATGGATAAGAGCCTCAGCCAAATGCCTGACCATGGAATATAAGTGTCAACGTAGGAGTGCCACACGCGCACACACACGCATGCGCACACACAAACACACACACACACACTGCTCTTCGGGTCAGCTGCACCAGATGGCAGATGCCAGGCGGAGATGACGCGTGCGCCGCGGTCGTAAAGACGCGGCCGGGGCAGCGTGTGCTCCTCAAAGCCTCCTCCCCGCCCGGCACGGCGGTTTCATCATCAGGGCCACATCGCCCATGTCTCCCAGCAGGAAACATGCATTCGGCCCGCGCCGCCCGCCCATCTACATACGACCACGATCACCTTTCATTTCCCCCCGCAGGCCAGAGGAGAGAGGGGACGCTTTCATCCCTCCATCACGAGCCAGGGAACAGACGGGGTGCAGCCCACATTCTCTCTCTGTGAAAATGTGCTGCAGGTGGGCCGTCATAAAAAAGAGGCTGAAAGTCCTATTGTGAGGGTTTTCTGAGGCCAGCGCCACTCGAGGAGCACAAAAGGCCCAATCGGCTGAAATGCACACTCTAAAGCCACAAAGTGGAGAACGCGCTGCATCTGGTCAAAAGATCGAGAGCTAATTTAGTGACAGCTTCTTCTAAACAAATACCCTTTACGGCAACTGACATTTACCTGAACTGAACTGCATCTAATTCAATAAGCGTTTCAGGACGATAGAAATAAGACCGCTTTGTGCTTTGTGCAGTTATGTTTTTTACAGTACTGAACATGAACCATTATAGACTGCGGGACTAATGTAATTACTACAGTAATTAAAAGCCAGAAAAAAGCTGACATTTATCCATTGTAAATAAATATATATTATATAGGCTATAGTTACACAATTACATTTTCACAAAAGTCAGATGCATACTTAACATACTTAGCACTTCAGAGTGCTTCATGAAAAAGCAAACTACTTTTGTCACCCCATAATGCATTGCTCCAACTTCACAATGTTTCACTGATAGTTTGCTAGTTCCTGCTCGTAGTTTGCATGTGTAACACAGTGTGTTGAAAGGAGAGCTGACAGGCTGTGGCCCTCTGCTTTATTTGGGCAGGTACAAAGCCCACAGGGTGACAGATACAGCAGATCCCCGATGTCAGGAGGTGCCAGGACGGGGCTCTAACCCACCCCCCAGGGGGATTCGTGAGGGGCTGGAGGGGCATCTGCACGTCTCCCCTTCCATTTTTGCTTTTAACATCGCATAATGTTGCACAAGGGTCAAATAGCATTTCCCTGCATACTCTCTGAGCAGTCACCACCTCCCCTCTGAGGAGGGGGAGAGAGGGGGAGAGAGAGAGAGAGAGAGAGAGAGAGAGGAGAGAGAGTGACAGAGAAAGAGGAGAGACAGAGTGGTAGAGAGAGACGGAGGAGGGGAGAGAGAGGGGGGAGAGACAGGGAGACAGAGAAAGAAAATGGGAGGGGTGGGGAAGAGAGAGAGGGAGAATATTTCATTTGTTGTTTTTCCTCCGCGCTGACGTGTGTCTTGGCCGCAGACTCCATTATGAAGCCCCTGTGCAGTATATCATGAGGAACAGGAAGCGTGGCTCCTGTCTTTCTCAGGCTGATCCCCCAGCAGGCCGAGCCGCGGGCCCGTACCTTAATGCAAAATGCAAACGAGCGCCCCAGCCGGGCCGGGGCTCCCTTTCAGCGCACGTGTAATTAAGAGACGGGTCCCGACGGCCCCGCCGCCAGAGACCAGGCTCTGATGATGCGTGCGGAATCCCAGTCCTGAGAGTGCGCTTATCGTTAGCACGTAGACTGCACGGGGGCTAATGTCCCTCAGATCACACCATTACTCTGGGATCCAGTCCTGAGAGTGCGCTTATCGTTAGCACGTAGATCACACCATTACTCTGGGATCCAGTCCTGAGAGTGCGCTTATCGTTAGCACGTAGACTGCACGGGGGCTAATGTCCCTCAGATCACACCATTACTCTGGGATCCAGTCCTGAGAGTGCGCTTATCGTTAGCACGTAGACTGCACGGGGGCTAATGTCCCTCAGATCACACCATTACTCTGGGATCCAGTCCTGAGAGTGCGCTTATCGTTAGCACGTAGACTGCGCGGGGGGTTCAGTCTCTCAGATCACACCATCATTCTGTGATGTATATTCAGTTAGCGGCTGTGAATGTTCTGGAGCGGTCCAGAATGGCCCAGTTAATTCTACATGTAACGCTACTTTTTATTTTTGAGATGCATCGCGGCATCGTCCGAAGGTGCAGAGTGGGGAGTGTGAGTGTGTGTGTGTGTGTGTGTGTGCGTGTGACCAACAGAAGGTTTGCTTCTTCACCAGTGGCAGGTGGTGAGTGCATATCAAGATACTTTTCCCATTTTGATGTCGAAAGACAAAATTGTATCTCTTGTCAAATATGTATCTATATGGCAGCAGCGCTGACAGTATGAAGTAATGCAGTAATTCAGAACACAGAAAATCCCTTTCGTATTTACTTCCTGCAGTGCAGTAAAGTAGAATGCAGACTGTGATGATGTCACACGTTACAAGCGGCCGCTTTATTATTTACTTTTAAATTTGCAGAAATGCAAGCTAGCAACAGGAGAATGAGCATTCATAACAACAACAAAAAGTTTGGAGCTACTATAATGCATAACCACACATTATGTTTTAAGGTGGAGAGCAAAGCCTTCTGATTGGCTGACGCAAGTGCCTGTACATCTCTCCACCGTGCCACCCATTATGACATCATGAAATCTCATTCTTCTATCACTTGCATAGTTAACTCTGCACAGTGCTGAGCGTGCAGCTGTTGACGCTGAATCGGATGATTCGCTTTGCATGTTCTGCAAGCACAGATGGCATCTCTTGTTCTTACAGTATTTGGTTTTTTTTCTGCATGTTGATTTCCAAATGTAATTTCCGAACAAAGACGCAAGTCTGACGCAAAGTAAATGTTTCCCATTTCTGTGCACACCAGAAAATCTAATCAGCAATTAATTCAAAGGGCAATTCTGTCAAAGCATTTTGTTTCTGCAACAGAGGAAATCATATTTCCAGTCATTTTTGTGAATCTTGTGCAAAGTGAAACATATTGTGCCAGCTGTTCCATTTCTCTCTTTTAAGTAACTGTATGTTTCCACCCTATTATACGGCAAGAAAATATTGTAATCTGAGGTACAAACCCGCAGAATGGTAAAGAAGCTATATAAAAAACAAGCAATGTCAAGAACAGCTTAGAAAAACAAACGGCACAAAGCAACCAGAGGATCATCTAATGAAAACATCAAGACCAGATCACAGTCGGGCATTCTCGCAGGTAAATGTCGCACGGGCGGCCAAATCTCACAGTACTGCCGCGGCCGTGACGTCTCCATGGAAACGGATAAACGAGGCAAATGGTCGCGAGGGAACCTTTCCCCCCAGGCGAGACGCGAGCGGCGGCAGCCACCTGAGCGAGACCGCCGATGTGTGTGCGCCGCGCGAGCGGAACGCAGTCTGCCGTCGGCGGAGACGTCCGACACGGCGCGCTGTTAAAAACGCACAGGGCCAAGGGAGGCACGCCACGCCCCCCCGCTATTCCGCCCGCGGCTAAAACGTGTGCGCTTGGCTACGGCTCCCCCTAGCAGCCGGGGTGGGAAGCGCATGCATGCCCGGGCTCAGTCGCACGTCAGGGGCGATTGGGGGTAATAACCCTGGGGTCCCGGTCAAGTCCCTGGCCTTCCATATCCGATCCTCTAATCATCCCTCCACATCTGATTGGATACGCCCTCGCCCGTTTCGATTCCCCCGGTCGTCAGTGCAATAGAAAGTCATCTGCCGGGTTAAGTAAAGGCTAAAATAATAAATAATTCATGGTAACCGTAGTAACTGACTGCTGGCTTTATGGAACATGACGGAGCTGAGGTGTGCGAATGGACGCAGGACCTGAGGAACTGTGGCAGTGAGCAGAGGCCCTCAAGCTAAGCTGCTGGGGTTTATCCAGGGGTCTGCTCCCTTTCAATTCCAACACAAAAACTGAACAAGCCTCCATCCAAAACTTCAGCCATTTTCTCACTTCATTAACTGACTTTCAATGAATTTCCCGAATTGGCTATTTGAAATGGAGTCGACCCCAAACTTGCTGCCCAGGGCTTGCATTAATGCGCTAGAAAATTCCAAATTGTGAGGATTATGCAAAGCTAACCTTCTGCTTTACTTCTTCACATATCCTTAAAGGTATTCGGAGGACCTTACCCTGCACAATAGTAGGATGAAATAAGTATTTCACACAATAGGATTTTGAGGGACAGAATGTTTTTTTTTTTCTTCTTTTGGAAAGTTTCAATAAAGCACTGCCTGTTATCTATGAGCACTCTATTGGACATGAAGTGATTAAAACTTTTGTGAGCGGCATGCTGGGAATTGTAGTCATATAGCACACAGTCCCCGGTCTGTCATCACCTGCCAGAGAGGGAGACGGGAGTGGGGCTGGCGGGCTGTCATGTCATGTCTGAGCCCCGCGCACGGGCCCTGGGAGTCGCGGAAATCACGCGGCGCGCAGGAGGCAACCGCAAACACTCGCGCCGCGGTCACGCCTCCTCGCCGGAGGATCTTACGTCGGCATGGAAACGGCCTCTGACGCTTGGAGGGTGCGGGCGGGATCTCCGAAAGGGCCGGGCGTGCTCGGCGAAGCTGTCAGCGCCGCGTGCTCCTCTGATCCCGCCGTCCCGCCGCGTGGCTCCCTGCCCAATTAATTTGATGGTGCACGCGCCCGCAGCCCGGGGGTGAGAAGCTAATGCGGCGCTAACTCTGCGCCGCGTGCTCACGGGCGGCTGGGTCCTCGAGGCGCACACCCCGCAGCACACGCCTGGGCTCCGCCATTAGCCGACCGTGACCGCCAGTCCGCAGCGGCGTGCGTGATTGCTTTTCAAGGAGGACCGGTCTGAAGCCGTCGGACAGGTTTCAGTCAGTTACCGCAGCGTGAGCGCCCCCTGTCTGCCAAAGCTGCTAGCTGTTGGTAAAAAACCTTCCTCTCTTTCGACAGGCACAGTGCCAGTGCCTCTCTTTAGACACACAGTCTCTCTCTCTAGACAGGCACAGTCTCTCTCTTTAGACAGGCACAGTCTCTCTCTTTAGACAGGCACAGTCTTTCTCTTTAGACAAGCACAGTCTCTCTCCTTAGACAGGCACAGTCTCTCTCTTTAGACACACAGTCTCTCTCTCTAGACAGGCACAGTCTCTCTCTTTAGACAGCACAGTCTCTCTCTTTAGGCAGGCACAGTCTCTCTCTCTAGACATGCACAGTCTCTCTCCTGAGAAAGTCTAAGCACCAGATTAAAACACAGAAATATTCAGTCACAAAGGCAATGCCAGCGGCATCAAAAAAGGGACCCGGCGGGTGACAGAAAAGCCAAAATGGCCGCCAGTCAGGCAGAGTTCAGGTGCATGGGAAAGGAGGCGTCTAACGTGCCCCGGTGCCTCTGTGCTGCTGGGAAAGGCTCATTGTCATGCAAGCTCCAGCTTAATAACACACATTCCATTAGACCGCCTGCACTGTAATTATGAGATAAAGAATTCTTTTGCAGAAGTGCTGAACTGCAGAATCAAAAGGTAGACTTCACCCCCCCAGCCCTCCGCTTGATTTCAGCAATTGGTTTGCAAACATTGGCTTTTGCCAATAGGGACTCACAATTGGAAGTTGATTGTGCCGAGCCTATCAGGGTGCCGTGCATCTGCCTGAATCAGGCCTTCAACTAGAAAAGAGAGGGTGGGGGAGAGCACAAAGAGGGGGAAAGAAACTGCAATTTCTAAAAGCAGATATGGCAGTAAATTGAACATGCATAAAGCCAAGTTTTATGATTTGCGTTCAAACGGGTTCGGCCTACGAAATGAACCCACTGCTCTGGGCCCACAGCGGCGTAGAGCAGGGAGCAGATAATGTGCAGAGCTCACAGACCCAGAGCTGGAGCGAGCCCACACAGGCATTTTAAATGGTTATGAAAGAGCAGCCCTTCTGTTCTATTCTCATAACAGTACATTGTGCTCCGTACTCAACTGCATGGACAAAAGCCTCGTTAAATCACCACTGTACCGTTAATCGCAATAACTCCCCCATCTTCCCCCCCCCGCCCCCCAAACGGGCCCGAGGGAGCCTCCGCGGGGCCGTAACGAGGGCGGTGAGAGTGCCGAAACGCGGGGGCCCCGCTCTGGTTTATTTAACAGCCACGGAAGGGGCTCCTGGGTGTGGGAGCGGAGCCGGTCTCAGGTGAGAATGCTCTTTGTTGCTCGCCCGCTCTAAAGTCCACACCATAGCAACGCCGCGCGGTAAACATGCACACAACTCATTTGCACTTCACTGCGCTCCCAGGTTTACCGGCCCAGCACTGCGCGGGGAGGACCAGCGGCGCCAATTTGCAATTCAATTCGACGCCGGCGCACCTTAAAATAAAAATAAATAATGAAAGAAAAAAAAAGAGTTGTTTACAGCTGCTTCGACGACGTTTGTGGAAATCAAATGAGGAGAAGGCTCGTAAACGCGGCCTAACTTTTTTTAAAAAGAGTGAATTTAGACGACCGTCTTAATCTACTTAAATGGGAGGTGCGGCGCTTGTGAAGACAGGGAGCTCAAACAGACTGAACTTCCGGCCACCCTCCCTCGCTCTTTCCCGTTTCTCATTAGACTCCAAACATGACAGAGCAGCCAGGCCATCGCCTGTCAATTATCAACCTGCGAAGCGAAGAGCGCAGGAAGCGACGAGGCCAAGGGACAGGGCGACGTGGGCCAATCACAGAGCTCGCTTTGCCCTCCTTTTAACACCAACACACAGGGATTCCTCTCGCTGCTGGTTCCCACTGCCGCGATGTGCCGTTTCATTAACGCACTGCATGCTACAAACGTGTGCTGAGGTACGCATGCGTGTGAAATACAGATGTCTTCTGTGCGGCCATTTCAATTCCAAATGGCTGGGATTTGACCATAATACTCAAAAAGGACAGCTTTGAAGCACAATACTGGCCATGAAAAACCCCTTACACAGGCTCACAGAGGAAGCACACAATAGAAAGTCCCGTTAAGAAATCTTAAATCTTCTATAATCAAATACCAGGGTTTAAAAAAAAAACCCATCTGAGTTTGTCCAAGTCAAAGAGCCCAATTAAGCCCGTGACACAGCAAATGTAAAGAGATTTGGGAGAGAGCGAGGGGGGGGACTCGTCTCGTCTGTCAGTCAGAGGCAGACGGGATTAAGGCCAGGAGCAGGGCGGTTTAACGGCCCAGCTGATCGTGTTTAAAGAGCGACCGCTGGCCGTGGCGGTTCAGAAACAAACCAGCGCAGGAATTCCACTCTCCCTGTTATCGCCCAAAATTCCATGCATGTGTAATGAAGCTTTCTGTCTTAAATGAGACTTAAAAAAAAAAAAAATATCTTTAAATGCTAACCAACCCCCGACGGTGATGGTCGTTTGGTTAAAATATTTACCTGCCTGCGAGAGCTCATTTAACATATGGACCGCTGATTTGCGGTGGAGTTCATGTGACCGCTGGGTCCACTGACAGTCACGCAGCCTTGCTTCTCAGGCTCGTGACTTTACACTGCTATGAGCCAGGCCAGGCTGACACTGTGGAGGGAGCTTCCACAGATGTGCTTTGCTGGTTAAACATTGGTCGGTTACTTTCTGGCAAATCACCATCTTGAGTAGACGGAGCCCAAGATGGAGTCGGCAACTGAAGCCGTGTCAACAACCGTCCAATATCGCAACACTGGCTAAAACGTGCGAGACTCAATCCCACAAACCAACTTCAATTTCTAGATCCTATGGAGAGACGGTGAGAGAGCGCTTCTGGGACTGATAGAACTGATCATGTGATCCATTACTGCACCTGCACGGGTTATCAGTAGCTTCACACCCACATTCCCTGTCATTTACGACGCTGTCGCCGCCTCTCCTCAGCACTCCATTTCTCCCAAATCCCCTCCTGAGTGTGCAAATGGCCTTTCCGGAACTTTCACCCCGGGCTCCTGAGCCAGCTTTGAGGAGATGAGACGTGACTCAGACTCAGATTCCTCCCATTAAAAAAACAGACAGGAGCAGTACAGGAGCCGAAAGAGCCTCATCGCTCAGAACCGCGAGGTAAGGCATTAAGGCAATTAAGATAAGGTATTAAGACAAAGGATAATTACCTGACCACCTTTCTGGCTAAATTCGCCGGCTCCAATCCTGCCGGTTAATGCTGCCTTTCTCTGCCGCGCCCCTCGCCCACCTGGTTCAGCCGCGCTAAAGCCCGAAGGGGCAGCAAATGGCAGCTTTATGAAATTTTAGGCTGCTGAAGATTTAGATCACACTTCAAAAAGAGGCTTGAAAAGCACTTAAGCAGCACAAAATGTCAAGCGGTTTAAAAAAAAATATTAAAGTCACACTTACCTACGTGGTAGACATTTATATCTGTGGTTTTAAGAGATTATGCTCAGATCTGAAGCTAGCTTTAAGGGGTGGAGGGTCTATAATGGATTGCCCTTGCCACCTTATGAGGGCCGGTCAGGCTAAATGGGAACAGACAGAGAGACAGTTGGAATCACTGGATACTGACAGAAGATTCATAATTGGAGCACAGAGGAAGATAATGCGTTTAATGACATTTTTTTGTCCAGTTCCTGTGTGCACCACAGGTGACCTGGGCATTGAGTGTTCCAGGTAAAAAAAAAGATGTGCTCACACAATTTGCAAAGGCGCTTTCATTTTCCTGGGTTCGTGTGATAAAAATAAAGACGTGATAACGACGAGCACAGAATGAGTATTAATCTCGTAATCTCGCGCTTCTTCAGCGCCTGTGAAAACGGGAGTTCACCTTCTAGCCTCGTAGCCACACTGCACGTCTGGCGGATAAATAAATAAATACTGAACCCGGCCACTTTGAGCTTTGGCGGCCATGACCAACTGTGCTCCGTTTAAGCCCCGCTTCCATCATCACGTCCGCAAATTAAATGCCGTCAAGCTCCATCATGATTTATGAAACAAGAGGAGCTGTCAGAGGAGAGGGAATCAGGGAACAATCCAGCTCCCTGAAGACACATCCTAGGTGAAAAGCGCTGCGAGATAATACAATCTCCATGTACACCGCCATACGTCTAACCTTTGCTTGTCAGACTCGTCACCTAATGGTGCTATGAGCCTGGCCGGGCTGACGTCGATGTGAGTGCGGGCAACAGGCTTTGCTAGTAGACCGATATTCAGTTACTACCTCTGTCAAGATATATCACCACCTCGTGTGGATGGGGCTCCAACCGGAGGCGATGATTCAGTCAAGTCAGCCACTGACCTATGAAAACGCTGGTCAAATCCTGGTGAAATAATCAGGTTGCTGGAAGCCAATCTTATAAATTGTAGCTCTCCCTTTCTCCAGCTCTTGAGCCTCTGGGGTGCAGGCTGCCGTGTAGTATGCAGTACTTTACCCACAGGAGAGTCAAAGCAAGGCCATAGTGCATAGCACTGCTTCCTGAGCTGGACAGCAGGACAGGATGATAGGCTTTAGGAGGGAAGGGAACATTCTTTAAAATAACAATGTACGACATTATTATGTGAAACATGGATTTAAAAGAAAAATAAAAGCCTTTCAGGACCCTTGAATAGACCATCTACTACAGCCATGCATGAACACATCCAACAGGAGTGCACCTTTCTTGTCATGACTTACAATATGCCAAAATGATTAAGGAAAGTCCACCCCTTCCCCCCCAAACCACACACCGCCTCCCCCCTCACAATTTGGGTAACATGTGACCGAGCAACAGCAAGGTGAGTACAGGTGAGCTTCCACACACAGCGACCCCAGATAAAGAAGGCCTGGGTTTGGGGTTAACTGAAGCTAATGAATGTAGCGGCCTAGCGCGCGGGGCTGCCCCACGCTCGGCCTGGAGTGAAGCTCTGCAGGAGGCCCGATAAGGAGAGAGCCACATAATCTAATCTCCCGCTCGCACAAATTATTCATGTCCGCACGCCCCTGCGCTGCATCTGCCTGGGGGGAGACTGCCGAGCCGTAAATATTTTACAAACGCCCACCGACAAAGGTTTAGGGAAGGAGGACACCAAGGAATTGCAGAAAAGAGGACGAGAAAAAGGGGAAAAAAAACAAACACGCTGTACGGCACGGAGGGGAGACGACTTCATTTCCATAAAAACAAAGGACCCGCGTCCCGCCATGGAATGGCGCCGCTCCCGCGTCCTTCATGTCCCCCGTCTAAGGGACCCAGTCAAAAAGACGGAAAATATTTGCAGTCTGCCGCGAAGCTATCGAGCCGGGGAGAGGCTCGCGGGAACGCCGGAGAAGGGCCACACAGACAGCTCTGACAGCCCCAAGAACGGTTCAGCTCAAGTGCCTTCCGGAATAAATTCATTATTAAGCGGAAACGATCAAGCCGCGTGGTCTCGAAAGGGGAAACCACAAATTAATGTGCATTACTGCGGGGAAAGACGCGAGCCGGAAAAAAACGCGGTATGAGAAGGGCAGCGAGGCAAACGTGTGCTTTACGCCCCAACAGGATCGATCAAAGCCCTACAGAGGCTCCTCGGGGGTCTGAGCACCGCTAATAACACGTAGCAATAAAGGCAGTGCGCTAGCTAATCGCTGTCCGGTTCAGCCTGAAGTCAATCTTGACAAAGTTCAAAATTGACCAGCTTGGAAATAACATGAAGGCCGATGTCTTCACAGTGTCCATCCTCAAACAGGAGAGACATATCACAACGCCTTCTCCACTCAGCAGAAGAGCATGATCGCCCAAATGAGACTGTGTTGTAAGTTTCAATTATTTTACACGTGAGGGCTTAGTGTTTGAAGGGTGAAAGAAATGCATAAAGAATGAGTCGACAGGTTCACCCCTCGGCCTTCATCGAACCTGTCTGGATGAAGACCGCTGTCCTCTGCTCTATGTGATGTTGAAATGGAGTTTTAAAAATTGGCTTGTGTTTTTCCAGGGCTCACTTCCATTTAATTAAACCATCTGCATATGTTAGCTCTCTCTTTGCACAATTACATTACCACACAGGCATGAATGAATCCTCTTGCATTAATATTAAAAGGGGGGGGGGGAGGGGGGAATTAGCATGCTGCTCACTTGTTTAAATCTGCCCTTTCACAAAGACAAACATTTCCTTTTCTCACAGAGCCGGACACTTTCTTCTCTCCCCCCCCCTCAGTTATCAAGCTAGCATCCTTGGTGTTAAACGCCCTCCTCTTCACAGCAAAGGACATGACAAAGGAATTGCTATCGAAGGACTCAGAGGGAGGATCAAGTCGCCTAAGCGCTTAATACAGACACAATGCTATCAAAATGAGGCTGGGCGCAGGGCGGCAGGCCACTCTGAACTCCCGAATGTTCTTTGCTGGTCATTTTGGGTTTCCAGCTGTCTGGGCTTACCCTTTTTTCGAAGCAAATTAGTTTTGCGGGACACCTTCCAGTATTAAGGGCGAGGGGGCTTAGGCGAGAAAAGGCGCTTTTGATTACTGGGAGCGACGCGCCCGTGACCCCCCTGTCTCCGACCCCCCCGTCCCCGCGCCCCGCTGCTGTCGGGGGAATTACAAGGTGGGGCCCCGACCCGTCCGCTCCCCCGGGGCACGGTGATCCGGGATTTCGCCACTTCTAATAACCACAAAGGCCCGATATTAAAAAAAGTTTTGCTTCCGTCCTGTTTGCTGAAGAGAAAAATACACAGGGACGTACTCTACAGCTGCGCTTACAGTCACAATCTGCTCCTGTCCACTGTACGCATCATGTCTATTTTACAGGGGGAAAAAGTGCATGTTGCAAACACCCATTTAACTCTCATTAAACTGTGCCAATTTCCTACTATGTCTTGTACTCATTAATGGCTTCAAGGACTAATATGAAGCCACGGTCAAAGAAAGATCTTGGCGCTAAACGCCAACACAAAAATTTGCCCTTAACTAAATGGGAAAGAAATTGTGAAAAAAATTAAGCAAGTACATCATGTTGACCCAGATACAACATTTACTGGCAGGAGAAAATAATGTAACTGTCAGGCATGTCTTGGCGCAGAGTTTCACCACTACTTCCGGGAGGTATGTTCTATTTTCTTAGTTTTGAAATTGTGCTTTTTTAAATGGCCAAATGGCTTCCATGCATTGCTGAAAAAACAATGCTTGCATCAGAATATACATGTGCAAACAAATAAGCATAACTGACATGGCTGACCATTCTGTCCCAGTAGAGATGCATGCTGGTACTGCAAACGCAGACCCATGTTCCCCTGCTGAGAGCTCGGGGGGCCGTGAGTTAGTCTGCGGCTGGCCGCGTGTGGCCCCGGGGCCGGCAGGTGAGCAGCTCTCACCTACGCACTTCATTTCCCATGAGCCCGCTTCTCTTTCAGCTCAGAACAAAGCTGTCACCGGCTGTAAAACTCACCATTACTCCGCTCAGTTCCCAAATTGCCGAGTAATTCATGACAACCACAGGAAGGGCTCAAAAAGCAGCCCAGGACATATCTAGTGTGCTGTCTATTTCTGTTCATTACTCGCTACTTAAAACAGAAAAAAATGAAGCAACAGTGACTCCTTTTAATTAATTTTAATTAATTTAGAAAAAATTGGCAAGAAAGGCGTAAAGGTTTGTAAGGGTTCCAAAAGCAGATGAACGCTCTTATTTTAGGGCAATAGGTAATTTGATCACTTCGCAGTAAGCCTCTCACTGAAACAGTGCCAACATGAAGAAGCCGAGAATTTTCTGGATTGAAATGACAGTAAACTAATAAAAACATGTATGCTATCAACATAAAAACTGTACAGGAACTGGCTGATTGTTCAGGAGCTATTCAAGCAGGTGTATTTGCTGGTTAGCGATAGAGAGCTAACAAGCTATACACTTAAACACAGTAATGTTTGTTTTTCTTCCTCTCTCCCTCCCATTGTAATTGATATCCATGTGCCATTTCGTTTAATTTGCTTTTCATTAATGCATGCTGGTTTAGCCATATGGCTTTCCCTGTTCCCCATATTATAGAGAAATACAGCGCAGAATGTATTAGAATGAAAGAATATCACAAATCACTGGTTAAGTAAAACTGTCACAAATGGATTAGCCACAACAGTAAACATTGGCCAGAAATTTGCTGTTTGTTAAGTCAGAATAAATAATTAGCTGTGTACACTGGTGTACTCTGCAACTAGCTAAAATACTAGAGATTTGCAGGCTAAAATATGATTGTTAGCAAGTTACCAAGTGCCTACCTATCCAGCTATTTCCAAGCTATGGTTAGCACCCCCAAGGCCATAGTTGGTTCATTTCTACAGGTTTGAAAGTTTCTGAACTGGCATCGTGTGCATTTAAGAGACTGAAATGCAGGGTCTCCCCCAGGTGCATTCATCAGCGCAAACAGAGAAAAATCAATAAAGCCTCAGACTTAGGCTCAGCAGGGCTGTTAAGTGCCACAACATTGTCGCATCTGCAATTTAAAAAATGTACCCAGTTTTATCTTTATTAACGTTAAATCTAAAGGACTCCAAGTTCAATACGATTTCCCTTCCAAGTTGGACAATTGCACCTGCATTATGTATTCCAAGCTGTCAGCATCATTCTGTAGCATGCCCCGTGAACAGCGATACTGTAGAACTCTAATTCCCACCATACACTGTGAGATAGTAACTTTCTAGCAGCAGTGCAAAGTCTGGCAACTGGCCAAATTTGAGCACTTACCCGGCACAGCCACTGTTGTGTTTTTTTATCATGTTCAATCAAAAATATATACCCTCTCTTTCTAAAAAATGCTCATTTTGGCAGAGCTGCTTTTGAAATTAAGTTTATTTTCTTAATAGAATCTTAAGACTACGAAGGAGAACAATATATGGGATTTTAAAAAGAGGACCGCGAAGGGTTTCCCACTGTCAAGGTCCTCAGGATTTTCAGTAGTACCTTTTTGTGATGCCAGAGAGCACCTGTAAAAAGAGTGAAACGCATTAGTTCCTTTGCCTTGGTGTCCATTTTATAGCACCGCTGTATAAGAGACAGCACTGCTTGTCCACGGTAACTGTGCATTTGAGCAGCTGAAACATGCGTGTGCCTCCAAATGAATTGTGATGGCCTCACTGAGTCTCCCATGGGACTCCTGCTGGCACCGCTCCTATAAATAAACATCCAGGCTATATCGGATACGATGTGCTAATGAAGGACCAGCCTCTACCCAAAAAAACCTGCATTCCTTTTTTTGCTACCGTATTTTGTTTGCTTTTACTTTTTGCCGCAAAGCTCATCAACATGCAAAGCATTGAGAACGATTGTGCAGTCAAGACGTTCCACAGCGGATTCCTTTTGGAGTTAATCTTCCTGAATCACAGGAAGCGCGGGTCCTTCAGCTATCCCTGGGTAGATTACTCTGGACAGTGTGAAGATAAAGAATAGCTAGCTTCATCCTCATGCGCAGCATGGATACCATTTCATTTTTCATTAACCCCTGTGCAGCTTTGGGAGAACGAAAGGAAATAAAATAATGCACGGGTCACACACACACACACACATGCGCACGTGTCCGGATCCTTCACTCCCACTCACCTCTACCCCTCACTGCAACGGAGTGCTGACTTTCATGATTAAGTCCAAAAACAACCTTTTTTTTGGGGCGGGGGGGGTGAGTCAGGTTGTTCAGCATATCTATTAATTTCTGGTTTTTAATCAGGCAAAAAAAATTCACAATTTACAATTCACAATTTACAGAAGCAAAAACCTTTTATCCCACCCCACCCCCCAAACACTTTTTCTTACTGTGATGTTTGTCAGCCTAGCAAACAGGCTAATTAGCCAGTTAATAAAGCGGGAAGCTCGGCAGTGCCGAGAGCATGCTAGTTGCTTTTACGCAACCTTTAGGCTAGGCTATATTGTTTCATTTTTTTCCCTCTCCTCCTGAAATATGGCCTTTTTAATTTGACTGATGAATTCACCAGCTGCCTAATGGTGGCACTGCCCTTGGAACTGCAAGCCAACGTGCCCTTCCTTTAATGATCTAACACACAGAAAATGAGAAGGGCACTATGGGCTGTGTGACAGTAAGATTAAGGTCATTCCTGCTATCGGGGGAATCACAGGTTTGTTTACCACTTTCAGTGACTCTTGCTCTCCAAGTTATTGCTCTCTACGTTATTCAAATGCAAAGCTTGGGGGAAAAAAACACATAAATCAAATAAATAAATAAAAACGAGTGCAGTGGAATGTCAATGAGGACAAGAAATGAAAAGGGATGGAACTTAAAGAGAGAGTTCTCTTTCTAGGGGTTATTTAAAAATATCATTTCAATTTCAGGGCATGTTTTTGATTGGCCCAGAGTGCTGCGAGATCCTATAAGGATATTTTTATATTTCTGACCTGCTGGCTTTACTAAAGAAGGAAAACACACCCTCAAACTGCACACCAGAGCTGCTTGTGCAGTGAAAACAGAGCAGAGCATTGTGGGTACTCCAAAACACCCAGCAGCGTTCTGAGGTCCTCACACCCACCCCGGAGCAGAGAAGCTCGCCACACGCGGAGCCACGCCACACACACACAGGACCGTAACTTTAAGTTAATGTGCGTTAATCGCCCGCTGGTTCTGCAGTACCGTCTCCTGACGGCAAGCCGCTCGCGCTCCGCTGAGCAGGAAGTGCGCGCACTTCCCCAGGGACCAGAGCGAAGCCCTCTTCCCGGGCCTCACAATAAACGATGGAGGCGCCGCTTCAGGAGTCCTACCCGCCAAACGCTCGCTATAACGCTCTCCCGCTCCGGCAGAGTGTCCTACAAACCAGCGCTTCACCTGACTGTACGCATCCCAAATATCCTTCAATTAAACATGCATAATTAATAGGGTCTCAAAGTGAGTTTCTCTTAGAGGGTGGAGGGGGTCGGTGGAGAATGTGTTGGTTTGGACAGAACAAGAGCAGATTAGGCGAACAGCCTTGACTGGGCAGAGTTCACAGATGCATGGGCTGCTCTTTGTGGGTTTTAATGAGAAGGGGCAAGGTTATCCCGGATCACAGAAAAGCTCAAAAACACTGAGCTGAATAGAAAATGCATTTGCAGAGCAGGAGGGAAACGGTTTCCTGCATCTTCCAAATATTACCTTTACCACACTGGGGCCATTACAAGCATATGGGGCTTCTTTATTACTGTGAATCACCTTTTCCAAAAGAAAGGAAAACATTCCCCCATGACAAAATCTCCACTAAACAGGAGAAAAACAAGATCTGCATAAGAGCCGGTTCTGAATGGCCATTTCTAATCGCATGGGAAACGGGAAACAGTAAAAGCAAAGCTTGCATGTGGAAGGTAAACAGTGGGCAGGAGGGAGAGGGAGATGCAGAATAAATTGATGGATGCCCTAAAGCAACCCAGAGGACATAACATAAAAGGTGAATTTCACAACTACAAAACCTTAAACAAATATACGGTTTCCATTTTAATGGGACTCAAGCAAAGGCAAAATGCAGAACTCAATTTAAGAGCATAATGCAACACAGGGAAGATATTTCCAAACAATGACAGCTCAACACGAGATCCAGGGTGACTGACAAATCGTTAAGCTGTCACACATACACACACACACACTAAATCTGTCTGTCTGTCTCACACACATCAGACATGGCACTCACTCACAAAGCCTCCCTCTGTTTCAGTAGCTTGGTTAAATATAGATGTTTCTGGACAGGACCTTTGCAAAATGAAAGCTCTGTCTGATTAGGAAGTTGTCAGCCATGCAAGTTAATTAGCGCCGTTCGGCGTTTGCAAACAACTAAGAACTGGGCGGTAGCAGCGGTGACGAGGGGAGTCAGATGACATGGGACTGGGTGCCGGCAAGACAGTTTCAGCTAAGAGACAAAAGGCTTGTGACTGTTCCAGATTAATCAGGAAATACAACACTGCAAATATTCAATACCTCAGCCAGGCAGGGAACATGATTTAAACTGCGTTTACGGAATAATCAGGGGGAAAACTGAGATGGAAAAAAAGAACAGAAACAAAGCACTGACAAAAGAGCTGTGACCTTTCAAATAATGCCATGACCTTCAAAATGTGTTCCTTTAGCTAAAGTAATATTACAGGTAGCACATTTGGCACTGGGAGGTACAAGCCCAGTTTCCCAGTCATTCAATTACAGCACCATCTACACCGTGCCACTGGTGTATGGGACTGGTGGAGGAGGATGGAGGAGTACAGAGTGCTGACGGAGGAGAATAGTACTGATGGATGAGGATGGGGGAATACAGAGTGCGGATGGAGGAGGACAGTGCACTGTTGGAGGAGAGTAGTGCTGATGGAGGAGGATGGAGGAGGAGAGTAGTGCTGATGGAGGAGGACAGTGCACTGATGGAGGAGAGTAGAGCAGATGGAGAAGTATGGAGGAGTACAGAGTGCTGATGGAGGAGGACAGTGCACTGATGGAGGAGAGTAGAGCGGATGGAGAAGTATGGAGGAGTACAGAGTGCTGATGGAGGAGGACAGTGGAGATGAAGAAGAATAGTGCTGATGACGGAGGACGGAGGAGGACAGAGCATTGATGGAGGAGGATGGAGAATAAATCACTGATGGAGGAAGACAGAGTGCTGATGGAGGAGGATGGGGTGCTGATGGAGAGCATGTCCAGCTGAAATAGAGAAACAGCAGTCCTCTGTGAGCGATGTTAATGAAGAGAGCAGAAAATGCTGTGTGTGATCTTAATGGACAGTGGGTAGGATATGGTGGGTGATGTAAGGGCTAATTTAAATGTGTCTGTGGGGAGGAGGGGAGAGTGTTTACATTTTACCTGACCGTGCAGGAATGCAGTTTGTGATATTAATTGAAAGAGGGGGGAAATGTACCGTGTGATCAAAATTTAAAGGGGGGAAACTGTATTATGTGACATCAATTCAGCAAAGAAATGTGTATTATTTTAATGGAAGGGCAGGCAGATCATTCAAATGCCTTATTAATAGAAATTAAGGGGGCGACATAGCTCAGGAGGTAAGACCGATTGTCTGGCAGTCGGAGGGTTGCCGGTTCAAACCCCGCCCTGGGCATGTCGAAGTGTCCTTGAGCAAGACACCTAACCCCTAACCCCTAACTGCTCTGGCGAATGAGAGGCATTAATTGTAAAGCGCTTTGGATAAAAGCGCTATATAAATGCAGTCCATTTACCATTTACCAAATTCCAACATTAGTACAAAGCAGATGCAGTTCAGGCAACACAAAATCCAATTCTCTGCAGTATTTTCACCTGTGACGTTTTTCCCTTTATGAGGCTAAGCTTCAAAAATTAAAAACAAGTCTAAGACTAAAGTTTGGAAGTTAAATATTCAAAAATCCCAACATAAGACAACAAAATCACGGAGATTTTTGCTTTAAACTATTCACTTTCTCCCAAATGAAATGATGTAATTCTCAGACATAACACCAATTACAATGAAGTTAATCTCGACATCTCCTCCTGGTACACGCGGGAATTTTTTCTCCAAGATTTTAATATAGCCTAACGCTGGCAATTAAATTTGAGCGTAAAGACCAAGTCTTATAAAATTGTCCATTTGAGATAAACACCAAATTAAAATGAAGGCACCTCAGGGAGTACATGAACAAAATTTGAAAAGCCCTGTAAGATCTTTAAATGTTTGAAAGTATGAAAAAGATCTGCCCCCCCTGCCAAAGGTATGGATATGGCTAATGAGCTCACAGGTGAGGTAAGCTAGCTGGCTTGCTAGTGAGGTACTGTTAGTTTGCTGGTGAGGTGGCAAGTTAGCTCACTGAGGGGGTGGCTAGCTGGCTTGCTAGTGAGGTACTGTTAGCTTGTGTGAGTGCAAGTTAGCTCACTGAGGGGTGGCTAGCTGGCTTGCTGGTCAGGTACTGTTAGCTTGCTGGTCAGGTGAGAGTTGGCTCACTGAGGGGGTGGCTAGCTGGCTTGCTAGTGAGGTACTGTTTAGCTTGCTGGTGAGGTGGCAAGTTAGCTCACTGAGGGGGTGGCTAGCTGGCTTGCTGGTCAGGTACTGTTTAGCTTGCTGGTCAGGTGGAGAGTTGGCTCACTGAGGGGGTGGCTAGCTGGCTTGCTGGTCAGGTACTGTTTAGCTTGCTGGTGAGGTGATGAGTTAGCTCACTGGTGAGGTGGCTAGCTGGCTTGCTGGTCAGGTACTGTTTAGTTTGCTGGTCAGGTGGAGAGTTGGCTCACAGGTGAGGTGGCTTTACTAGAGGTCACAAGTAAATTGGCTTCCTAGAGGTTTGTCCTGCAGGTGTGGTTTTAATGCAACAGAAGGGTCCCTGAATTTCTACCCATCAGGAGCATTTTTTCAATGTTCAGCCAAAACACAATCAATGTCTATCTATCGATAGCAGCCACATCAGTAACCTCAACCCGATTCTCCCCAAAAATCTGTGTTTTCAGCTTGAAAGGAGCGCTCACCCCCCAAGATGAACATGGGAAACGTGATGGGAACCCAAAAAGCGCTCTTACAAATTAATTTCAGCACGAAGCTGTGTTCTTTTAATCTTCACTAAAGGAGATTATGCAAATGCGCACACTTGTGGCAACGCTACTCATAGCAAAGCGGAAAAGACCGAGAAAGCACACAAAGCTGCGGAGGAACATTCTTCTTTCCTCTGAAGCCAAAGGAAATAAAGCTGGCACAGCTTAAATGAGCAAGTGGCCTCATCAAGGACTTCTCATGCACACACAGCGCTGCATGGCACCAGCGGGATCTGTCCTGATTAACCGGGAAATACTGGTTTCCAGATCCAAAATGTCTCTGGGGGGGCCACTCAATCGTCCTGCCCGGCCATCAGATGTCTGACTATGCAAAAACTCTTCATCACGTACCCAAGCACAACTGAGACCCCCAGGGTCTGCAAATCAGCGCCTTCTAATTAATCAAGAAAAAATATTAAAATACAAAAAAAGCACACGCACACACATGTCTATAGGTCCCTGGTCCCATTACCGCAATACTACTCTGTGTCTAATGGAAACATTACCCATAATTCAGCGGTGCAGCCTGGTGGAGGGAAGAGGGCTTTGGCCACAGGAGAAGGAGCAGGCGGAGACGCGGACACTTTGGGGCACGGCAAGCGGTCCACACCTCCAGCCTCAGAGCGTAATGAGCCCGTGTTGAGCCGCAGAAGGAAGCTAAACTTCAGTAACTGGGCCAGGCGCCCAGCTCCATCCCCCGCACTCGGCGAGCGCGGTGAACTGGGTTCACACGGGCTGGGCGGAACGGGAGAAAGCTTCCTGTATAATACATCTATCACCAAGGGCAGCCAGGGGGGCTTTCAAAAGCGAGCGGCGCGCTAAGTCAGGGCTATAGCACAACTGCTTTTCTTCACCGCATGACCTACAGCCGCTCAAGAGTGAGGGGAGCCAAAAAGAGAGGGAGAGAGAGATTAAACTTTGCGGAGGTGATTTGTGGCCAATGTGAAAGTCTCCTCTACAGGAAAATCTGCATTAAAGAAAGAGCGGAGGGCCCCGCTCTGAAGGGTAGCACAGTCACTCAAACACGCCAAAGCAAAGGCCAATGAGCAGGTACCGCAGTCAAAGGGACGCCGAGGCGGAGGCGGGCTCGTGTGCATGTAACGCACGGCCGGATTTGAATATTCGCTCCAGAGCCGGCGTGAGCCGAACGAATGACAGGGACACGGTGGGCTGTGAGAGGCCGCTCCGGACCGCAGCCGGCCCCGTCTCCCCCGCTGCTCCTGCCTCTTAAAGGACAACGGTGTCACCCCGAGATCGTTATCTGGGGAGCCCCGGAACTAATGATGTGCGAAACAAGGAGCCGGCGCGCGCTTGAGCCTTCACATCCAGGGCAGCGGCGCTTCATGAAGTCCCCGAGCAGCTGAGCTTAAGTTCTCAAACCGCCTGCTCTCTCTCCGTCTCAGGCATCCGGAAGTGAACACTGCCATCTGCTGGTCACGCCTCGCTCTGTGCGTGCTCCGCTCCGCTCCGGATCTCGCCGGCTCTCCTGCCCATCAGGGCAGCTGCTTCGTACTGCAGTGTGTGGTTTGTTTGGTTGTGGCTCTCCTTTACATATGCATGTTTCATCAGTACATAAACCCACGGTGTTTTATGGTCCCAAACAATGACACCGCTATCTGTGCAGCAGGGTTGGAGAGAAATCACTTTACAATTCCTGAAATTGCATTCACTAATTTTAAATAAATGGCCGTTATTTTAAATAAAGCTTTCCCAAGCGGACTTCCTGAATGGGGTGGAGAGGAACGTGCCCTCTCCAGGCAGCTTCGGGGGCTCGGTCAGGCGGGGGGGCCCACGGGTCCAGCACAGCGGCGCAGTCCCCGGGGGCCGGACCGGAGCGCTGGCTCTGCCCCAGCCCATAATGAGGAGCAGGAAACGGCCCCGCTCCACAGGGACACTGCTGCTGCGCTCCTCTGCATCTGTATGGAGCAGTTCAGCCATTTTAACCGCCGCGTTCCTCCAGGCCCATTTGCACAAAGAATATTTGGTTAGGAGAAGCCCTTTTTTCCCTTGCTTGCTTGTTTTAAATATGCATTTAAAGCTAAAACTATATTTTTAATGCTAACTTGTTCTACCTCAGTGAAGAGCCCGAGGTAAAAATTTCATCTGATATTCAAATGTTCTTGGCAAGACTCCCGTTTCATCGCTGTAGTGAATATCATCAGTACAGGAAGCATGACTTCTTGTCATACAAGACTTTCTATTCATTTTTTTTTTTTACTGTTTTTATTTTATTATTTTTGTTTTTTGATGTCTCCATTTACGTGCACGTGCTCATGTAGATCCATAGCATCTCCAGCTGCTCCAGGTAAGGGAGGCTGCTCCAGGTAAGGCAGGCTGCTCCAGGTAAGACAGGCTGCTCCAGGTAAGACAGGCTGCTCCAGGTAAGGCAGGCTGCTCCAGGTAAGGCAGGCTGCTCCAGGTAAGGGAGGTGCTCCAGGTAAGGCAGGCTGCTCCAGGTAAGGGAGGCTACTCCAGGTAAGGGAGGCTACTCCAGGCAAGGTAGGCTACTTCAGGTAAGACAGGCTGCTCCAGGTAAAGCAGGTTGCTCCAGGTAAGGGAGGCTGCTCCAGGTAAGCGAGGCTGCTCCAGGTAAGACAGGCTGCTCCAGGTAAGGGAGGCTGCTCCAGGTAAGGCAGGCTTCTCCAGGTAAGGGAGGCTGCGCCAGGTAAGCGAGGCTGCTCCAGGCAAGGTAGGCTACTCCAGGTAAGGCAGGCTACTCCAGGTAAGGGAGGCCGCTCCAGGTAAGGTAGGCTACTCCAGGTAAGGCAGGCTGCTCCAGGTAAGACAGGCGGCTCCAGGTAAAGCAGGCTGCTCCAAGTAAGGGAGGCTACTCCAGGTAAGGGAGGCTGCTCCAGGTAAGGGAGGCCGCTCCAGGTAAGGTAGGCTACTCCAGGTAAGGCAGGCTACTCCAGGTAAAGCAGGCTGCTCCAGGTAAGGGAGGCCGCTCCAGGTAAGGTAGGCTACTCCAGGTAAGGCAGGCTACTCCAGGTAAAGCAGGCTGCTCCAGGTAAGGGAGGCCGCTCCAGGTAAGTGAGGCTGTTCCATGTAACGTAGCCTGCTCCAGGTTTCAGGCGCTCCCCTCTTCTCAGGATTTGAATCCGTGAGCCAATCAGGAGCATAAAAACATCACCCCTGGAGGATAAAAATTCCTGGCTGCTGCCTGCTTAAGCTCACGCTTACTGTATAATTCTACATTGGAATTCAGTGTATATTTTATGATTTATTACAGTGACAGTTGCAAACAGCCCGTTTACCCACAGCTTATACATAATTTTAACTATCAGTCAGACTTGCACTGAACTCATCAGCTGCAAACAGCCTGTTTACCCACAACTCTCAGGCAGACTCGCACTGAGCTCATAATTTCTTACGGCCTTCATTAAAAGTTGAGTCATTCAGGGCTCCACGATAACATTTTTTTCACTCAAGAAGCACGTGCTGCCAAGTTTAAAAAATTCAGGAGCACACTAATGCATCTCAATTAGTAGATGTGCAGCTAAATTATTTTTCCAGTCTGCACACATCTAGTTTCAGGAGAAAATGCTCCTAAAATGGGAGCACTGTGGAGCCCACTCACTTCACAGTGTGCCGAGCCATTCAGACATAGAAGGGGTCCATGTTAAATCACTACACAAAATGCGGCTGTCCAATTTATCTTGGAAGTAGAGAAAAAAAAAAAACAAATAGGTCAGTCATAATGATGTCAATTGTGAAAAGAGATGTTCACCCAGGGGGACAAACAGGGGCTGTGCAGATTCTGAGCCTGAACAACCAATGAGCAGTGTGCTGAAGTCCCTACTAGCAGCACTCTGTGCCAAGATCCACTTACTGCCATCCTGCCTGCTTAGGAAAGATGTCTTAATAAACTAATAAACATACATATTAATCTATAACACTGAATTCCACAAATCTGTCACACGTGATGAAAGCATGCGTATGTTAAGAGGGTGTGTGCGGTCTGAGGATATTCGGGTGGTCCCCATCCTAGTTTTGCATTCTTAAATAGTGCCCTCTGTCCCATCTTGGCGAAGGTAACAGGTGCAGAAATGTGACATTGGACACGGGCGTCTCGCGGGGGACCCGCCGCGCAGCGGGACAGGAAACAGGCCTCGCCCAGGGCCCGCAGACGCACAGAGGCCGATCAGATGGAGTCCATAAAGAGGCTTAATCAGGCTTATTCTGACCTCTGCGTCCCGTCGGAGCCCGCCTTGGGGAAGCGCGAACGGAAATCGTTTCCTTAAAACAGTCGGATAAATGAATAGCCGGGCTCCAGCCAGCTCCAGCCAGCTCCGCGCTTTGCACTGGAAATGCTTTATGGAGTGGGGCTGGCCTCTGGGTCTGAGTGTGCGGTTAGAGCGGAGGAGAGGAATGGCTCCTAGCGCTGGGTCACAGAAAGAGCCCGAGTGTGGAGGCCCGGCCCCGCTGCGTCTCCTCCGCGTGCCGCAGCTCCATCCCGGAACACGCCTGAAGGAATTAGCCTATCAGCCCATCGCAAGCAGGCCGCTGTTTCCATAGAGACTGTGGTTGCCATTCATGTGTCAAGGCAGCGGTGTGTCCCTGGTCACACCGGTTCAGTAAAATCACTTGGCTAACGTGGCGCGACGTCACAATGACGCAAAGCAGCTAGCGTGGGGACAGACGGCAGCGCTACCGTCACAACACCATACCCAACAGCAGAGGGAAAATGGACAGCATTCCTTTTTTGATACCTTCATTTATTTAACCTTGAATTACAATACTTTACACTACTCCACATCATCTCAGAACGTGTAAGCTGTTTTGTGAACACGTTTCCCTCTTCATAGGTAGGGGTTGCATTTTACTTGCAGAAATGTATAGGCATTGTGAGTGGGATGAATTCTAACAAAGCAAGCCAGCTGACTATGAGCCACTACACCGAACTGCGTACGTTAACAATGCCCCTCTACTAACAGCTATTAGCTAGTCCCAAATACAAATATGCTGAGCATTACTACCAAGGGCTAACAGTTGTCCATTACAACGAATGCAAACATAACAATATCAAAAAATGACAAAATAAACAATTGAAATGGCACAAGCATTAATCATCGCCTTTTTCATATGCCTCTTCGCTAGACTTCATGCTTCCTCCTCTTCTGACCCACTCTCCAAATCCATGTCAGAATGGGGAGAATTTGCTTTAGCCATGCTGATGAGTTGGCAAGATAAGTAAAATATTCTAAAAACCAAAAGAAAACAACAATTACGTTTCACCAAAGCGCTTGTGTATTACTGCCTAAAGTTATGGTTGGCTGCACAATGCAGTGCTGAAGCAACCATTCATGGTGTTGCACTTGGCTCCGAATTGTTGTTATAAACTCCCAATGAGACATGCCATACGCCGTTGGGAAACTTGCACTGTCCTTTACTGGATAAAAGACTTATCAAACCAGAATGAACTGAACAGAGTTACAACGGCATGAAATCAGGTGGGGTTTTGTGTGTGGCCGATGTAAATGCATACCCCTGCTTTCCATTTGCATGTTCATTTCTCAAACGACCACTGAAAGGAACATCTCTATGTGTAAAACCAATGGTAAGACTATATATTTAATCCATATTTTGTCACAGATATTGACAGAATAATAACGTGGTATAATTACGCAAGAATTCCTCCTTTTTCTCTGCTGTATCGGCATACCTATTGTTGGCTTGACCTTGTTGCAATGGTGAATCATAGCTTGGTTGCTGGAGCACTGAATGTCTGAGTTGAGCAATCGCAGGATGCTGGTTTCCTGGCCACTAGGAGGCTTGCACAAAGGGGTTAATGACCTACACTGAGTAGACAGCATCATCTGAGGGCAAAGTAACACCACAACATGCGAACACCTGCTGATGTCACAATAATACCACAATTAGTTCACGTCTTATGTCACAATGACCTCATCCCCCACAATCAGCTACGCAACATCACCTGATAACACAATAACGCCACCATCAGCCGGCACCATCTTATGTCACAATGATTCCCTCGCAATCAGCTTCATCACCTGATAACACAATGACACCACATCAGCCAGCATCACCTGATGTCACAATGACCGCCATAATCAGGTAACATCATCTCATGTCACAATGGCCAATACTGCTCAGCTGTTGTTGAAGCTCCCACATTGCACAGGTTGTCTCTAAATAGCCTACATGTTACTTGCCATTCCACACAAGTAATAAGACTGCTTCACTACCCTTTCAACTGCATTTTCGTGTTATTGATTTTTCACATTTTAATTTTTTGTTGATGGAGCACAGTGCTAGTAGTAGGCGTGAGGGTCATGCAGCCAAAGCCCTGTAGACATGGGTGGCAGAAATCAAAAGGTGTTATTCCAGCCAGAGCCTGACGGGGGGGCGGTGTGAATTTCAGTATTGGGACTCAGAACAGGTAAGGAGGCAGATTCAATAAATCAGAGAGGCCTCTGGGACAGCTAGGGATCGAGCCACACCTGTCTTTCCAGCAGCTGTCACATAGGAGTACAGCAGGGAATCATGGGGAAACAGGGAGAGAAAATGTCACTTTTCCGCTCTGACAGAGGTGGACACGCATGATTGCTGTGCTGTGATGAGGCCGGGGGCTCCGTGGCCCCTCCCCTCCGCTCTCCCATTGGCTGATACAGCTGGTCATAATTACACAAAGCTTCCAGCCACAAAAACCTTTGTTTTCCGTTGTTTTTTATTTATACTTCCTACCTTATGAAAAGCCTGAACTATACTTATTGATTGTAATACGCAATTTACCGCATTTGACGAATCGCATTTTAAACCATTTCCAATCAATGTTAAATGCATTTATTTATCAAAAGTTCCTGCTTTGTGTGTTTTTTTAATTCACTTCCACAGTCTTGTAAAGGTTTATGTCCCAGAGGGTAATTGAAATCGATGTACTGTATGCAGCCTTTATTTATTTATTTGGAGGGAAGTGGCTGCTGAATGACGTGGGTTTCTCAGGCTCAACTTTCCCCTGCCCTTGATCGCTGCGCCGCAAACTTTCAAGGAGAAAATCTGCGTTCACAATAGGAGCAAAAAAAAAAAGCGGAAAAGAAAGCGAGCCGGTCTGGAGAGCACACATCAGACTGTTTTATACCCTTCAAAAATATGAGGAGGGAATACAGCGGATCAGCCAATCTTACGGCACTCTAAAATAATCACATTCCCTGAAGACGAGCGCAAACTGCAGGATAATTAAACGCTCCCGTTTGCTTGTGATTTTCAGCCAGGTTTGGAGGCAGAGACGGAGCCAGGCCGGGCTGAGGGGGGATTAGACGCCGCCGTTCGCTCGAGTCCAAAATGCTTTTTTGATGCACCTTTGCGAGTCTCAAATGTGGATTCTACAATTGCACACATTCCCATGCTGTAAAAAATGATAAATTAAATATTCAGCCCTGTCAACATTAAAGATTCACGGTTCCTTATCAATTTCAGAAAATTGAATTATTCCCTTTGTAACCACGCTAATACCATGTCTGAACAAACATGCTCAACGCATGGAAAATGCAAGAAATGGAAATGAGGTCTCTACTGGACAGGAATACAAAAACACTCTGATCGCTCTAATGCAGCTTCTGAAATTAATACAGATTACTTGGCGCATTGGGTTTCACATTACTAATGAAATATTCACTAAATCCCTTCTTATTGTTACAAATGACCCCACTTTATTCTTATTAATACAAGTGTTTCTTAAGTGTTACATATTACGGTTTTTGCATGCTATAATGGTATAATGGCAGTGTTAGTTTATGAGATAGTGAGCCATTATTAGGGTAATGACCATGTGTTAAGTGTTTTTATGCATTTGTTTATTTATTTTAGGTAGGCTACTTCACTGTGCAACTTCTGACCATGGGAAAAGCATCCTTTTTATTCATATTTTTTTCCTACCAGGAAAGCCCCATTGAGATTGAAATATCAGAATATTCATCAGCCTGGTTCAGCTCTACAGTGGGAAAGGGATATAATGAGCCAGCCTGGTTCAGCTCTACAGTGGGAAAGGGGTATAATGAGCCAGCCTGGTTCAGCTCTACAGTGGGAAAGGGATATAATGAGCCAGCCTGGTTCAGCTCTACAGTGGGAAAGGGATATAATGAGCCAGCCTGGTTCAGCTCTACAGTGGGAAAGGGGAATAATGAGCCAGCCTGGTTCAGCTCTACAGTGGGAAAGGGGTATAATGAGCCAGCCTGGTTCAGCTCTACAGTGGGAAAGGGGTATAATGAGCCAGCCTGGTTCAGCTCTACAGTGGGAAAGGGGTATAATGAGCCAGCCTGGTTCAGCTCTACAGTGGGAAAGGGAATAATGAGCCAGCCTGGTTCAGCTTACAGTGGGAAAGGGGTATAATGAGCCAGCCTGGTTCAGCTCTACAGTGGGAAAGGGGTATAATGAGCCAGCCTGGTTCAGCTCTACAGTGGGAAAGGGGTATAATGAGCCAGCCTGGTTCAGCTCTACAGTGGGAAAGGGGTATAATGAGCCAGCCTGGTTCAGCTCTACAGTGGGAAAGGGGTATAATGAGCCAGCCTGGTTCAGCTCTACAGTGGGAAAGGGGTATAATGAGCCAGCCTGGTTCAGCTCTACAGTGGGAAAGGGGTATAATGAGCCAGCCTGGTCCAGCTCTACAGTGGGAAAGGGGAATAATGAGCCAGCCTGGTTCAGCTCTACAGTGGGAAAGGGATAATGAGCCAGCCTGGTCCAGCTCTACAGTGGGAAAGGGGTATAATGAGCCAGCCTGGTTCAGCTCTACAGTGGGAAAGGGGTATAATGAGCCAGCCTGGTTCAGCTCTACAGTGGGAAAGGGGTATAATGAGCCAGCCTGGTTCAGCTCTACAGTGGGAAAGGGGAATAATGAGCCAGCCTGGTCAGCTCTACAGTGGGAAAGGGTGATAATGAGCCAGCCTGGTTCAGCTCTACAGTGGGAAAGGGGTATAATGAGCCAGCCTGGTTCAGCTCTACAGTGGGAAAGGGGTATAATGAGCCAGCCTGGTTCAGCTCTACAGTGGGAAAGGGGTATAATGAGCCAGTCTGGTTCAGCTCTACAGTGGGAAAGGGGAATAATGAGCCAGCCTGGTCCAGCTCTACAGTGGGAAAGGGATATAATGAGCCAGCCTGGTTCAGCTCTACAGTGGGAAAGGGGAATAATGAGCCAGCCTGGTTCAGCTCTACAGTGGGAAAGGGGAATAATGAGCCAGCCTGGTTCAGCTCTACAGTGGGAAAGGGATATAATGAGCCAGCCTGGTTCAGCTCTACAGTGGGAAAGGGGAATAATGAGCCAGCCTGGTTCAGCTCTACAGTGGGAAAGGGTATAATGAGCCAGCCTGGTTCAGCTCTACAGTGGGAAAGGGGTATAATGAGCCAGCCTGGTCCAGCTCTACAGTGGGAAAGGGATAATGAGCCAGCCTGGTTCCAGCTCTACAGTGGGAAAGGGTATAATGAGCCAGCCTGGTTCAGCTTACAGTGGGAAGAGGGTATAATGAGCCAGCCTGGTTCAGCTCTACAGTGGATAATGGGATTATATGAGCCAGCCTGGTTCAGCTCTACATGGAAAGGGATAATGAGCCAGCCTGGTTCAGTTACAGTGGGAAAGGGGTATAATGAGCCAGCCTGGTTCAGCTCTACAGTGGAAAGGGGTATAAGCCAGCTGTCAGTTAACGTGGTGAAAGGGGTAAGAGCCAGCCTGGTTCAGCTTCAGTGGGAAAGGGTTACAATGAGCCAGCCTGGTTCAGCTCTCAGTGGGAAAGGGAATAAATGAGCCAGCCTGGTTCACCTCTCAGTGGAAAGGGTAATAATGAGCACGCCTGTTCAGCTCTACAGTGGAAAGGGTAAATGAACCAGCTGGTTCAGCTCTACAGTGGGAAAGTGTATAATGAGCCAGCCTGGTTCAGCTTACAGTGGAAAAGGGATTATAATGAGCCAGCCTGGTTCAGCTCTACAGTGGGAAAGGGGATTAATGAGCAGCCTGGTTCAGCTCTACAGTGGGAAAGGGATATAATGAGCCAGCCTGGTTCAGCTCACAGTGGAAAGGGGTATAATGAGCCAGCCTGGTTCAGTCTACAGTGGAAAGGGAATAATGAGCCAGCCTGGTTCAGCTCTACAGTGGAAAGGGTATAATGAGCCAGCCTGGTTCAGCTCTACAGTGGGAAAGGGGTATAATGAGCCAGCCTGGTTCAGCTCTACAGTGGGAAAGGGGTATAATGAGCCAGCCTGGTTCAGCTCTACAGTGGGAAAGGGGTATAATGAGCCAGCCTGGTTCAGCTCTACAGTGGGAAAGGGGTATAATGAGCCAGCCTGGTTCAGCTCTACAGTGGGAAAGGGATATAATGAGCCAGCCTGGTTCAGCTCTACAGTGGGAAAGGGGTATAATGAGCCAGCCTGGTTCAGCTCTACAGTGGGAAAGGGGTATAATGAGCCAGCCTGGTTCAGCTCTACAGTGGGAAAGGGATATAATGAGCCAGCCTGGTTCAGCTCTACAGTGGGAAAGGGGTATAATGAGCCAGCCTGGTTCAGCTCTACAGTGGGAAAGGGGTATAATGAGCCAGCCTGGTTCAGCTCTACAGTGGGAAAGGGGTATAATGAGCCAGCCTGGTTCAGCTCTACAGTGGGAAAGGGGTATAATGAGCCAGCCTGGTTCAGCTCTACAGTGGGAAAGGGGTATAATGAGCCAGCCTGGTTCAGCTCTACAGTGGGAAAGGGGTATAATGAGCCAGCCTGGTTCAGCTCTACAGTGGGAAAGGGGTATAATGAGCCAGCCTGGTTTTAGTTCTTGAGGAGACTGAGGCCTGGATATTCTGGATAATGACTTCCATTGATTCAACTGTCACTGAATACAATATACTCAAGTTATAAATATTTTACCCCATGGAATATGTGTCAGAAACTATTATCTAACACTGGCAAGATAACAATCCCAATACCTCAAGTATAGCAGAGCAGATGGCCAGGCCAAAAGATTTAACACACATTTTTAGATTCAAAGTCAAACTGGGAAAGCCAGCGCAGAAGAAAGAGTCGTGGTGTTCGAAGTGAAGGAGAGTCACCCTGTCACACGGTGCCAGGATGTCAGTGCTGTCCTGGCCCGATTCAGCCTGCAGCCCCTACCCACCTCTCCCAGTGCGACAAAACTGCAGTACAGTACAACACCCACTCCTCAGTACAGTACAACACCCACTCCTCAGTACAGTACAACATCCACTCCTCAGCACAGTACAACACCCACTCCTCAGCACAGTACAACACCCACTCCTCAGTACAGCACAACACCCACTCCTCAGTACAGTACAACACCCACTCCTCAGTACAGTACAACACCCACTCCTCAGTACAGCACAACACCCACTCCTCAGTACAGTACAACACCCACTCCTCAGTACAGTACAACACCCACTCCTCAGTACAGTACAACACCCACTCCTCAGTACAGTACAACACCCACTCCTCAGTACAGTACAACACCCACTCCTCAGTACAGTACAACACCCACTCCTCAGTACAGTACAACACCCACTCCTCAGTACAGTACAACACCCTCTCCTCAGCACAGTTTAACACACTCTCCTCAGCACAGTTTAGCACACTCTACTCAGCTCACACTCCAGTGGTCATAATCTCCTAACTCAGACTAAAGGTGGGAAATAGACACGCCCAGCGGCGCAAACGCTTTCAGACAGAGGAAGTGAACAGAGAGGAAGGCAGCCGGAAACACATCAAATCTGCTGCTTACCGTTTTGGAGGCTGTGATGATGTACTGGATGACCATCTCCTTTTTCATGTTCAGGTCCTTTTCACGCAAAGGAGCTTTTTTATCTTCGTTTAGGTTCATATCCTCCTGTGAGAAAAAAAAACAACAAGGGGAAAAAAGCTGTCAAGCGTTTAGTGTGCACTCTCTTATAAAATTTCATTTTTATGTCTATCAGCTTAAAATTTGTATTACTACAAAAAAATACTATAACAGTGAAATAAGGGGATTTCTTCATAAGGAAATAATGAACTCAACCTTTCAGACTGCACAATACACAAGTATTGCTTGTATGGGGGAAACATATGGAAACAACTGAAACAATGCAATGGTTTACTTTCTGGGGAGAGAAAACAAGACATGAAGACGCAGCTGCTACAAGCCTTCAAAATCAGTCCTTTGTAGCAACACTGCATTTTTAAACGGACAGTGTCAAAGTACTTGGTTAACATTTCGATCGCAGTCGAGAGAGAAAGAGAGAGAGTGGGGGGGAGGAAAAATAGAGTTTAGAAGGGAAGGAGAGGCAGAAGGAGAAACAAAAACAGAGAGATGAGAGCAGGAGACCAAGGTGTAGAGACAGCGGGGGGGGGGGCTCTCATCCCTGCACCCTCATCCTTCTACACACACAACCTCAGACCCACCAAAAGCCTGAGAGCCGGTCTGCTTCTGAGTGTGTGCGCGTGTGTGTGTGTGTGCCTTTATGTGTGCCTGTGTCTTTGTGTGTGGGTGTGTGTCTCTATGTGTGACTGTGTGTGCATATGCCGGTGCGTGTGTGTGCGTGTGTTTGTGTGTGCCTGTGTATGCTTACGTGTGTGCATGTGCATCTATGTGTGTCTGTGTATGTGTGTGTGTGTGTGTGTCTCCGTGTTAACGTGCCTGTGTGCCTGAGCGTGTAGTTTTCTTTTTTTTTTTGTACATCACTCTCCTACCACCCCCGCTTGCCAACCATTCCAGGGTCTGGCAGTTCTGTAGAGATGGAAATTTCTTTGGACAGACTACTGCTCTGCCATTCTGTGATTATCCAGTCTAAAAGGTGACATTGGTCTTTACAAATGAGAGCTGCTTCCATATATGAGAAGTCTGTAAGATTAATGCAATTTGGGACCAGCAAAGGCAATATGCCTCCCCAGCACCGCGAGACAGCTGCTATATTAACTTTAATCACCTCGTTAAATGTTTCCCAAAGAATGTACAGTAAATTAAGAAATGTTATTGGCTACCAAAGATTATTCATTCCTAGCTGTGTCGAGGTAACTACCGAGAGACACACCACGTGTACCATCCACTCGACGGACACTCTGCAGGAAGATAGATTAACCTATTACCCTCCAACATGGGAAATTAGTTTACATGAAAATCGTTAAACTCTTGCTTCCCACCGAGGTGCGAATGAACACCTCAGGCTGAAAAAGGAAACTCGTGTCTCCAGCAGCCTGGCCCGGCGGGGCCATCTTCCGGCTCAGAGGTTCCCCTGCTTTTCCCCCATTTGAAGTGGAGCTTCGGTTAGCAACGGCAATTATGTATTTAAACCAGAAAGAATGCACTCAGTAGAGCAGCCTCCCATCACATGAGTGTGCACGGCAATTGTCTCTGCAATCCAGTCATTACTTTTCGAGTTACGATTGGTCTGATGGTGGGTCCACAGGAAAGGTCGTGGGGTCACCAAAGTCAATAAGTTTCTTCCTCCTGGGAGCATGATTGTGCACCGCAAATTTCAGGGCAATCCGGCCATTCCTTTCCCAGATATGTCTGTCACGGACGGACGGACGGACAGACAGACAGGCAGACAGACATCATCATCATCATGTTACTCCTGTAAAACTCCTGCCTACGCCACACGGGAGAAGGTCCAGCTGCTTAGCGATCTTCAGCATCTGTTTGAGAATGAAGGCGGGGATTCGATGAAAGCACCTTGAGATGAGGCCGGATTGGACGACAGCACTTGAGACAATGTCTTATTGGCTAAAGTATGAGGACTGACATTTGAGACATATGTACTATTTGTGGTTTCCTAACGCAGCTACTTAAAGCACATACTTAACGCATCTTGTACACACAATTGGGCTATTGGCAGATCTGGACTGAAAACAAAAATAAATAAATAATTGTCTATAATAAGGGAGAAAATCAACCAACTGAATACAAAACATTCACGGTCGGTCGAACCAAGGTTTGAGTGAATTCCAATTTGGAAACGGAACTGAAATTTCCCAAACTGACTGAATCTAAATGGAAGTGACCCTTAGCTCTGGTTGGAATATTAACAGGCCGCATTGCAACAGACAAACGAGGAAATTAATTTGAAGGAAGGTAAGCTACAGCCGCAACCCCACGCAGCCGAGGGGGGGAGAAAGTGAGAAGGTGAGGAGGAAAGTTTAAGAAATTGGTATCAGATCAGCAAGCCAAAGGGACCGCTCTGTAAGACAGCGGAGCGGCCGTATGGGCAATAAGAGCTTCTGCTCCGCTCAGGCTCTGCTCAGCCGCTCTGTCAGAAACATTACTCATCCGCCCTCACACACGCTCGAGCCCGTGTGCCGGAAGGTTCCGACAGGGGCCGGGGGCACACAGAGCCGGACACATCCGCAGCACAGGAAACGCGGCCACAATTTCGGAGAGAAACTCCCTCCAGGTGCAAGAGACAGAATGAAAGGGGGGCAAACAGGGAACAGTATGAAACGGGCGGAAAGGTAATAAGAGCCAAAATTATCTCTCTGCGGTGGCTTTGTAGGGGAGCCATTAAGTTCCAGCAGTACAGTAAACCATTTTTTTTCCTTTTTATCCGGCGTGTTCTTTTTGAAGATGAGACGAATCCCCAGCACGCTGTCATTCAGCTGAAGGGCTTCGCCCACGTTCAGCTGCTCTGTTCAGAACAAAATGAACTCCACCGCGGCACACCTGTACACAGCCCACCGACAGGAACAAAGCAGCGCTTCTGCATACCCCTGCGCTTCACCTGGAATACATTTAGACATGTGGACTCCGCGAATGCACAGGGATTAGTCCACGCAGACAGTCGAGGGCAACAGCGAGGCAAAATCAGAATTTCAACACTGAATGACCCTCCGGACATAGTCATGATGTGTCATGACAGAGCCAATGGCAACAACCGAGATGAAAGACTAATTAGACCCTGCGGTACCCTTGCGTGTGTGCATCAAGGGTAGTATGGAAAGTTCAGCATGCATGTGATGTGAGTGTTAAAAAAGCGGAGTAACGACAATGACAACGAGGCTATGCAATTAAAGGCTTGTGTCACAATGTAGTGACAGCTCTGTCAGATACATGCATGGCGCACACCCACACACACCGGGGATGACTTGAAGGCAGACACTGGAGGACCATCAATTACCCGAGTTAGCCCTGACACCGCGTCATGTTCCCGGCTGGACAGACACCAGCGCGGTTCTGCCAGCGCACGTTCCCCTCAGGCGCTACGGCCACGGGCCGGCCCGGTCCCAACCCGGGAACCGGGGCTCCGCTGCTCGGGAAAGGAGCTGGAAAAGAGCCGGGGAGTAAGAGCCGGGGAGTAAGAGCCGGGGAGTAAGAGCCGGGGAGTAAGAGCCGGGGAGTAAGAGCCGGGGAGTAAGAGCCGGGGAGTAAGAGCCGGGGAGTAAGAGCCGGGGAGTAAGAGCCGGGGAGTAGAGCCGGGGTAGAGCGGGAGGTAAGACGGGAGTAAGAGCCGGGAGAAGAGCCGGGAGTAAGCTGGAGGTAAAGAGCTGGGGAGTAAGAGCTGGCGGGGTCCTGGCGCCTGGCGTGCTCTACGCAGCTGGGAAAAACAGGGGATGACCGCGGAGACTGGACGAGGGCGGAGTCGGCCGCGGGGACGCTTGGGCAGGGGCGCGCCCAGCTTTACGAAGCTGAGCGGGGCGGAGGCTAAAACGGCTTTACCGAAAAACGTAGGATGCGCAGTCGGCGATAAAGCGAGAGGGTACAAACACGCACATCTCCCGCACATCTCCGCTCGTGCTTCGGGGCTCTGGGGCCCATTTTATATTCACAGCAGCACCTCCTCCGCTGCCATTACCCATACTGCTGCTAATATGAAACCTACAGACGTGCAGTAGAGGCAGAATCTTCTGTAGTTTCCATTTGGGGAAAGAGGCGAATGCAAACAGCGCACGTGCCACTTAAATCCCCTCCCCACCTTCAGGCTCCAACTGGTTATGAAGACACTGAATAAATATTTACACATTTATGTTCGCCTGGAACGGGGACTTTCAGTCGCCTGTCAGTCGGTAAGACATTAAACTGCTTTCTGAGGACCCTCCCTCTATAGCTTGGTTACAGGACCAATATGTTGCTCCAATTCTTTGTTCTGTTCCCAGCCATGTATGTCACTCGGCATCAGAACCTGTCATTCTCCAAACACGCGCAGTAAACTACCGTCAACCACAGTAACTACATGAAAGAGATTCTATTTTTGCCGCAGCTAAATCTGCAATTATACACACTTAAAAGACAGCAATTTGCTGCAAACTAGCCCTGTCACGGTGAATTTGTCATGTTACAAACCGCTTGATGTTTACAGAAATGTTTGACGTATCCTGACACTTATGTCCCCACTTATTCCCGTGCTTTTTTTTTTCCTGCCAGCACCTGACTTCAGAGTTAATCTCATGTGACATTTTAGCAGGAGAAAGCTGATCCGTAAGGATCTGCAGGCGTGGCATTTCAAACCCTACAGCAAAGGTAAGCAGGTGAACAGACACCTTAATGGATGTTCTCTTGAGGATGACAAATCTTTTTTTTTTTTTAAATTGAGAATTTTGTTCTTATTTTTACAGGAGCGACTGACACACAGCACGTTCCGCGCGCTGCTCAGAGTGTGTGTTGGCGCGGGCAGACGGCGCGCCGAGGTGGACGTGAGGTAGAGGTGGGTGGAAGTGTGAAGGTTGAGGGGGAGCCAGGCAGAGCTCAGTTAAGCCTGGTCATATTGAGAGGGGGTGAATGTCACGGAGCCATTCTTTATGACTTTCCGGCGGCGGCGGGGGCCGGCGGCTCAGGTCGACAGGGGCGCGTCAGGGAGAGGGGGAATGAATAAGCGCTTTGAGCCGTAAAGCCCTTCTCCCTTCCTGCCCGCGGCCCATACCCCAAGCAGAGGAGCCCTCCCATTCGCTCACCTGCACCTCACTACAGTCCACACAGCGCTACAGGAGAGCAGCGGCGCGTCTCTCGCTGAAAACACGCCCCTGAGAGGAGCTAGTGCAGGAGTAAAGAGCAGCATCCTGGCTGAGCTGCTCCACGGTGGACTCCTGCCCATGGTCGCCGCCTGCAGTCAAATCGAGCCCCTTTTTCCAGGGAGCTGTTTATGAGGCTCACTTTCCGCCCTCTTACTTATTTCCCTTTCTCCCGGGTCGTGCTGCTTGGCAGCTAAACCAAGGCGATGTGCGTAGCAAGTGGGGCGTGAACATGCGAGTCCCCGGCCCCTCCTCCAGCCTCCGCCCGCTAAACCTCCCAGAGGCGGGAGGGGAGCAGTCTCTGTGCGCCGCGGGCGTGTCCCATCTCTCACTAATCCCGCACCACTACACGGTCCACCTGGGAAAGCTGAGGATTTCAGTTCGGTGTTACAGTGGCCTGACAGCTGTCTCCCCCCCCCCCCCCCAGCCGTATGAGTGACTGCCACCACCAGGGTGTCCCACTGACACCTCAGACAGAAATACCCCCTCTGCACTACTGTTCACAAAGTAAACATACACTCACACTCAGTATAAATTATGGGAAACTCTGTAATATCTGTATTGTTTAAGTGCATATATTTTAGAACCCAAACTTGTATCCTTCAGCCACACAAACAGAAAAATATCACTTTTTATTATATACTTAAATCTTAGTACTTTGTTAGCTTTCTAGTTACAGTGTTAGAATTATGGTATAATGTTCGCTAACAATATTAATTTGTCTATGCTCTCGTTTTAATTGAATCAATTCATTTTATTTATTTATTTTTGTGATGAAGTGACCACAGTTGAATGACTGCATTGGTACCCTCTTTATATGGTCGTACTGAATGGTAAATCCCAGGAAACCTAAGGTTACCATCTGTGCCTGTGCTGAGGCGAAGGCAACCTGAACGTACCATCATCTTCTCAAACAGGGCCAGGATCTCCTTCTCGGAGGTGATTTTGGTGGAGAGGTCCTCGAACTCGGAGGAGGCGTGCCAGTCGCTGGAGGCGGAGTGCTTGACGTGCGCCAGGTGCGGGCGTTCCTTCCGGCTGCCGGGGATGCGGATGCTGGCGAACCTGTCCAGCTGGGGGGGGGGGGAGGGGAGGAGGACATGAAAAAGCCGCTATAACAGCACACCAAACACACCGGAAAAAGAAAACGCTACAAGCCCTGTCAAATCCCTCTGCCTGCAGGTGTCCAGTAGCGATAGGGCCCCAACAGTCAAACTAGAGGGACAGATTCACTTTGCGGCTTTAGGGAGTTAATCCCCAGCAACACATATGCATATTCTAAACTGTGTGTGTACCAAAGGCAATGGTGCAGTGACTCCATCCCCAGAAACAAGAAAAATAAATTCTTAGCGGGATTATACCAGCCGCAGTACTGATAGTACACCTCATCGCATTCTGTGTGAGCTCTTAGCCTTTATAAACTGTGATGCACAAAAAATCCTTCCGTAAATCCAGCCTCAAGTGCTGTCCATTTCAGAAACTTTCCAATCATTATTAGAACACAGCATGCAGCCAGTTATTTGCACAGGGATGCAGAGAAAGTGAAATATCGAAACCCTTGTGTACAAATGAGTCTGAAAAGTCACATCCAGCATAATTAAATGTATAGATATTCAATGCGTGTGTGCGAAAGAGAGAGAGAGATATTGGTTGCAAAAAGTTCACTTGCATGCTACATAGTTAATCTAAAACTTTATAACTGAGGACTGAAAAAGCCCAGCAAATACAGGCCTAATGCTGTAGGCAGCTTTCAATATTATACACAGCTGCTCAAATAAAAACACCACTTTAAAAGCTTCAATGCAAACTACATAAAAGTGCTGATTTCTAGGACCGTGTTTGTCTGCTGCCTTGTTTTTTATTGTTTTTTCCCCAATTGCTGCCCCAATTTTGATTTTACACAGTACTTGTCTTTTCATTTTTGACAGATTCCAACTAGGTTGACGTTTAAATGTATTTTTATTTAAAGTTTTTCAAAAAGTAGTATTTTAAAAATGTTTTTAGAAAGCAAATTCATATGCAGTACAAACTACAACGCACTAGAAAACTCTTAACATACGCACAGCACCACTGCCTATTGAATATTTCCTTCTGTCTGGTGAATTCACTTCCGTACTCTTCCGAGACTGCGGTGCGTGAATGATACGAGCCTTCGCTTCTGTGCGCTGTTGTTCTCAGAGCAGAACTCATTAAGGAGAGGCCAAAGGGACGCTCATGCGCTGGTCAGAGAACAGCAACCGAAGAGGACAAAGCAGACACACACAATACAGCCACTAAACTGTCCATAATACCCTTCCTCCATAAATTGCCTTGTAACTGGGGCGCAGAGCAACAGCAAACAAGATAAAGCGCAGAGAAGCCTCAAATTGATTTATGTTGTGCGGACGGCATCAAACATTACAGCAATAATGATTCTGTAATTGGATTAGACTTGTCAAAAACTATTTGCTTTTATCATCAGGCGGCTATGAGAGCGGGGACTGCAGATTGAGATATCGGCGTGGGGGGGATAAGGTAGTTTGTTCATCTTATGGCTTTTGATTTGTACTGGGCGGGTAAATTGCCAGCCCTTATCTTCAGGGATATTCTACACCGGTCTTCCCATTGTGCATTATCTTACCCGCAGTTCCGGCTCAGATAATCTGCCGTGACACTAATGCCCATTCAATTAAATACCACCGTAGCTGCTTTCATGACTTCACCTACAGCGCGCTTTGGGAGAATGGATTGTTTTTGTACAGGAGACAACATGTACACTTCGGTCTCCTCCTCAGTCTGCTGTTGTCAGTGGCTACTTAGATGTGCGAGATAAATTAATCTATGAAGATGAATTCTGTGCGGTGCGTTCCCTGATTAATTCATTAAGAAATAAGCTACCATCGCAATAAGCTAGTCGTTTAATACATTATGCATGATGCCATAAAAGGAGCGTGCGACAGTAAGTTCTGCTCTGCTACAGGAGCGGTGCGCTGGGGGAAGGCAGCTGTTTGCAGAGTAATAAGGGAATGATTGTGAGAAAGACGCAGGTGAGGTACAGATGCAGTCCCTCCGGAGCCTGTATAGCCTATATGCTGTGAATGGCCTCCATTGTCTTTGATGTGGAGACTAATGGCCGTGCAGGAGAAGAGTCACAGCCCCTCCCCCTCCTAATCGTCCAATCAGCTGCTCTCAGCACAAAGGCCGTCACAGAGCCATCACGGAGAACTTCCATCTGCAAACAACTCCGTTAACTCCCTTCCCCCTCCCGCACGAGCGCGGTTCTCCCCAGACGATGCACCAGCCCATTCTCAGTCGCGGTAAACGGAACGCACCCTCGGTCGGCCTTACGCGCCAGTGTTTCCAAAAATGCTTTTTAATGCGTTGTTCTGGGACTGCAGAATCAGCTTTTCAGCGATTTGAGCGCGGTGCGTGGTGCGGGTGTGTTAAATTGCGCGCGGCCCCAGGCGAACGCGCCGCTGCGTCGGTTAGCGCTCAGGGCGCAGCGTCGGTTAGCGCTCAGGGCGCAGCGTCGGTTAGCGCTCAGGGCGCAGCGGCGGGCGGGGCGGGCCGAGGCCCTCGGCAGCGCTCCATATTTCATCCTCTGAGTTAAAGCCTGGGTGCGCGGCGTGACCTCGGGAGCGGGCCGGTTCGCTAGCGCAGATAAACCTTCCATTACGCATGCAATTACTCCATCCCTCAGAAGGCCGGCCAGGCCCTCGCTGATTAAGCGCGGGTTTATACGCCAATAAATATGACAGACTGCAGCCTGAGCGCGCAGGAAAGGTGTCTGCACCCAACTCAGCACTCAAAGTCCTGCTGCTGCGGAGTCTCGAAAAACAACGCGTTTCAGACACGCCCTGAGGGGCGGTCCAGAGGCCCGGACTGGCGGGTGACCCACAGCTGGCTCTGCCGTCCCCCCCAGCGATGGGAGGGGTCCGGCCGGCCGGGATGAGCGTCTCTCTTCACGCACCAGCGACACCTGCTGGTTACGCTGCACTTGTGCGCTTCACACTGATTTCTGTGCGAGCCCCACTGGCAGTGTGATCATACTGCAGAAGAACAGCATGTGCTCATTACCCTCTGTCCCTGTCTCAGCCTCTCTCTGCAAGCACACACACTCTCACGTACATGCACACACACACGCTCTCACATACACGCAAACACACAGTACCATCTGCGTTGTGAATGAACAGCAATTAAAAGAAAACATTCACAGGCCAGGGTTGGGGTCAGTTTCATTTCACTCCAAGAAATGAACGAAGATTCAACTCATGAATTGAAAAAGCCCCATATAACATGAGCATTTTTCAAATGATCCAACGAAACTCAATTTTCTGAATTGGCCAAACTGAAAGGGAAGCGACCCCTCCCCCACAAGCTAAAGATCTCTATCCCGGGATCTGCGGCACCTTTCCGAGTCCAGATAAGCAACAATCTCTTTGCTCTCGTGTGCAGCATGGAGGGCTGTCTCACATCTCACACATCTGGGTGTCTGCACATGGCCTCCCATTGATCCCACGCATCTCACCGGTGACACCATCCTTTGCAATGCCCACCTACTTTGATATGACATGCTGTCACAGCAAAAAGAACTGAGTTTTCAGCTGATCTATGTGGTTAAAGAAAATGTCAAATTTCATGAAAATATAGCTGGATACATCACGCACACACTCCAATTTCAGCCCAGCATCTGATTTTGCTAGACATTTACGAACTGTGTTTGGGGTCTTAAGATAGAGATGGAAGGGTACATTAAAATTAGACCCTGCCTGATGAAATTAAAAAGATATCTGGTTTAAAAAGCATCAATATAATATCAAATAAAGCCACCAAAAAGATGATCAACAATAATTTGAATTATCATTCACACAAAACTACATGCTGAGTGAAACTGCTTACAGCACTGCTATTAAATAAATTAATTAAATAATGAATATGAATGGAATTAATTTAAGTGTAAATACATCTCAAATCTATACGAATTTGGCACTTAACACAGCATACTGAACATACGCATATTTCCAAATAAAAGAAAAACTGGGAAAGCGTTTCAGTTCATATTTAAAGGAAGTGAAAGAGTTCCTGGATTTCAAAAGCCTCACGGATGGGGTGACAGAACAGAGGCATGAATGCTTAATGTACAGACAATGGAACTGGGGAGATGCAGCACGCGTGACTGAGTATGTGTGTGCGTGCACGAGCCCGCCTTGTATGCGAGGCACACACACATCGTTCGCGGTGACACTGATCACTGAACTTCCCTTTCTCCCTGCGCATTGGCATGGCTTACCTGCTCCACGCAGCCAGAAACATCTGGAAAGCGTCCAAGAACATTTATTTGGATCACAAGAAAATCACTGTTTTACAATCGTTCCAGACATTTTCGCCGAGCGTAAATAAAAACATATGGCTAAACGCTCAGATAAAATGCTCACATGCTCCCAACTGTGCTGAAGACCAAGCCAAGCCCATACAAACGAATGCAGTGGAGACAGTGCCTTACCAAGCTCTACATGCAAATTTATGTTAAATCCAGTTCAATTATACACAGTATAATCGGTTAAAGGGACGAAAAAACTCTTAGTTAGTGAACATAAGGCCCGTATTCTGCCATCAATCATAAAGGATAAGCCTTGTTTATTGAGTCGCCCATCAATCAAATGCTCAAAGTGTGTGATGTTTGGTCAGTAATGGAAAGCAGTGTGGGGAGAATTAAGTTTCATGAACCCCTTAACAGGTGGAGTTAGAACAAGCTGTATTTCTGTCAGTAAACGTGCTTGAACCAATCAAAATCTTTTGCTCTCTAGAGCAAAGCACGACAACTAGCTCGAATCAGTGAGCTACTGATAACGCCTGGTAGCTCCGCCCATTTATGAGGTCATGAAGCCGCATTGTCCCATCCCCAGGAGGATGCTGTGGGTGTGCGGTTAGAGGAGGAGTGAAGCAAACAGAAAAGGCCTTACCACGTCATCCGTAAGCGTTCTAATATTTAACTGCTACAAAGGGAAAGAAAAGGACATAATCAGAATCACAGCCCAAAACCAAAGAGAACCTGCCCCTCGTTTCTCTTCAGTCAGGGCCAGCTTGTATCTGTGGGGCTAAGCAGTGATTATGACACAATGATATGTATGCAAATTCTGAGGAAAACCCAGGGCCTGAAAGGTGACTCTGACCTTGAAATCACATTACATTCCAGTTACCGCAAAATGAGATTTTGCCTTTGTGTTTATGGTAGGCTAAATACAGGAAGTAAAGGGGAGCCTCATAATTTAAATTATATGTTCAAAATTAAAAAGCTAATAAGTCATACTGTGAATTAGAAAAAAACTTATTTCAATTCATAACGAAGCATTTGTAAGCTCAACTGATATTAACTCATAAAGGAGCATTGCTCATACTGAAAATACTAGAATTCACCTCAACTCAGTCCTGTCAACATTCACCCTCTGTCTGCACAGACTGATCTCCCGTCAGGATGTAAACAAAATACGTTTGGTCAAATTCTCTGAAACGACCGATTTTAATTCGTTTAGCTAGACTGACAACGCGGCTGTTTTGTAAATTTCACCGCAAAAATTAATTAATTAGATGCGGTTGTATAAATGAACAAAAGATAGCAAAACAAACTGTAAGAGCAGGGATGGGGCAAGGCTCAAAGACCGATCCCAGTGGTGGCGCTAATCGCTGCACTAAATTAGCCGAGTGGTCAAGTCGTTAGTTATTTCACTGCATTGGCTCGTGAGAATGACCTACAATTCTAAAAATGTCATTTGTTGAAAGAAACAGATTTAATATTATGACATGCTCATCTATTTCCGTCTTCAATAAGAGTCACAACCAGTTCATAGTGTGGGCAGTTTTTTTTATTATTTAAAAACATGAGTATAAGGAGTTGCAAGCTTAATTCGTCATTATGGGGTGCCACGGAAATGGAAATTATTCACACGGGTGCCTCAGGCCTGAAAGGTTTGGGAACCACTGTTTTATATTATGGATCCCGGTCGCACAAAGTGCAAAGCACAGAAATTGAGTTTGATGACAGAATGGAAGTCTGGAAATTAAAGCAATAATTTAGCCGAGCAGCACTCAATTCCTTCCAAACATTCACAGATTTAAACAAGACCAGTGGGAATATACATAACGGTCAGACACTTCTTGTTAATATTTAGCAATAAAAATTGAATTTGACCAAGTATAATTCTTACTTTATTTTTATTTTTTTGCCAAATACAGGGACAGAAAACCCAATCTTCCACATGACACTGAAAACACTTCTGATGAAGTGTTCTGGTCAGACACGGCTGGGCCACATTTTTCCCCCCAAAAGGATCTGAATTTTTCCTTATCGGGTTGCTGTCAGACGCTGAGAAATTCAGCTGTGCTCTGAATATACACTATAATGTTCGCATTAAATCTTCCAAAGACCTCAGGAGTCGGCCTTCGGGACGAAGACGAACCGCCACCGGGGTTGGGAGCGCTGAAGGTGGGGCAGGGAGGACGCGGCGAGAGTGTGACCCGAATGCGGTGCGGGTAAGGACACGTCGCGGGGCGATCGCGCGTCCCGTACTCAAATGGGACAGACCTCCGCGGCCGGTCGGGGGGGTCATTTCAGCGGGGCGTAAGAAAACGATTTACGGGGCAATTTCCCGAGCCGGGAGGGAGCTGAATTATGGGAGCGGGAGATGTTCCCCCGCTGGTCCCCATCACGCACACCTGCCCACGTCCGTCTCTGCTCAGTCACCTGCAGCAGAGGGGAAGGAGCCCTCACTCAATCAGGCTGGGCGAGTGCGCGGCCACGGCACTGAAAAGCCGCTCCGCAGGGCTCCGCAGGGCTCCGCACGGCCAAGCAAGCACCGCACAAAGACGGCTAGAAAAGATCAGCCAGAACCGACAGAGCCGCGCCTTCTTCAGACCGGAAGGGAAAAGGAGGAGAGAAACGGCGTTTCCCAGGTTACGCTCTTTCCGCGAGCAGCTAGTGGGAAAGCTGCTGCGGCGCGGAAAGGCGGTTGTGGCATCAGTGCCATCTAAACGGACGGTAATGAATCTCACAGACGGACAGAGTTCTGCCGCTCGGCGATGAGCGGCAGAGGGGGGTGGCGTGGCCTCCCTGGCGGAGCGGCGTCGTTGGAAGAGCCGGACGTGGTTAGTGGAGCGCACTGATACCCAGAAGCCTCTGCTGTTAGCATGTTGCCAGTGACGGGAGAGAGAAACGAGGCGGCGAAGGCTGCGTCTCCGCTTTGTCGTGCCATTGGCTGGGCGAGCGGGGGCCAGGGCACCAGCCTCAGAGCCGATGGGCCAAACGTATGCCTTCCTCCGGGGCATCGGCCTGTACGCCCAGCTCTGATCTGCTCGGCCCCGCAATCTGGAGCACCATGAGGGGGTCACGCTCCTCTGGGGACTGCAGTACTTTCACTCGCTCTTCCACAATGGTGCCTCGCCTTCTTCTACCCAGGCCGACCCTCCGGAATGATACCTTGTGACATTTCCGCCATCTTAGTGGCTGTGGAAATAGAAATGACTCTCAAGCCTTCTAGCAGCCTGGCTGGCTGGCTGGCAGATGTGCCTGGCTGCTGCATGCTGCTCATACATACAAAGAGGCAGGCTGTGAATTGCAGGGGGGATTATGGGATGCATGTTCTGAAAGGGCTTTTCAGCAAGTACAATGTTGCTCGCTGGTACACTTCACAGGTTCAATGAGCAGGTCACTCAGAAAAAAGGGATGCTTAGAATTGCAAAGACACTTTTTTCAGTTGTAACCTTTCAAAAATATCTTGAAATTTTCAGTGAGCCTTCGGAAAAAAAAAATGCGGTCTACAGCATGCAAACTGCCAATTACTAAGTGTTTCCAATTATTATCCTTATTGCCTGATAACTCAGATGGCCATGAGGCCCCCTGAAGGACAAAGAGAAAAAGATGCCCGTCCTCTCAGACAAATAATCCTCTGGAGCACTTTTCACTGAACATCAAGGTGGCCCTGTTTGGCCCGGCACTTCCACCTCCTATGGCTTTAGGAATTTTTTAGCCAGTGCGGCAAAAACGTTGTTTTAATCAGAACGCCAAAACATCATATGCAACTTCTTTCACCCCACGAATCCCGCTGTTCAATCACGCTTGTTACAGCGGTCATATTAAACTTATGAATGAATGTTGTGTTGTTATTTTCATCAGAACACAAGTGAACTGGTGTTTCAAAGGCGCAGCATTCCACTGGCTAGCGCGACCTGAGAAACGTGCACAGACACTCACGGCAGAAAGGAAAGGGATGAAACAGACTTGCTGTCTTCAGATAGTGCAACATGTTGCACAGATCTAGTGAAGATTGCTGTACAAGGAAGGTTGGCTGCCGCTGCGGGAATCCATTTTGTTCTCATTTTGTTTTCGCGCCTCTCTCGTGTAGATAACTGTCTGTCAGTGTTGGGTGGGGCAGAGGTCAGGGCTCTGTGCAGGCCAATCAAATACTTCCACACCATTCTTTACAAAACCATTTCTACATGGACCACGCTGTGTGCCCTAGGGCACTGTCAAGATGAATCAGGAAAGGGCCTTCCCCAAACTGTTGGGGAAGCACAGAATCATCTAAAATGTGATTGCATGTTGCAACATTAAGATTTGCCTTCATTGGAACTAAGGGGCCTAGCCCAAACCATGAGAAACATCCCCAGACCAAGGGGTGTCCAGATACTTTTGGTCATATAATGTACCGAGTTAATGCAAGTAATTTTACTATAGAGTTTCTATAGTTCATTTAACTATAAAATCTGAAAGTCTGGGAATGGGGCCATTTTATCTGTATATGGAAGCACCAGCCAGGCAGAAATCCTCCTGAATCCAATTTAGTGTTTTACAGGCAAGAAAGGAAGGAACATCAGCACAGTTAATTTTAAAATTTTCACACACACAAATTCCCTCTCCTGACATATCGAGAAAGACAATTGAATATGTGAAATAGTCAGGGAGCGTGAAATGGTTCAGAAGCCAAAAATTGTACCCAGTTCCACACAAAATTAAATTAAAATAGAATTTTTAAAAGATCAAAAAATTCAACAAATGAATTAAAATGTAGTGCTTAAGAACATTGGAGAGAATAGGACAAAATCCTGAGGTGGATTGAATACTCATGTGAGACACGTTTTTGCTTTCACATGGTAATCCCAATGTTAGCATCAGCAAGCTCTTCAGAAGCAATGCATTGCAGCAACAAAATGTTTTATTACAGACACAAAGCCATCACTCCATATCAACATTTTAAGGGCACACAATAAAGTCCCATATTTTATATATGAAAGGTTGATATATGATAGGTTGTATAAACCAGTAAATGAAAATACATGTGGCAGCTGATCCAATTCCAAAATGTTAATATGCAAAAATGAATTTGCCCAATTAATCATTTGAAAAAGTAAGTATTAAATATTTCACTTATTACAGAATGAAATATGATTTCAATACGAAAATTTCCATAACATAAACACTGAGCAAAAAAAAGACAAATTCCTTTAATTCCTTTAATTTGTTTCACAGCATCTAAATATCAACTGCGTACAATGGGCGAAGACCAGAAGCTCTAGCTTGCATCAAGTGTGCATTGCACAATGCCAGACTGTTAAAATTTACATTAACATTTAAATGAGTGCACTGGACATTCTGATGGGAGAGCAAGGCTTCATGAACCCACAATGCTAGGGCTGCAATGAGCTGTCAATCACTGAGGGCCCCGCAACCCACAACGAAATGCAAGGATTGGCTCAAACCAATTAGCCTCTGAAATCATACGGCAGCTACGTCGCTTTGCGGGCTCATGAAACCTCACCGTGCCGTCGCTAGTTCATGACACAGCCAAAATGGGGTCGTTCCGTTCGTTTCAAAATCACGCTAGGAGGTGGAACTTAGTTATCAGCAAAATCTATATTTGCCCGACGACGGCGAGCCCTAATTAAAATTCTGAAGGTCCCGACGGTTTTAGTCTGGAATGTCCCCGACTGATGCATGGCTCATTCGGATGGAACACGCCCGTCCTCCCGGAATGGCCAGCGAAGGCTGGGCTAACGAAACTCTTCCATCAGTCTCACTTCATTAATGAAGTCAAAACAAATTGGCAGAGCTCAGGGTAAGCATGAGGGAGCGATCAATCAAGGAAGCCTGCTAACTCAGAGCAGCCTTTGCCTCAAAATTTAAAAAGGCCCTTCATTTATCACCGTTTCCTTGGCTTTGTGAGAGTGAGCATAAGGGGTGGGCGTTTGCTGACTTCTGAATACAACTCTGAGACAGGCTCCCAGACGTTTTGGGGTTTAATGTTATTCCGCACCTGTGGAGGGGGACACTGCGACAGCGGACCGAGGCGAGGGTGGAGATTCTCATTTTCCATGACTTGTCCATGACTAGAAAACCAGATACAAAATTCCAGGTTTTCCAGAGAGAGGGTTTGAAATCACCCCCCTACTCCCATCCCCTTTTTTGAAGCTAGGTTTTAAAATTGAGAATATTGTCCTCCCCCTCCACATGTAGCCTTGCTCAGTTCTCCATTCTAACCTTTTTTGGAAACCGTAATTGTCAGCAACCAAAAAAAAAAAAAAGAATTTCAGAAATACACCACTCTCTACTTGGAGATCTAATCAGTTAACCAAGCTCGCAATTTCTCACAGCAAACAGAAACTCCAACTTTCAAGGTCAGCCCACAAACTTTGCGGGATGGAAAGAGATAGAAAGTTTCGCAGGACAGGAAAAGATAGGGCCAGCAGTAATTTTGGACCTGTCTCAAGATAGAAATCCCCTGTGAGCACACAGCTTCGAAAACTTCTAAATGAACCAGGTAAACAAAGCAATTAACTATACAGACATTGCGCCCAAAACTAATTTAGAGCTACTTGTTTGAAACCATAATCTGAAATGATAACCCCTTCACTTCAACAGTCCTCAAAGTAATTGGTAAAATTCAGCACAGCAGTCGACAAGAAAAACAAGTTAACCACACAATGATACTGCAGCATCGCAAAAGATTTTCAACAATCTACAACAGATTCTGTAAAAATAACTGATGATTATGATTCAGATACATGCACATAGTTCACAAAAAGCCCAAGCAGACAGACCTGCCCATCTGAATTAGGCGCCAAGGCCAATCTCTGAGAATTTAAACAACATGCAACTGAACATTTCAACCACAAACACCATGGGGAAAAAAAGAGTTTTCCCCTCCTCATTCACTCACACCTAGTAATAGAATTATGACCATATTACTTCAGCTCATAATAAAACCTAATAGGTTATGTATGCATATGGGTGTTTTATTGTTTGCATGTGCTTAACCAACTGATCTTAAGTGCACAAACATGCAATTTTCAGAGACAAAGAGAAAATAAAAATGGCACAGGATAATCCAATTGTGTGTTGCATCATAGGACTCAGTGTAATATTTTAAAAGGATCTGGCAGGCTAAGATGCATTTGGTTCAACACTGGGGGACTACACAGGGTTACTGGGTGTTGTGTTATCAGCATCTCCATCCAGAGAGGAAGGAATAGAGAGTGAGAGAGATGTCAGCTGCCTGTTGCCCCGTAGGTGATCTCCCCATCAGCCCCGGCACGTGGGGATTAGCCCAGTGAACCCGCCATCTTCATTTCTCCCAGCATGCTGCCAATTAACAGCCCAAAAATCCCCCCGCGAGCCAACTAAATACATCCTCCGCAACCTTCACACATCGCCACGATCTGGGTTCACAAACAGCCGCTTACCTACCCGCCCATTATCTGAGACTAATTAAGACCGATATGAGCGCGAGATCTGTCCTGAAGCGCTTGTCTTTTACACATCTCTCTTTCATACGTCTATCACAAAAAATGTATTAAGAAAACGTTTTTTTATGCCTGTACTCCCCCGAAAATGGAAAACTTTTGCAGGCACACGTGGGACGTGCAGGGTTGATATGCTGAGGGCCTCTGCTCTGAGCCTCAGTCCTAAATGAAGGAGGTTCAGACAGAGGTTTCACTCACACAGACGCAGCGCGGTGGTGCTTCCCCACCAGCGGATTCTACCTGTCTGTTCCAGTCTCCCAATCAATGCACCCCACGACCCCGAGCCTCACCATCTGCCCCGCTTCACCTCCCAACAAAACAAACCACTACGCAGGATGAGCACAGGAGGAAAACGCTGCAGGGAGAGGGAGAGAGGGAGAGAGAGAGGGAGAGAGAGAGAGAGAGGGGGAGAGGGAGAGGGAGAGAGAGAGAGAGAGGGGGAGAGAGAGAGTGAGAGAGAGAGGGGGAGAGAGAGAGAGAGAGAGAGAGAGAGAGAGAGTGAGAGAGAGAGGGTGGGAGACAGAGAGAGAGAGAGGGAGAGCGCACGGATTCAGTGGCGGTCTGCGGAGCGCGGCGGGCGCTAGCAGGAACCCCGCTCTCCTACAGGCGAGCGCTGAGGTGCCGAGCCACAGGTGTGCAGATCTGGTTTTGATCATGTGGGCCGGTGTTTTACTTTGGTCTCGCTCTGTCTTTGTTCCGCTCTCCCTTGTAATTCTAAGATGGCTGCCGGCTGAGCCGTGATTAATTAGGGTCCGGCGACTTGCGCCCGCATGCGGAGAGGGGCGGCAGGTAAACAGCGGTCTGGAATGGCGGTGTTCTCCTCAGGAGGAGCACACTGTGACACGGCAGATTCGGCAGCTAGGCTAACGGACGAGGGGACATTGGAGGGGGGGCCAATTAAGGAAGCATCCGCTCGTGCTTTAGAGCGCTAAACCTGAGAGAGATAGGAAGGTGATCTAAAGTAAAGCCCCTGCAGGCTTCTCCCAGACTTCATTTAGCGGAATCTCTGCGGGGCCGAGTAACGGATGAATGGAGCTGGTGGTGGTGGTGGAGGGGGCGGCCGCGGGGGAGCGGTCGTTCCCGGTGTGGCCAAGGTTCCGGCGATGACGAGGGTCCAATGGCCTCGCGGCATCCTGAGACACCGCTGGAGACGGGTCGCCGCGGAAAAGCATTCAGGTCACATCCAGTCGCCGTGGCGAAGCATTCAGGTCACATCCAGTCGCCGTGGCGAAGCATTCAGGTCACATCCAGGCGCGCTCATTAAAAAAGCCTCTCAGTAACAGCGCCCGGCGTGGGACGGCAGCACGGCGGCTCCCGACTGCATTAAAGGCCATTAAAAGCGCCTCTCTTTGGGCGGGCGGCTCATTAAGGCGCCCGGGCCACTCCGCTCAAGGGCTGGGAGTAATTCACACGGACCCTCATTAGGACAACACAACCGCCAGAGCGGCCGGCCGGGAGGGACGGCGGCAAAGCCGGATAAAAAAAAGTGCGTCAGCAGCCGCTTGTTAAAGAAGGAAAAGTCCAGTCTGCAGAGGGGATACGGCAAAATTAAGCACAAACTACATTAGTTAGATTTCAATAAAGAAGAAAGTTTCCGCAAAGTTTTCCCCTCTTAAATCAGCGTGTCAGCTCCAGCCGTTTTGCAAGGCCCGTGTAAAAGTAAGTAATCGTTCAAAAGTATCAGTGGATATACGGCCTACAGGCTTCAACTTCCGTCTAATATACGCCTCAAAAAACATGAATAACAATTTCCTATGCCAAGGAGAAATACCTCATACCTTTAAAGAATTTTTAGACCTAAGCAAAAAAAAAAAAAAAAATTATTAAAACAAGCAGCTAACCATGACTTTTGCACCCATAGTACAGGCCAAGTTTAAAAGGAAAGAGAGCTGATCCAGAAGTCAGCATTAATGGTGGCCCAGTTGTTCCCAGAAGCTCAGGAGAACAGCGCATTTGCATGCAAACTCTATAAAACACGACAGGAAAAACTTTATTTATCAATGAACGCCAGAGGGGCCGTCTCTCCCCCAAGATTGCAAATTCACCGCAGTTCAGTACTGTTCAGCATTAATGCTAGGCATTAGGCTACTACAACCTCAGAGACGCACCGACTTTCAAAATTCTCCATACTTGGCAATCAAATAATTCAGTGGCTGAAAGTATTTAGACCTGGTGATAGGGTCAAACATATACGAGGGCAATGAGCAAAAATGTCCTCATTTGTTTTTGTTTTTTGTTTTTTAAAGTAAATTTCCTACCCGATCCGGAGTGTCCAATCTTATTTGTAAATGGCTGGTGCGGGTGCAGGTTGTTTGTTTTAGCTTTGCATTAGGACACCCAATTCTACTTATCAAGGTCACGACTGACGACCACAACTAGTTAATCTGTTGAGTCAGGTGTCTTTGCGCTGGGCCACAACAAAAACCTGCACTCACATTGGACCTTTTCAGATAAGATTGGATACCCCTTGACTGAGACTTTTAGCAAAATAAAAGCAGAAATAAGGGTGCGAGAAAAACATGTGTAACAGCGGTACACAGTACAGCACCATGCACCTCGTCCGTGACTGAGAAAAACAAAGCAAGGTGCCTGACCGCTTGGCTATTTGCTAGTAAGTTAATGCTAGTCAATTTGCATTCCTAGGGGACCCATTGTGTTGTCTAATTTATTCCAATTTATTCACTGCCACACATACAGTGCTCATTATACCATGGAAATGCGCAAACAAAACTTAAGTGTGAAATAGCAGTAATAAACTGGCCCTGCTGTGGATGAACTTGCACACAGGATGAGAAGAAAGCAGCCACTTCAAAGAGATCATAAACAGGCTATAAATACAGGCAGGGCTCCACGGACACTGCACTACAGGAAAATATAGCCTACCTTTACACCTCTGATATTTACCGGTCTGCTTCCTTAGCCGTTTGCTTAACTGCCCCCTGCATCTCAGTCCGATTGCTCGTTTGCACTGAAGCAAATGAGTCTTCCCAGCATTTGCAGGCTAAGTAATAAAGCCGTGTGACAACGTAAAACAAAGAGCTAGCTCTAATGTATTCCTGTATTCCCTAACCGAAGAGCATGCCACCGCATCTGCCAAAAGTTTGTTTCTCGCGCGCTGTATTTCTGTAACAGTCTAATGATTTCATGGTGAATACAAATAAACAGTAAAATTCTCACTTCGAAAAAGTGTCTGTCGAAACAGTGGTTGCAGAACTAAGTCACAGAACTTCCATTATAACTGCATGGCACTGAAGCACAAGGGAATTAGGCTGAACGCTTAGTTTCATTTCACTTGATAATTAAACAATAATCAGAAGCGAAGGCACGTGGGTCCCCACTAGATGAGTATCACCACTTCTTATACTTCTGTTAAACGTTTAAGAAGAGAGCATTTAAATACAGAGTAATGTTGATACACATAAATGCCCACGTATCAATCGTACAGCGTTCCAAATGCATCCCGCTGAATGCTGTCAGGTGACAAGTTTTAATAATACAAGCGTTCACACGTTAGCAGTTGTGTACTCGTTAGCATATTGCTACAGCCACTTTCCAGAGCCCAGCTAAGTCTGTATATTCATTAGTGTTCTTCCAGGTTATCTTACGTACACGTCTAATTGGACATGGTAATCATACATGGTATTTTAACTATTAAAATATTTAAGTATCAAGTATGTTTATCACCAAATTTCAGTCTCAGCAGTGGTGAACAAGAATGTTCACACAACTGGAAAAGTTTGCCGTCTTTCACTAAAAAAGTCGAAATCGTGAAGGTTTTCTGACAAGTGGGAACAGACGAAAGAGTTTGCTTTCTTTGGGCAAACCATGACGCAAAATGCAAGAGCTTCCTGTTTAGAATGGATGAAAGGCCATGACCCTGAGGAAGAGAAACAGGCTTCCTGTTTAGAATGGATGAAAGGCCATGACCCTGAGGAAGAGAAACAGGCACATGGTGAAAGGAGTCGAGGAGAGCAGGTGTTAGAGGAAGAACTGGATTTAACGGCAGCAGTTTGAAAGCCAGCGTTTTGGCTGTTGCATGCGGCATGGGTCCGTTTTGGGGTTGAAGCCCAATCTCATTTGGTTCATTTTACATGGCACATGAGGGACGGAAGGCTTTCCAGTCGGCCAGAGGGCCTAATATCGTTTTAATGGTTAAATCGCCGCATCGTTTTAATAAGCGCTTTTCAGTGGGGCCCGGAGCTTCTGGTGTAAATCAGACAGCTTGTCTGAGTCTGCAATCTAATCCACCTTATCTCGGGCAGAAGAGAGGCCCTGGCCATGTTTGTTGATTCGGTGTACTCATTTCCTGTCTGCGCACTCGCCAGTAGAAACAAGCCACGCTACATTTCCCCCACTAAGGGTACGAGCCTCCGACACCGCAGCAATGACTCTGGCAGAGCGGCCTGCTCGAGCTGAAATCGATGCTACAAGACAGGCGGGCAGAAAATGGCGGCCTCGCGGCGCCCTCGCTGGCGGAGTGCAGGGCTGTTTAGCACCGCTTAGCGCGTCCTTAGCCCTGTCGGCGGGAAGCGGGCGGCCTCAGAGACGCAGGGGGGGGGGGGGTCTGGGGAGGGCGCTTTAAGGCCGTGACTCCGCGGGGGACGGCGGCTCGGCGGGCGGCCCCTCCGCCGGCGCCTCCCCGCTCGTTTCCCCGGGGTCCCGCTGGGAGTCAGCTGCTCCTGGTGGGGGACGGAGGCGCTGCGCCGCGAAGGACGATTAGCCCCCATGCCAGGCCGATCTCGCCGCCCGCTCTCTCTGGAAGGGGCGCGGACGGGCCGGCGGATCTGGCTCACGGAGCGCGCCGCGCTGACAATTACAGGGGTGTGATTGCACCAAATTACCGCACCAAACAGCATTACAGTCATTTGGGTGGTTTGCTGAGGAAACAGGTGCATTTGGGCTTGGATTTGTTGGAATTACTGACTGCGCAGCACTGTGCGCAGAGCGCTGTAGCGCTGTGGAGAGATCGCGGGCATGCCCACCCTTTACTGCTCGAGCAGGGCTTTTTCCTGCATACAGAATGCTGAGGCAGCCGCCCACACAAAACTCTGACCGGAGTCCACACAAATGATATTATATCACACACGTTATTGTGGAATTATATGACACTGTGAATGCAAGTCTTGCGCTCGGGGGATTTCTATCAATGCGATGGCAGCATTATCCTGACGTTGCCGCTGTTTCTTAATCAGCACAACGCACAGAAAAGCGCTACAGAAGAACGCGAAGCTACAGCACTGTATGCATGAAGGCCATGAAGAGACCTCGCTCTCAGTTCGCTGCGTTCCGACAGCTAACTCTATTTTTCTGTAGGAACCAAGCATGTCCAGTATTTTCAAAAAATTTCCTAAATTACATCCTATCGATTTGATGTTTTCAACATTTTGCGGATCAGGCCCGTAGAAGAGTTTGCAAGGAGGAGCGAGTGAAAAGACAATACAGTTACCATCTGATCATTACTGGCCTTTACAAAGTATAATTCACATTAATAGCAAGATGTGGTAAGTTTGATCACGTGATCGCGATTAAAGTACCGCTTCTGCCTCAGTCTGAGACTGGAAAAACACTGTTAAGACATTCCAGCTCTGTGTAAATCTAATCAACACCCCCCCACCCAGTTTAAGTGCTCACCCCAGCTCCAGCACACCACATGGAACTTAATACTACATGAGCAATCCAACAGAGTGATCCAAGGTCAAAGCCACTTCAGCAGAGCCCAGTATTCCCATAAAAAGGGCAGGTGAAGGCATGTTGCAGATACACGTCCACAATAAAGGGCGTTTAAGCAGTCCAAGGGCACAACCATTCGTACAGAAGGCTGTAATGCCACAAATAATAGAGTACCTTGTCAAATTAAGTTGATAAACTTTTTTTATGGCTGCACTTCCATAAACCATTTGGACTATTCAACTAACTGCACTGTCCAAAAATGTACAATAACCACAAAAGAAAAAGGAACAAAACACAAAAGGATTTTCACTGTGGCCTTTCCACAACATAGATTGACCTTGGAGTTCAAAACAGCAAACCCAACAAAATGGAAAACTGCTTCCATCTCTCTCTCTCTCTCTCTCTCACACACACACACACACACATAAAGCAACTATGATTGACATTCTGTGAAACCCAGAAGAATGAATGCAGATTTTATCCATGCAATGGTGTTCTAATGTGGCTAGCATATAGCCTAATAACTAATGGCAGCGGATGTATATAAATTATTTAGGGCAAACAGAGCTACTTTAATCTGACGTATGGATTCTGTCATCTCTTAGAGAGCTGTTAGTCTAAAAATACAAATTAATTTCACAACTCTGAACCCTGATCATTCTTTGACAAAATCCTATTTCAATTTTAACAATAGCACATTGTTCTCACTGAGCATCTTATGGCATAAACCAACTCTGAATATAAAAAGCTTTTCCACTGAGCCTCAATGCTCAATACAGAAGACATCTGCAGCAACGTCATTTTTCCTTACTAATGGTTAGAGGGAACATCCCCTTGAAATGTAGAAGACCTTTGTTTTAACAAACAATAACAGCTGCACAAACACTGCAAATTAGATACCGATATAGCCTATTTCCATGGCTTACTTTAAGATGTAGACCTAACAGGTGGGCCTCATCCTCATTCATGTGATCGCCTCCATTAATTAAAAAAAAAGAAATAAAAACATTAATTGAAATCAGTTTTAACGCTTCAGTTCCACTGTTATAAATAAATCCAGTTGGTTTCCAGCAGTAGCTCATTCATATGTTGGTATAAATGATCCATCCTTCACAACAGGTCTCTAAAACAACACTGAAGGAAAGAGGGTTTGCTTCCCCTCAGCACAAAATAAAGCAAGAAACCCATTACTCATCAAGAATCATTCAATGCAATTAAACATGGCAAAATGTTCTTCCAAAAATTGTGATCGCAGGGCTACGTTACCATCACACGCACATTATTCTCTTGGTGAAAGCACCTTACTTGCAAAAGCCAGGACCCACATGCAAAATAAAATATTTAGCATTTCATAAACTCTAGATGTGATGTAGGAGTGAGTACCTTAAAGAAATCATTTCATGTATCCATACGGACCATAAATTCTCCTGTACGTGCCCTGTACGCAGAGGTTCCTGTTACAGGGAAACGCTGTTTAACAGTGTATTGCGACACACATTTTTTCTTTTTTTTTTTTAACAACAAAGTATAGCCTGTGCCATTCAATGAATTGCAGACAGCTCTGCATTTTTAAGAGACAAGGCCCTCTAGACAAGCCATCAAAGAAAATCGCACTCAAAAGATACAGCGGTTGGCACAGCCTTGACAAGTAAATTCCTGTTCTTGGGTTAAACCTGCATTGCCATTTTCAGCAGCTTTATAAATCTCCCCGCACACAGATACCCGCTCCCTCTTCACACACGGCAGTGTGTTTACAAGGGCTCTAGTACACAGGGTAGATACAGGCACACTCTCTTTCTCCCCAAACATAAGACCATCTCACAGTTTTATTTATTTATATATACATGCACCCATCACCTAATTAATTAAGCCATTTGTTTATATGAACACATCAAGCTCACCTTTATTCATTGTCTACGGGTATACTACAATTATTTTGCATGTAAATGAGGCTATGGCAGCCATCTCTTCTCAGAGGTCTCTGGTTTTTGCCAAAAGCAGCAGAAGGGGATCGTTAGGTATTAAAGAAGATGGAGCAAGCGATGTCTAAAAAAATAACAATACAAATTACATTTAAAATATAGCCACACGCTGCAATTAATGAAGTGCAAACAGCATGGGGCAATGGGTGCAATATGAAAAAATTAATGAAAATAGAACTATTGCAATGAATGAGACTCAAGAGCTTGGTCCATACTTGCTTTTGGCTGAAGTTGGTGGAAATCGGTGAAACTATGAAGGACGATTAGGGAAAAATGTGTTTTTGGTTTTTTTTATATAAAAATGGCAGGAAAATATCGTAGGCAAAGCTTGGTAGACCAATTGGCAAAGATGCAAAGTTACAGTGTAGGTGGTCTAGCTTTTTAAAGTAGAAACTTGGATCTTCTATTTGGAAAAACATTCCTTGTGTTTGAGTTTGCACATCATGTCTGTTATTGGTGAACATGTTGCATTTACCATCTCACAGGAATTTGGACGTATAATATTGAGCAACATTCCAAAAAACCTACTCTTCAAAGGGTTAATAAACAAACTGATCTTTTGATCAAAGCTATTGTCCAGAACTTTTTTCCAACCGACACTTTCTTCAAACCGGGCAGGTAGTGATAAATATTTCATATTACGGCAGCCTCTCAGAGCCATTTTCCTTTGTTAGCAGTGTGTGGAACCCATCATCGAATCAGAGGGCATTCAATAATGAGGGAGAAGGACATTTTTACAGAGACAGTTCCAATGTCTGCGCTGTCCTCCATTTGTCACCGCTCAATGGAACCAGGCTGGCACTGACATGACAAGGGGTTTTTTTCCTGTCTGGGAAAGCACTGACACTCAGGAAACCAGCAAAAAAGACCACAAATCTACAAAGAAAAGGGTCAACAAAAAAGTGTTTCTGAAATAGTAATATTGGTAGCCCTGTGCCACCGTGATGTCACGACTCTGCTGTGTGTCCATGAACCAAACCACCTGAAAAACAGGCTACATTTTAAAACTGAGATAACCTTGTAATGGTCAATAAATAAATAAATGTTTGAGGTTACCTACCTGGGTTTCATTCGGCACAGAACAAGAATATGTAGCCTATTGTGATTGTGTCGGAGTATGAGGGTCAATGGTGCAACGATTGGGCTTTTTGCACAAGCATTCACACAAGAAACACAGCGGCACAAACCTTAATTAAACGGCGATCGTTCAATTACTACATAACCCCAATGAATGCATTAATGAACCAGCAGCAATGCGGCTAATTGCAGCGGCAGCGTCGTGAAGGTCGCTGAAAACAAGGCGTGCGGAAGGAGAGCGATTTCTTATGGGGCGTTTTACGCCGTGGCGCATCAAAATCAATCCGTGCGCGCGACTCCATCGCGGCAAGGGCCGCTGATCCTGTCAATTCCCGCCCATTAGACTCAATCACACTCACCTGCTCGTGACTGCTGTGACCTTGCTGGGTGGGGGTGGGGGTGGGGGGGGGGCTCAGGCAGTCTCAGACAGAGCAGTGACACGGCCGCCATTCATCAGACACGGGCTTCATCTCGGTAAATCACCCGAGCCGGCGCTGGGTAATACACTTTCAGAGCGAGTGCAGCGGGGGCCCAGTCGCCCCGGAGAGCTCCAGCGCCAGACTTATGACTTGTGAGGAACTCATATCAGCTCAGTATGTTTCTGCTCCGCGGTGAAGGGGCCGCATTTTTCTTTTTTTTTTTTTTCCATCCGCCCTCTCTGTATTTTTTGCTGTACTCACAGTTACCAAGCAGGGGGGGCAGCCTCCAGAGAAGGGATCACAGCCCAGAAGGCGTCACGGTGGGGGGGTCTCACACGTCGGGCCTCCCCATGGACCGCGCCATGTGTCTCCCCGCACGGGGGTGCGATTTAATAAGAGAGCCAAGTGAGTGGGAGTCTCACAGAGACCCTGTATTTATTAAAGTCTCGACAGCTTCACTGACGAGGGCAAGTTAATCGGTGACCTACCCCTGTCCATAAAAATGGTGTGGCCTGTTTTCTGTGGGGGGGGGAACTGGCTTTATCACGATATGTCATGTTCAACCCATCTATTTCCAGTTCGGCAAGCACGTAAGTGCAATGAAGGCTGAAGCTGCCTGTGGTCAAAAGTATCAGGTTTCACTTCAAAGAAAAATCCAAATAAACGCCAACAGGGATGAGGTCAATTCCACTCCAGTGCAGAGAACGCACTGAAACTCAACTGCAGGGCTGAAAAACATCCATAGAGCATTAAGGCCGACATTGACTTCCAATTACTCTCCTCAATGGACTGAACTGAAATTGAAGCGATTCCAAACGCGATGTCCAGCACCCTAATATTCCTTTCACAAAGAGCAGCTATTTTATGGAGCAGTAGAGGTCCACACAATCTTGTTAAAGCATTTTTCAGTTTGTAAACACTGGTCATTTTTTCACACTACTGTTCTCCTCTATCACAATCAAAACTGCTTCTCTGTCATATTTGCACACCATTATACCCAATTATCTCAATGCACTTTGCAGTGATTTTTATCCTATATGGTCAATTATTTGCAAATCAGACAAAAAAAAATCCAGAAATACAAAAAGAAAAAAACAGTCTCCCTTTCATATTTGCACACCATTATGACACGCATCCATTAAATTCAAATGCAGTAAAAATGGAAACTGCTCCTCTGTAGTTAAAGATACTGAACAAAGTAAGATGGCTCAGTCAGTAAAGGGCAGGATGGGCCCTATAGAGTGTCTCGGTCAGTAAAGCACAGGTTCAAGCCTCAGTCTCATTTACATTTAGGCATTTAGGTCTTATTCAGTACGACTATATTTACTAATCCATTTAGCTATACTTTAAGTACAATCCATTTGCACAGCTAGACATTCAGGTTCAGCTCCACCTGGGAACCGAACTCAGGAACAAGCCCAGCTTCCTGGCCATAATGCTGCGGTGCTTTAGTGCACCTAAAACACAGGAAATGGAGAGAGGAAATGGAGGGCCCCGTGCGCCAGGCTCCTGCTGCAGCGAGCGCTCGTGCACCCAGGCGCCCGCACTCCAGGGACTGCTCACCCCAACACACCGTAAACATCAGCTTAGTGTGCCGTGGCGGCCATGCCAAAGTTAACATCTATATGTACGGGCTTATTTACCCTTTTCTATTAAGCAGCTTAATTGCTCCCGGCTGCAGTGCCCTGCTCTAATTGTGAACGTGCAGGGCTTGTGGTTAACCGCCCTTCTCCCCGCGTGCGCGTTTATGCGCCAGCGATCATTCCTGTCAGACCCCAGCAGCTGCTGCCCTCCATCCAGCCGCACGTATACGCAGGGACGCCATGTGAGCAAGAGGAAAAAACTGTTTTATGAGGCGACTGACCTTGGCGCTGTGTATCTGTGCTCCTCGGCAGTCGGTGGGCCTGCGGTTTTGTTTGGACAAGGCCGCACGCGCACGTGTGCGGGGCTTCTCTCCTGCGCTGCTTTTATGAAGGAGCAGAGCCTGTCCGTTTCACTCCGCCAGCGCGGGCTCCTCCATAACCGCCAAACCGCCAAACCGCAGCCTAGGGCTGGCCGATGTGGGGGGCAAAGTGAAACTCACAAACACACAGGCCCTTTAGGACAGTAAGATTCCACATCTGTGGCTTCCGTTCTTAAAGCTGTGCCGACGTGCTTCTACGAGTCGCTATAGCGAAGCTCTCAACAGCATAAGGGTAAAACTGGTATTGGGGGAGGCTGTGAGGTGCAGTCCGTATAGGGTGACGGGAGGCTCGATTCCCTGCAGCATCGCTCTCCTTTCCTAGGTCCATTCTTCACATGTACCGCTCAACTTTCAACTTTCCCCATCCGAAAGAAGCGAAAGTTTCAGAAAGAGGACAGACTGCCTGCTCTCCTCAAAAAAAAACTGGTATTTAAAGAAGAAACGTACACCCAGCAGCAGATCGCCATTTTGAACGAGTGTATCGCACAATGCCCTTACGATCCTCATACGTACATCAGGTATGAACGACATAGGCCTATTTTCCGTCCTCCTACACCACCATGCCCAACCAGGAGGGGCAAGAGGAGCTGAACAGCTCGAGAGTGTATCTGTGGAAAAGAAAGACGTGTCGGCGGCGGTTCACCCCGGCTAGCCACAGCAGACGCGACCGCGGCCGTCTGGCCCAATATCCCCGCGGTGATTGAGTCCGGCCCTCCTCTGGACTCCAATATCAACAGATAAGACATCTCTGGACCCCTGGTCTTCTTCCAATTTTTCCCCCTCTCAAACGGGGAGAGGGGGGAGGGAGGGAGGAATCGACTGGCCTGACAGCCGGTCTCGGAGGACCGCGTCCACCTTGGCCGCGGAGGTCAGGGTGACGGAGGCAATCAGGGCTGAACAGAAATCGATGCGGGGTAAGGAGGTATGAAGGGCAAGATAAATGCCTGCCCCGGACCCGGACCTGCATCAATTACCCCGCGCCCGCCCCGAACCGCCGTACACCGTCCGCCATTCGCTGGGCGGGCCAGAGCAGCTCAATTAAAAACACAGACGCACCTTCCCCTCCTCCAGTGTGTGCTCGTTTTGGACGGCCAATAGCCTGTGCTCCTACGATTTCCTTTAAAAGACCCTGTGCAAACAAGACCAGATAGTTACACACTAAGCATCAAAGATAACAAACAGCCTACTTTGACAAAGGCTATTCTGTTGAGATTTTAAATGAGTTTGATGTTCTTATGCTGCCCACTACAGGGGAATTCGGTACGGAAACGTTCTCAGAATGTGTTTCTTACGTAATATGCATTTCAACCAATCAACGGTGCAACCTCTTAATGAGCTGCCAATCAGAAGCGAGCCTGAAGTGATTATCAACAACAGAACAGACACACAATTTCAGACCTCCAACCCTGAAGTTTAGAATGGATATAGGCCTAGTTTTTACTGAAAGCAAATGTTATTTTCCAGGCTATACATTTTGAGAAAGTAATTATACATTTGTAGCTGGGGGATAAATTAACATTTTAAATTCAATATGATTACACAGGGTTTTTAAAACCATTTCCTGTCCTTTTTCTGGCTTCTTCTACTCCTAAGAGCTGCTGAACACAGCAGGCGGACTGGCGTCCATTTCCGGCACGCCCCCCCGCAGAGTTCAGGTGCTGACAGTTCGCTCCGCAGCGTCTCCTGCCCGCGGACCCCCTCGGAACCGGCCCCGGCAGCCGCCGAGTGCCGTCGCCATGGAGACCGGGGGAATGCAGGGTGTTGCGCGCGGCGGCTGGTTTTCCCATGCCGGTCATGGAGCGGCGAGCTGAAGGGTGGCCGGCGGGGGAGCGGCGCTTCCGGCTGCACCGGTAACCCCGCGTAACCAACACGCGGGCCGCTGGATCACACCCTCATCCTCCTCACATCTGGACACTGTTAAACTTCCCCTCTTTCCTGCCGCTCCGCTTTCTTTCAGCTCCGCTTTGTTGAACACGAGTGCCCACCAGTATCGGTCGAACATAAAAACCAAATATATATACACACACAGCAGAGAGAAGTAAAGCTGCAGTCTCTCTCATATTAAGGATTTCCTCAAAAGCTCTGAGAATCTGATTTGAATGCATCAGTCACTGGTTTACTTCACATTAAACGTCTCTTGACACTTTAATGTGCATCAACACAAGCATCAGGCGGCAAGACATTAAAATCTATAAGACCACGTGAGATTTATGTAAAATACTGGGGCTTTGATTTAATGAGATGGAGGGCCTGTACTGCAACACTGTAAATGAATGAGAGGATAAATCAATGCGTACATACATGGAAAGTAACAGGGCATTCGACAAATTACTGCCTCCTTCAGTGCAGATTAATACACACGGGGGATGCAGGAAACACATTCTGAAAATGGATGGTTTTAGGGCTGCTGGGTGGCTCGTCCTGTTCAGGCGCTTCTCTTTTCGTTAGCGCTTTTGCACATAGCATCACTGCTGACTAATACCCACTGCCCAGACGACTGCAGTCTCTGTACAAACTACAGACCAAACACAGTGCCGCACTCGGTGAGCTGTAATCGTATAAAAGGGTAAAAGCATCCATTTGGCAGTGAAATGACGTTAAATGTGTTCCTGTAGTCTCCAGCTAGCGGACTTCACCTGCGGAACAAGGCGGAGAGAGCTGCATGCCCAGCTGTGTGTCTCCCTGTGTGTGCCAAATGGGCGAACGGCAGACCTCAAGGAGACAGTCGGCCAGTTCAAATCCGACTCCAGCATTTTCAGAATCACACAAACACAATCCTTTACGGCTAATATCATTACAATAGGCCATTTCATGGGTTTCGGTGCCAAATAAAGACATTTTTTCATTTCTATAAAATAAAGCAAATATGGCTGTTTATCGCGTTTTACAGAAAGCGAGCACACAGGAACGTTATTATTCATCAGAGTCACCCAAACTAAAGGTCAGCGTCCGCACAGAGGCATTTGAAGAGAAGGGAGAGGGGGAAAGGCTTTAATTTGGGGGGTGTCCAAATGTTAAGTGCGCCATTACGCCGGCCGCGCGTGTAGTGTGAGGAGGCGCGGGCGCTGCTGGCGGAGAAGGTCCCGCTCGATGAGCGCACGCCGCCGCGCTGCCTACCAATGAGGCCGCTGGCATTTCTGCCTCGCCCGCGCTCCGCAAAGGCCACGTCCACCGCAATTACGCCAGCCGCTTCTGAGGGGGGGCAGGAAGCACAGCCTCACTTTCTCAACGCGTCCCGTTAATGAAGCCTTTACGACCGTCTGCAGGTTGGGGGGGGGGGGGGGGTGTGAAAGCACCGCACGACGCCCAGAACACTGTAACGATGAGTGAAGAATAGCTGCTTTTCTCATTTTTTGGGTGGTTTTCTCAGTGTTCCTGAGAAATCTCCTTTTTTTTTTGCATGACACATACATATAAATATAATCTGCGAAAACTGAAAAAAAAGGCTGTCATCCTGCAGTAAGATGAGATCAAAGTTGCGGGGGGGGTTGGTGTACTTGCCGGTGGACAGTGTCGGCGGCTGCAGAGGCGCGCAGGCAGGCAGGCAGGCAGGCAGGCGGGCAGGCAGGCAGGCAGGCAGGCGGGCAGGCAGAGGGGTCGAGCGGACCGCGCGATGCTGCGCTCCTGATATACTGCAGTAAATGGAGTCAAAAGGGCCGCCTGGAGGCCCGACTGCGGCTAAACGCTTTAATGGCCGCTGTCACTTGCCTTTAGGATCTGGGCCGTTTGTGTCTCTCGCACGCGCGCCGCGCGCCAGCCCCGCTCGCTTCTCCATCCAATTACAGCCTCCAGCAGCAAGGTCAGCCTGCAAGGGCGCAGGCCTTCGCCCGTTTAAAAAAACGACTGGAGACGGAGGGATGCATGCCAGGCTGCTCACAATGCGAATGCAGGCCAGGCTGCTCACAATGCGAATGCAGGCCAGGCTGCTCACAATGCGAATGCAGGCCAGGCTGCTCACAATGCGAATGCAGGCCAGGCTGCTCACAATGCGAATGCAGGCCAGGCTGCTCACAATGCGAATGCATGCCAGGCTGCTCACAATGCGAATGCAGGCCAGGCTGCTCACAATGCGAATGCAGGCCAGGCTGCTCACAATGCGAATGCAGGCCAGGCTGCTCACAATGCGAATGCAGGCCAGGCTGCTCACAATGCGAATGCAGGCCAGGCTGCTCACAATGCGAATGCAGGCCAGGCTGCTCACAATGCGAATGCAGGCCAGGCTGCTCACAATGCGAATGCAGGCCAGGCTGCTCACAATGCGAATGCAGGCCAGGCTGCTCACAATGCGAATGCAGGCCAGGCTGCTCACAATGCGAATGCAGGCCAGGCTGCTCACAATGCGAATGCAGGCCTGCTCGCATATGCTACAAACACTGTGTCACACTTAAACACGTGTCCGGTCAGGTTTTAATCACGGCTGGCTTCGCTAACGGGACAGGCTCATTTTTGGGGTGCTGGGCAGGCTTCTTACGAGGCTCTCCTCAGCGAGGGTCAGACAGGAAGGGCCGCTGAGAGGGTCAGAGACTTCCTGTGGACTGGCACGGCGCTGAATAGTCACAGCGATGGCGGTGAGAAGGCTAGTGACTGCAGCACAGGTAAAAATGACTAAATACAAGAGCTGGGAGCAAGACAGCCATGTTTTTATTGGATGTTTTATGCCGCTTGAAAGATGAGCAGCAGAGAAGCCGGAGACCGAGCAGAAGACGCTTTGCTGAATTTTAAAGCGGACATTTAAACACATCTCAAAGTTGTGGGTCACCTTTTCTTGTGTAAATGAGAGCAAAGCGGTCCACGGCGAAACCAAACGAAGCTGATTAAAACAGCAGATGCTCGGGCCCGACATGGCCGCCGCGCAGTATAAGTCACACAGGGCCTGCCAGATTTTAAATGAACTAAATCTGGAAGTGGGGAGGCGCTAAGATTGATATCCTTTTATCCCCCATTACATTACATTCATTAAACAGGCTCTGTAAACCACAGCGACAAACAATGTAGCGGAAACATATGTGCATTCATCTCATTAATATAAGCAATAGAGCCAGACCTGGCAAACAACATGCTCAGACCAGTAGATGCAACATCCCTAGAGCACAAGTGAAAGTTAACTACGCTAAACAAGAGTGAAATACAAATTCCAAATAGAGGCAGATTACATCTGTGATGCACTGTAAGAAGAGAAACATTAGACCACAAAACTGTAGCCTAACACTATAAAAATACAACATGAATTAGTACGCAATGTAGAAGTGGATGGGCGGATGGGAGGGAACCCAATAGTCTGAAAAGGGCAGAGCTTCAGTCTATTGGAAGATGACCAATGGTTCTGCTGCCCTGGCCACTTTGAGAGGCAGGGCTTTACAGTGCTCCCATTTTAGGAGCACTTGCTCCAGAAAATGGATGTGCGCTATTGCCAACTGGAAAGATAATTCAGGAGCACATCTCCTAAAACTCAGGAGCACATGCGCCCCTTGGAAAAAAGCGTAGGTCCCTGAGAAGCTTCAGTCAGGTCCCTGAAGGCCAGAATCAGTATGGCCAAAAACCACTATTTTAAGTGCCCTTGCTCCTTTATTTCCAACAAAGCACTCTGAGAGCTACAGTCCAATTACCCGTTGCGTAAAGGAGTGCTTTCCTTTCTATTCAAATGAAAGATTTTAATTAAGTTCAAGCTATTTTAGTGTGCGGTAATTTGTTTTTTATACCCCATTTGTTTGTCCCCCCTATCCACTGAGGGCGAATGTTTTAGCTGGCCGGGGCAGCCGGGTCCATGCGCTCTATGGTTTTTTAATTTAAAATTGTAATTGAATGAGCCTTTGACTGGCACGGGTGCAGGTGAAAACTGTCTATAGCCTGTAATTAGAGCCCCAGTACTCAAACCACCATCAGCAAAACACATCCCTGGGAAACAAAAATAGTTCTCCAAATTCACTGGGCCAGAGCAAGCGCAAATGGTGCTGCAGCCACAAAGCCCCACACTCAGAGCAGTGTGCATGAGCGCCATCTTCAAAGAGGCAAGTGTGGAACAGAAGAAAGAGCTACAGACATGGATGTTACATCACAGTGCCATCAGACCGGTAAAGGGATGTTACTACCGTAGTGCCATCAACAGTAAAGATGTTACTTACAGTACATGCATCAGACAGGTAAATGGATGTTATACCATACGCAGTAATTCAAGTCAGCCATCAGACGGTAAATGGATGTTACATACCAGTAACAGTGCCATCAGACGGGTAAATGGATGTTACATACCAGTAACAGTGCCATCAGACAGGTAAATGGATGTTACATACCAGTAACAGTGCCATCAGACAGGTAAATGGATGTTACTTACCAGTAACAGTGCCATCAGACAGGTAAATGGATGTTACTTACCAGTAACAGTGCCATCAGACAGGTAAATGGATGTTACTTACCAGTAACAGTGCCATCAGACAGGTAAATGGATGTTACATACCAGTAACAGTGCCATCAGACAGGTAAATGGATGTTACTACCAGTAACAGTGCATCAGACAGGTAAATGGATGTTACATACCAGTAACAGTGCCATCAGACAGGTAAATGGATGTTACATACCAGTAACAGTGCATCAGACAGGTAAATGGATGTTATTACCAGTAACAGTGCCATCAGACAGGTAAATGGATGTTACTACCAGTAACAGTGCCATCAGACAGGTAAATGGATGTTACTTACCAGTAACAGTGCCATCAGACGGTAAATGGTGTTACTTACCAGTAACAGTGCATAGACGTAATGGATTTACTTACCAGTAACAGTGCCATCAGACAGGTAAATGGATGTTACTTACCAGTAACAGTGCCATCAGACAGGTAAATGGATGTTACTTACCAGTAACAGTGTCATTAGACAGGTAAATGGATGTTACTTACCAGTAACAGTGCCATCAGACAGGTAAATGGATGTTACATACCAGTAACAGTGCCATCAGACAGGTAAATGGATGTTACTTACCAGTAACAGTGTCATTAGACAGGTAAATGGATGTTACTTACCAGTAACAGTGCCATCAGACAGGTAAATGGATGTTACTTTCCAGTAACAGTGCCATCAGACAGGTAAATGGATGTTACTTACCAGTAACAGTGTCATTAGACAGGTAAATGGATGTTACATACCAGTAACAGTGCCATCAGACAGGTAAATGGATGTTACATACCAGTAACAGTGCCATCAGACGGGTAAATGGATGTTACATACCAGTAACAGTGCCATCAGACAGGTAAATGGATGTTACATACCAGTAACAGTGCCATCAGACAGGTAAATGGATGTTACATACCAGTAACAGTGCCATAGACAGGTAAATGGATGTTACATACCAGTAACAGTGCCATCAGACCGGTAAATGGATGTTACATACCAGTAACAGTGCCATCAGACAGGTAAATGGATGTTACTTACCAGTAACAGTGCCATCAGACAGGTAAATGGATGTTACATACCAGTAACAGTGCCATCAGACAGGTAAATGGATGTTACATACCAGTAACAGTGCCATCAGACAGGTAAATGGATGTTACATACCAGTAACAGTGCCATCAGACAGGTAAATGGATGTTACATACCAGTAACAGTGCCATCAGACAGGTAAATGGATGTTACATACCAGTAACAGTGCCATCAGACAGGTAAATGGATGTTACTACCAGTAACAGTGCCATCAGACAGGTAAATGGATGTTACATACCAGTAACAATGCCATCAGACAGGTAAATGGATGTTACTACCAGTAACAGTGCCATCAGACAGGTAAATGGATGTTACATACCAGTAACAGTGCCATCAGACAGGTAATGGATGTTACATACCAGTAACAGTGCCATCAGACAGGTAAATGGATGTTACATACCAGTAACAGTGCCATCAGACAGGTAAATGGATGTTACATACCAGTAACAGTGCCATCAGACAGGTAAATGGATGTTACATACCAGTAACAGTGCCATCAGACAGGTAAATGGATGTTACATACCAGTAACAGTGCCATCAGACAGGTAAATGGATGTTACATACCAGTAACAGTGCCATCAGACAGGTAAATGGATGTTACATACCAGTAACAGTGCCATCAGACAGGTAAATGGATGTCACATAACAGTAAGAGTGCTATCAGATGGGTTTAGATGTTACATACCACTGTGCTATCCTCCTAACACCTATCCTCCTTCAGCACAAGGAATGGATCAGGCTGGCCGACTCATTCATCAAGTAAATGTGTGTTTTGCAGACTAGGAGCAGGCCAATCACTTGACGATATTTACTGTGTTACAGCAAATCAGCCAGCCCCATAGGGGAATGGAGGCAGGCCATCAAAAACTCTCTCCACTCCCGAGCCTTTTACTGGCAGTGATTTTACAGGCAGACTCCCAGGCAAGCCAGCCCTCGCTTCTGCCCTCCGAGAGGCCAGTAAACTGCAGCTGCTGCTTCCATCTTTCTCTGCTGGAAAAGCAGCATGCTCGCCGCACTCTACTCTTTCTGTCCCTACTCTCCTGAACTCTACCCCCTCAAACGGCTTCTCCCAAAACACAAGTGACCTGCGCCACAATGCAGAATAAGTTTCCATTACAGTTAAGCACACATTATGTTCCGTCAGCAGGTCAGCACTTATACTACCTCAGTTTAGAGAGTTCAGGATGTTTCACAATCCTTGAAAGTTAGATGCAAAATATTGGCTAGTTTTCCACCAGGCTTTGACTACACAGCAGAAACTCTTAAGACTCGAGTGCTGGACTCAAGACCCTCTAATGGAAACACGGGCATAGCTAATGAGGATGCAGAAGGACCGTTTCTACAGGTCGCTGTGCTGCAAGCTGAAATCCCCATGGTTATCCCCATGGTTATCTGGGTCTCCAGTCTCTCCCGAGCAGAAGAGCTGGAGCCCAGGTTCGTAAGGCCTCTCAGAGCGGAGGCTCTGGTTCCCGGCCTCGTCCGTTACGAGGCAGCAGGCAGCGCTGATCCCCGAGAGGCTTTGTTAGTAAGGGCCCTGGTGCAGGCGGTGCCCCGCTGGCTGCAGAGAACCCCGAGCGCAGACCACAGTTTGGAGAAGGCGAGGGGGCGTCCGTCCTCCCTCGCGTTGGAGGCGCGAGCGGAGGCGGCCGGTGGCGTCCGGGCCGCGCTGGCTGGCGGGCTCCCCCTCTTCGCTGGGAGCAGATGGGAGGGGTGGAGTTTCGCTCAGGAGGGGGCGCTCTGGCGGTCCCAACACCTGCTCTCGCCGTTCCCGTTTATTTGGGAAATGAAGCGTGCCGAAAGCCGACGCTCCGCCAGGGCTTCAGCTTTACCTCTTCATTACAGCGGGACCGGCAAACACAGCCTTTTATTAAACACAGGCCCAAAATCCTAAAACAAAGAGCGTGTGTCTGTGCGTGTGCCTGTACATCAATAAGAAATCCAACACTATAGAAATGCAAAAACACTGACTCATATATACACACACAGAAATATACAGGCCAATATCTATAGCTATATACGCTATAAAACATTTACACAAATATACAAAAAATGCCCTGCAATAACCACTTAATGTGTTTTTTTTTTTAATTAGAATCCTTCCATTTTCACTAAGTTAACTAGTGAAGTATGTGTGAATTCCACAGCTTGCCCAGGCTGTAATGAATATACCGCTGGCCTGACACACCTCTCCACCCTTCACCGTGTGCACACAGTGAGTTCTAAAGCCTTATCGAGCCCATTCTGGCCGCTGTAGTGGCTGCAGATAAAGCAGGCAGCCGGCGAAAGGTGAGGGCTCTGCCAGGACGCTGAGCTGCGCTCCTCCCGGGGTGCAGACTGCGCGCTGAACGCGCTCCAGCAGCCTCGTCCTAACGCAGCAGATAATGCATCACCGCCGCTCTCCGGGGGAGATAGCCCAGCCGCTCGAGAGCAGAATGTGTCGGGGGCAAATTCCATTTTCCGCCAGCCAGCCAGGCTCTGTTTGTTTCGGCCGCCGTTTGTTTGGAGCAATCAGGGGAAAGCTGGACTGGCGTTCAGCGGGAGAGCGATTATTAATCACTTTAGTGAAATGCTCAGCGCTGTTGGGCAGGCTCCCCGGGCCTTAACGCAGTCCATTCACCCTCTCGAAGTGTTCTCCACGCAAATCTATCCCTTCTTGTACAGTGCTCATTATTCCCTCTCAGTCCCGTTTTCCTCTATGCACAAACCGTAAATCCAATCAGAATGCACAGTTAAGCAATGAATGCACACATTCTATTCATATTCAGAATGAAGCAATGTCTTATTGTTCATGACACATTAAATTATCATTTCAATCACTGACAGAAAGCATAAAAAGGCAACGTATTTAGAGGAAGAATCTCTCACAGGTTTCCTCAAATTTATTCTTAAGAATTACATATTTAAATCCGGCAATGAAACGCTCCGTTTGATCCAGTCATTGTTCATGCCAGACGCAGGCAAATCCACTCTTTTCCTGCTAGCTTCTCAGCCACGTTGGTTCATTTAGACATTGGGATGTGACAGAAACCTCTATAGCACTTGCATCTGCATAACAGGATCCATGCACAATAGTAAATGCCTTTCATTTTTAAAAATGTATGCCTATGCAGGTTAGCATATGGCAGTAGCACATAGCCATTAGCTTGTAGCTGACGTGGCCTGGTTTACACTAGCTGCTCAGTAAGGATGACACAGGGCTGCAAAATATACTGTAACTACGGTACCCACCCTGCACAAAAACACACCCTCTGAGTTCACCTCCGAACCAAGAACACAGGCATGCATGAGCGCACTGCTAAGCAAGAAGCTTCAAAGGGTAAGCCTCATTCCATCAGCTATTAGGCTCCTTAACTAAGCATAAAGGATGTAAGGGACAATAAGATAAACACACTCGGCAGTATGTGATACGAGTGTGTAATTTATGCTGGGTACGACGGATGAATTATTTTTAGTGCTCCAGTAGCGGCAACTGCCCGCAGATTTTTTATTTTATTTTTTTTACTTCACGGACCTGTCTCTGTTTCTGTAGTTGCACGTAATTTCAGTCATTTTGCGTGAGATCTATATTAATTTTAAAATGTAATGTTTTTAAAACCACCGCTTTTTTCCGGTTTTCCATTATTTTCAACAACTTTATCGCAACTGCTCCATGACTTTAGCCAATATTTTCCGTGACAAACACCCAGCCTTAATTATACTAAACATTGTTAGACAGATTTTGTACATGATATACATACCGCACAGTGGGTCGGTGTTAAGCAATGATTTTATTGTATATATATATCCATACAAGGTGAGTGTATAATGTATACTGGACACACGTGTGACACCAGGTGAGTGTATAATGCATACTTTCTAAATACAAGGTGTGCGTCCCTTCACATCCTAAGAACTGAGGAGTGTACCAGCGGCATCGTCTAGTTATGCTGACCCACAGTCGCAAAATAAATTGCCAGGGAAATGACAATTCAAATATCAATATCACTTATCATGCTGTATACCTCTCAAGTTTGCACTTTACCCCCTGTCAACCCTTCCCAAGTGTCCGATCCCAACAACCTCCCCCCCCTAAAAAAAAACGTGAGAACACCAGCACTCAGCTTTATCTGTTCACAGTCACACATTACACACAATGTTACTCTTCCCACGGTGCACTGCAACACTGGGACTTGAGCGAGGAAGCGCGGAGCCAGCCTGCCTGCCTGCCTCTGGCCCTGTCAATCAGGGCAGAGTACAGTCCCCTCCTTCCCACTGTCTTAATTACAGAGTGCAGCCCACAGACTGTGACAAACAGCACGCGCCTCAGTGCCACTGTCGCTACCAACTGCCTGCAACCTTCCGGCTGCGTCTCAACCTTTCCAGTGAACCGCACGCTGTTACAACACCACTAATCTATTCCCCGTATTCTATTACAACACACGGCCCAGGGTGAGGGAGCCAATGGCTCTTTAACTGCAAGGCCACAAGAACGCCTTTAACTGCTTTTATAATGCAATAGGAAACACAAAATTACAATAAATTATTCTACTAACACTTCCCGAACTTCCTACCAGGCACTGGGTTAAGGGGTTTTTATTTTGTTTTTCTTTACCGAGTATCGGTGTTACCGTGCAGAGTTTTCTCGCCGGTGCTCGTGGGTAATGAGACCCTGAGCTTCTGCTGAAGGAAGACGATAAACATTGATTACTCTGCTGTCTGACGAGACGCAATTAGACAAAACCGCTCAACAAATCCTGAATCGAGGACGCTGGAAAGTGCGCGGCAGCTCGGAAAAGTTTTGTGTGTTTTCTTTTTGTTTTTTTGATCGTCCCATCTTTGAAGCGCGGTGACAGACATTCAGGAATGCGAACATTAAAACCCATTTCATGCTTTTGTCATTTCGCAGCATGTCTAATCACAGCTCCAAAACCTCACACAAACTAATGCATCAGAGGGAGCGGGGAAGCAGCGTCAGAACTCTGCAAATGTCTCCATTCCGTGGGTTTAAAGCGCCACCTACTGGACAAATTCTAGAGTTCACGTGACTCAAAGCAGGATCTAAAAAGAGAACATAACCCTCATCATCTTCCCTTTAAAACAGGAAAACTCAATTTTATGACTAATTGTCCTGTGCCTGCGGTGCTCATCACAGAGCAGCAGTGAAAAGCGGTCTGGTCCGTCCGTTTCCACTGAGCAAATTAAGCTAAACGAGCAAGCACTCCGTGACCCCACAAATAACAAGAACAGAAAAATTATGGCTGACAAACACAAATTATGCTCTGCCCATACGACTGTGCAGCCAAGTGTTTGTGGATTAACATTATTTTTCCTGTTAGCACTTTTTATGGAGTATTATTTTTAGAAACGGACATTTGCTGTGCCATTGCTGTGATTGTGTCTTGTTCTGTAGGCTAACAAGCCTGTGTGGGTTTAATAAACCCTGCGATGTCCGTGGCAAAAAATGCCACTTTCTTCATACGAATCCGTGAGGGACCCTCGATGGGATTATTCCAGAAATCCGCGCTAACCCCCGAGTATCCCCGGGATGGGAGCAGCATTACGCCGCGGCGGATAGGACCATGTGCGGCGATCAAGTGAAGATGAGTTTGCGTTATCTCCCTCTGTCATCAGGGCTAGAACGCACTCCTGCTCCACCAGGGACACTGGCTGCTTCCTCCGTCTCTGTGCCTCTCTATCTGTCACTCTGGCAGGCTCCCGCCCTCTCCCTCTCCAATTCCTCCCCAAAGGGAACCCACATTTGGTGGACAATGCTGGATACGATGCTGGATTACTGTGTCTGCGCAGACTCGCACTGCCAAACGCTTCCCTCCTCATCCCTGCAAACTCTGCAGCGCTCGCCGATCTGGACGTGAACCGGAGAAGGAAACCCTTAAAAGACATTGTAAGATCCCTCCCAAAAATGTGTGTACAGCCCGTGTGGGTATTTAGCAGGGCTCCAATATAAAATTCACCAGCTGTGACATCAGGCAAAGGAACGAGCAGGAATCAATAGATTCCCAGCACACCAGGAGCCCCGTGCTCCTCATAAGAGCCTCTCCCAGCTCGCTTTCTCCATCGAGAAACAGGCATTTCAGCTAAACGAGCACAGAGACTTTGGGACAATCTTTGCAACTTAGTCTCGACTCAGTCAATGACTGCGGCCCTGAAAGAATGTTATATAAAAACACTGCTGACTTTAATGAAACATTCAAAGCTGTGAGGATTGATGCTCATCTACGTAAAACTGGTAACGATTCCCCAGATTCCCCAGTCCCCAGATCCCTGTCTAGAGGCTGGCTGTGGATCCATGGAGCGCAGGGCCTGCGACCGTCTACAAGAGGCCCGTGTTCGGGGTTTGGGGCGAAGCCCGCGTGAAATGGGCGGAGACGAGCAGAAGCGGCGGGGTCTCTGGCTCGCGCCGGCCCGTCTGTGGGAGAGCGCGGCGGGGGCGAGCCTTGTTCCCCGTTAAGGGCATGATTGGCTTCTTCCTCACCCGCGCGCAGATTTGAGAAGGCTTCAGATGGCGCTCTTTAAACGCCCGGGCGTCTCACGGCGGGCTCAGGAGGAATCACTTACGGGGAGGAGCGGCTCCGCTCGGCTCCGCTCGGCACCGCGGCAGCTGCCGGCGCTCAGCGCTCATCACAGCTGCGCCAGATTAAGAGAACGTCCCGATTTAACGCTCCGCCGTCAATAAGGCGGTCTCAGGACAGCTCCAGCTGAGAAACAACCGCTTCCAAACTCCTTTAAGGAGCTGAGCCTCATCCTCAAATGATGAATAATTACCATAATACATCAACGTCTTCGCCTATGCAGCGGCAAGAGGGTTTTCAAAAACGGAGCACGCAGGTTCATTAAAATGAGAGATCTGTCGTTCGCACTCTCCACCCACTCCCTACCCGGCCATTTCATTCGTAGACCTAAAGTAAATATCAACAGATGTTAAGAACTTTTTGTGATTTGATTTCCCTACAAATCTTGAAAAAAATAAAAATAAATAAAAATCATTTTGACTATAAATCTGGGGGAAATATCTTGCAACTGAAGTCAAACTGAATCATGTTTGTCAGCCTGTCTCGCAGTTGCAGCGGAATCCCGTAGTCGGAGAGAGCGCGCACCAGCGGGGGGTCCTTCAGGAAGCAGAGCTCTACAGTACTCCCAGCTCAGGGGCATTTGCACCTGAAAACTGATGTGTGCTAGTGCTAACTGGAAAAAAAAATATTTAGGAGCACAACTACTAATAGGGATGCATAAGTGCCTTCCTAAATTTACCAACTTGCCAAAACTGTTATGTCCTTCGCAGCTGTAAAATGTTAAGCAATCAAAATTCTACACCTTGCACACCTCTAAAACATGACACAGTTTGCAGAAGGAAATGAATCCATCTGATTAACTGATCCCTCCTTCTCTGTCTACAGTCTAGCAGTGACCTCCAGCCTCCAGGGTACGTCCAGCGAGCTAAAAGTGGGCCCAATCCCTCTTAATTGCATTAAAAGTTCAGCAGCCTGACAGGACAGGAAGGGCAGGCAGGCCAGTGCTTCTGCGGGATTACTGCACACACAGAAGAAAGTGCCAGAACAAATCACCAGCCCAGAACACAAGAGCAAACCAGCAATACCCCCGCATGAAGCCGTTTCTTATTCTAAACAGCAAAATCTTTTTTTAAACTGGGTTGGGCTGTCATTTAGGTGTGAATAAAATGAGTAAGCCCAGCTCGCCAGCTCCTGACCTTTACGGTTAGCTGTTGGCCTAAAACTGGCATTCGTCTACCTCAGGGGGCCTCGGAGAAGGGCAGGGGAGGGGGCGACCCGCTGACCCACGGCTATACTGTACACCACAGCGAGAGGCCAGGCCGGCTCAGAGGGACCCGCACACCGTCGGCGCTGTGCGAATCGGCGGGAGAAACCCCGGCGCAGGCCCAGCGCGGGGAGCCCCCGGGGAGGCTGCCCTGCGTGAGATTAGTGGGTTATGTGCCAGATTAATCACCCGAGCCAGATTGCTTGTTATAGCGCGGGACTGCGAGCCTGAGGCCAGGACAGCGGCGAGCGCTGGAGCCGGAGCGGAGATAAGGGAGACGTACGCCACCAAGCCGCTCGATGTGATGTAATATTACAGGGCTGAGCAGAGCAACGCTGCCCTGCAGCCATTTAACAATGCAAACACCGACTAAAGGTCAATGTTACTCAATTGCCATATGTCCTTAATTTTGAATAACACAGTTAAAAGGAATAGTTCACTGACTGGAGTACTTCTGTTTTTGCACATTATTTCAGTTTTAGAGTGCCGGGCAGGACGTTTCAGATTAGACCAGACAGGTTTTGTGTTCCATGATGGACATTTTACTGTTTAAGGAGCGTGCAGAAGTTTCTGATGATCTGATGGCTTCACAACTGCTGGTACAGAGGCATCGATGGGTTTGTGGTTTAAAGGAAGAGAATACACTTGTATGGATAATGCAATTATACCACTCGTACACCAGTGTTATCCCTCCAGAGGTTGTGTGTACCGAATGTGTACATGAATGCATTTTGCAAGTTTCAGTTTCACCTCCAAGTTGGGAAAATGTCCTTGATTACCAGAATTCATAATTTATATTTTGTGCAGTTGTTTGGTGTAGTGTGGTAGGGTAAAGTAAAATACAGAGAAGCTATTAGAAATATATTATTGGGGCAGGTCAGACAGGACAAAATAGGTACTTATAAGATGATGGGGCGAATGAGACAGGTCCCATAAGGGTTAATACCCTTAGGGGCAGCCATCATGATAAAGGTCATCTGGAAAAGAAATTAATGAATGAATGGTCAAACTGTACAAATTCAATGTATGCATTTATGTAGTGTGTCCATTCATTTTCCAAATTCAAAGGTCACAAGGCCACAGGAAGACATGTTGGGATATGCTAATTTCCATTATGTAGAAGCAGCACAACACTTCATCATTTCCTGTCAGTTGCAAAATTCATTTCCCACAATCTGGAGTCAACACTTCAAGATCTGTTGTATTTGAGGGAAATCTCTCAAAACAATGGTCACATGATCAGGGTAAGGACTGATGTCTTGCGCCCATCCCTATCACACAACCCAAAAGGTTATTTTGGTACACGGTTCTCTCTACATGCAAAGAGTACTCCAAAAATTGTTTCAACAGACTCTGGGTCCCATGGCCAGTGATGAGTAACTGCTTTGTGTATTCCCTTACAAACATTAGCTCCCTTTCTTAATGAATGCAAAGATGACTATATTGCAGTCATAGTTGGATTTACCAACAGAAGCAATGAAGGTCTTGAATCAAGCACACTGTATTTACCCATGAGACGATGCCAATGATGAAAGGGTAATTTACCACTATTTCAATGTCTTCAACAAATTGACTTGATTAGAGCAAGCAGCTAATGAACACTTTGCCAAACAATTAGTAGATGAAAAGATGAGCCCCGTTAGAAAACTTAATTAACCATGTAATAATAAGGGTCATAATGAAACATGACTCACTAGAAGCAGCATTTCTGAGACGGCAATATGGGAGCAAAGAAAAAATGAACAACTTCGTACAGCCTTTGAGATTCCTGAGGCTCAAGTTAAGAGTTTGTCAGGTAACATAAACCAATTTTCAAAAGCATTTAAGGAAAAATGTACCACCTTCAAGGTTACACTGGCGCCAGTCACAACGGAACAAGGACGCAATATTGCCATACAAAGTCATGAAACACCTTGAACTCAGTGGCTGCCTTAAAAGTGGTTAACGATCCATAATAATCTCAACACAAGCCCCTGAACCCTTCTGTGTTTAGCCAGAGCAGACCTGTGGCAATGGCAACGTCCAAAAGCCGGAATCTACCGCACGGTCCAAACAAATCCGCTTGTTTTCTCACATGGTGACGTGCAGACACAATACCAGTAGCAGCGGCCAGGCTCGCATGGACAGGCAGCACAGGATTACGCACACTAATCCGGTAGCTAATTTTAACCTTTGATTGAGCTCGGCAAAGTCAGTCAGACACAGGGTAGCACCCCTTGGTCTCCACCTGGATTTCAATGAATGAAGCTATAGCGGTCTTACTCCTTCACGTATCCATTAGATATTTTCTGCAAAACTAGATATAGTTTTACACTCTTATACACGATTGGTGATGTCTATTTTGACCTTTCCACTGTTCCTGCTTTTTTCAAGCAGTTTATAATCAGCACAAATACAGTTTTATACCTTTTTGGTTTAATAATTCAGTCTTTAATTTGTTAGTTCTTAATATGCCTTTTTATTGTTCCCTAGCTTTATTATGAATGTATTGCTTTAAATGAATATGTGAACTGAAAGCACCCAACAAATAGTTACTATAATCATTGAAGTTGAGAACAACACTGCTTTTTGGAATGGTTACGCAGTATTTGCGATAGGGAACATCATATTACATTACTGTACTCATTTGTTTAGCAGACGCGCCACCAGTCTGACTACTTATCCTTCGACATCTTATATTTTTTTCGTAGATCTACGAACCATTCACACAGCAGGAGAGATGCCGGTTAAGTAAATGAGCTATTTTTCTCAAGATGGCAACATCTGCGTTTTTCGTTTTTGAGACATGAAAATGCAACTGCTGACTTAAAAGCCCAATGTCACGAAATAGCCTGTCTTGATCTGATTATTTCGGCTATTTCCGGAGAGAACACAGACTTTTTGCCTCCTGCCCGGGAATTTTTAAACTCCGTTTGGCATCTAGTAACGTCAGTTTGTTGGCTCCTCCCTACAGCAAAAGTTAACGTTAGCTAAAACCTAATTCGCAAGAGTAGCTCGCTGTGTATGACTAAGTGAAATATAAAAAACATTTTTTTAATCAAGTACAGCAAAACAAATAACTCATTACAGTATTTCAGTAATGCATTAAACAAGTCTAGTATTCGGTTAACATGATTATCTAGCTAACACACTAGTTATGTGTACCCAGAAGCGAGTTGCATGATCTAAGCACCGCTCCGATAACTTTACCGAATATCATTTAGTCTGACGTTAATTCCAGTGTCATGTTAGCTAGTCCCAAGAACACACGAGATCCAAAGAAATTACTCTAGCAGGCCCTACATTGTTAATGTTATTTAACGTTAGCTAGCTAATCCTAGCTACCCAACTAACCACAGATTAAAATAGCTATCTGGTGTGACGCAAGGAAACCGCAGCTGATCAGTGTACCTAACGTATCGTTTAGACAGAGCAAGGATGAAGTAAACTTTAGCTACTGTCACAAAACAGTCTAACATGTATTGACTCCGTACTTACAAATTTAGGCTTCCTTTCCCCGTCGTCGTTTCCATGACTCCCTTGAAAAGGCGCTGCAACTCCCCCAGGAAAACATTTCTTTCGGTTAAATTTATTTTCCCTTCCGGAGGATTCACAACGCTGGTGATAATTTTCCATCGTTAGCGTTATGTAAATGGATAACTAGCTAATACACTGCCTACCTAGCTAACACTATACAAGGTAAAATTCGGGTTATCCAAATTTTCTAGCACATGTTGCCTCGCTACTTAGCAAACGTTAAACGTTTTCTTACGAGATGTAACTAGCTAGCTAACACTCAACAAAGTAAAATAACCCAACCCTGCAAAAAAGCTAACCCAAAAAAGCAAGAATATGAAATCAGAAGAACGTATAGCTAATAGTTAGCCAAGTTAGCCCAGCTCGCTGTAACTGAATGAGAGAGGATTTCGCAGAGAAAATGCCAGGTGGCGCGTTTAGCTTCCTGTCCACTTTAAGGCTAGTTTAAATATTTAAGACATTCAACGGGTTACTGATTCATAAAAATCTTGCTTATTGTAGGTTTAGCTTGTTGACTAATCGCTGTCAGTAGGCCTGCTGTAATTCAAACAAACCTAACCGAAAAACGGAAAAATCCGATAATCTGAATATCCCGCCACACTTCTGACACTGAAGGGTCAGATCTAGCCAATCGTTGGCTTTGAGCAAGTGGGCTTGTCAAATATTTCGCAAACTTGATTGGCCGCCAGAAATGCTATTCAGCCTTCGGACTTTTTTAGTCTTTTCCAAGAATGTAGGACCTGCACACATTCACAGATGATGACGGAGGTACTGGGATAGGATAATCATCACAGGCTGGTATCCTGAAACCGCCAAAACCCAGTGGAAATGGGATCAGTGAAGCTATGCAAATCTCAACAAAAAACGTTTTCAGCGTACAAAAATGCCAATTTACTTACGCACAGAAACCACTGTCTATAAATCATTAATTAAAACTTGCAAAACATAGGCCGTTAAAAGTATTGCTATCAAATGAGGCCAAGATACAACCAACAATATTGGCTACGTTAGTTTACACAAGTTAAACAAGCTCTATTCCAAAGCTATGCTACCCAATGTTTCATAAATTATTGAATGTAACTTGCCCCCTGTGTTTTTCATTTTATCGTCTGGAGAAAAATAAAATAACCAAAGTTTGCTGCTTTATTGCGTGGACGTGTGAAGCTGTATCTGAATGGTGTGTGTTTACATGAGGTAAGAATGTACAAAAATGAATGTTCTGGAGGTTCGAGAGTCGGTGGTCATTGTGGTTATTTCTGTAGGAAATTGAAAAGAAATTGGTTCGCACTCAAAAAAATGGCTACAAAGCTTCAAAAAATGTCATTATTTATTTTTTATTAGTTTTCTTTAATGCAGATTCATGCACAAACGTTTCGGCATGTTGCCTTCTTCAGTGTGCAGGTCTGTAGGAAACCGTTAAAAGTGCCAAACTCTCGGTTCTGTGTAGGTATGGGGCAGTCAGCACATCTGCCATTCAAGATGCATCTCCAGGTTGTATTGCAAGAGAGCGTAATTTCTGCATTCGATTTATACATCCACAGTAGCGACGTCACATTTTGTTTTCACGACCATGATGCAGGACTATGAAGCATGTAACAAATAAGTACCTTGAGCACGTATAATAATGTACATAAATAGGCTGGCGGTTCTGTTGTTTTTATGTCGTTTTTTTCCTTTGCTCATGTTCACTTGTCATAAAGTGTTTTGAGTGTGAGAAAAACACTATACAAATAAAATGCATTCTTTTGTTATTATTATTATTATTAGTAGTAGTAGTAGTACCAATTGTAGTGAATAGTCCATCAGTAGATCATTTACTCATGGTAAAAAAAATAGTGTTTTGAAGATAGCCAGCTAACCAGTATCACCACCATGTTGGAAGCAGTTTACAAACCTGTCGTTCAGAAATCCTGTCTTAGTATAATGTAGAACATAAATGTTTTAGTTAATCAAATGTGACATATATCCTAAATAATTTCCTGTTGTTGTGACAGGTTGATGTTGCTGTCTACCTACTCATAATCTAGTATATATTTCACCTTCATGATTTGACTTTGTTCTTTGTAGCTAGCTTGCCCTCGTCTATAAATAACTAGTTCGCTCCTATCATAAATGATTAACATTAATGTTTATCTTAATGTCATTTTAATTTTGATAATGAGTGCTACCAGAAATAGAAAAATAATAGTGGGCATCCATCCATCCATCATTATCTATACCTGCTTATCCTGGTCAGGGTCACAGGATAATTTTGGACAAATGTTTTAAAATAGACTAGGGGAGACAGGAAGAAAAAAACATATCATCAGGACGGGAGATATTAAAAAACATTTAAGTTTTTCAGTTGCCTTTGACAGGGTTCGGCCTACAAGCATGAACTTGACAGGAGAAAGAGACTCTTTACATCACAGTAAGTCTGGCTTATACTGTATGTACAGCTCAGTGCAGTTCTTGCTGTCAATGCTGGTCTTTCCCTGCCACCACTGAATGGATTTATAAAAAGATTGATCTGTATTTTTATAACATAAATCCACAATAGAATATTTGCAGCCTCCTATGAACTTTTATTATTCTTAGTTTAATTACATTAAGTAAAGAGTTGTTTGATAGTTGCAAGGACACCAAAGACTTTGAAGATAGGGGACAGACATCAGAGGACATCTGGAGTAATGCAAACACATGGGGTTATTTTACTGCACACGTAGTGCAGTACATAAAAGGAGATGGACCAGTTATGACCAGCTGAAACCAGGAAATGAATGCCCTGTCTGTGTGCCAAACGGGACAGTCATCAGACATAACCTTGTGCCATCTTCACAGGGTCACAAAAAGGGATACCATAATGAAATATTCTAGTTGCATTATGTAGACTACATCAACACTATCAATTAATTAATTAAGCAGTTTATTTGACAGATGCCCTTACCCATACACCACTCTGAAATACAGCACAGAATACTAATAAGAGCGCAATCAAGAGCAAAATGACCTGCAGCATACAACTAAGTATAGCTAAATTTACCTCTGGGCCATGTAGACCAATTAAATGGGTAGGTCACTTTCTGGAGTTTAACAACAACAAAAAAACTTTTCAGTTTTATTATGCTTTTTTGATTGGCTCAGGGAGTTTTTGTGTGTAATGGAGGATATTTTAGAAACTCACAGAATTTCTCTCAACCTGCCAGCTTTACCATGGCTGGGGTATGCAGGCATCAACAAGCTTGTGGTTTAATGGAAGAAAATGCATTTCAAGTATCTCTTGGAAAGCACTTACACTTGTTCAAGCTTGAAATGCACATGATTGAAATACTGCCAGTACAGGGACAGTACAAAGGCCAGGCACAGGTACTACAATACCTGTCTGCCCCAAAAGAAGGGGGCTTTTCACCCTCACCCCGCTTGTACCCATGACGAGACAAACATCAGCCTCAAATGTTGACACACACCACTGGTGTAGGTAGGGTCTATAAAATGGAGGACTTTCATGCTATGCCCTACCTGCCATGTGCCTAAGCTCTCCCAAAACTTAGAGGACATGGTGTTTCACAGGTGCCTGACAGACATTTGTGTAATCGTCATTGTTCAAGCCGCACAAAGAACCATGATGCCACCAATCAGTTTAAATTCCTAAAGATGCACCAGGATTCATATCACTTTTTTATTTAATATGTTCCAAATTTAGGACTGCCTACACTATGTCATGTACCATAGCATATATGAGTTTTGTTTGATAGCATGTATGTGTCATTTAATTAATATTGGCATTTTGAAAAGGTTGAATGCTCTATTATTTTTATGCACTTCCTTTCATATATATATATATATATATATATATAATGATTAACTGTGATAAAGTGCTGGCTATTACAGAAATTGTTTATTTATTTACAGGATTAAGTCATCTAGAGAATTTTTAAGTGGCTAATATTTCTGAGATTATACTTAGATAAATTTTAGAAAATAATTTCCACTTTAATTGTTAGAGGGGAAAACATACATTGACAGCTTTGTCCCACTAGATGGTGGTATTTTATAACTCACCAGCTTAGGCCACTGTTATTGTAGAATATTAAGAACAGGAAATAAGAACAAAATAACAAATTTTGTCTGTATTTATATACTACCTGAGATGTTTTTCCTTACGAGAATATCAGAATATCTGTCAAAAAAAAGCCTGTTTTTGGTTGTTTTAATGACATTTGGACCCCATAATTTGTACAATACATGTGAATATGCAACTTGTTTTTGTACTGATGTTGATGTGTGTATTCTGGTTTATAGAAACTACAATAATGAATGTATAGTGACCACATAGTGAAATAATACCAATATGACACTAGTGTGATAAAATGCCATGCTGGGATTTAAAATATAGGTGAAAGCTACTTGACAGAAGTGCCATGACAACAGCACATAATTCCACTTAAACAATGGGCCTGATTCACAAAATATGCGTATGATCAGTTCTGATCATAAACTGAGTGTTAGGTTTCCACAAACATTTCAGTATTCATCTTTTTTGTAGGCGAAAGGCAGCATCCCCAAGAATGAAAACAGCAGAACTGTTCATCATTCTGGCATGACAGTTTCATTTATCTGTGTAATTAAAGGTAAGCGAGTCTTAGTTTACCAGTCATAAAACCATCGTAAATATCTCACGACAGCAAAAACTGCAGCCGTGGCTAATACTGGCCATTATGACATGACATGACAGGTTTATGTAGCTTTTTAGTATAATTAAAGTGACACTCATTTTACCCATCCTAAACCCTTCATGACCAACGTAGAACAGCATCATTAACAACCACATCACACACCAAGAAGAAAAACAGTCGACAAATGGCGGAATTAGGACAATACAACAAAATGTGAAAAAAATTTAGATTTATACAGCATACAACGACAACTATGGTATATTTATATTGTGGACTCTTCAAATGAGACAGAGTTGTTACAGTATACAGTATCTAAGGACTTTTTTTACCAAATACGTGACTTACAGTTAAGAGTTCAATGTTTTTAAATTGAATTTCAAACCCTCAAACTGAAGTCAGCTTATAATAAATTAATATAATATGGAAAACAGCTGAATAATGTCATAATCAGGACAGGCTGATACAGCTCTGAGTTTTTGGATTTCCAAAACAAAGTGTAAAAATCAAGTGAATCAAGCACCTTTAATATTTGCAAAGACCCATGGCATCTGACCAGGACCAGCTCAGGTGGTACAACTTAGATTCTTTAACCTAATACAAAATAATTTGAATAGAGACACTGTCATGAATATACTACCAAGGCTTCAAAATATGTGTGTTGTGTCAATCCAATATTAAACTTGAATGTTTACATGTAAATATTTACAATGAATAGCAGATTAGCTCAACTATAATTAGCTCAAAAACAATTTCAAAAGTTCAGGTTTGTGCACAGACATACTTCAGATTGTGAAAGCCTTTTGGAACATTGCAGTCTCTTGCCTCAGTCTCAAACAGGCTGAGGACAGTAAAATCAAACTGATGGCTGTTTACTGTTCTCAAAAGGTATTTTCTCCCTAAGGATGGGTGGAGGTCACCAGATTTGCGTCATTCATGTCTGGGTGCTGATGCGAGGGCGTCCATCAAATTGACACAAAATTCTGGCCTGGAAACCAGGCAAATTGTGTTGTTGTAATGGGGTCTCAGCTGTCAGAATTGTGGTACAGGAGGGTGTAAGGTTTGGTACTGTCCTGATGGATGCCATCTATGACTCAGTTGGTTCCTTGTGTGGGATTCTTGTCCAACATTGTATAATGATCTTACAACACCTCAAACAAAAAAAACTTTTGCAACCCCAAGAAATTGTGTACCAGGTAAGGTGACCTTGTGTTCATTAGCTGTCAGTGTCAATGTACAGAAAGAACATCATGCGAACACACGTTTGTGCCCAATTAAAATATTATTAAAGGCAAGGTGTTCTAAGCATGACTGGGAAATGACCTTGTTAAAATATGTCACAACTTATTGCATGTCCAGTATTCCCACTGAATGAAATGGTTTTATATTAAATTATAACAAAACACAATTGCAAATTAATGAGTAAAAAATAAACAGTGAAATAAAGGCAGGTTATGATGCCACTTGCTATTGCTTGTATTGGACACATGATGTCAGTAGCAGGTAAAGATTGGAAAATGATCCATTTGTAAAAGACGTTTGCTCCTGTGTAAGAACAATGTTAGAAAGAAAAGACTTTCAAGAGTTACCTTGGGTTGTGAGTTGGAGAAACGGGGTACACTACATGGCCAAAATTATGTGGACATCCAACATCTCATCCAAGGTTATGGGCATTAATATGGAGTTGGTCCACCCTTTGCTGCTATAACAACCTCCACTCTTCTGGGAAAGCTTTATACTATAAGTTGGAGCACTGCTGCAGGTATTTGCTTCCACAGTTAGCTTTCCAGTTGATCCCAAAGGTGTTGGATGGGATTGAGGTCAGGGCTCTATGCAGGCTAGTGAAGTTCTTCCACACCAATCTCAACAAAACCATTTATAATGGACCTGCCCCCAAACCCCCCCTCCCCCCCAGGGCACTGTCATGTGGAAACAGGAAAGGGCATATAGTGTACTTGTATCACAAGATAAGAAATAGACAATAGCATATGTGATTAACTCACATTATATGGCAATATATTTCTTAATCCTGGGGAATTAAACTCTTGTTAGTCCTTTATTAGTACTGATTAATGGGCATATTTAGAAGCACACTTTACCTGGTACATGGATATAGAGGTAAAGATTAAACAAAATAACCTGCAGATTTGTTGTTGTGTGATGTGCATTGTTCACTGGGTAAGTGGAAGATGATTCCTGGTCGAGTCACCAGTATGACTCAGCTGGGAGTCATACCCACAGTATATCAAATTTAAAAAGATGAGATGATAATGTTGTAAATAAGTAGTTTTATATGCCCCGCAGATGACAGAGGTATCACCCTCTGAAAAACTCTTGGAATCCATGCTCAAAGAGTTCAAATGCGTCTGCCAATCTGCAGGGTGGACCTCAGGTGACGCTTGCTGGATTAATGTGGATATGTTTTTTCCGTTGTTTGAAGTGGGAGTGTTTTCTGCAGATACACAAGATCAGTTAATCAATATGTATTAAGGCCATTCTACCAGTGCATTGTCACAATCCTAGACCATGTTAGTGGGGGAAAAAACACTCCAGGAAAAGTCAGTTGAGCGAAAGACTCTCTCTCAGGAAATCAGTGGAAGAGAACCAAGAAAACATAAAAGTGGTGAAAATAAAAACAGAAGTGACAAGGTAACATCATCATACAAGCATTGTTTGCCTTAGGGACCCTCAACTTCTGAAATGATTCCAATGCCATTACTTAGGGGAACATTGCATGAACAAGGCCATCTCATAGGTAGACAGACCTCTAATCTAATTTTGGAATCAAATTATTTAATGTACCTGATCTTTTGCCATATATAACTTGTTTGATATGTAGCACATGAAGGTACTACATCTTGTAGAAAAGGAAAAGAGCTGCAAATGTACTGTTTTTCATTCCAACCTTGTTAATCTTAAATGATTTTGAATAAATCAGGCACCAGAATTTTAGAATAGTTTATTTTCCTCCAGTAAAAAAAAGTATCCCTTGCATGGCAATATTGAAGATGCATCCAAAATATGAACATTACTGTTAAACAGTTTGTAACTAAATGGTCTTTTGAAAATATCATCAGTATATCAGAGTGAGATTGGCTTGAGTTCATTATTACTGAGTATTATAAATAATCTACACAGATATAACTCAACTGGAAATGTAATACTATTAATCCCATTTATTAAATCCAGAAATAATGACTGTACTCATAACTAACATTGTGTTGAATGTCTTCTGGAAGTGACAAACATGTAGACCAGTCAATACATTTGGAAAGTGTTGCAGATACCTTCAAAAGAGTCGTTTGAATGGTTCTTGCTCTATAGTTCTTGTGCGTAATTAAGCAATCAGTGTGATTGCTGACAAGGCCAAACACCTTTGCTGTTTTCAGTCATAAAGGGCTTTGCTGAAAGCTATGAAATTTCAAGTGGAGTGCTCATTCATTAGCAGAACATTTTCTGCCCTTCAGCTCATTGGAGCTGTTGAATGCCTACACCAGCTGTGTGGGCAGCAGGCCCCAAGCACCTGTCAAATATCAGGTCAGGTCAATTAGCAATTTCTAAGCTTGGAATTTGCAGTTGAGCCCAACTAAAGCTGGACTCACCCGCTAAACTCAAGTGAAAAAATCAGTATCTGGCACAGTGTTCCTCAGATTAAATGAACCAGTTTATCAATGATTCGTTCAATCTAATTCATCCAATGGCTTTCCAGTAAAGTTGATGCATAAATATTGAAGTCTTGCCAATGGCAGTTAAATTTCCTGCATATGGACCTGTGGAATGAATCCCTACATGTTAACAAACTAATTGGCTTGCCTTGCTCTATTTGTCGGGCCTCATCACAGCAGTTATTATTAAAGACATGATTGCTGTATGAACTCAAAATTAAAATATTAAAAAATGTCCCCCTTAATTATTATGGCTAATTGGTTGATGAAATAACACATTTAATTCTTCGTTGTACAAAGCCCAGAGCACTCAAGTACATCTTACATTTAAGCCACCCATTTGATGAAAAGTCATTTAAACCATGTTAAGGCTCTTAAGAGTATGATTATTGCTTTGGGTGAAGAAGTTATTCAGAAATACTGTGCCATTAATTAACATGACAGTGATTAATTCATCAACACTGGACACACAGGACTGTGTTTATTTTCAGCCTGATTGGATCTGACTGATCTTGAGTTTGGACCGGCTTGACAAGTTTAGAACAGGTGAAAGTGAATAACAGATCTCTTGTGCCCACAGAAAACACCCTCTCTGAATTTTTGCTCTAAACTGAAATGGACTTAGCTTCTGCCTACTGTAAATAAATAGCTGCTTTCCTTGCCCCATTCTCACAATACAAAAATATGGTGATTGGGGCTCCTGGGGGACTCATCCTATTAAGACACTATTCTAGTGCATGGATGGGCCCCATAGTCCACTGTCCCTTAAGGCACAGTTCTAGTGCATGGATGGGCCCCATAGTCCACTGTCCCTTAAGGCACAGTTCTAGTGCATGGATGGGCCCCATAGTCCACTGTCCCTTAAGGCACAGTTCTAGTGCATGGATGGGCCCCATAGTCCACTGTCCCTAAGGCACAGTTCTAGTGCATGGATGGGCCCCATAGTCCACTGTCCTTAAGGCACAGTTCTAGTGCATGGATGGGCCCCATAGTCCACTGTCCCTTAAGGCACAGTTCTAGTGCATGGATGGGCCCCATAGTCCACTGTCCCTTAAGGCACAGTTCTAGTGCATGGATGGGCCCCATAGTCCACTGTCCCTTAAGGCACAGTTCTAGTGCATGGATGGGCCCCATGGTCTGGTATCTAGGAAGACACTGTGCAAGAGCACAAATAGGACCCGTGGTCTGGAGGTTGTGACAATGAGTGCTGATAAATATCATTGGGCATTCTAAATTGGGATGATGAAAGGAAAAAAATGAAAAGACTAATTGATGTTTTGATTAGTCTGCTCACACAGTAATTGCAAAATCAACAGATGGATAATTCCCTGTTTCCTGTTGCCTGAGAAATCACCACAGTTGCTCTATCACCTACTAACCTTGCTGCCATTTATAATTAAATTACATCTATTAAATCCATTAAAATAAATTAATTAACAGTTTGTTCCTCAAAAAATATTCCGGCCTGGGTTCAATTCACATTTCTGTGTAACATTGACTGACACATGGAAGTAATATTTTTTATTTTAGTAAAAACTGTTTTTATTGAACAAAATTTACAACTGAATTTAATGGTGAATGTAAATTCACTAGAAAAGTCAATGGAATCCAGGCATTTATCCAAGTCTCCTTTATAGATTAAACTATACAAAGTATTATCAGTTTAAAAGTGGAATATAAACTTAGGCGATATACACAGCTATGAAATACTACAGAGACTAATGGTATCCATGTCTTGGTGAAAATTTCCATTAGCTAAAACCCTGGTGTGGAAAATTCGGTCAGTGAGGATTATACTCTGGAACAACTGGGGTGTAAAATCGTATTTAATCTTAGTTTAATCTGCACTGTTTAAAGCCTATAAATGGAGCTGGACAAAATCCTAATTTTCCTGCAGGGAATGAAACATGTTCAGTTCAGTATTAGCAGAGCACTGGGCACTAGAGACTGATCCACTCCTCATGAAAAATGGTCTGTGTGCATGACCCGGTCCAGGATTTAATCAACACTTGTCCTTAACTGATGCTTACTGTGCAAATGAGTGCAAGTGTTACTTTATCAATAAAAAATAACGCATAAATAATTTTTTTCTCACATTTTTAGTGTTTACCAAAATAGACAACTGTATTCATTGATGGACAGGTATGACACTCGCTTATGAGAAAATATTATTATTAAAAATATTTTAGGCTATGCTGGCCTTTATCAGGCAACAAAAGACCAAAAGAAAAAACCAAATATGTAAAAATTGTGTGTCTAACTGAGCAGGTTAATCAGACTGTTTGAAATGTCTTTGTCTGTGTTTTAACCATGAGCAAGGATAAGCTAAGGTCTGACCACCTTGCCCCTCTCTCTTCCCTGTTACATTATCTTGGCAGCCACCCCTTTGTACTGCCTACCCCACCATTTTGGTTTTTATCTCTTTCTGCGATTCGATGGTGGAGTCCAGCCAATTTACACAGGTGGGCACCAACACTCCCCCCCACATCTCCTCCACCACTCTTTTGAGAAACAAGCCCTCTTTATGCAGTGTTCCCGGAAAAATGACACCAACCCACGGCTGATATTGAGCTCAACTGACATTAGCACTCCAGCCAGAAGCTGTGTGTGTGCATGTGTGTGTGTGCACGTGTGTCTATGTGTGTGTTGTGGTGGGGGGAGCTGGTATAGCGGGACTGAATGTGGTGTGTGTCTGTGTGTGTGTGTTGTGGTAGGGGTAGCTGGTATAGCGAGACTGAATGTGTGTGTGTGTGTGTGTGTGTGTGAGTGGGGGTGAAGGGGGGTTGGTAGAGAGAGACTGACCTCTCAATCCCTCTATCAGACCCTTGACACTGTCTCATGGCAAGCCTGAGTCCTGAGGAGACATTGGGCAGTCTGCTGCCTTAGTGAATTCCCTAATTGCTACAGCGGCGTTATGCCTGAGTGAACGAGTGACTCGAATCCATATAAGTCCCTGGTGTTTAATGAGAGGTCTTAGGGCTGGCAGCTTTGATTAGGACAGAGAGCTGTTTGTTCGAGTGAGAGAGCATGAGGAGGAGGAGGAGGATGAGGGGGGGAGGGGATTATATGTGGTTGCCCAGGACTTGCAATAGCATGGAACATCAGAGTTTTGTCCAAGGGGGGCAAGAGGAGAAGCCCTATGAGGCGAACTGGCGCTTCACAACATACTCTTGGTCAGGAAAAAGCTTACCTGGGCATTTGTCCAGAAACTTATTATTTTACTTTTATTCTTCTAATCAGAACCAGCTGAGCCAGTTTCCTTGCATGTTTCCCCCTGTAAGCTTCAGAAGTAGTGTCATGTCTCATCCTCCCCCAAATGTGTATCCTTTTGGAATTTTGGGTTGAGCACATTAAGAGAACAGAGAGAAGATGCTCCTTATATGGCGAATTGCAGGAACACACAGTCAAACACTTGGGATGCCCAGCCAAACATTTCCCCTGGGTTTAAATTACACTTTCAGACCTATTCCTTTTCCTCCAAGTTCTTTAAAGTTTCAGTAATATTTACTTTTAGATGTATAATTTGTTCCCTTCGATGTATAATTCATGGAGAATGCAGTATGCCCATGCATCCTAAAATAATTACTCTGCACAGAAATTAATTCTATACTGAGCAATGCTTTTTTGACCTTAAAGGTCCAGAAAACTGGATTAAAACGGTGGTTATATTCCCCAGAAGTGACAACTGATTTACTTCTTAATATTTCTTTCAAGTTTTTCACCCAATTAAGGACAGGGTTGGTATGTATCCTGCACTCATTAATATTCATATATGTACACCGCATCATATGCAAACCATTCCTCCTCGCTAGGTCAGAGCAGGTTGTCCCATGCAGTAACATTAAACCAGACAACACAAACGAAAACAATAAGAACTAGGCTTTACCATTGGATAGTTAAACCTGCAGATCATTCAGTGTTTAACAATGTTGTTACACTGAGCTACTGTACACATTAGACTTGACAGCAGTCTCAAACTCTGAACATTACACCCGAATAAATAAAGGCTTTGATTCCACATCTCAGCTTGAACGCCATTTAATTATCACTAGGCCTACTTACTGATCCATCATGCATCATTTCTGTGACAACCGGGAGTGTCACTAGCAGCAACAGCTGAATGGCCTATAGATTGTTAGATTATTTTAATATGATCATCAGGTGATAAATATTACACAAGCACTCATGAACATTTCAAGGTTATGCCAATAACCTAGCTAAAATTCTGTAATGTCTATGAACTGTTTAGCATTCTAGCCGCATTGTTCATCATAAGTATGTTCGCTAGTGAGTACATGCTGTTAGCTATGGTTTTAAGCTTTGTTTTCATAATACGTAAATAGTTGGAGTCAGAATTAACATGAGCTTTACTTCTATGATACTTGGGCATATGTACATACTTATATTTGTATGTTTAGACAGAGAAAAATTTTGTATTCGTCTAAGCTTGGCATGGTAGCCCAACCTGCCAGGCTAGCTTTAGCCAGGCTGAAACGGATAGAAAATATAAAGCCATCATCTATCCATACATAGAGAAGAGGGAATTTCAGTCAGAGGGATGTACATAGTTCATTGCGCACCAGTGAGCCCATTTAACCAGTTGGGTGTTCAATGTCTGCCTGCACAAGATACAAACATAGTGGCTTCCTCCAATTCACTGTCTTTGTGAGTTTAGCTGGTCGACTTTGAAGTGAAACAATGACTGACATCATGGGTTCTGGAGAAGAGTGTATGCTTGTCTGTGCGCTCTTGAATTGACAGAAAAGGCTGTAGAAGTGAGCCCAAATTCAGGACAAAATATGGGTAAAATAAGTAAGTGAGACTCTGCTTTTGCATCTGCTCCAGATCTTTTTCAACAGCAACATGGGTAACGACATTCCATTATATATTTGCTTATCCAGACAGAGTTACGGTGCTTACTTTTTTATATTCAGCTAATTTGCGCAGCTGCATATTTGCAAAAACAATTCAGGTTAAATTCCACGTATGAGGATACGATGACAGTACCCAATCAGGGAAAACGTCTGCAACCTCTGAGTCGATTCCAGTTCCCTGTTATATTACATGTTACCTATTCACATGCCAAAGTGAATCTACGTGACATCTATTGTATGTAGGGCATGCTGTGTACTACCATGGCTTGCCTTGCTTGGGTATCTTTTCAGGTAAGTAATTATCTGCGATTGCTAGTGTAAAAGACATTCTTCTGTCCGGTAAGGTTATTCAGAGCTTGACCACAGTATGCACTGCTGGCTGCTTTTGAAGGTCTGCCTTTGATCCTCAACAACAGAACCTGTGCAGTTCATCTGTGGGCTCCCCTGCAGGCACACAGCAAAGACTACAGGGCACAAGAAAGAGAAACCTTAATCCTCCTACTGATGTTATCGTCCATCAACATTTGCAAATCCCATTTGCTATTTGTTATCATTATTAATTTTCTTGACAGATTATTTTATGAAGAGAGAGCTCATATGCTTAATGCCATCCGGTAATTGCAAATCAGTAGATTAAGCATCCTGGATACGAGGGTGGAACAGATCTACTTAAGAATTAAAGCCACAGGATTTAAACTACTAGCCCTGATGCAACAAAAGCAAATGTATCAATTTATGGAGATTCAGCATAATTCTTTGACTAGCCTGGATTATATTTAGCATTAATACAGCTGGATTTTTACTGGAGTGATTTTACTGGAAAGCTTCAGCTTTGCCCTACCCAGGATTCAATCTTGCAACCTCACCCACCCACATAATGCTTGTCTGTAATTGCTGTACCTGTAAATCTAATTGTAACTGATCAGATGAGGCACTGGTGCTTGATGGGCTAAAGGGAAAACTTGCTGAATGAGATCCTGCCTCTACTAGACCATGGATATGCAGCAATGCAGTAGGAACCAGCATCCCATAAACACCTGCTGTAAAAGTGCATTGAGTGAACGTATTAATGGCTCCCTAATTTCAGTGGAAATGGCTTTGTGGCTTTCTCTTCCCCTTTAAGGATATTACCAGACTACACGACTCCCTGACTTCAAATGAGCCTTAATTCAATTATCTGTCATTAACGTTGTGTCACACTGTGTTTGTTTATCCCAGCTTCCCCTGCTGTGGCAACAGTGACTTAATGCCTGTAGTCTCAAACTGTAATATGTAATTATATTTCTGAGGGTGAGTTAAACCGGGTACTTGTTTTATAAATATCATGTCATATGGCAGGATAAATACCTCTATGGTATAATGTGCTATCCTCCGCAAACTCAAGTTGACATGATTGTTGTGTATGTGACTCGCCAGTCTTCCCCTTGATGCACAGCTGAGCACATGATTGATAAGTAAAAAGTAACCAGTCAGTCAATGAAAATGTGCTTACAGAGCATTGTGTCACAGAATGCTTCACAGGATACCCCAGCCCAAGCTCCCACAAAAGCAAGCCAAGGTGACAGAGGCAAGGAAAAAACTCCTTAAAAGGTAAATATGATGAAACTTTGGGAGGGACCAAACTCGGGGGGGGGGGGGCAGTACTCCTCTGATGCTCCTCTAAAGCCTGTGTCTTTAATTCAAGATGGAATTAAAAATGGAAACTGCCTAACTGCAGGTATGGGGACTGTGAGACCAATTGTGTGTTGTGCTGCAGCCTTCATATTGTGACCAGTTACACACTTGAACTGATCCAGATCAGTAGATGCAATTTCTGAAATGTAATGTAACACTCTACTGACTGCATAGACCCCAGTCACATTTGTTATTGATGTGGCGACCAAAAAAAACACTATTTTATAGGACATTTTGACTTGAGACAAGAGCTGTATATCAGATCAGGTACTAACTTTCTACTCCAGCTAACCTGATCAGTAAAAAACTGCTTACAGTTATATTTAGATTTTAATACAGGTGTGGCCAGCATGCACGAAAATATCACCAGAGTAAAGAATTATTACTAGCTGGAAGTGCTGTCTGTGACACAATAATGTCGACATTATTATGCCATTGGGAAGACTCTTATCCAGAGCAACAAATAAATATTAACTTCATAACTGCATTGCAAATGAGGTGTTCTGTGCATGTGGTGTGTTAAAAAAAAAAAAAAAAAAAAAAATATATATATATATATATATATATATGTATATATCTTTTCTGTGCTTGACCGGCACAGGACGCTTGCTGTCAAGTGATGAGCTTTCTCTTTCAGCATGCAGTGCATGCAATGCAAATAATATATTTTTATTAGTGCACTGTTGTAGTCTGGATTCAATGGCAGACCATGGGGCCCTTCCATGTATTAAAACAATGCTTTAAAGGAGTACCATGGTGATTTTCACACTTTCTCTGTTTTATGTGCTATTTGCACAAGAGGCATTGAAGAAACACAATGAGCAAAGTATTAAATATGTCCGTTCTGTATTTTTGGAGAAATATGCGTTTTAAATTCATCGTCCCATTTTCAACCGGTTGAGAAAGTTGTCATTTATCTACGTCACGAATACAGTAACCACTCCTATTTCCACGCCCCGTAAAGAAATCTGACAGGACACACCGTCCTGCTGTTCAGACAATGCAAATATTTGACTAACGTTAGGTTCACTTAAATTAGAGTTCCTTTAGATTATTTCTGGTTATATTCATTTAGCTAGCTAGCTAACGTTAGCTAGCTAGGAGGTTTGCTTTCATAAGGCAATGTTATCGATAACGTTAGCTTGCTAGTTCGCTTTTATGAGGACGTTATAGTTGTGCTTTTATCTTAACTTGGCTAGCTAGATAGCAAAAATTGTAACTGGATACAAGTCAACGTCCTTACCTTAGCTATCTATCGATACTTGATATACTACTAAGCTAGCTAGCTTGTGAAAATTCTGTCTCCCAAAGAGAGCGCGTATCATGGGGGTAGCTATGGTAACGGGGAACGGTCTGTCAATCATAGCTAACTGACAGTTCTCATTACCACGCCCAGACGGTTCGGGTGAATTTTTATAGTGGGAAATTTAGGCTTAGAAAAATACGTTTTAAAGTACATTGAAATGACTGAAGAATAAAAAAATTATGCACATTTGTTTTGTTGTTGCCTGAAGACAACTGGGAAGTGTCACGTTCAACCACCATGGTACTCCTTTAACAGGATGAGTCCCCCAGCTACCCTGTTGGACCAGTTTTTACTGTGTTTCACTTGTTCTGCTGAGTGCTTTAGTAAAGGCCTCCAGCTTGAGAGTTGGGCTGATGAAAAGCTCTAAATAAGGTTTGGTTTTCTTAAAGATGAGAAGCCAGATTGGAAGTGAATGAGCTGTACTTGACTTGGCCCCTGACTGCCATTATAACTTATGGAATTACCGCATCAGCACACATGATGGAACTTTTGTTTTCCTACTTAGGAGGCCTTAAGATAAAGTGAGACACACACACATACGCACACACACACACAGAAAGCACACTCCCACACTCCCTGGCTGAGAAGGACAGTGAATAAGAACAGCAGCCATCATAACACCTGCATAGGAATGCCACTTCCTGTTTATCAGAGCATGCTTACAGTAGATCACATTGGACTGGTGAACACTAGACTGAAGAAATCTACAGTATGGTAACTGGTATATGGAAATGGCTGTTATTTAACCAGTTTCTCTTCCCCTGGATTGTCTTATGATCTGGGTGGATTTCATTTCCTCCATTGTAGTATTAATTTTGATAAGAAATATTTTAATATGTCTAAAAATATATATAATTTATAGTTTAAGAAAATACATGCTGTCTTATTGATCTTAACTAGCAGAACTGCTTTCAGATCCAGCTTTAATCTTACATATAAATGCACAACCTGCAAAAAGTGCACATGGAAAGCAGTTCTGTAGTCCTTGCTTGCAGTTAAACTGTACTTATTTACTGTGCCATAACTGCCGGATAATTGCATGGGTGTAAACTGCAGTAAACTGTGTGTTACTCGTGACTCCTTTTATTACTGTAATTTGTGTATTTATGCAGTTTTTGGAACTGGTTTGAGATGTGCACATTTGCCAGGGGAGAAGAGGCAGGCAGATTACTCACAGAAACCAGGTTTGAGAGGAAAATGTTTTTTCTTTTATCTTTTTTTGAGAAATTCTAATCATAAAAATGAGTCGTTCAGATTCCTGACCAGGGCTTGGCTTTGTCGGAAGCCGTTATGTCAGCAATTTCTCAGTTTTTATGTAAAGAACAAGTATGCAAATTCAAGGTGCTTGTAACTGTGGAACATATTGGCATAGAAATGACATTCCTAAAGGCTTTTCAATATAGTGCAGACTCCAGCAGATGGCCTGAGGAAACACAAAATGGCTGTGTGTGTTTTCACAACTTCTGTATGGTGGCCAAGACAGATTACTACATAACCCCCACTGCATCCCCTCTCTTCTGCAGCCAGAGCTGTTATATAAGGCATCTAAATGAAAGGTTTCAAACTCAAATCCTGGAGGTCTGCAGGGCCTGTTTTTATGTATGCTTCGGGTCTTAAATGTCACTGATTGGCTCTACAGTCCCCACACTGTGTTTCTAAAACTGAAATTGGCTGTTGATTGAAAGGAAACCACACAGACCTGCAGAAGCCTCAAGGACTGGAGTTAAACCTGTAGACGCTGCAGTCACCCAGGGCTGCTGTTCTAACTGGATGCATTAACGTACACACATACACACATACAGTCATAGATGAATATGAATTGTTAGCTTGCTTATTCTTTGCCAGTTGATTTTTTTTTTACCGAAGCAATGCAGATCATTTTAACTTGCTGAAACATGTAATGGAAGTGCTCTGACCAACAACCTTGGAACCATTATATTACATTATGCTCCATTTTGCTACACTGTCACCCTAGTATTTTACTTATTACTCAAGGTTGTGAAACTTGGAAAACTACGGGTTGTTTCAGTAGTTTGTTATCTCTTTAAATAAAGAGAAAATTCTTTATTTTTAAAAGTAAAATGTCAGCTTCTGCTACACGGCCCATTGCCAGGATTAAAACTGATATTAAAACTCATGAATGAAATTGCATGATTCTGAACATGTCACAAGGACACATGAAGAAGATACTATATAATAATATAGATAATATAAGAAAGTTTTCATATGAATTTGGATGTCCTTGGTCACTCCAGTGTCAATTTTGCAGAAAAATCATTCGGTGACGTTGAAACCCCACCAGCACATGTGCTATAATCCCGTCATATTTTAACCTAACTTTTAAAATCACAAGTAGTGTATTGTAAAGCACTGGGCAAAACATGGCTTTGGAGTTCTCCTGTGCTTATAACCAGTTAATTGGATGAGACATTATCCAATTAAAAATGTGTACTGTAAGCAGGGGAAAAATCCAAATTCTAAATATTAACACATTGTTGGCGCTTGATGTATTTACAAAACATTGACATACTTGGTCTAATAGGGTCAAGATGACAATCCCCATATTCCACTTCAGGCAACTTGCACAGAGTCTGTGTTTCATTGCCGGCTGCAATAAAGGGTTGTTATAGGGAGAGTGTGTGGTGCAGTCCGTAGGGTGGCTGACTGTCAAACCATGTACAAATCCCCCTCAGGGAGGGGGGGTCGGGGGTGGTATGTGGTTGGGGGCTCGATTCCCTGCTGTGGCACTCTTTGCATAGTGATCCCATCCTCCTCTTTGAACAAAGTGAAAGAATACACAAGGCTGACTGCCTTCCATATTGTTTCAAGCATTTGCCGGAACAGAAACAATTGGAAAAAGTCATTTAACAATTTTGGCATTTGCTTTCTTGGGTAGGGTGTGATGGTGAATATCTTGCAGGAATAAACCTTGCATGCAAGAATAATGGAGATACCTGTGAAAACACGGTACAGCACATTCTTTTAAAACTTTAGCCAGCACTGCATGCGGGTCAGGCCATCAGAATAAATGGTTCAGATATTGCTACAATGATTATAAAATGTTTTTCATATTTATTTTGGTATAGTGCCACTATTTCTTTTGAAACCAAGTCTCATGGCAGTCAATTTAAAAAAGGAAACAAACAAACAAACAAAAAAACAATACCCTGATCTGACTTAAATGTTAAACCTTCATTGATGAAAACAATAAAACTATGTCATTGACATGGTCTGAATAGACCACTGTATTTATTGCACTGAAAATGAAGACCGGGTTTCCTTGCCCTTGCTTCTTCTAGAAAGACAAATGAATTGAAAAACAGCAGAGAGCATATGATTTAATTGCTGACCAGCTGGTTTGGGTTGATTTTTGCCCTCATCTCAAGCGGCTGTAGCCCGCCTCTCTGCCCCTCACCCAACCCCTTCACCCCCTTCTGCAGATTAGTAGGTCTCTTGTCAAAGGACTACTTCCTGTCACCTGCGACCTTTGACCTATGTCATGTCAGGACAGTGTCTTCGTGTGACCTGATTAGATCACAGAATGCGGAGTCAAGCTGTTCTGACATCTCCCCCTTCCCTAGCTCTACCTGTCTCTCCAGTGCACACACTCAGCCACTTTGGGTGGCTCCATCTTTTTGCAAGTCAATGTTAAGGCAGCTGGTAAACACCCCTTCGTATGGGAAATAAAATGGCTGAAATGGTCTTTTCACACATTCTCACACATCAACAACAGGAACGGGAACAACATGGCCCCCTTCCCCACATAGCACCTTCCCCGAGTCTCCTGCACCCCCCCCCCCCCCAACAAAATGGAACAAAAAAGATTTGAAAAGGAAACGTTTTCCTGTTGCTGAATCTAAAGCTTAGGGGTTTAGGGAGTTGATGTGAACATAACCTCCTGAACAGTAAGCCTGCAAGGGATGTTTTACAACAATTTTTTTAAGGAAGATGTAAGAATCTTAGATCTAAGATCTAAGCTCTGAAGATCTGAAGTCTGGAAGGGTGCATTCTGGTTTATATTGTGTTCACAGTCACTGTGATCTGCATTACATCAGACGCTGATGGGTCACTGACTGAGAGTTTCTCCAAGCATACAGTAAGTGCTCATCATGCGCAAAATAAAAATACAGTGAGATGTCTGCTGCCATCATAGCCACGGTGTTATTGGTGAAATGATGAGAGAGGAGTCTTTGCGCATGGATGGATAACCCAACTGATTTTCTGTTAAAAAAACAGATATTGGGTGATTTTTCAATGAAACGAGCGGCAGAGACTCAATTTGAACTTCCGTAGCCACACAGCGAATCTTTTTCTTTTGGAAAACAGAATCAGTCTTACTTTGTAGTTTCGTGCTCATCATGTCTCGAAGCAGAGTGTTTTTTAAAAGGGTCATGTCATTTCAGGAGAGGAGAGTTTTTTTAATATTAATTGAATTAAGGATTAATTGATTATGTTTTATGTTTTAATGAGCTTCCCTGCAGCCCCCAATTACACTGTTATTGGTATCTCTTCAAAGGTGTGCCACTGCATTCAGAATGATTAGACACATACTGCATGTTAAGACACAACTCCTGTGTTACACTGATTACGGTGTGGTTCTCTCCCACAGCACACCATTATACGCTCCCACAACTTCATAACTGAATCACTGTTTATGTCAATGCCGCATGATACGCTCAAGATATAGACCGAGTGTGATCTGTTACAGTTTCTCTGGAAAGAAAAGAGCAAAAGCAACAACAGCAGGAAAATTGCCAATAATGCTATCGTCATTCAGCACTGCAGGGACACATTTGAGCCGTGCAGAGCAGTAGGTGGGTGCAGCTGGCTAACGCTGAGCTTCATGCCATTCACTCCGCATTGGCCAGCTGCATTGTGAGTGGAGCTGATTGGGGGCTCTGTGCTCCAGCTCCCTGAGGGCCGGTACCCGGGGCCAGTGCAGCAGACCCGGAGCGATGCTGGGATACCCGATCTGAGAGAGCCACAGCACTGTAATGGAGACCACCACTGCTGGGGTGAGAGGTATCGCTTGCAGGTCAGTGCAGCGCGGCTGTCATTTACCACGGCTTTAGACCCACTGGTCTCTACTGGGTCAAGGATAAAAAGCAGACAACTGGACAAAATAATAATAATAATAATAATAATAATAATAAAAAAAATAATAATAATACCATCGCGCCTTACTTCCACTAAAATATCAGCCTTCACGACGTCAGAAATAACATCTGAGATAAAAAAATGTTTTATTTAAAAATACATAAATAAAACAATAAAAGAATGAAATTCATGAAATGAAAGACTGGCATTGTAGATTTTTTCCCTCAAAGAACATAAACTAAATTTCTTTGTTCACTGCTGTATGTAGACTTTGAAGAACAGAGTCAGTAATGTTTCATGCATGTATACAGCCCCAGACAGCCAGCTGGCTTTGATCTATCCCTCCCCCCCCCCCCATCACACACACGCACACGCACACGCACACATCTTCGTCTCACAATTATATACTCATTTAGAAATACTCGTTATGGCAATGAGGTCATTTTTGATGCAATGGTGGAAACTCAATGTGAAAATGCGCTGTGTCTTTCACTGGACGTTAATCACCATTGGTTAATCTCACAGTTATCTCCCCCTCTCTCCCCCCATTTCATGGCCTGCCCTATCACAACCACACCTCTGCGTCATGTTGACAAGTCCACATAGCTGAAAATTAATGGCAGGGAAACTTTAACAAGAGACTTGCTTACAGATTGTCATCCTTATATTGTGGGGTTTCTAATTCCTTTGAATGAAATCAAATTGATAGCAAATCTGCTGATGGGCAGTGTAGAAAAAAAAAAATTGTTTTATTCTTACTCATTGATTTCAACCTCTTACTTTGTCTGCCGCTCCTGCCATGGCTTTCCATGTTACACACTTATTTATCATTCTGAATTTTTTGGGTATTCACATTTTTAAAATGTCCTAAAGGTGTAAAACATCTCCAATGATTCAATGAAGACATAATTTATTACACCGGGGCTGACAGAAACTTCATCTGGTGATTTGTTCGTTTGTGTTGTCGGCTAAATAATTACACATGCCCCCACAGTACACAGCTGCATTATTTAATTACTGGCAAGAGAAATACTTTATGAGGAGGTTTTGTTGTTCTGTAAGTCCTTGAGCTATTTGAGGAAGACCACTTCATGCAGTTTGTAGGGCAACTGACTTTCAACCCATGTACAAGCCCCTTGTGTGGCTTGAGGTTTGATTCCCCACCATGGCACTCTCTGTGCCATGATTCTGCTTCCACAGTGTTTGATTTACACAGATTTTGGAGAGAATAACCATTTTTAGTAAAGCGCTCTTGTCTGTGTTCTCAGTGGTTTTATCATATTGACTGACTTAGCAGTAGGTAAAATTTGAGTCAAATTTAATTAACTCCCAAACCTCAGAATAGCATGCACTCAACACATGGCAGCCACAGCACAAAGCTTATGAAAACCAAGGTCCCTGTCGGTAAACAACCTTTTGTTTCAGAGAAAATGCAAATTAATCCAAGGTATTTCACACCTTCATATGGACTACGTGCTATTTTCCTGTGGGTGGGGATCCTAGCGCCCTAGCATCGAGTGCCATTGATGCTGGTGATACAGCCCTAAACTGTCACAGAGCACATTACACGAGTGCAGCTTCTGTGACACTAGGTGGCAATACCTTGTCACAAAGATCTAACCGCATGCGTGCACTGTGCTTGTATTGCACAAGGTTTTCCGCAGAAAAGGTGCCTGGCAGTTAGGACGTTTGCTGTGTTTTTGGATTTCAAGTTCAATTGTCCAAACGCACTGTGGGATACCACTGGTGTGAAAAAGGAATATAGAAATAACAAATCATGTATAGAGCCTTTCTGTTATTCTGTTTTTTTATTTTGTTTTGTTTTTTTATAGTTTCACATAGCTCATGATTGGCTGATTGTATATCCTTGTCTATAATCTTCCGTGTCCACTGTGGAGATGGCAGCTGGATATGATCCGGCATTCAGGGGAAAAAAGATTGAGTTGCTGTTATGAGGGCCTGATTCTTGTCTGAAATGCAGTTATCTTTTTCTAAGCAAACAGATTTCACCTGGAACACGAAGTAGATTTCCCAGCAAGATAACAGCTAGAATTAGTCGCTCCGTTGGTTCTTTCCAAGGACGTTCTGAATACCATATTTCATACATCTAATATGCATTTAAGCTGCGATTTTACAGGAACGGGAGTGCCTTCGAGTGAGTGAGAGCTCACTGCAGACGTGTGAGGTTGTGAATTTTGTTAGGCCTGAGCAATTTGCTCCTGATTTTATTCAAGTTTACATTTTCTGCCCCTTTATCTCATCTTAGTTACCTGAGGAGTAAATCCTCAGTAAATCCTCAGTCATCAGCCATCACATACAAGTGTGCGTCATTCATTTCCCACTCACCTATGGCTCCCATCCAGTGTTCTTACTTCAGTTTTACACAATGAGCAAACTTTTGTTTGGGGTTTTTAAGAGGTTTTGGAACCCTGTGTGAAATTACTAGATTGTATTTCACTGTTGCAAAGAATGTAGGTGTGAGAATTTCCTCTAAAGTGGATTACATTGTTTTTGATGGTTTGATCACTTTGCTTTAAGATTGTGTTTCCGTGCCTGTATGTTTTATTGCTGTTGAGTGTAATGTGTGGTGGGACAGACTCTTGATTATCATTTAGATGATGTTAACAAAGCTGATCCAGCCTAATCATTTCAGGCACGCATGCTGGCGATGACTGTAGGCTGTGCTTTCAACTGTAATATATATTCTTAAGAAAATATATAAAAACAAATGTTGTTTCACTCATTCAGATCTCTATCTTAGTTGGTACAGGACAAAATTTACCATCGTGTCTATGTTGTCTTATCTCGTGTTTTGAGTGTGTGCATATGCGTATGTGTACATTCGCGCATGCAAGCGTATACGTGTGCGTGTGTGCGTGTGCGTGCATGTGTGTGTGCATGCGAGCATAATGTGTGTGTGAGAGATGTGTATGGGGGGAGGCTCTCTCTTGCCTTTTAAATGGGGCCTTTGATTCCGGTGCAGTTTCCCACGTGGAGTGCTCTCCAAAGCCCTTTGGAACCCGATAGGCTTCAGTAACAGAAGGAGGACGGGGGCTTTTTATGGCCCCGCTCTGTTCTGTGTGTGCGGAGCGTTATTTCATCTGCGGAGCTCCGCTGCAGCGTCTGAGTCCTGTGATCTGCTTACAGGCCTCCTTCTCCGTCCCGTCCCTGGGGAAGGGCACTGCATCGCTGAGTAAATTACTCTGGCAGTACATGCTATGCTGAACTACATGGGGGATGGATAGGATGGTTCATGGCGCAAGTGATTAATCCACAACGCTGCAATGCTATATAGGTCTGTGCATGTGTTTTGTGTGTGTGCGCGTGTGTCTATATATATATATATACTGTATATATAGAAAGATTAAGAGAGAGAAAAAGAGAGATAGCGAGAGGGCAAAAGAGATCGAATGTATCCTGCAGCTGTATTAACAGCTTTTTCCTGAAATTACATGCCACAATGTCTTTTACCTGATGTTATGAACATTTTTATTTTATCAAAAAAGCCATTTATTTCTTTTTTGAACAAGATCCTGACTAACGTGTACTACCATGCTCTATCTATCTATCTATCTATCTATCTATCTATCTATCTATCTATCTGTCTGTCTGTCTGCAAAAATGAATCACAAGTGTTAGGTTATGAATATTTTAATAAAGCTAAGAGCATGATCAGGGCTGTGTTTCTGAAATCTTCCATTATGAATCCATGTTAAAATTTTAAATTAGGCAACCTCTAAATTCAAGTTGTATTTATCTGTAAGAACAAGATTCTTACTGAAAGCTGTAAAGACTATTACATAATAACCAAAAAATACAGAATGGCAAGAAAGAGAGTCGGACATCATGAATCAGTGTGGCTCAGTGGTAGTCACTCTTGGAGAACAGGTTTCTGGTTTTAATGAATTTATCTATTAATACAGTCTATTTCATAGTAAAACATTTAAAGTAGGGACACATATGCCCTTCATTCATTTATATTTTTTAACCAACAACAAGAGCTGCCATCAGCTGTCATTAATGAATTTATGAAATGCAGCCAAAACTTTAGATTTGGTAAAAACAAATTGACTAATCAAACCATTAAGAGTAGAAGTTGGCAAGAAATACCTTTGCCGAGTCATCCTCTGATGTTTAGTTAACACTAAATGTGTCATCCTGTGGGGCTGCCACCCTTAGCCAGCACTGGCACAGTCTGGATTTGAGCCCAGACTGTGAGGCCCATCCACATGCTGGAACAGTTTCCTAATCAGGAGCCACCTACCAGCCCCAGTTACTCTGTTATTAGCATTTGTCTTCACGAGAAGAACTCCCGATGGCCCTCTCCTTTATTTACATTTTTCTTCATATCCTTCCTTGTAGAGAATTTTCTGGAACTGTGATGTACAGTCCCTACAAATGCACCTGTACTCTCAGAAAAAAAGGTATGAAAAAGTGCCTAAAAAGGTACAAATGCTTTTCAATGGAGGTGGTTCCCTATAGATATATAAAATTGTACCCCTAGCCAGCAATACTTAAGTCAATTGTACCTTTTTTGAAAAGTACTTATTAGTATCCAAATAGAATATTATTGTACTTTCAGGGTACATTTGGGAGATTTGTTACTTAAAGAACAAAAATGTACGCCACTGTAGCTTTATTTCTGAGTGGAATTGCTAATTTGATCTCACACACACTGAATTAACATGGGTTTTTAAAGGGAAACAGGGCAGTTGGCAATGATGAAACAAAACCCCCACCACACTCCCAGTTAATTTATTCTTACCCAACCAACCCCTTTTACAACCGTAAGACAGTTGTACTAATGCCTGGAGTCACAAAATTACATAAATTGAATTGGACACTCCCTAATTTGCCAGAGCCTTGAGTTAGCATTTGACATTTGCACCTTGAATGTGAATATAGCACCCTTAGTGTCATTGAACAATATTGTAGGCTTGTAAATGGGTCATAAATGGTCATACATTGAAAAAGGTGTCAGCGTATGGTCAGTAAGCCACTGGCTAAGGATGGTGTTACAAGGATAGTCGGTCGGCAGATTTTACAGTTAACATTGGAGAAGAGACTCAAACTTGTGCAACCCAAGTGGGGTGTTTTATTTACAAAAGTGCCCCCAACTATTATACAAACATTTCTATACATATACAAAACAAAGGAATCAGCACATCAATTATACCCATATTCAATTACACCCACCTACTGCCAGCCACCCTACTGACAGCAAATGACCTGCTTATATACTCTACATTATCCAGACTATACCATTTGCATACAATATTCAATTATCTCACTCATTATCAGTTTCGACTTTATATCTAATAATCACATGTCTAATTGGGTACGAGAAAATATTACCAACTACACTCTACAGTCTACCCCCGTCTAAAATAGGCAATTCTTCTTGTCCGGCGATTCCAATAAAATTGCACAGAATCGTGACATTCGGGTTACGTCATTCCAGTTTGAACATGGAACAAACGGAACAAAACGGTTAGTTGCAACTCCTAACATTGCGTTTATTGAACATGGTATGTTTGTTATTTGAAGTACATTATGGTAGTGAACAGATGTACGGTAGCGAATGTGTTTGAGCTGACAAACCGGCAAACATAAATGCCTGGTGCACACTACTCACGCCAAACAACCGCGACCATAAGCAGATACACAGTTAAAACCCGATCGTAATTAGAATTGGTGTCCTAGCAGGAATGGAGGGTTTGCTCCATTACGGATGGCCATAAGTAAACCCATATTTAGAAATATTAGATATATTAGAAAAGTTCGAAGAAAATGTTAAAACTCAAAGAGAATGCAGAGCAGACATGGAGGGTGTTGAAGTTGGATCATGTGCTGTGGTTATTTGTCAAGACGGTGCCATTGTTGTTTTTAAAGCTATACTTCCGTACTGCGAATGTGGGGGTGTAAATGCATTTTAAGAGATTACTATCAGACAGTTAGCCATTCAGAAACCTTTTATGTGGATCAGTGTCTTTCATGATTGGCAACGGTCCAATATGACTTCCTCGTTTTCAAAAATAACATGAAAGAAACACAAAGGCACTGGTCCAGTGTCTACCAGCATTACAAGGCCCTGCCCGCCTTGCCGTCGTCAGTTTGTTTTTCATACAGCGAACTCTTTAACAACATCAAACATGATCATGCAGTAGACGTAATTTTACAGTATATACACGTAATAATATGAGGTTAACTCAGTCCATAGTGCAGCCTCCTGGGCGGAAAGTTTTGTTTCAGTCTGCAGAGCGACTGAGGCAATCCAATACTGTTTGTTTTTTTACGACCTGCTGGCTCCCTGCAGGCACTGTGAACATAATTTACATGCTTTTGGGGTCTTAGGGGAGCGGGGTGGGATTTGGACAGGAGATGTACTTCTATAATCTTTAAAGCACCCTACAGTGCCAGCCTGTGGATGGGGCCACAACTACTGTCAGTTTTAATTAGTCACACAAGGGTAAATCATTGATTAGGCAAAGTCTTCAACAGCGAAGTGTCAATGCTAATCAAAGGAAAGACAGCCACAGCTCCTAACTGACATGATACTGAGCAAGGAACAGGCTGCTCATTACTGTCTCCTACGTTCTGTAAACGGAAGCTGATTTTACAGTTTGACGTACTTCTCTGTTTATGATAGATGATGCCTTAGGCAAACCAGATATTACATTGCTTGGAGGGTTAAAAGGCAGTCGTGTTTCTACCTGGGAATCAAATCTGAGGAATTGAAGTTACAAACCCAGCTCCTTAACCACAATAGAACTGTGTATCTGCCCCATAACTCAGTTTTTCACCCAAGTGGAAAATAAATAACTACATATTCCCAGCCTGGAATGTATTAAATATAATATCTTCCTATTTGTCTAATAATCTTTAATGATATTTGTGAAGCAGCCTATGCTTCTCTTCCAAATATTGTTTTTTGTTGAACTTATTTCATAGACACATATCGTAATTACTAATTTATGGACAAATTGCATTGCATTATTGTCAGATTGAATAGAGAAAGTGTATTTTTTCATTACCACCACAAGGCTAAAACTATGGGGTAAAAACATTTCAAAATCCAAGAAGTTTAAAAACTGTACACTAAGAGTTGTTGAGTTAATGGTCTGTTTCCTCATTCTTTTTTATTCTTTTTCTGACAAGGGCAGAACCAACTTCGCAGGTGATAAAAATAAATTTCAGATGCCCGAGCTTAGGTGTTTTTGGAATGCACTAGCATTTCTGTCACGATTAATTGGAAAAATAAAAAGAAAATGAAAACCCTCCTGTCAAGAATGTAGGCTAACAGCATGCCTGTGTGAGCACCAATGGAGCTGGACAATCTCAGTGATAAATGGGCCGGCTTCTGGGGCCAGCAAAACCCAGCTTCAAGTGTGGAATGCATCTGTGCTTTGCGCATTGATCTTTATTATCAACATCTGTCCCACAGCAGAAAGTAGTGGCTGCAAATGATGCTCATGTCACACTGTTTGACACACACTTATTCAAAAGTATGGAATTATTACTTTTGTTCCCTGGTACAAGTCTCAGTACAGCCAGCAGCGATATTCCAAGGCAGAAGTAAAGGTCATGTTGAGGTGGGGAAAAAAAGCAACAGGACTAACACTTGCATGCGTTGCCCTCAAACACGGGGGTATTTCATTACAGTCCAAAGTAACCCATGTGAACCGTGTTGATTTAATTTATCTTGATGAAAAATAAAATGAAACAAAGCGTAATGCTGTTAACAAATGTGTGCTCTGCTGGCAAGGTCTATTCCTTTGAAGTGAGTCACCGCGAATCAAGTTAAATGACCCCATCATTAGCGGAAAAGCCCGGAACTGCCAAGGAAACTGTGTAGCCTGGACTGCATCAGGGCCTGTGCCAGACGGAAACAGTGTTAAAACAATCTCAGTTCATTATTCAATTTCCACTCAATGAAGAGCCTCAGCCATCTTAATGAAATGGATGGATCATGGGAGAGCTTTAAGGCAGGTGACCCAGGCCGGATGTGCATTAGGGGAGTCACTGTGCTTCTGTGGTTTGCTCTGGGGGTGGGGATGGGTGTGGGGGCGGCACCTGAACATCTCACAGATAAACATCTGAGCGATTCATCTCGCACACAAGTGGCTCCCTGGAAATGAAGTTATACGGCATGTGATTAAATCTTTTTGCTCAAAATCTATTTACTACAGGATTATGTTTGCTCAGGAGACACCCTCTTCCAACGAGACTTCTGCAGGTCACATTTTAAACATCGTTTTTACACATCTTTTTTCTTTTTTAACCAGTTTTTATTATAATTAAAGACATTATTTTGCTGGCAATTTGGAATGTCCACTTGTGAGAACATAATAATGAGAACAGAAGGGAGTATCTGGCTGTGCTACGAGCCTGGACTTGAACACACATGCAGTATGAGCATTGTCTATTTAATTTGAAGTCTATTTGCAAGTCCCAGGTGGAGCACCACTCTTGTACCCTTGAGCAAGGAGCCTAACCTTCAGTGCTCCAGTAAATATCCGGCAGTGTAAATGGATTTTATTTAAAAATGAAAGCAAATAAGTAAGAACATGAATAAATACAAGTATATACACTCAGTTCCAGAATGTTTGGGACAAAGGCATATTTTTTCTTGATTTGGCTCTGTACTTCACAATTTAATATTTGTAATTAAAAAGTGCAAATTCCCAGCTTTTATTGAAGGGTATTTTTATATATTTTGTATAAATTGCAGTACTTTTTCCCCATTTCGGGACACCATAATGTTTGGGACAAATTTGGGTGTTTCTGATTAGATATAAGTGTTCAATTGCTTCCTTAGTGCTGGTATGAGAGACCTTTCGTAAAAAAAAGAAAAAAAGTCTTTGTCCCAAACATTATGGAGCTCACTGTATATAATGAATAATTTTTATTCAAACATTGTTTATTCGTGATTGAGTGATAATGAATCACACTCAGCACAAGACCCATCTCCTATGATTTATGAATGGTAAACAAGGGCTGGGTGAGAATAAATAGTGTGAGAGAAGACTCTGGCCAAGAATTAGTTCAAATGAATAAAACCGCCTTTTGAAAATGCTAAATTTCTGTTATGAAATTAGATACTTGTCATCAGCCGGTAAGCCCACCTCTGTAAATTTCATAATACCCATTTAATATTACAGAGGTCAGTCTAGCATGGAGCACATTGGTGTTGAGGCCAAGCGTCTGTTTATCATTTTTATTCGTCATAGATAATGTTTCAGGTGACCAGTATTACATGAAATAGTAATGAATAATACTTATTGTGTAATGTGAAGCTGCATTTTAATGAGGTCAGCTGTAATCCTTATGGGATGACAGGACTTTAAACAAAAATGGTTTATTATACATCACAGTATAATCACAAATGCTGGTCATGTTGAGATCTCCACTGTTTTTAATTTGCATTCACTGGAGATTGTGTACACAGAGCATCCATCTACTTCTAACAGTTTACACAGTTCAATATGCAATACGTTACACGGTCCACTATATCTTTATACCTACACGGATGGCCTGTAGTTTAACAGGATGTAAGGGAACTCTTAATTAGAGTATTGTATTTTTTAAACAATCTTCCTTCAAAAACAACCGCCACAGTCAATGGCAGTAACAAGCAAGAGAATGCTTTCCTCAGTACAATCATGTCCCCTAAACTAAATACAGCCTTGTGTGGACTTGTGTGTCCCAAATTGTATGTGCCCACGACCCACTTATTGGCAAGCACATATCCTAAAATCCCCATCCTCATTAAAATGAAAATTTAAATTTAAATTTAAATTCAGCCTGATGTATTCAATAATGGAAACAATGGTTTTAACATATATTATTCCACGGACCAAACACCTTAAACAGAGTTACAGAAGTTCAGTGCTGATTCACAATAATGCGACTGGTATGTGTATATAAATACACTACCCGTAGACTAGGAATGTACTTTAATAAATATGTTTTTAGTTCTACCAGTCTTCTGATCATCCAACTGAACCATTTGACTTGCGCAATTGAAAACCTAGGCAATATGCTGGTGTTTTAGTAGCCTAGTTTAGAATGCGGTGTAGCCCATCTGTGTTAGCCAGAAACACCAAGATGCTGTCTCCAACAAAGGCTGGATTTTACCTGCACTGTAAGCAATTAAATGCTCTGTTTATTAATTGAAGTCTCGCAGCATGTGCAGTGAGCTATTTTTTCATGTGCGACCCTTGACCCCCCCCCCCCCCCTTAAACTGTGTTAGTACTCACCTAATGATTGAGCCCGGACCAACGGTTTGGGAGCCACTGCTACACACACCAGTGAGTACTGCATTAGCATGGGTGTAGCCAATGCGCAGCCATGGAATCTCTTGTTTGGATAATGCAGAGACAGGGGAACGGCGCTGGAATGTGTCGTTATTGTTGTGGATTTGGAAATCGTAATCCTGCGCACTCGCGCCCTTTGTGTGTTGCTTTTGACCCTCATCTCTGGAATGAATGGGGCCACGAGACAGCTCTACCTTGCACTGCTTTTGTTTTGCAATTTCTTTGGCGGTATATTTCATCACCAGCATGCACAAACAGTGATGAAAGTGGAAATGTGTTTCAACTCAGTGCCTTAATAGCCAGTTGTATGTCAACAGTATGACAATAAAGTTATTTTAAAAATATATTAAATAAAGCACAAGTGGCTTTTTTGCTTTCAGTTCAGTACTTTTTGTATTGAACTTCATCATCCATATTAAAGGGAAGGAGAAGATTTATAAAATGGAATTTTCTTTAGAGGCATTATGAAATTTACTTTTACATTTTAAAAAATTGTGGTTGAGATTGCTGTCATGTTACCTCAATAATGGTGGTATTGCATTTAATGTGATTTTTTTTTTTATTTGCTTGGAAATGGGCTGAAACAGTGGCTTGCGGCATTGTTTACCTCAGCGATCTCACACTGCAGTGCAGGAAGGCTGCATTGTCTGCAGGCTTCAGGGGCTTCCTCTCAGTAAGCACTTAAGTGCTGAAGCACACCATAAATCAGCAGACACGATGACTCCTTGCTCTAGGATGTTCTTTGGATTTGAATATATCTTTGTTTAAAGTGTATGACTCAAACGTCATGCAACAGATTCTATTTACTATTATGGAATGACCAGAGACTCATGCCAAGGAGCGGTGGTCGCTTTAAAAAAAAGGTTACACAGACACACTGATGCCCTGACCTGAGGTTAAAGAGTACATTACACAGTCTGCCTGAGCCACTATAAAGTATGATTCCCTGATTTTATTCATGATTGGTTAGGGTGAATGTATGGTGTAGTTATTAGACAATGGAACTTTACAATGAGAAGCTTGTGGGTATACTGCAATTCCCATTCAGGGCACTACAATTGAACCAGCTATTTAAGTCGATAAATATCCAGCACAATGGAATAAGACCAGCCGAATGAGTACAGAAAGTGGATTTACAATTGAAGCGATTGCAGGTTCAAACCTCAGGTGGGGCACTGCCGTCATACACTTGAGCCTGATAACTTGTTCGACCTGCTTCAGTAAATATTAGTTGTGTAAATTAATACTATTTCACGTGCTATGTGAGTGAATGCAGTTGTGTGCTTAGCAGTGCTGTGGATAAATGTGTTCACTTAGCAAATGAATAATATGAAAAATAAATGAAGTTGTACATTCAAAAGTGCCAACCAGGCAAAAACATAACTTACATTATAACTGTCTATATCCTGTTCTCAAAGTAACCCTCCCATTTGCCTTTATAAAGCAGAGAAGGTGAGCAGTTTTCAAACTCCATTGGTACAATAATGCAAGGGTGCCTTTCCATGTGTGAGGTGGCAGTTGAAACGATGGCAGTGAGTAGATTAGGTCAGTGGTGCTTATCTCCTCCTTGGCATGCAATTGCACCAGTTGTAAATGGATTAGCCGGGCACAGTGCCCACTGGTGAGTGGTTACATACCATGGAAGACCGTCATTGCTCGTGCCACAGCACGCCCCCAGGAGTCTGGCCCATTGTGTTTAAACATCACAGCATTACGTTAATCCAAAAATCTGGTTTAGTTGTATTAAATTACACTGAACTGAAATAAACTTGACATTTATCATACTTAACTTAATGTCTTGTTTTCATGGAAAAACAAGTTAATAGCAAACGCACATTGAAAGGGTATGAGTCACAGCCTTACTTGTTTTTTTTTGTTGTTTTTTTTACCAATCCCAGCTCTTTTCCCTCAAATGTGATAAATATATGCCCGTGTTGAAGAAAGCAATTCAGAGTACTTTTGTAAATTAGTGACACCGGAGAACTTTTACAGGTTCGCTCTGCAATGCCCCAGTGCCTGGAATTAACAAGCACCAGTTACAGATCACAGCACTAACTGAATTTGATAGTTCGAGTTGCTTTATAACCATAAAAGCCCACTCTCATTTAGACCTATTCCTCGAATATAAAAGTATTTTCAAATTAGCTAATAAGACCAAGCCTTAATGAACAAATTCTCAGAGATCAAAGGCGATGAAAAGAAAAAAACCTTGTTGGAATTGCTAAAAGGCTCATTGTAATGTTAACCCAGAGTTGGCATTTTAGTTTATTTAGAGTTTTCCCAGTGCATTTTGACTTCAGGTCCCTCCAGTGGTCTCCAAAAATATCATGCATGAATCCAGATTTGTTACAGCAGTGTTTAAGACAAAATTAACAGAAGTTAAAAGAATGAAAACATTTTTCCCACTAGTATAAAATTTCTGCATATTCTCTTTCTGGAAACTTTCTTAAATAAAAAAAAAATAAACCTTTCTTTATTGCTTAGATTTACCCTGAGATTCAAATACCTGAGCCTGTTTACTGATATATCCAGTAAAACCAGACTAGGCACAAACCTTTTCTGCAGGTTGCTGTGTCTCAGTAACGTAAACAAAGTAGACTTTATTGAGATACGGGGCAGGTTAATCCACAGGGTCTGACTGAACTAGATATGTCCTTAAACAATAAGTGTGGTCAACTGAATCTGGCCCTTAATTGCATCAGGCATTTTAACAAAGGAATTAATTTGGCCTTAGCCACTGTCTTGTGTATCTTCTCAAAACAAAGAAGAAAAAAACCCCACAACACCTTCAACATCAGATGTGTGTTCAAAGCTAGAAATATAATCGATGTGTCAGCAGACCATTGTTCATTACACTCTGAAACACAGGTCTCTTCTAAATTTTAATTCCAAGCATCTAAAATTTGTCTTTGATTCATGTAGTGGGCACCCTCATCTGCCTGCAGCATGAAAAAATATTGATTTTGAAATCCAAATACATCAACAAACAAATAAATACTGTAAATACATAAATAAAATAATTAATAAATATGAGACCTAAACCTGCATGATATATTGTCTTTTTCAACATGGCGATGAGGGCTTTGGGAGTTAGGATTCATTATGTCTGGATATTCACAAAATAATATCATATGCTCTTGTGTAGTTATTATTTGATTATTTATCAAACTATGTCTGGCTGATAGGTGCGTGGTCTTGAGTGGTAACACTAGAAAAGTGAAACCCTAACTAATGCAATGGTGGGCAAGAAAAAGCCAATGGAATCACAACCCCCCATAAATTATGAAAGGTGGAGGAAAATGCAAAACTTTCCCTCTGCTGTTTTTCCTAAGTCAAAGGATGAGGTTTGTTGTTGGAATTTGTTGCAGGGGCTTTCTCTGGCATATTGTGAAGTGACTCACGGCTGCCAGTTCCATATTTCTCCATGTAATCTGGCTGAAATGCTCTGTATAACATGTAAACCTTTATGCTGAAAATTCTCTGAGTATTTCAATGTCAATTTTCCTTTTTTTGACTGTTAGTGGAGATAATTGTGATTATTATACTATGGTCAATTCTGTTCTATTTTATTTGCATAATTATTGTTTACTACTTTTTGTGTATATGTGCAAGGACTAGTTACTTTTTTTGACAGTCATGCATAAATATATACCTTCAATTGACAGAAGTCTGGTTAAATATGATTAATGCCTGCATATGCCATGCTGGATGACAGAAAAAATTGTTTGTTTTACATTAGCGTGAAGCCCAGAGCTCAGGGCACATTGTTATCTTATAAGAAAGGGTATGTAGGAGTTGTATTACTTACACTGTCACTCCAAATAAGGCCTCTCAGCTGAGGGCTGCATCATCCGTGAATACCTACGGCTTCCACTGAAGCACATTTTTCTTTATGATTCCTGCCCCGCCTCTTAAGACGGGAAAGGCTGATTCTGAGGAGGCCGCTGGTAAACAAGGCAGTGATCCTTCATAAGGGGGATTTGCTGCCTTTACAGGGCATGTCGGGGCTTTCTGGCTGAAGCTCTGAGATTATTCAGGAGGCCTCATGTTCAAGTCAAAGTTTAGCAGGGAGGGTGGGGGGTTGACTCTGTAAACTCTGGTGAACCTCATGGTTTAGTGTTAGGTCCCATAGTGTTTTACAGCTGTATTTTCTTTGCTTGTTTATTTATCTATATTTATTTAGGATATTTTTGTGACAAATACAATTTAAAATTGATACAATAAAAAACAAGTGAATGAAAAAAGAGATTAATTACATTTTCAAATGAAAATATATTCTGACATGAATATAGGCTTAACACAGGCATGCTTTCCCCTGACAGCTTTCACACTGGCAGCATTGATGAGTGCAGTAAACTCCCATTGCCTGACTCCCTGTCTTGCCTTAATAACTGCTTAGAAGAGGTCATGACATGGATAAAGCAAAACTTGCAGTGTCTCTGTGCTCACATGTGAGGGCAATCTTAATCTTGTAACTAACAGGCAAAGTATTCCTTCCCTTATTTACATGTACAGTGCCTGCTTATTACAAATTCACATTTAAATGTAACATTGGATGCACCTGACGTACACTGAAAAAACACCCACACTTTGTGTTGATGCAAATATCTGTATGTATGTAAAAGGATACTGTACTCTTTAGCATATGGTTAGGGCTGACCTAAGCCAAGACCGGCAAGGTATAAATGCAAATTCCCTTAAGTGGGTCAAGTAATCCTCATGACCCGAACCAGCCAAGTGTGACTGTCAATCTAAGGGGCTTTAAAAGACCAGCCCTCTTTTTCACAGTACTCACACATTCCCCCCATTTTGGAACATACTGTATGTCTTGTTTCTGTCATCCACTCTTGTTTTCTAATTTTATTCCAATGTCATTCTCTGTTCTGTTCCAGTCTATTGGCTGTCTGTGTTGTGATTTTATTTGCTTGATTATTGTGATGTCACTCTGTGTCTGGTTATTCATGAAAGGGATGACATTTAGTGACAACTGAAACCATGGCTTTTTTTAGACAAATGGGACAGTTGTTGCGCGTGTTGATTGACTTGGGGCATGGGTGCTCACCAGTGTACAGTAGACATTATTCGTGATGCTCCTAAGAAATACATTCCTGGTACAGTAACTGTATACAAGCTCCTCTCCTTGGTAAGTTTAACCGACTGACAATGGCAGTTCCTGCCCTTCAGAAGACATTTGTGATGCCAGTACTGCAGCCATGTTGCCATGACTACGCAGTGAACAGGATTAAAGTGAAAGTCAAAGCCACCTCATCCACGAGCCACCTCGTCCATTCACAGTGGGCCTGTCAATCTGACCTACCCCACAAAGGTGACCAATGATTCAGAATGAATCATGTTCATGTTCTGAGTAATGCTCAACCGCTCACAAAAAACATTTCTGCTGTCAATCAAAGATAAAGGACTTGTAACTGTTAAAGGCATATTATGCATGATTTTTTACCTAGAAAGTATTATTAAAATAATTATGCTAATTATGCTATGATGCACTAGCAATCTCTGTGCTTACACACTTTCACCAAATTTGTGCACCTTTACCTATTTTTGTTACTCAAACGTGTTCAGGACATTTCTGGGTGTGGCGCTCTTTCCTGTGTGGAGAGAGATGGGTGTAGCTACAGAGCCTGTGCTTGTTGCTAGCTAGCTAGCTGATGTAATGGCCAAGATACAGGAAAGAAAAAAGACAAGCTGACAAGGCTTGTTCAAGAACAAGAGTTAACCTTGAAATTGCTTTTCCTCAGTGGTGTCAGCTGAAGTTTGCCAAGGGGACGAAAAGTGAGTTGGCTTATTTTCTGTTGGACTGTTAAATAACGTTACCACTACCTATCCAGTTAGGGCTGCCAGACGTCCGGTTTTTAACCAGAATGTCTGGTTTTTAAATTATTTGTTCATGTCCGGTTTGGGGTCCAGACTCCCGACCAGACAATGTAATGTCTGGTCCGAGTAACTGAAGGGAGAAATTTGCCAGTAGTTTCTAATAAATTTGCTTGTTTGTGACTCAGTTGAGTAGACTACTCGGGGGTGATTTGGCAGTGTTGAAGACAGAGGAGGAGACTTATTTGATTGTGAACAGGACCACAGCAAGGCTAAAAAGTCCTGCATAGTATGCCTTTAAGAGAAACTGTTTTAAAGAAAGCGAAGACAAGGTTACAAGTCAGTGGAAGATGATAACATCACTGAATATAATTGCCTAACTAAAGTTTCGATTGAAGTCACTGTTTGATTCATCCAGCTTTGTCAGTGCTATGAAGATTACACAGGAACATGATACATTCATTTTTGGATTGAGATTAAATTGACATATCCAATTTTGTTCTTCAAGGGGTGAGGGGAATTCTTGGCCTTAAATATAGGATGGGATGTAATTATGGTCAAACTATGTACCATTTTAACATAATTTTCATTTATTATTTTTAAATAGGAACGTCAATGGATTACTATGCAGGGGCAGGGAGCCTATGCCCTGCTGTGATTGCGTGTTGTGAACTAGTGTTTGGTCTCTGTTTAGTGTATTGTATTTAGCATGAATGCCCTAGATTGTGGCTTAGCTTGGCAACAGGCAGAGTGCACACATAATAAATTGGCTCCCCAAGAGCAATTTCCTCCTGGCCAGTCACGGAGGACTTACCATGATGTTATGGGCTTTCTTAGGGCTTATTATGGATGTGGTCTGTATGTATTAAAAATATTTTTTGGTTATTGTTTAGCATAGTTAATTTGCACTAATCTTTTAGAGATATTGCATCTTTACTCACTGGTCTGGGAATGTTGTTTAGTTAAAGTTTAGTTAAAGTTTATTTTTCCTACAACATTATTTCAGGTTTTAAAAAAACATGTAATAAAAAACACTGGCTTGCTTTGCTGTTACAATAAAATATCAGATGAACTCCATAGTTTGGCCATGTTGGGCCCATGTTCATTCAGGAGTATGCATGTGTAGGGGGTCGGTAATCCCTTCTTATTTCTCCACCCAACATCTTGGGATGGCAGTTATGCAGGAGACAGCACTGAGAAACGAGGACTTTTTAGGGGGCATGAAACATGAAAGGGCAAGCTCTAAATCTTCTCAAATCATTCAGTAACCAAAAGATGTGGTTCTTGAGTTGTGAAGAGATTTAACTGAACATTCCATCAAAAATGAGGTAATGGAAACTCACACCCAGTGGTGTTCTTCTATATGCTTGAAGTATATTTACTAAAACCATTGTGGTTTACAAACCCAATATATCTGACAAAGATTCAACTGTCGGCTAAGATGGTCTGACAGTGAAGATCATCAGAACCTTGGAAGGAAGCCTACTTCTCTCATGACTAAACGGTAGTGAAACGTATATTTCAATCACATCTAACTGAAGTACCGCAGTTTTACAGTTAATCTGTTGAGGGAAAGATCTGTTGAGGAATGACATTCAGTGAAGTCTTTGGGCTGACATGTTAGTAAGTGCTGCCAGGGAGTGTATCCATAATGTCCCTGCTGCTACAGTCTAATGTGGAATAACATCCGAATGTCTGCATAAATCACCTCTGACTAATTTACACCAGTCAATACTGCAGCTTACTAGGATGGGAAAAACTTTTCAAAACAGCAGGAATCTTTGTAACTTTAGTACTGTAGCACACAGAGCAGTGAATTGTGAACCTTTTTTATACAGACAAAAAATAAAAAGTAACTTAATCCGGTGGGAGATGAGAGACAGGGATTGAATTATTTCTATGGTATGGCAGCCCTGAAAGACCTATTCGATCAAAGACAGAGATTTAGCGAATGGCGAATAATATCAAAATGCATTATTGAAGTAGGAGACAAGAGAGGAGATGAAGTGGATTTGTATCATAACTGGGGCGCAGAGCTAATCACATTTTGGGACACGAGTAACCTGACCCTCCCTCTTTTATTGGGCCTGCATTTGTTTGAATTCAAGGCGGGGACAGAACAATAAAGCCAATCGAGAAATGTGAGCAGTCCATGACTGATAGTAATTACTTGCTGTCTACGCAATTAATAATTCAATGTAATTTCAGATACACCATTTTCCAGAAAGCTTAAGGCTGGACTCTGCAAACTGTACATAGGCTACATACCTTCCATGGAAAATGCTAACAATGCCAGAGGAAAAAGTAATAAAGTTTGAAATAAGATAGTGAGAGAGGAAACAAGTATATTTTCCTCATTTGTTTTCAACAGACCCTTTACATTTAAAAGATACAAGTTGATGTAAAATGAAAAGAAGAGTGATACACCGAGAGAAGTGCAGTACTGGCATTGTCACTGCCAATAGATGTACTCTACAGCACAGTTTGTCAAGAGAGATCTCCAGCAAAGATGCTTGGGAGGTACTGAGCAGTCAAGTAGGTAATTTCCTTTTCAGGATCACAATGGCATTGTATGGGTGGGAGGTTACGGAAAGTTCAGATCGCAATTTGTCAAAACTGGGTATTAAAGGCTCCCTTTGCTTCAAAAATAATGGCAAACAGAGCAGACAAAGGAAACATGAAACTTCTTGTCTCTGTGCTCTCGAAGGAATAAAGGGGAAAAAAATAAGTCAAAACAAAAGGAAATAAACAATAAAAATAAATCACAGACATGTCAGAAGGAGCTGGGGTCTGTGTTGATTTCCAACAGATTTTCAGGAAGAATCTTTGCGCTAACTTCCAAATTTCATAAGTTTACACCTCTAATAATTATTTTAGTAATTTTCACATACTTCCAAGGAAGGTGTTCAGTGATTTACATAACATAGATGCAATTTGAATATGTTTTGACCTTGCAAATTTGCAGCAGTGTTACTCAGATAGCAAGCAGGGTGCGTGCATGCCGTTTACAATTCTGAATAGATTAAATATTTATAACTCATCCTCATAGACTGCTCTTGTATTTCACTGTGATTAACAGAATCTCATCAGTTAAAGTTTTCAGAAGGTATTGCTAACGCTAACAAGCTGGTTGTGTTGAATTCCAGCCTGCTGAAATATAGGGAATGTCACCGATCACAACAATAATGATCTAAAAAAAATAATTGAGAAAAACTAGTAATGTCAGCGGTGCCAAAATTCACACCGGTGATTAAGATAAATACATCTGCGTTCAAAATGTCGATGTGCACTGGTATGCCCTGGGAACAATATACATCATGAACGTGCGGTTGTATTAATCAGAATTAGAGTCTGTTATTGTGGTGTACAAAGGTGTTCCATCACTGCAACAGCTATAATCAAGCTTTGTTGCCAAAGGGTAGAATTACTGTTGGTTTTGGTCTCTGAGGAACAGCTGCAAAAGCACGCATAGTGTTTATGTGGAAAGACCAGAATGCAAGGAAACTGACCTGCTGCTTAGACAATTATATATTTTACCTAAAATGACAGATTATTAGATGACCTGAAAAGAAAGAGTAATATAGCACATTCATTGCAGGGGGAAAATGTCTACTTTTTATAGTATCAGCATTCAAAAAATATCCCCCCTCCATACTTTAATTCTCTGTTGTAAAAGTAAAGGTCCAGTGTTATAAAACACAATTTAAGAAAGTTATATATTATATTGTAGTTGGAGTTACCATGACAGGTATGAGTTTGGCTGTAGGTTAAATTAGCTTTTGGAGAAGGTTTTCAAAAAAGTTTATACACTCTTACAAAAACAGTGATTTTAAAAACAAAGAGATTTCTTTTAAATAGTGATGTCTATCTCTCTCTCCACTTAAACATGCGTGTTATGCACACACACATTAAAAATGTGCTTCAATAGATGACCTTTATTTAGATACTTAAATCGAAACATAAATTGAGTATTATTAAAAATGAAAGTGAAGTATCCCAAATTCAAGATTCACCCTCTTTTTTTTACTTTTGGGGAGACTCATTTTCCCCTTACCTCATGCTTTCCTTTTTAAGTTTAAGTTTATTTAAAAACAGACAGGCACAATGCACTTTTATATACCTAATTTAAAATGTACCACATTTAGCCATTATGTCTAATTTTTATCTGTAGTCCCTAGGCAGGTTGATGGAAAAACATAAAGAACAAGTCCCCAGCAAGCACACAGCATGGATTTTGCATGGATTGTTAAAAAAGAGCAGTGAGTGCCTATTCTTTCATTGGCAGAGATTGCATTTGGAGTCAGCAGGCATACATCATCATGAACTCAGAAGACTCATATTCATATTTTGATCTCTTAAGAGGGCACTGTATGTGCTGAACCGGTGAATCAATCAAAGACATTTATCGCTCTGTTTTTGTGTAAGATTTTTCATCTAACAAAATAGTTGACATTTTGTTAGCTGGCTTGGTACTTAATTAACACACAAACAATGCAACATAAGTACAAAAACAGCCTTACGAGGCAGGTTATATCACTCACTCCAAAATGATCTCAGTCAACTGCTATTTTAAATTTATCTACCAGTAATGACTCTTAGAAACAAGACACTTGAGTATACGAGATAATTTTTGCACTCTGAAAAGTGGTAGCAGTAGAGAATGTTATGGAATAAGGCCAAATAAAAAGGAGACAACAGATGTTTTTTTTTTTTGAAAAAATTGTAAAAAAAAAAGAAGAAAAAAATAGAATAAAATCAGTGTTTCCTTATTAATTGGCAGAAGAGTAGGAAGCACCGATGAGACATTTACTGACTTTGTGCACAGAGGCTGATGCGTAGATATCTACACACACTGTAACCCTCCTCTCAGTGCGAAACACAGGGATAGAAAGGGCTGGCTGCTTCAGTGGACCTCTCATTCTCTCACTCGGCCCTTTGCCTTTTCTTTTGCTGTGTAACCCAAGATGTCCGCCAGTGTGCCACATTGATGGGGGCCATAGAGTGGTAGTGAGGGGGTGTAACCCAAGATGTCCGCCAGTGTGCCACATTGATGGGGGCCGTAGGGTGGTAGTGAGGGGGTGTAACCCAAGATGTCCGCCAGTGTGCCACATTGATGGGGGCCGTAGAGTGGTAGTGAGGGGGTGTAACCCAAGATGTCTGCCAGTGTGCCACATTGATGGGGGGCATAGGGTGGTAGTGAGAGAGTGGGGGACTGTGGTAACTCTCAAAAAAGATTCTTCTGCTTCTGGTTCCCATTTTCTTAACATCGCTGTCATTTAAATGAGTTTTAATTAGATTTTTTTTTCCAAAAACTGTATGATTTTAAAATGGGCGGTACAGTCGGTGGTAGCATAACATATTTAAAGGGTGTCCAGTTTTTCTTTGAGGGTCCTCAGGCATGGGTTAACCACCACATGCAAGTAAGGAAGAATCGGCTGTAATGGAATTGCAGATTTTTTTAAATGTTCTCTTGTTTTTGTAATTTTTATTGGTCAGAATTTTAATCTCAAACTCTAGTCTAATTATGCCCAGGTCCTGCCAGACTGAGTGGTTGAGTAATCCATGAGTATAATATGCAAAATATAAAAACAAAACAAACAAAAATTAATTTCAAAGTGACTCCTCGATATGGAATCTCCTCCAAAGTGCCAACTGAGTTTGCCACACTTTTTTTGAATTAATTATTCACACCTAACCACATTACAGTTACTCTTAGGGTAATGACAAACATTTTAGTGTTCTGATATCAGCCTGCTTAAAGCAGTTGTATGTTAAATTAAATTATATGAATTGGCAGGTGGTGCTGGTCTTAAATCTTTGACTGTTGACACTGTGACTACTTAAAGAATTCATTTTTGTTTTGGAGTACTTTCACCATCAAAATTCCAGGGAGTTCTTTCATCTTTTCCGATGGCCACATAGTCACAGAAGAAGATACGGTATTTTGAGTGATCTTTTCAGTAGAAATGAAGTGATATCTCCAGGAAATGTATGCATGAAAGAGGCAGAAAAGCATTTTAACATGGCTGTTAAGCCAAACAATGTTATCAGTGCAATTTTAAGCATATTTAAGTTTTTAAATGATTACAGTACCGCAAGTTACAGCTGAAGGAATGTGTAAATAAGCAGACTAGCAGCACTATCTTTCTCTTTTGCATCTCCATACAAAGTCTGGCATCCGGCAAAGGTAAACAGTTCAGTACTTCAGGTCAATACCCCACTTCAGTAAGAGTTTACTGAAGTTCACTTAGGTATCTGTCACGAGCATATTACGACATGTATGTGCATACGATTCAGAGTAGTAGTTAACACTGTTTGTGCACTGAAGTGCTGCAAATGAACATCCTGTTTAAAAGTGCATCATTCACATCAGGAACATAGGAGAAATGTATACCTATGAAAGTAAAAGCCTTTTTCATAATTGCATTTTGTTTGTACATAATATTGACAGAGGGACCATAAATGAGTGTAGAACTGGATCACTCACTTAAACTTAATAGTCTTGTGACAAACATGGCTCTGCAATCTACCTGAGAACCTGAAGGAAAAGGGAAATTCAAAGAGAACGGAAATGTGCAAAGATCATTCCAGAATAAATAGGCTTTAAAAGTCTGTAAAGGACTCTAAAATAAATAAAAAAACAACAACTGTACACTCTTGAGGGTTATGTTGATGGAGAGAGACATTAAAAGATTCAAGCATTTCCCTCTCCATAGATGAGAAGAGGTCATATTCCTTTTTGTATGACATATGAATCAGATATTTATTGTGCACTGAGCATGATAACGTTGCTTTGTTCAGGTCCAGGCGATATCACATTCCTGAAGTGATTATTCCGTTTTTCAACTTGTTGGACAAATCTGGTTTTCAAAGCCTTGTTAAAAAGCAAGAATGCATTGGTGAGCTCAGGAGTAGCAAATAGCCCACAGAAGAACACTGTAGTGGATGACCCAAATAATATATTCAAGCATGAAGAAAAACCCCATTTTCTATTGATCATGAACACTCTCCAGGATGTAGGCATAGATGTTTCAAAGACTACCCTAAAGAGAAAACTACACCAGCATAAACTCAGAGGGTTCATGGCAAAATGCCAGCCACTGGTAAGCTTCAAGAACAGAATGGCCTGTTTAAAGTTTCCTAGACTGAAGCAGTCTTATGGACAGATGAGATAAGTAGAACTTGTACCAAAGTGATGGACAGAGGAAAGTGTGGATGAAGAAAGGAGCTGCTCATGTTGCAAAGCATACCACCTCATATGTGAAACGAGTAGTGGTTAACACTGTGTATGTGCACTGAAGTGCTGGAAATGAGCACAGTTCAGTGCATCTGTTTAAAAGTAATCCCAGCACACCATTCACAGCAGGAACAACATGAGATAGGTATAACTATGAAAATAAAGGCCTTTTTAATATTTGCATTTTGTTTGTACATGATATTGACAAGATGGACTCAGGATGTAAAGCCATAAATTGGGGCTGAACAGGATCACTTAAACGTAACACTCTTGTGACAAACATGGCTCAGCAATCTACCTGAGAACCTTAAGGAAAAGGGAAATTCAAAGAGGACAAAAATGTGCAAAGATCATTCCCGAATAAATAAGCTTTAAAAGTCTGCGAAGGACTCTAAAATGAAAATACGAAAACTGTTCACTCTTAAGGGTTATGTTGATGGAGGGGGAAATAAAAAAGATCTGAGGATTTTAAAATGAAAGGGGGTCATATTCCTTTTTGTGTGACATATGAATCAGATATTTGTCAGATATTGTGCACTGAGGATGATTACTCTGCTGCTTTCAGGTGAAAGCGATATTACATTCCTGAAGCCATTATTCAATTTTTCAACTTGTTGGACAACGTTTGTTTTCAAAGCCTGGGGGAGCCTGTCAGACCTAAGGTTGTCATGTGCCTTACACATAAAAGAAACACTGCTTTTTCCTGTTACAAAAATTATAAAACATTCCATTATGTACAATATATTCATATTTTTCTCTCATAAATTAGGTTCTCTGTAGAAATAAAATAAACACCCCTCCTCATGAGCGTTGAAAGTCTTGTAAACAGCCGGGGTAGGAATCATAGCCCCCCCCCCCCCCAACCGGTTCCCATCCTAAAGCACAAAAGGACGGTCATACATTTGAGATCTCCATTAGCTTCCTGTCAACATCCTGAAACTCAGGGTTCACCTCCTTTTTCCTGGGCACCTTGCTGTGTTTGTGCATTTTCACCTTGCAGCAGATGTAGGTGGTAAGCAGGACCACCAGCAGCAGAAGGCCCAGGCTGGTGGCCGAGAGCGCCATTACCATGAGTCGGCATGGGAACACCTCATCCTTCCCAGGGCCTTCTGTCCGTCTGCCCAGTGGGGCCTCCTCAATCTCTATCTCATCCTCCCTCATCAGCAGGCTCTGGATGTAGCTCTCATTACTGATCGTCTCATTGACAAACAGGTTGACCAGGACCATGGAGTGGAGAGGCTCAGGCTGGCCATGGTCACTGACCTTGACTAGGAGGCTATAGAGGCCCCTGTCATTGAGTGTCTTCCTCAGCGTAATGTTGCCCGTGTCAGGGTCGATGTCAAAGGATCCTGGCTCCCCACCCTTCCTCTTGATGATGCTGTAGGCTATGACGGCGTTCATGCCCGTGTCCTTGTCTACTGCATACACCTCAGTTATGGCTGTTCCGGGCTGAGTGCTGGGTAGGACCAGCATGTACGATTGGTTTGACTGTGGGAACAGGACTAAGGGTGGGTTGTCGTTCACGTCCAGGAGCAGGACGGTCACCATGGTGATGCAGGAGAGTGAAGGCTCGCCCCCATCCACAGCCTCAATCCACAGGAAGTAGGTGCCCTGTTGCTCTCGGTCCAGGGGCATCTTGGCTCTCAGGGCACCCTTCCCTGTGTCGATGATGAAGATGTCACTGCCATTGATGATAGACAGTGCCACCCAGCCATTCTTTCCTGAGTCCGCATCGGTGACTGAAAGGACGCCAATCTCACCGAACCCGGGGAAGTTCTCTGGCACAAAGAAGGTGAAGTCCTTGTTGATGAAGCGAGGGCTGTTGTCATTGCGGTCCACCACAGTTATAATGACTGTGGCAGCGGTCTCCTGGCGTGGTGACCCACGGTCCAGTGCCCGGACTGTGAATCGGTACTTTTCCTGCTCCTCCCGGTCCAGAGACGTGGACACAGTCAGGACGCCTGTTTCCCGGTCCAAGCTGAAGATGGACGGTGCGTCAGAGCCCAGCAGGTAGATCACCTCACCCCGGATTCCGCTGTCCTCGTCCGTGGCATGCAGCTTTGCCAGGAATGTGTTTGGTGAGTTGTTCTCCTCCACAAACAAATCCAACTGAGCTTGCTTGAAGATGGGTGCATTGTCGTTCTCGTCTGTCACCTGGATCCTGATGAAGGTCTTGATGACCATACCGTGGCTGTTCCTAGCCACAATGGTCAGCTCATACTCCTGCCTCTGCTCGTAGTCCAGCACCTCGGTGGTCTCTAGCAGGTACTCATCTGTAAATAGCTTGTAAGGGGCCAGCCTGAAAGGCCCCTCCCCTTCAAGGTGACACTCCACCTTTTGTCGCTGCTCTGCCCCATTCTTCACCGTGAAAAAGGCAATGGGGGAAGACGCCGACTCTGACTCCTTCAGCCACACCACACCGTCCTTCTCCAAGGCGATGTATCGAGGAATCACTGCTGGTGGGCCAGACGACAATTTCACAATGCGTACCATCACCATGGCGACGGCGGGTATGCAGGCAGGCCCGTTGGCCAGGATGGTCAGCTTATAGAATTTGGCCGTGCTGCCGTCGATCTTGCCGGACAGCTTGATGACCCCGGTGACCTTGTCCAAGTGAAACAAGGCCCTGACGTCCCGGGGGACCCGCTCGCTGTAGGCGTAGGTGATCTGGGCATTAGCGCCGAGGTCGGGGTCGTGGGCGTGGAGGTGTGCCAGGTGCGAGCCTTTGGTTGTGTTCTCATACAGCGTGACGTTGACCTGCTTCTCCTGGAACTGAGGGCAGTTGTCGTTGACGTCAGTCACAACAATCCTGAGCGTGGCTGTCCCCAGGAGGGGGGGCGTCCCGCCATCCTCTGCAATGATGCTGGTCTCATACGCGTCTGTGGTCTCTCGGTCCAGGGGGCCTGTCACAATGAGGATGGGGGTCAGCTCCCCGCCCTCGCTCTCCTCCACATCCAAGGTGAACACCTCAAAGTCGTTGACCACCCAGTAGGTCTGGACCCCATTAATCCCGGCGTCGGGGTCGACCGCTGACTGCTCTAGTGCGAACCTGGAGTTTACCGGGGCATTCTCTGGGACAAAGAGCTGGATCTCGTCTGATAGGAAGCTGGGCCTGTTGTCATTCACGTCCTCCACCAAAATCCTGACTTTGACCAGCTGGAAGTATTGCTGGGGCAGGATGAAGATGTCCAAGGACAGGGAACAGTCTCGTGGCCCCTGGTTGCCCTGGCACAGAGTCTCCCTGTCTATTGCATTGGCAGATGTGTAGAGCTCACCCGTGGTGTCATTTAGGTTCACATACTGCTGGCTAATCTTTAAAGCCTGATTGAATAAAAGAGGAGGATCAACAGAGAAATCCAACTGTAAGTCTGCACCAATGGCTCCTATGAAGGTTCCCCTGGGTAATCCTTCTCTGATTTTGTAGATCAGTTCCTTCGCCTGACTTGTAAAGCAGGAGAGAGGGCTAATGAGAGGCAGGAGAATGCAGAATCCCTGAAAAGAGAAATAAAAATTTGTATATAACAAAAGAAATAATAATAGTAATGCCAGCAATGATAATAATGCGAGTCATCAAATAATTAGCATATTATTATCTTATAGCAATGACAGAAATAATCATAACACTACTGAAACTTTTACAAGTAATTATTGTCTTGTAATATAAAGGATGCAGTTAGAAAAATTGCCAAAGTGTGAGACTTCTGTCATCAACAGCAGAACAGGCTAGATTATTACATTTTTATCATTTTTGCAATAAATATTTTCAAACAAGATTAGAGTAAAGAAGTCCAGATTTGTCTTTTAAACTGTAAAAAATAACTCATCAAGCTTTTCAAAAACTGAGGTGAGTAAAATATTCCTAACAAAGATGGGGAATGACCAGTTACTTTGAAATCAATACAACTGAGCACAATAAATGCTCAGTTAACACTGAGCACACACTTACGCACACACACGCGCACGCACGCAAGCACACACACACACACCTTGTAAAGTCCCAGCTGCCTCCCCTCTTCACACCACTTACCCATAATTTTCCCCGTAAGATGTGGCGCTGATCGCTGGGCATATTTCCGCACAACAGCGTTCGTACTCCAGCACGAAGAAATGGAGAAATTTTTTTACCACTGATACATTTTCTCCCCCCGCTGATCAGCCAGACCTCCCTTGATGGCTTTGCTCTCACAGTGTGAAAGGCAGAAGTCATTCATCTGCTCTCAGACTTTGGACACACCTCCCATATGCAAATTACTTCTCAAAGTCAGCCAACCGGATTGTGAGTGCTGCTGGCTCTCCGGGACTCTGCCTTTTACCCTATGTATGCTGGATGGCTCAGTGTGATTTTTTTTGTTGGTGTGGATCAAAACTGCAGATGCGCTCAACTTATGCATGATCCAAATTTACATAAGCTGACCCACAGAATGTAAGGACTGGAAAGTCTGTGCTTTTCTGTGGAGGAGGTTATTGAGGACATTCTGCTGAAGATGAAGAGAGACAGTTGATTGCACACTGCACCCTCAATAGTTTTAGATAAACATGAGAGGAGTGAGACAGGTCAGTAATGTGTACATTGACTGGGTTCAGAGAGGGGTTTTCTTTGGAAATGAGTTACACAGACTTTCTTAAGAGCAATGAGGACAGTGCTGTTGAAAGAGAGCAGTTTATTAGAGAGGAGGAGAGTGGTGAGCAGTTTGGATGTGCTATTAAAACATTTTTTAAAAAACAACAACACAATCATTATTATTTAAGACAAGCTGTTAATTGCTGGTTGTCAGCAGTGTACTGTGATGATGGTAATAAAAATGGTGAATTGCTTTTGTAGTCAGCCTTTCATCTTAATTTGGTTTACAGGAATATGTAGCACCCACGTGTGCTGTGTTGTGATTTATGATACACTGTGTGGTAAACTACAATGTAGACCTCAGTCTATACAGAAAAACATGTACCTTCAGCTCGTTAGAGTTATTAAAGTGGATTTTGACAGACCTCTCTTGATCTGTGCTACTGTCCATTTTCCAACTGATCTTGCATCCTCAAAATACCCCTCATTTCTTTAAATTACAGTAATTTTGAATATGTTAATAATTTGAATTTGCAACAGAGGACTTTATTGCAAACATTTAGTATAAAATTTGAAAATCATTGATAATAAATTAGAAATAATTGATAAAGATAGAAGGATTATGAGCTCAGAAAAAGTCCATCTGTAATGCAATACAATCACTTTCATTAGGTAGGACCATCCATGCTCATGTTACACAGAGACTACCAGTACCAGACAACCCCAGTGAGCATCTACCTAGTAGTGCCTTAAAAAAGGCCATCTGCGGATGTTTTATTATGTCCACACTGGCTATAAAGACATAGATAGCAGGGCTTCACTGGGTCAGTCGAAACCCTCAGTGTAAACACAGGCTTGATTATGCAAGAGACAGAGAACAAAACAAGCAGATGCAGGGGCAAAGGGAAGCCCTGCACGTCAGGATTTTATATCAGTGCATCACTGGGAGTGCTACAGCCACTTTATTAAAGAACAATATGCACGGCAGTGAAAAGCAGTATTATACAGTGCTTTTCTCTTTTCTTTTGTCCTACAAATTTCAAGATAATAAATTCAGTGGAAATGAAAATCTTGTCACATTTAAGACATTTGCAAAATAGTTACAGTATTTTCAATACTGGTTAAATATACCCATTTAGCGCCTCATTTTACTCCTGCCATCGAAAAGCTCGTTTCTGAGATATTATGCACGATTAATATTGGTGGACCATATAGGGGGTCAATTCTGTCGATATGCCCATCGATTGTGATACAAAATGCAGCACAACACGTGTGCTGGCTAGTTATCCTGGGATTGCTCAAAGCAGTGCTATTCATGCTTACCCTGGGAGAGCGGGAGCTTTTGGTCACGCCCTCATCTTCCCCTTTGAACTCATTCCTGGGGTAGTCCCTGAATCATTACACTCCACACCACATATGCTAGTATCTTTAAATCTGATTTTGACATGCCTTTTTTAATATCTGCCCTGGTGTTTGCCAACTGCGTGTCCTTAAAACCAGACCCACGAGGTCGTCGTTTCCAGGAAGCTCTAGGTAAACAATTTGATTGACAGACGAGCACTACAGAACTTGGCTTCAAACAGCTCCTGTTTTTTTGTTTTTTTTTTAAAAGAAAAACCCGAACATGTCTCAGTTTCCTGTGATTAATGAGGTGTGTGGGGCGGTTGCATTACATTTTTATGATATCCATCTACCAAGGTCTGTATTTTACATTCCTTTTGTCTCTAATGAGCGACACACAACCACAGGATCCCAGGCTTAGCAAGTGCAGTAAGTGAGAAAGTCTTTGTGCTCCGTCCAATAGTATTTCAATATAACAGTGTAAACTTGTGTACCGAATGATGTATTGCCTTTAATAATCGGTTTGTTCACAAAATAATACATGATTGTCAGGCGAAACTACACCAGTTAACTTTGTTCTACATCCAGGTGAAACAAGATCACTAAATGCTACATGATTATTACTGTTAGCACAAAGTCATATGAATATTAGTTTACTTTAACTTCTATCTACCTGCTATAAAAAAATGAATACAATGAAGTACTAAGATCTATACACCAAAATTTTTGCTATATCCCAGCAACCTATTTGTGTTTTGAACCACTTCAGCATAATATTTAGAGTCATATTTTTCGACTTGCACACTCTAATTTGTACTTCCTTCATGAATGATTGAAGTCACTCCTAAATGTTTTAGTTTACCAAAGTGTGCGGTTTACCTCAATTTCTTACAAATTTGTTACAAAACATAATGAGCAGCAAATGTCGCTACACAGACTTCATTTCCCATAAGCCCCCTCTTTATGTGCAGACCCTTTTATGCATGCAATGCACCGATGTCCAATCAACCAGTTGGTGTTACCTGATAGTGCTGAAACATGGACCCCTAACTGACTGAACCCTCCTATACTCTGGGAGACACAATCGTCAATTGCTCATTGCCCTATGGAGCTACCGGCCACAGTTGGCACTGGAACACTCTGGATTCGATCCAAAGCCATGAGGCTCATTCATTTTAGTCACATTTTAAACTCTTCTGTAAGGAATATAAATGACTATAACACAAGATTGCATGAAGGTACAAAATCCTTTTTACATTCGATAAGTCCTGTTTATAATGATTATGGCCTGTCACATTTTCCCGGTAAATAGTCTCTCATTATTAATATCTTTCTTTCTTGGCCAACTTTTTTGATGTTCTTATGGAGCACAGTGTGGTAGAAACCATAGCATCCAGATGTCCTGTAGAAATTCCTACACCAAGACCCCAGTCATTTTCCCCCACTGATTTAATCTGGTTATTTTTGTAAAGATTTAGCCCATTCCAGCAATTTCCTGGATTTTCCTCTGCAGAGGGCAGACCCCTTCTCATTGCTTTTTAGTTCCATTCTTTCTCACCAATTTTACCCACAAGTCCCATCTCAATACATGGTAAAAAATGAAATAATATCAGCCTCACTTGTTTTTACGCACTTGCTATCTCCTCTTGTAATATCAGAATGAACAGTGAAAAACGAGTTCTTCAGTGACCCTGACAGACATGTCCCTTCATGCGCATTGGTTACAGAATGTAACATGAATAATATACACTTCACCCATTCTTCATACCTTCCTATTGCAATAAAAATGTATGTATTTTCTGTTTCCATCAGGTTTGTGTTTGTGTAGAATAGACTTTTCAAATACCCATGGTATCTTGCTTAGTATTTCAAATACATACAAACTCCTTTTTAAATCTAAATGAAATATATTGCTGAGTTCATGTAGGTGAGATTGTTATTTTTTTTTATTCCTTGAGACATGGCAGGATGCAGTTGTCTTTACAGGATGAAACAGCCAGCAACTATAGGTTTGTTTGTAAATTAAAATTAAGAGGAAATATGATTACTGATTCAATATGATTACTGATTAATGATTCAGGCCTTAATGTTTGCATTAATTGCATGTTTATATTTAAATGGGTGTGACACTTTAAATCCTGCTGGGTCTTGTTGGAGTCAGTTGACACATTCCTACAGTATGTTGACATACAGTAGGAATCAATTTTGGAGTCAGCCTGCACTGTGAATCATTAAGTGGATGAGAGCAAATGAAGAGGAATGCTGATTGTGCAATCAGACTACTAAAACTCGGATTATATAAACGTGTGTAAATGGGATTAGAAGTAAAAAACATGATTTGAAAACTTGGAACGTGCAGATATGTCAGATGTTTCGTCTTTGGCCCTGTCAAAGTAACAAATAAGGGCTGTGTGTCACTATAGATAAGAGGGTCTGCTTGTGATTGCAATTCACTGTAATGTAATATCCTCATGATTATATCTGTTAGTTCACGTGTTGCAAAATACACCTGGGGTTTAGTCTGGAAACCATTCAGAGAAACAGCCCCATTGAAAGGTAGTGATCGCTTGATGATTTAGATCCATGCCCTACATTAATCCATCAAAGAACTGGTCTTGATTGTAAGCGTTTGCTTTATTAAGTGTCTGAGCCTCAATATTCAATATGAGCCTGAATGCTGAATCACGAGTGCCGCCAGTGCATTGTCAGCTGACTTTATTTAGCCTAATGATCCAATTATGCAGTTCTAGGTTTGGATACACCCAGAAGCTGCAGAACAGAGAGGTCTGGCTGGTGTGTGTGGTGTAATGATTTTTTAAATAATATAGCAGAGCGGTCCCTTGGCCACTACATTACATTGCATTTATTTAGCAGACGCTTTTATCCAAAGCGACCTACAAAAGTGCATATCATGGTCATTGGAACAATTACAAAACACAGGTTCGATAAGGTACAATACTCATTTCGTACAGCTATCTATAACCAAGAACAAACTAGAGGGAAGAGCAAGCTACACTATTAGGACGAAAATACAAATGACAAAAAGTGCTGGAATGGGGGTACATGTAACAAGAGTGCCATGAAAGGGGGGATTTCAAGTGAAATGATTCACATAGTGGTGGCAGTCAGTCCAGGTATAGTCTGAAGAGATGTGCCTTCTGACCAATGTGGAAGATGGGTAGTGAGGGAGAGGTTTGAAGAGGGACAGGGAGTTTGTTCCACCACTGGGGAGCTAGGGTGATCCCATTACTCGGATTGGGGGGGGGGGGGGCGTGCAAGGCGCTAGGCCACTAGACAAGCACAGATGCCATGAGAGGGGGAGAGATGTGGCTATGTTGTAGGGAGGTTGTAAAGCAGGCCAGCAGCAGTGTTGTAGATGGCAGAACCAGGGAGGCCTGCAGAGAGGGCCACATTTGCACATTTACAGAAGGCATCCAGATACCCACATGCAGAAAGTGATTAGTCATCTCCTGACCTGTTTATGAACAGAACCTTCCAGAGCCTCCATCAAAGGCGGCCATTCCCGTGAATGTTTATGCTTCACAGGTACAGCCTTCCCTGTGAACCCCGGGGGAAACATCCTAATATGGAGAAAAGTCTTACCTCTTACTGACTGGGTCATTGTGGTTTAGGAGACCACAGCCAAACAGTGGGAGCAGCTTTAGTTTTGAGCTCAGATTTCAAAAGAAAGATGGCAACAACAATAACAACAATCTTTATATTCCATTGAAGATTCTATTACTGAAATATATTGTAAATAAAGGCTTTATGTATATGACTGTAGTATAATATATTGAAATATCCAATTTGCATGTTTGCCCATATGTTGCAGTATTTTAAAATATATTTTCTTTCAATATATTTTCATTTTCTGTAAGGCATCACCATGACTATTGCCACTAGGACAGGCTGCACCAGAGCTGATAAACAATCTGTCCCTTCCTCCTTTTAACACCAAGCAGGTGAAATACCATGAAGTGCTGCAGTGCTGTCATATCTGAGAATGCTGAACTGATAATGCAACAGAGGGCAGGTCAACTTCACTCTAATATACTGTGAAATGTACTAATATCTTGATAATATATTTGGTTTCAATGAGGTTGATTTTACCATATGTGATCTGTCTGGACCAGCTGCTCCAGCTGCTTAGTCCTGCACATCTCAAAGCATGAATTTCAGTGAACAAATGGTGGCTAGCTGCAACTGTTTTTGCACATTCCAGTACACCCCCCTTCCTCACATCTCAATGGGGTCAGGCCTACAGATACAGGGCGGGTGGGTGGGGACAAGTGGCTAAAAGATTGTGTTAGGAAAGACAAACCCACATATACGTGTAGTTATGTGATAGGGACTGCTGTGGGAATCTCACATACCTTGGGCAAGTTAAATCATGAAAGAAATTTACGCTTTCATTCAATACCATTAAACACGTCCTGATTTAACAGGCTGCGGCACTCCTACAAAGCGCTCACGGTGTTTCTGATTGTGTGAAGCTCTTTGTGCTGTTTTTGTATGATAAGGTGCTACACAAATAAAGACTTCTATCATTACCACCACCACAACAACTTGTGATCTTATACACAGATAAAGCTGTGGCTCACAGAAATATGCCCCATGGACAGAAAGGAAATCCAGACTGCCTCACAGTCAGCGCTGGCTGCGTGTCCCCTGGCACGCTGAGCACTTGGCTGTATTATCACCTGTGGATACAAGTCCAGACCGTCCCACAGGGACCTGCAGTCATGGTTGGCACAGGGCGTCGCTAACTTCACTGTGTCCCTTGACTTCAGTGATTTAAGTGCGAAAAAATTAAAACAAACACACCCACGCACACGCACGCCCATACACATGTACCTGCACACACACACACACATGATTGATGGTAAAAAAAACTGATGTGGGAAAAGTTTGTGGAATGTCACACTCTGACTTTAGGGGCATATAGGGACATTTCCTACCCTGTGCCTTTATGCAATTCAAAACTGTTGTTGTGAAAATAAAGTTTAACGTAGAAATCATGCACAGCGCGATAATTTTACATTTGCAGGTGAAGGTATTGATCTGTTCCGGTCACTGCTGTGCAGGTCAATGTGAAATTGGCTATTGCAGTGACTCCAAAACTGGAGGACTACAGTCTACCTGTTTTTGGCATGTTTCGGCAGCCAAGTGAATAACTAAAGTGACTCATTCAGTTTCAGTTTCGGTTTGACTACCCTGAACCACAAGTGCTGCTGCACAGCGCTGGTCTGGTCCTGCGGTCGAGGCACACACCCTAAAGGTCGACCCTGTACCGGATACTCTCCAGTTTGTGGGTGAAGGGCGTAGCTAGATGGGTTGAATGGCCAATCGTCATCATCATGCATTCTTACCTTCCAGCACAGTTATTACACAGCCCCCATGGAGAGGCTTGCGAGTGTCCATGCTCGCAAATTGATGGATGACTAATTTTGCATCCAAACCTGTGAAGGGCATGGCTAGATGGGTGAGAGATTTGTGTCTTCATAGACCAAGAGAGAAAGATTTATTATGCAGGTATTCAAAGTTCCAGAGAAAACATAATAACTCTGGAAGGATGAGTGCAATGATTGGTTACATGACCCAAGTACATATACTGATTCTAATGTAGACACTTTGTAATAATCCTGATGATCTCAGCCTCTGGAATTAATCTCAAATAAAAAAAAAGAAGCAGTACATCTAATCAAATTTGAAGGCATTGCTGATGTTAAATGGGGCAATGTAAAAACCCACATTAGACCCCTCATTCATTCAACTTAAGCTACACTGAACACGAATATAGCAAATGCCAAAAGGAAAAACAGCATTTATTAGTCTGCAAAAAATAAATAGGGAAAGTATATTGATATGTGAATTTTAAACCTTCCCTCCATCCTCCATCTGTCTGAAGTTACATAAAGATTATGTGAAGACATGACTCAGAAGGCGCTCTTGCCATTAATTACAGCAGCTGCATATGCTGTTAGGGTGGTGGACATAATCCCTCCACAGATGTCCTGTTAACTTTGTGCTTCAGTCTTAATTAAAGTCCTGCTAAGCGCCAAGTTGCTAGTACATAGACACACAGCATTAAAAAGCATGCATTGGTTTAACATAGCCCAGAGGAAATGACTAACCGAGATGCTCCCTCCCTACATTGTGAAATGATTCACTAGTTCTGCATGTATCAGGGAAAAAACATGGAGCACAAATGTGTGTCCAGATTTATGGAACCTTTTCAGTATGTCTTATGTCTCATAGCACCATTTCTACCCAAACAGTTTGAAATTACTGATTGAAGTACATTAGGAATATGCACATACATGTCCATATCATTTATTTTTACAATTACACATTATTTTTATGAATTTAATTATGTTTTCCCCCCATATTTTCAGGAAGGACATATTGGTATTTGGCAGCATTCTCATGATGTTGTCTCCTAGCCTTTAAATCTGTTTGACAGTTTTATTCCATGGCGGTCATGCCAAAGCAGCTGAAAGAATAAAGAAAAAACAATAGAAATATTTTATTATACAAATTCTCTCTGTATGGCAGCTAATAAGGTAGGGGTTTTATGGAAGTAATGTAATTAAGCCTAAAACTTGTCTGTGATCACATAAGAGAGCTGTCATGAATACCTCTTAAAGACCATCACAGAGCCTTTCCCCCTTCCCTCACAGGTGAATGAGCACGGCCATTGAGCAATTATTCATTTTAACGAGCAGACTTATGAGAAAGAAAGAAATTCTCTGGTGAATCACACTTCTTAAAGTACCACCTGGCCCCTCATTAAATACAGTGAAACTTACTGCTGATGACCGTTTTATTACACCAAAAACAAAAACAGATGAACACTTTTCTTAAGACGTAGATCTTTGTTGGAACTTGTTCCTGGTCTTGCACCCGCATTCACGGCAGGTGCTGGGACGTTTAGTGGGTTGAGTGAGCAGACTGAGATCAATGCGCTGGTCAGTGAGTGAATAAGTGAATTCATTGAAGGAGTTGAAAGAGTGAATGAGTGCATGGGTTCTCATAAAGTCCTGGGCCCTGTTTCTTGTACGGCACTAAAACCATCCAGGATAATTTAATGCGTATCGTATCAAATTATCTCTTAAATTAAACTCGGTTTCACGAACGTAAATAAGGATTTGATTAGTTCATCTAGCGTTAAATCATCCCAGGTAACTGCGCATCCACTCTGCTATAAAGGGGAGATTAATCGCATCACACTCCTTACATGGACACAAAGTGAGGTGAGGCGGCCCTTTGCAGGATCACATGACATTGCAATTGACAAAAGAAGTATTTTCGACCTCGTTGTGTAAACTATGTGGTTTTTTAAATTTTGTTTTGGGATTGTAGAGGACTTATGTAAATATTACCATTGTGAAACCTTGCAAATGATGGCACTTTTACCTTCGACTGCATGGAAACTTTCCTTATAGTGTCCACTCCTGCATGGCCCAGTAATGTGAACACACTGATAAGCCTTTTGAATGCAAAGTAGGCTACACTTTTTGATTGCTCAGCATACTGTGGCTAAACTGATATTTTCATTTTTGAGGCTTTAATGATGTCTCTCATTTTACTTAATTCTTAATATTTCTTTGTCTCTGTCCTGTTTTAATTTTCTAATTTTTACTACCCTACTGTATTGTGTAATCTCATATCCATTCTTACTTTGTTTTTATTCTCCTCAAATGTAAAGCACTTTGCATAGCATTTTACGCATGGAAAGTGTTTTACAAATTAAGTTTATAATTATTATATTTTCAGCATTGCCTATAACATATATAAATGTGGTGGTGTGAGGAAGTGGTGCTCAGCACATTGCTGGTGGCACTGTTAGAGCTCTACTTTTGGTCCGAATCAGCAATGTTCATTAATTGAGGTAAATAATTCCCTCACGACTAAATTGGTAGTGCTCATAAATTTAATTGTACAAGTGCTTTGAAACAGTATTGTCGGTCTCGAAAACAAGTTCCCTTCTGAATGCCCTTCTTACAATGATGGCTCTTCCATTGACAAGAACCTCTTACAAACTATCAACAAGCATTCATTTCTGCTGTTGGTGTGTTTGTGATTTCACCACGTTGCTTTTAAGCTATGCTCATGTCATCCAGCTAACTTGAGCCTAAACCTGAGTTTTTGCAGGTTTGGGCTTATGACACTGTTGCTCTGGTAACAAGTCTGGCTAAATGGGGACCTCCCTTTGTAAAACCAAAAATCCTGGCTTTATCCCAAAATGTCAACAGACTAATTGGATTAACTCAGTTTGTGACATACGTGAATCAGGGTGTTGTTTGCATGAATGTGGGAACGTTGGGCAAGTCCCTGTTTGCTGGGATTTGTTGCAGCCACCTTGATCAGGTTTCAGGGTTGTTGAAATCAAGAGTTTAAGTTGCAGATATTTTTTCTGTTAAACCCTTAAACCCTTAAACAAATGAGGTTTGGCTTATTGCCATTTGCACTGGTATCACTTTAAACTGTTTTTAAATTTTCCACTAATGGGTTTCATTTTTTGTGACTAGCTGTTCAACTCAGCAATTGAGACCCCACTGAGTTCATATCTAAAAATGAATTGATTTAAAACATATTTCTGAAGGAATTATTCACCGTGTAGCACAATAAATGAAAGCATTCATTGATTGGACTGATTTAAAGACTTGGGATTTGAATATGGAACATACCGTACATATTCTCAACTACTTCTGACATAATTTGGGCTTAAGAGGGCCCATCCCATAATAGACATTAAAGTGTCTAATTAGGATTAACAATGAGCTGTTCACTGTAATTGGGGATTGTAGTAGTGGCTGGAATGAAGCCAGCACACACACACACACACACACAGTCCTTTGGACTGAGTTGAATGATCGGTCACATTTAGGCTATGCTACTGGTGTTTCCAAATGTCATTTCACATGGGACTTGTGTGAAGCCCAGCGTATTTAGACACTTTGCATTATGGAATGCAGCAAACACATAAAAACAATCTACGATGTTCTTCTCATGCTGTGCATAGCCCCCTTCAGCGATGTCTTCCGCTGGAAAGAGATCCATTTTCGTGCGTTTCTGTGTTTTAAATAAAAATTAAACGAGTCTGATCTCAAAATCACAGGAGCCTAAATAATGCTAAATTTGTCCTTAGCTTTGTATTTGAATTTGTATGTGAATGTGTATGTGAATTAAGTATGTATTTTATAATGATTGTCTGTGACTGTTGTATTTGTCTTATTTGTCCACTGCACAAATGAAATTCCTCACGGAAAATAAAGTAATTTGAATTGAATTGATTGAATGCCTTGGTGAGAGCCAGCCATAAAACAGCTTTAATAAAAAAAAAGCACCTTTCCCCCCTCAGCTTCTTCTACCCTGGAAGGGGCTTACTGACTGCCAGGACAGCAAGTTTAAACTTTTTTAAAGGAAGGAAACATTTTCTGGTTTTTGTCTTATGGAGAAATGTTTTAAAGAGTTTGAACACAGCCCGTTTTTCTGTTTTTGCAAACACATCCACCCAAATCACTTGAGCAAACCAGTTCTGTCACATACTGAAATTTCACATGCAATCGCTTTAACGTTACATTCTCTCCAAGAAAGAGGCAGGTTCACACAAGGTGGTGAAAACCCATTTCCATCAGTTAAATGTAAAAGGGTTTCAGAAATGAAAAAAAGCACCGTCTCCAGTCCTGCTAAGTTCCAATGTACACAAGCCTAGGGCCAGCAAATAGCTCAGATATCTGCCTAGGAAACAGTCTCATCACGCTTTTCACACCTGATCAGGCAGTTTTTCCACTGCAGAAGAGTCCAGGCAAAACAAGACGCTTAAAGCCGTATTTGGTTTCCAGAATGAGCGAGTGCATGCATGAGTGTAGCATTCTTAGCAATGAACCCCATTCATCTCAGGTGGTATCTGTTAACTTGTCTCGAAAATCAATTGCTAGATCTTCTCGGTTTAAAATTCATGCATTTAAAAATGCACGTGATTGCTGAACCACACCGCCACAAGCCTAACACCATAGCAGCATGCTGGTAAATTCACTTCTTCTAACCCCTCACCTCTGCAGTATTTAAACTCTGTGTACTCACATTGCTAAAGAAGTGGAGCAATTATCCAATTACCCAATTAAAATGTTCACAGCTTTTTATCACTGCACCTGCATGCAAAAGAGCTCCAAAATGTTGCATATTTGAATAGAAATAAGAATGATGCACTGCCCAGATGCAGAATGTTACAGCATGGTTTTGTGCAGCCAGCTAGATACTTTAACTGATCACGATACTCTACCTCGCCAACTTTTTTTCCAGCAGACATTTAAAACGTAACGGGCAGAAGCTTCTACTGATTGGATTAGACCACAGACGCACTGACATTCATTCTCTTTCCAAATAGTCCACAGGTGTCTCCCACTGGTAGCTCCTTCAAAAAATGTACAGGATCATCACACTGATTTCACATTAACTTGAAGGATTGGAAAACCAACAGGCTTTTCCATTTAACTATAACAAAAACTTCACCTAATAAAAATAACTCAATAAAACATAATTTAAAAAACCACAGTTTGAGTAATGCTATAAAGATGGATTCATCCCTGAGTTGAAATTATCACATTGCCAACAATGATTTGCTCATTTGGATTTGTTTTGATAAAAAATGAATGGTGTTATAGGCACTTGGCAGCAGAGTGTCCTGGCTTTGGTTCCTTTGGCAGACAGATTATATCAGTCAGCAGGGATTTAGACATCAGGCCAACAGCTCTGATGCACAAGGTATGTGGATGAAAAATGTGGAGGGTATTTTACTTTCTCTGCATCACCAGATCAGCTATGTTAAATGCCAGGCCACGTTTAACATCGGTGAGGCCATTCTCAGACCTTGGGCACTAATCGATTTGTACAAACTGCTTGTTCCACAGGGTCAAACTTGAACACCCCCACACTTTGGCTCTGCAGAACCTGGCAACCCTGCGCTCTAACTGTGGGTCAGCCCCCACCTGTGGGTGGTGGGAGGGATTAGAAAAGGAACAAATGTTTGAATGTGCTTTTGTAAATAAAATTCTTATTTAATCTTTTCTTACCAGTTAAATATTTAAACTTAATTTGTTCTTTTACAGTTTATTGTAATCACCGTACTTGAAGTTGTTTTTAATAAATGGTTAAATAAAGATAAAAATAAACACACAAATAAATTCTGCTCCTTAAGGGAAGAGAAAATGTCAACGATGCATTGGCTGCTAGGTTTCTGTGTCTAGTAGCCACTCCACAGAAAAGTGTACACTTCACGGAATAAAACACATGACTAGATACTGAGCTAACTAATGCGATACGAGCAGCCAGCCTGGCCGAAGCCAGCCTTATCACTGTGATATTTCACATATATAGTGTGACTCCACAGGCTATAGACTGTGACCAGAGGGTCTCATTAAAGTATACAGTATACTGTATACTGACTCTAAAGCACCCTCGCTGGAGACTGGTTGGAGACACAGTGAAATTAATAGAGCGTTTAAACTGTAATTCAGCGCGCTCATTAGCGCCTTTAGGAGTGCGCTGGTTAGGAGTGGGCTGACAGCTTCCTCAGACGAGCGGCTCTGCTCACACTGCTGAAGTGGGCTCTCTGCCCTCCCTTACCCCCCAGTCTTCTCAGACCCGCAGGCAGAACTGCAGTCTGGACAGGTGGGGGGCAGGTGCTAATTCCCTCCTGGGCCTTCTGTTTGGTTAATCAGAATTCTATGGGATTGCTCTGCCCTCCCCTCCTCCCTCCCTCTCTCCCTCCCTCCCTCCTTATTAAAGTGCCATCTGGAATGTTGTGAAGGATCTCATTTCCGCTCGGCGGTGGGTAATCTTCAGCCCTGCGTGTGAGAGCTGGGTGCGTTCCTGCCTGATGAGAATCCCGGCACGCCGCGCCCTGATCTGGGATGTCCCGCTCAAAGCCGTCCCATCCTTCCTTTCTCTCCTGTAGTCATCAGTGGAGTGAAGGCGGGGGGTGGGGGGACACCGCTAACAGAAACTGCCGGCGGGTCGGGTGGGATTAGAGTTGCTAACATCCCCTTCCTTGGAAACGGGACTCTCCACGGATGCACAGGTGTGGTTTATAAATTTATTTACACAGGTGGCACATGGTAACCGTGTAGTAATGTGCATTTCATAGGCTATTCATAATGGGGCCTTGTGGCTACAACAGTATAAACCATCATTGACTGAATTATGTATATCTTAGAAATTATGGACTGTTAACGACCGGAAGTGGGTCCACCCCTAGGAGCCCAGGTATGGCATAGTGGTCTTCTAGCTGTCAAACCCCTGGGCCCTGCTCTACAGGTTGTCCTCAATCCCTCCATCACAATAAAACATATTAAAAAACAAAACAGAGTCATGACATTACCTTACTTATAGAAAGCAGAGAGGAACTCCAACAATCACAGACTAAGTTATACATAGCAATGCTGATGTTGATTGGGAGATACTTTCTGATGGCGATCCTACTTGGATCTTTATGGGTGTGAGGAAACATTGAGAAAGTCTCCACCAATCTCCACTGGCATTGTTGCATCAGTTGTTACCAACAAAATCCATGATTGGTGGAACTCTTCGCCATATTTTATGGCAGCTTCCCTCACAGCACGAGCACATAATCTTCTTAAACAAAATGGTGGTCCCTGAGGATATTCTGCACACGATTCCTCTAATGTCTCTCTTCACTTAATCTGGATCTTACATGCTGGATCCACCACACCACACGATACACATGTCACTGAGTCCACAGTATCTGTGTACCGCACCATTCTCAAATAGTGAATATGCTAATATTTCACTCATGTCAATGATCTCAGACTCCAGTCTGGTCTTTGTAGTTTTCTTTTAATCAGCAGCCAGTTTAAACTTTGGAAATGAGGTGTGTGGACTCAGACCAATAAATTACTAAAATTAGTTACTTAAATGCTGAAGCAGAGCCCCTCAAGGACTGGGGTCCTTGTCTTGTTGTGGGTACAAGGAGGGGAGGGCCTTTCTGGTATTTAGTGACTGATGTAGTGTTTTATGGCTGTAAAGATCAGAGAATGCCATATTATTAAAATGGTGTTCATGAATAAAACAATCATTTCAGACTCCCTTTAAATGACCTGTGTAAGGGACCAAATTGGGAACCATAATAAGTGTGTATATTCACTCATAATTGTTTAACACACATTCTCCATACACAGAAGCATGAAAACACTATAGTCTATGATGGGCACTTATTTCTGATGCATGTGCTTGTATTTACATACAATAATACAACTTGCTTTCCTATCTTTTATATGGCTTCTATCTCTATGTCACCTACAAAGCTACCTATGACTGTGCAGTTTTTTTTTCTTTATTTGGCAGGCATTTTATGCCTAGACACAGTTTATTTTTAAAATAGATCTTTCTTTGGAATTATGTATTTAAAAAGGGGGAATAGTCGTACTTTCAGAAAATGTCCATGTGAAGAGCTGTGTGTGTGAATTTTGCTTTGAAAGAAGGATTGGTCGTTTGATAGTGGGGTGGACCATAAAGTGGGGTGAAAGACGTTGACCCCACTTTATGGGGGGTCATAAAGCCCATTAATTTTCTCAAAACATGGAGGTAAGGGTGTCCATTTTGTGCCAAGGGCAACAGAAATAGCAAAGCTGAAGGCACATTAGTGAGCCTTTGCAAAGATATTTGCCTCCTAATTGGATTTTATCAGGTAGACCCTTGTGCGAATTGAAACCATCCTTTTTATTGCCGTTGACATTAATCTCCTTAAAACAGCACACCTTTTTTCGATTAGCCGATACCTGACACTGGGATATTTCTGAGCGGATTAATCCCTTACAGAGTTCTCTCACTGTGGGTGTAGCTAAATTTGAGACAGGTATTATGTGATTTTCTTTCATAAGAACAATTTCCTGGAATGATTTGTACATTGTACCAAATCTTGTGGAAACACTCAGATCATCATTTCTGCAGGATTCATTACTGAACGGTTCATTAAAGAACGGTTCATTAAAAACATTTGATCACAGTGAATGAGCGCTCTCTCTCTGGTCATCTGTACCAGTGCTAATTATTGTGTTTGTATGCGTCCAAGTGAGAGAGGGATCTGGGAGGCTGACAGGCCCTTCAATCACTTGTATTTTTAGGACACAGCGCCCTCTCTTGGTCAAAACGGGACATAACTGTGGAGAGGTAAAAAGCAGATAATGAATGGATTCAATTTTGTAATACGAACAGAATAATGTACACGTGATTGTTAGGCATAGTTCCCACTCATGAATTAAACATATTCCTTAACATATTCTCTCTGTTTGCATTTAAAAGCCAGTGTTTGCACCCTGAGTGGCTATATAAATTAGTGTATTTTTTCAAGCAGTTCACACGCTGCCTTATGAACACTGTTTGTGTCCTCCTGTGTACAGTTAGTTTGGACGTTTTTTTGTGTGCAAGGTCAGGAGGCTCTGTTCCAGAGATTATGTTTTGAGCTTTATGTCAAGCTAAATTCACAAGAGAAACAATTTAGCCTGACCAGCGGTGTGGAATCCAAGCAGGGACGACGTGCCCGAGTCTCTCCTGTGTCCATAAATCAAAACACACAAAACTCAGGAGTAAAATGAGATTACCAAAAAAAAGAAAAGCATTGATTTTTCTTCTGCACATCCCATAAGCGCCAGTCTCCCAGCTATTATAGGCAGAATCCAGTAGCACAGCTAAACAATCTTCAAAAAAAAGAAGAAAAAAAAGATGTCCTTGGCTGTGCTCTTGCTTCTCCTATGCTGTCATACAGTGGGCTGTTTCAGGTAGAGTCTGAGGGATAACTGATTAATTGCTTTTAGAATGACCTGGTTAATACTGCCTCACAGGCAGGGGGTAGTGTTGCATCATGCTCAAACCACCCTGTAGTTATGATAACAAGGGATGTAATAGAAGTGTCTGCAAAGCAAGCGTGTTTGTTTTATAATGTGCTGGATTCTGTGGATTGGGTCCATAGTAATGAAACAGAGATTTAAAAAGTAGTCACCCGAAGTGAATAGTTCTGGAATATAATGTTCTGGCTTTGTTTGGCAACTTTTGGGATCTTTCAGTCATGAGATCCATTCCCAGTAGATCTTGTCTTTGAGCCGCCACCCCTACCTTGACCCCCTGGTTTGTAGAATAATCAATAAAAAAAGAGACAAAAAGCTACTAATATGCAATATAAAATGTATTTGGAGGCATGACTGTGTGTAATACTAGTAAAACCACGAGTGCCTGAAAGAGCTGTTTAAGTTCTTGCACGCAGGCGCTTGTCTGAGATTAGATTGACTTGCGTCGAGGAATGGGTCCCGCTCATTGAAACCATGGCGACGCAGATCGTAAAAGTGCGAAAAACCTTGACTTCTGTCTGACAGAGATACAAGGCTGAAGCTGTCTGCTCACAGACCGAGCGACTGCTTGTGGACTGGTGCTAAATCATCTTCAGCTACACCTCCTTCCCCCCTGCCACCCCCCCCCTCCAAAACCCCCACCCCCCAGTCATTTCTGGTCTTGTAACACACGCGCGCACAATACAAAACACTCTTCACCTCTTTCTCCGCTTAGAAGCAGGGCTGCCAGCGAGGAGCTCGTTCAGCTTCTCTGCTTTTATTACATTCTCAAGGTGCTATTGTTTGGATTATTAATCTAATTTTCTACGCCTTTCAAATAGCTTCTGAATGTTTCTTTATCTTTCCTATCATTTTATGTAAGGCACAGAGCTAGCCAGCCTGTTGTGAATGACTGGAGCGCTGTTTGCTGGATCTTATGAGGCCTAATAAGGTCTCATTCCTAGTTATCAGCTAGACAAGACCCAGAACCAGATTACCCATTAAACACATTAAGCCTTATTGATTTTATCTTACTCCTTTTAACCAAGTTTTGATGTCCACAAATATAACAATGGAAAATCAATGGTTAAATACAGTACAGTATAAATGAGGAACAGCGAGAAGGTCAATCAGGAGGTTAATTAATTGGTGTTCCTAGCATCTGATTGGCTAATAGATGGGACGTGCGTAAAATGTCACCACTTTCCCAGCTTACCTAGCAGTAAGGTACAGCAGCAGCAGCAGTAGCAGGGTAGAGCAGCAGCAGCAGCAGCAGGGTACAGGAAACAGGCAGTGGCAGAGCAGCACTCTTGAAGCAAACTGCAATGGGGCGGCCCCTGGCTCAGCCCTGCCCCATCCCCACAAACAGACTGAGCTGCCTTCTGCAGACATCTGCAGTGCTCGCAGACAGTCCCTATAATAATAATAATAATAATAATATTTCTCTCAGCAGATGTCTTCATCCAGGATGACCTTCAAAGCTTACATTTGACTTTGACATGCGATCGGTTTATTTTTAGCTTCTGAAGCTGTTCAGGTTAAGCACCTTGCTCAAGGGTACAACAGCAGTGTTCCCATCTGGGATGTTAACCTGCGACCTTCTGGTAACAAGTCAAGTTCCCTCACCTGGGTCACCCACCAATCTCCCTCTCCCTCTCCCTTTTCCTCTCTAGTGTGGATATCCCATAATGATCCGGCCAGGAGGCGACAGAGCCTTGATGTTGAGAGGGCACGGGAGATCAACTGTTTTGACTCCCCTGAACAGATGGGAGGGTTCGGCTGGCGCCCGTGCCGCCCACCCCCCCTGACCCCCCACACACCCCCACCCCCCGCGTCTCCCCCCTCCCTACTCTGGCACCCCAAGGTCATTTCAGAACTTCCACATGGTGGGTGAAAATCACTCCACTCCACAGGCAGGAAGATGAACTCTTCTGAAAAAAAAGAAAAGAAAAAAACAAGCTGACAGGAAATTGAGTTGGGGAAGCATATTAACGCCGCGCGACTCACCAGCAGAGCATGATGATGCAGTAACAGTGGGAGGGAGGGAGGGATTATTTTTTTTATTGCGTTCATGCATTATTAGAGGTCATTCTCTGGGGGCTTGCCGGTCTCTCAGTCAATAAATGTAAAACCACCATATGAAGGGACGGGGGGGAGTTTAAAAAAAGCCTGAGAATCCATAAACACGATTTAAAACAGTCTAAGCAACACTGGCCAGGTTGTGAATGACCCCCACGGTCCATGATTTCTGACACCTGGAAATGTGCTATTGGGATCCTGCCTCCCCTTTGATGTGTCCACACAGGTTAAAGAGGATTGCAGTGATGTTGGAGGCGGAAAGGGTCAGCTATTGGGTTAGGCACCGAAACACAGGAAACCAAGATGGTGGGATCATGCCACTCACTCCTGCAAATAGGGAGAGACACCAGAAACACAGAGGCTCTTTGCAACACAGGAAATGGTAAAGCGATGCTTTGCTACAGATAATTTCATTCTCACTTTGCTGTTAATATTTTAATATATAAATGATAGCAAAAAAGCCACGTTGGCTGTATTATTCAGTCGCTGTCAATGTCATTCATTGCTCCCCGTATGGCTTAAAAGATGAGCTTTCCAACCACGTTGTAAAATTGTCTGCAACAATAGAAGTTTCAAAAAAATCTCCAGGTCTATATTAATTTGAATAGCTTGCAGAAAAGGTTATCTGTGCCTGGCTATCAGGCAATTCAGTGAAACCAAATTACGTAATTCAGAATTTATTTATTTTTTGTTGGCAAAATTGAATGCAAAATTATGGTACCTTCCTGAAAATTCACAATGATTAATAGGAGCATTTATTTTGAGAGGAATAGTGTGAAGGATGTTCACAGGCTCAATTTTCAGATAAAAAGTCTTGTGGCTGTGAAACAAAAAACTGAAACAATAAAAAATAAAAACGAACACGTCCCCCAACCACTCAAACAGCAGGCATCACAAAAAAGACTCTCGTTCCCAGAATGCCATTGAGTGATTCTAGTAATTCACAATCAAAACCACCAGCAGAACCTTGTTACCAATACTACCATTAACTATCATTTCAAAATATTTTAATTATCAATAATCAAAAGGAGATCAAATTGGTACAATTCTATCTGGAAAACACTGCCCTCTGGTGGTAAATATTGAAATGGATTTTAGACTTTACCCCTCTACAACTACTGTCAGTGCAGTGTATAAAAGGTACACACTGTATATTTACCCATACTGTACATTTTGTGTTACCTTTATTGTGACTCAAGACATAGATGTGCCTGGCCATTTATAAATATTAATTGTGCCTGACAGTCATGTTGACAGTCATTTTGAAATTACAGCGCTTTTTATACATTGTCCCCTCTTTTCAAGGCACCATAATGTTTTGGACAAATGGCTTCACTGGTGTTTCTGATATGGCGGGTGTGCTTTCAGTATCTAGTCTTGATTCTACAGTTTTGACAGCCTTTGTAGTCAGTTATTGGCATTTGTCAACGTGAGGACCAGAGTTGTGCCAGTGAAAGTCAAGGAAGCCATGACGAGGCTGCAACGTCATGGTTACCTCCTGTCGCACCACATTGTGTAACGGTAATTTGCCCACTGGGAAGCTGGGCTACACATACACATGTAAGGGCTATGTGAGAACTGCTGCCATTTCTACATGGTGAAATCAAAGTACCATTAAATAAAAGCCGAAAACGCACACGTGAATCGTTTGATTACAAATCTAAAATTTTGGATGACAGAGCCAAATCAAGAAAAATATGTCTTTGTACCAAACATTATGGAGTCCACCTTTTGTCAAATAAACATATTTGAGAAAAACTGGAAATATAACATTTCTGAGTTAATTACTCAGCCCCGCCCCGCCCCTCAAAATTGTTAAATGTTAAATGTTTGTCATTATGTACAGACAGACATGACAATTACTAACAAAGGAGCTGCCTGTATGGGCAATCTTGTCACATGACCACACACCTTCTACACTTCTCATTGTGCTTCACAGATAAAAATCATCCAGAAAATCACTTGGCTCATTCCACATTTTGAAAGGTGTCATTACTTGGGAGTTAGGCTTCATTTCAGGCACACAATTATGCCTGACCACGAAAGATTTAAAGCTCAGAAACTCCCAATGTATGAGCTGGCTACACTGTATTTGGATAAATCTATACATTTTTATAAGGTCGTCTTATGCAGATGGACTTACACAGCTTACATTTTCGGTTTTACATGCAATCCGTTTATGCAGCTGAATATTTATGATAAGATAATTTACTGAATTTAATGACCTGACTCAAGGCAAGAGCAGCAATGCACCACCTGGGAATGAAACCTGTAACATCTGCATTACAAGCCCAGATCGCTGACTATTATACTATACTGTCACTGCGTTACTCCGCGCACACGCACACGCACACGCACACGCACAGGCACACGCACACACGCATGCACCTACACACAAACACGCACGCACAGGCACACAGAAAACCACAAAATAAAGACTTTTTTAAAAGTTCTTTTCCTTCTCGATCGATGCTTCACATATTCACTGGTTTTGTGGTCCTTACGTTGGCGGATGTTATGAACGAATCCAATGGGACAGGTGAGCCAGACGCCTCCAGATCAATAAAACCGTGGAGCCCATTGATGTGGCAAAATTACCCCACTGCTCTTCCAAACAGCTATACTGTCCTATATGCTCTGGCTGTGAGGCGTGTAATTTTGTATCACAATACATTACAGTTAAAAAAAAAAAATACTGTTGTTTATAATGATGCACGGCAATACAGTGGGAATAAACAACAACAACTATAACAATAATAAATAAATAAAAAGCACATATCATTATAAGGAATGCCTATCAGTAAAAAGACACAGATTTAAAATAAGAACAAGACAACACAGCACTGACATACAGTACACAACAAGCAGTTTTAGGCAGGGCAAACCCATCCTGCTTTACAAATAACCGGCTTTGCATATCTACGAAGAAATAACAACTATAGAGGAGCGAGCAGATTTATGTTTCAAATTGAGAAAGTAATCATCTGTAAAATGGGAACTGGGAATATGGCTAGAAGACTTAACCCAAATCTCTCCATACTCTGCCACCACTTTAATTAGTTTGCCCAGCGTCTGCTAGGAATGGATGGCTGTCCCACGGTCTTTTCCTATTCCTTCAAGGGAGGTTTTGCTTACCACTGTTGCCCCTGGCTTACTCACAGGGGCCTGAGGTCTGGGCCCAAAATATCTCTAAAACGCTTTGAGGCCTTGGTCCCTTTGTGAACAGCACTACACAAATAAAGTTGAAGTGAACTGAAGAGTCATCCCGTCTTCATTGCAGGGGATTAACTGCTTGAATTTAGCGAGGGACCGGAGGGTACTGGAGCAAACTGCTTAAACAGATGCAGCTCTTTTCCTTCCTCAGATTACGGCACAAGCAGCTTTGCTGGGCATCTTCTTTACAGCAGACCATTGTCATGCTGTCCCAGAGCAGGGGGGGGGGCACTGAAAGAAGACCCCTAAAATAATTATTGCAGTACTTAGGCAATTGGCTTATTTCTTCTTAAAGGAGACGTTTTTCCCCACAGTCAATGTTTTCAGCAGTTTGTCCTTTGTCCTTAGCGCAGATTTAATGGAACGCAGTATAACTGGCAGGGTTAATTGTTTGACCGGCACACTGCAGGATGCGGTTTATGGTCTGACATGTCTTGCAAGTTATGAAATCAGAGGAATTCTACCTTTTCCCACCACCTTAGGACTCAGTACAATGATTTTCGAACATTATGAGACTACACCCATTGGTCACTGATGACATATTACACTTTTATGAAGCACTTAGTATTCATTAACTCTAGCACACACACAAGGCCACCTAGACTTTCTATCAAACTGCCAGTCTGTTCCTCTCTAGCAGCCTGTACTTCTGCTGTTAGTGTGCAGTTGTTGCCTGTAGAATAGATTGATGAAATAAACCCTCATTCTCGCTCCACAGCTCGAGGAATTCCTCATCTCCCAATCGCGTTCCTGTCCAACGTGCGTATCTGCTTGGAGCTCGCGTTTTTTCTGTTTTATTATTCCGTGGGTTCTCTCCTTGCCTCCTGTTCAGTCTCTACAGGAAAAGGCTTATAGAAAGCAGCTGTTTCATGTTGCCATGTTATGATGCAGAATGGGGTTTTTTGGCCTGATTATATATTGGCTGTTGGCAGTATTGCACTGCTCTTGACCCCAAACACCGAACAAGAGTTTGGCAAAACATCTAAAGCCTGCACAAAAGACACTTTCTGCCTTCTCAGGATCTGGTGAGAGCAAAGAGCTCATCCTTGGAGGTAGCTGATATACTGCACAATCCAAAGGTATTAAGTTGAGGGAGGATTCCAGTATGCACTTGCTTAGTTTCAATTAGGCTTATAGGTAACTCACAAAAGCTATTTAAAGGACAATTACAAAACTATAAATAAATGCTACAATTCTAACAAAATTTATTTGAAGACAAGGTGCATTCAAATATTTACCATATTTAAATAAATCTAAACTACAGTAATACATAAAATATATTTAATTAAATATGACATTGTTATACTATCATATTTAATAACATTATGAACATTAACTGGTATTCAATCAACATTTGTCCTGAACTTTGAATAAAAATGTTTTTTTTTCCTTCACTAACACAATTTGGCAAGGTCAAAATCATTAAATATAACTTGTCAAACTAAGTTTGTGAAGGACAAGTGTTACGCTTGCATTTACTTGTTAAGGACAAAGCTTGATGAAATACTGGCCATTATGTTAGCAGCATCGATACAAATAAAGGTTCTGCCTTTTGCAGAAGACAGAGCATTGTCATGGGAATTGTTCACATTCTTAAATTTGAAGACATCCTCCAATATCAACCGTGTAATTTCACTATTCACTGTTATTTCAGCGTTTCCTCTTCGGCTGGCTGTGGAACAACGCTGGAAATTGTGTTTTGGACTGAAGTGGTTATTTTAATATGCGTGCAGCCTTAAACACAAGCATTTGTAGAATATTGCCATAAATGTATACAGTATAACTGTTCTGCAGGTGCTTTCCATCATCGCAAAGTACCTCCCTTGCAAAGCAGGAATTATACCCCCTTTTAGAGGCTGTTTGCCCCACAATCAGCAATCCTTAAATTGCAGAAGATAAACTGCCCCAAAATAACAGCCCCGAGAATGGAATGCAGGCAGACATATCGGCAATCTGAATTTCATACATGGGGAAGGGGAAGCGCTGGCTTTGAATATTTGCAAGAAAAAAGGTTAATGGTGGTGCTGTGGTGCCCTTGTACAAAATATTGATAGCTGAATAATCCATGACAAGTTGTGTGGTTTTCACGAATATAAACATGATGCAAGATACTGTATACATACATTTTATAAAATGGATAGTTCTGGCCCTGGATGCTGATTGATCAACACAGCATTCCAGCTGTATTATAATACACAATATAATAACAACCATGATGCCATAAACATGTTCACCTTCAACAGATTGGACTATTGATAGTAGCTAAAGTTACTAGCATGACAACTTTTAACATTTGGGTAAGCTAAATTTGTTTTAGCATTGCTTTGAGCAAGAATAGTTGTTGAGGCTGTTTGTGGAATATATGAAAACCTTCAAAATAAAACAAACTTCTAAAACTTACGATGTGTTGTTTGTACCCAAACATGTAATATTTGTGCCCAAAAATGTACCACATGTAAATTATAACATCCAGATAAATAAACCCTATATAAATTTGAAGTTAGGTAATTAGATTGTTTTTTTTGTTGTTGTAATTTTATAACAGTAGGGTGATTGACAAGTTCTTCCCTCTGCTTCCCTCTACTGCCCATCAGCTAATCCCATCTGAGTGGGAACTGAACACCTGGAAATCTTAAGGTTCTTTGCAATTTCTCACTGGGAATAACCTTCCTGCCACAATATGTTTACTTAGCCCTGCACATCTAAGCCTAACTCCTACTTTTTTTTGTTGCCATATTTCTTGCATATGTCCATGCCTATTTTACTTGCACTAAAGGTATGAGGCTACCTGTGGTTTAAAAAAAAAAAAAAAAAGATTTCACTCAGTTTAATTACCTCTCCATCTCCCTCCCCCCTCCACCTCCCACTTTGAAAAATAATTGGATAGACTTCCAATAATTTGTTTCATTGTAAATAAAGCCAAAGGAGGCTATTTCATTTTTAAGTAAAACTCACCTTTTTTGTCATTGCAGGTAGAAATTGAAAAAACTGTTTGTACTTTGGTTTGTTATCCAATGAATGTACACAAATTAACTGAACTGTTTTCTACATTAAGTTTAAAAAAAGAAAAAGAAAACGACAGGTGGCCTAACACGACCTGTACTGTATATCCACTTATGCCACGACACCATAGATAATGATTCACATTTACAATTGTACGAAAATGGAAATATTTATCAAGGGAAAAAATTACATTTTTCTATGTGCACATCCACCAACAAATACCCTTGAAATGCAGGAACAGAACGTAATGTTTCCTGTGTAGAAGATTACAGAAACAGACCAGTGTTGTTCCAGCTCTGAAAATAAAATAGAAAATCTTTTGAAACTGCATAAGAGTGACCTTCTTTCAGGTTTATACATGCAAAATATGTTTGCTAAAATCAAGTTCAGCTAAAAGTAGAAATCATATTTAAATGTATGTGTAAATATTTATTGTCTTTGCTTATCAGTCCGTGGTACAATATAGTATTGTATGGCTTTTTTAAAATATATGCTGAGTTGCATTGAAAGTCAGTCTCACATTAGCATATCTGGATATGAAGAATCATATTTCCCATTTAGCATTTTTCCATTTTATGGCGTTCATAGCTAGAGGACAGTTTGCAGACATGCGACCCTCAGAAATGTATTTCTTTTGAGATTTGTCCATCATCTAGATCATTCAAAGGTTATTTCCTGGGGCAACAAACAAACTCATTTTGGGTAATGCAACACCATAGACCAATATCACTCTATTTTTGGAATCTGTACGTCTCTCTCTAAATCATACACAATCGGATTTGAAAAAAACTGTCAAATCTCTTTGGCAGTATCAGAACAGATGTGATGTGCAATCATTGAAGAATAATATAAAACAGTACAAAAAATAGATCATTAACAAGTAAACCAAAATTTATTTGAAATATACAAAATGTGTATATTTCTTAGTGACGTTTTTTGATGGTTTATCATGCCATCGTTAATGGATCCTGTATTCTTACAGTAAGCGCAGCTGCTCAATGCTGGAGGAAGGCTCTGCTCTGGAGTGTGGAGGAGAACAGGGCCTCTGTGCAGCTGCGCTGCGGGGAAACAGGTGAGGATGGGCGTTATGAGATCTCAGGGGCATTGAGCCGCGCTGGAACAGGTGGGAGAACAGGAAGCTCCGACAGCGGAGCAGCGGCTGGACACGCAGCGCGCACACTCAGGGGAGGCCGCAGAGACGAGCCTCACAGTCACGCCAATCAAAACCACGCTTCTGTTGTGATTATGGATCTGGGTTTGCATCTCAGAGGTTGCAGGTTTGATTCTCAAGTGGCGGCTCTGACGTTATATGGTGGGTTGTGGTGTCCCCCAGGATACGGTTGTCTGCCAATAAAATAGATATTAAGTGAGCAGTATGGACATAATAACTAAACGCACATACACACATACTGTACACACAAAGGTGCAAACACACACAAACATCAGCACCCACAAGAATATGAGTAAATGCAAATTAAGAATTGCAATGATAAAAACATATTGGATACTGGATTAAACAACAAATACTTGAGTTTTTGACAAAAGAAAAAAACATCCAAGAGTGATTATGCATTTGTTTTCACACAGAGAGAGAGAGAGAGAGAGAGAGAGAGAGAGAGAGAGAGAGAGAGAGAGAGAGTTCCCTAAAAAAAGAAAATGAATTGGATGACTCAAGGCTGTTTCCCAGTGGAAACCTGATTGGCTGATCTGATGTAACACCTTTGAGTGCAACACTCAGCTCCAGTCTGCTGATGATCATTTATTTATCATTAACTGTCATAAGTCCCCTCTGTGGGGTTAAAAGCGTATTCTCACCTACTGGTATGGGTGTCTGGGTACCAGCTGTTCCCTAAAGCCCGCTGTGAACACTGGGCTTTACTGGGTCACATCTCGGAGTAAGTGTTAATTAAATACCATATGAGAAGGCAAGAACCGAAGACAGTGGTGTGCAAAAGTTTGGGCACCCCTGGTCCAGTTGCATGCTTTGTTAATCTTTAAGTGAAATGAAGTTAAACATTACACAAACTTAAACATTACACATTTCTTCACAATTACCATTTCTTTGCTGCATTTTAAAGAAAATTTAAAAAATAAATAAAATGTTGCATGTTTTGTTGAATTGCAAAGCGAAAATATTCTTCACTTCACTTAGAGGTTCTCCAAAACATGAAATCTGACCAGGGGTGTCCAAACTTTTAAATAGCACTGTAAGATTCATACAGAAAACAACAATATCGTATTCTCAAGGGACTGTCATCCATTCACCGAGACGCAGGGAGTATGAAGAGAACAGGGCGAGAGAAGAAGGTCGAGAGCGCATCGTGCGTTTTTCTGTTTCACACTCGTATCGGAAAACAAAGAAAATAATAGTTGTCATCTCCCTCGCCCCTCCAAAAAATGCATGTACTTTTTGGTTTCGCTGCAATAGTTTGACGAGGCGGAATGATGCAACACTGCGCCGTCTGTGTGAAAATAAAGGAGCAGTGCTCATTTATTAGGTCAGCCCGCGCGAGCGGAGGAGATGCTGGGGAGTGTTGGGCTCGTTTACTCTCTGCTGGGATCCACTGAGCCGCGGTAATTCATCAGTGTCCTGCTGACAGCGCGGGCGTTAAAGCAAACAGCGCTGACATTTCCCGCTCCTCTCCCACAACTCGCTTAATTTGTGGAACTTTTTGTCATCCATCCGCCACTTGCGTGTGCGTGCGAGTGTGTGTGTGTGTGTGTGTGTGTCTGTCTGTCTGTCTGCGTGCATGTGTGTGTGCGCGTATATGCATGTGTGTGTCTGTCTGCGTGCATGTGTGTGTGTGTGTGCATGCGTGTGTGTGCGTGTGTATGTGTGTGTCTCAGTGTATGTGTGTGCTGTGTGTGTGCGTGTGTATGTGTGTGTCTCAGTGTATGTGTGTGTGTGTGTGTGCATGTGTGTGTGTGCGTGTGTATGTGTGTGTCTCAGTGTATGTGTGTGTGTGCGTGTGTTGTGTGTGCTCTGGTATGTGTTGTGTATGTGTGTGTGTGTCTCGTGATGGTGTGTGTGTGGTGGTATGTGGTGTTCGGTGTGTGCGTGTGTATGTGTGTGTCTCAGTGTATGTGTGTGTGTGTGTTTTCCCCCTCCTCCACAGCTAATCAACGCTGCATCTAAGTAATTTCCCTATTTAATAAAAATAGTAAAGTTTCTTCTTCCCAGGGAAATTAAACTGGGGATCAAAGGTGGGCCATGTAATCCAGGGGAGTCTTGTAGGAAGTGACACTTGGCAGCAGATAATTAGAAGTGCCCCTCTGGGGTGGTGTTACTAATATCAGCAAGAATGGTAATAACAAGCAGGAAATTCATCTGCACTCATTTCATCTAGAGTCATGCTATCCCTGATAATAAACTGAGAGAGAGAGAGGAGAGAGAGAAAAGGACGAGAGAATGAACTGAAAGAAGAGAAGAATGGAAGAGGAGAGAGGAAAGAGAGAATGGCAGAAGAAACAGTCAAGAGAATTAAAAAGGGAAATAAAAGGAGTGAGAAAAGAGCAAGCGAACAGGAAGCGAGAGAGAAAGAGAGTAAGAGAGAGAGAGAGAGAGAGAGAGAGAGAGAGCAGGATGAGGTATTGTTTCTGTGCAGTGACAGATCAGGCTGAGAGGGAGGTGGAGAGGATGTGCACAGTTCCTTATTATCCTGAGAGAACAGCACAGCTGCAACAGGGCTGTCTGTTTCCACTGCCATTTGCTGGATCACACAGCATCTCTGCAGCCTCTCCTCCAGGGAACACGTTCTCTAAACACAGCCTCCTTATCTGGGCCACTTATTTACTTAAATAATAAAATAAAAATAAAATAAAGTAAAAACATCCACCCATCCATTTTCTATACCCGCTTATCTTGGTCAGGGGGGTGCTGGAGCCTATCCCAGTGTGCTACGGGCAAGAGGCAGGAATACACCCTGGACAGGCTGCCAATCTATCGCAAATGATAAAAACATGATAAAAAAATAATGAAAGTAGCACAATGCATTAAGTATCCCTAAAGGTGAAATTACTGAGAATATCATTGTTTACTCCTGTGCAGCAAAAATGGTCTGTGTTAATTTAACTCAGATAGAGTACATTCGAGAGTACAATTTAAGTTCATGTAGGACTTGCACTTTTTTGATGGTAATTTTATAAATGTTTTATGGGCTTTCATTGCAGTTTTATTATTGCTTTTATTGAGTATACCTAGAAGCTATTCTGGCGGTTTTCTTATTTTATCATTGTTGTATCTCTGTAAAACACTTTATCCTACTTTACTGTATGGAAGGGGCTATGATAATAATAACAATAATAATAATAATAATAATAATAATAATAATAATAAAAATAATAATAATAATAGTAAATTCTATAATGTATAAAGTCTGGATATCAGGTCTCGGATCCATTCTGGTTCATTGCTTGGTTAGTAGACGAGAGAAACGTAAGATGCCACATGCTCACGATAACTCGTCAGTGGGAAAACCCCTGAGGTGCATTAATGTGCATTCGTCTGAATGTGATTAAACATGCTGAAACAGACCTCACTGGGTGGGGTTTAATGCACAGGAAACTGCGCCATGTCTTCGGCTCGGAGGTGCGGTATTCTGGCACGGCCACCAGACAACATGCTCTTGCACATAAGGGCAGTGAGCCCTACCAGCCAGTTCAACCGCGGTCTAATCTACAAGTGAAGCCACTTGCTAAAGGAGGACCGAGAACTGCAGGTTATCTACCCTCCCTTTACCTGGGAGTCAGGTGGGAAGGCAGTCTGGCCAACCAGTAGCACTGATTGTCCAGTTCATTACCTGGGGGAAAAGAAAACCAGGGTTGGTTTTGAATTTGAGGGCCAGATTTGAGTATCTATGCATTATCTGTTCTTGAGGTGATGTCGCTTTAAATGATACGGGCATCTTTAATTTCAGTATAGTGGTGTCACATGAGCATGCCAACTAGAATGGTTAAGGGACAGACTATTAATTTACAACCTAGAAGCTAGTCATGTATGTACAACCTGCCTTTATAAACTCAGTATCACTAAGCAGAGGAACAGGGTCCCCCCATAACCTCAGTATCCCTTAGCTTGCGTGTGCGGTTCTGCCTCTATTCATGTATTAATGAGTTAGAGCTCCGGCTAAAACCATAAATGGGAATTGAGTATACCCATAATTCCCTGTGCTGTGCCTCTCCTCCTCTGTTCAGCTGGAAAGCCCCACGCATGCCAGTCGGCAGCGGTTAGACACCTCCAGGAATAGTGCCCCCCCAGACCTGGATGCGGGTCAGGTCTGGTCTGGTCCGGCAGGAGAACATATAAAAGAGGGTTCCCGCTTCCTTTGGTGTTCACGGGTATGCTGCTGAAGAGCCAGGTGAGTAGAAAATGAAAAATGGCCGGCACGTTTGATGAGGACTAATGCTCCAAGATGGTGGGTTCAGCCAAGGAGAAAGGCCATTTCTTTACTCAGGACACAGGCAAAAATACACTAAAATGTACTTTGCTGCAGGATACAAAATACCAAATAAATGTATCTAGGCTATAAACTTCAATGAAAACAGAGGAGCTGCAGGTTACTTTGCTGGCGCCACACAGGTATAAACCGTATAAAAAGAGCAGCGAGTTCTCATATTAAATATGAAAAGCATAACTGCAACTGGCACTGACACGTAGTTGCAGCCGGGTTTGTCGATTTCATCCTGGAAGAGGGCGAGAGCAAGGGGTCAACAAGATCTGTCAGAAAGAAACCCCACACCTGTGATTAACATTTTTCTGTTAGAAATTATCTGGCCTCCATTAAAACTGATTATAAAATATATAAATAAATAAACAGGCAAATTAAAAAGGAAGGTAAGATCTGAAGGTCACAGGCTTATTGGGGAATTTATTTTCCTCCTTTGTCAGCATGATTAAGCGCTGATTTCAGTTCGCACGCCATGGGAGAGACTAAAAGATTAAATCATGGCATCCGTGCGACCAATTTGAGTTATCAGTCCCGTCGTACCATTCTTTAACAACCTTGCGGTTTGCTGCTCCCGGTGTGTTTGCAGAGAGTAGCCGAACAATGAATTGTGGTAATTGACCCTTCAGAAGGGCCGCTGGTATTGATCAGTGTCTGGGCTCGGCTTGGGCTGCCCAGGTTCTCTCTCTCCGGCAGGCAAATAAACAAACGGCGAGCGGGGAGCGCGGAAGGAAGGGCGCCGCTCTGGGCAGACGGACCGAAGCGGGAAAATTCCCCTCGCAATTCAGAACGCCCGCGCTTTACAATAACATGTGGATGTTTGGCTTGACGGCTAATAGTGAGAATTGGCTGAGAGAGAGAGTGTGTGTGACAGAGAGTGAGAGAGAGTGTGTGTGAGAGAGAGTGTGTGAGAGAGAGGGTGAGTGAGAGAGAGTGTGACAGGGAGGGTGAGTGAGAGTGTGACAGAGAGAGGGAGAGTGAGAGGGAGGGGGGAGCCTGATGGGGAGTCATTAGCTCTATTTGTTTTAGTGTGGGCCTAACCTTTGCAGTGACTCCTCGGGCTGAAGGGCGCAGTAGATCAGGCGCTCGGGGAGGCGGTGCGGCCGGCTGCGCGGTCATCGGATAGGTGAATAAATTAGCGGCGCGGTATTCCCAGGCGACCGGCGTGGCGCGCATGCCAAGCAGCGCGCGACATTTAAGATGCGGGTGCAGACGCGCTCCTGACAGCGCTGCCGCGGACGCCCGCTGGTCTGGCGCACCTCTGCTCCGTCCTCGCCGTGCGCGTTTTCCATATGTGCGGCGTGTGCGTTTGTGTGCGGCGTGAGTGTTTGTGTGCGTGTCTGTGCACCATGTGCCAACGTTTGCCTCTGTTCATGTGTGTGCATGCACATCTGAGCTGCGTCTGTTTGTGCTGGTATGTGCGTGTGTGTGTGTGTGTGTATGTCTTTTCGAGTATGCACAAGCAGCTGTGTCTCTGTGTGTGTGTGTATCCGTTTGTACATACACGTGTCTGTTTGGGTGCCTGTGTCTCAGCTTGCGCATGTGGATGAATGTCTGCGTATCTGTGTGCACATATGGGCCTTTGGTGTGTGTGTATGTGTCTGTGCGTGTCTGTGTGTGTCTGTGCATAGGCAACAGTCCTAATGCCTTCACGTATCCCAGCCATTAATCTCTGTAGCTCAGCTTGTGTTAGGATCTGGATGGATGGATGGATGGTGGTCAGTAAAGAAACATTACAGGTTGACCTCTCCCTTCATGTCTTCATGACCTCTATGTGGCCTAGTTTTTTTTTTCTTTTGGGGGGGGCGGGTTGGGGGCTGGGGGTAAATTCATTTAACCACCTGAAGCTGGCAGAAAGACTGGAAGAGTGGTTGAGGGTGAGCCCGTCCTCTTCAGCAGAGCGCCCTTGCAGTAACCTTGCCAAGGGGTCAAAGGTGAGCCCCAGACAAATTACATAAACACGTAGGCCTCCTCATTTTCTTATTTATTCAAATTAGGCTTCTCATTACCATTAATGATTAAAACAACGGTCAACCCCAACCCCCCCCAAAACCTGCACCCCCAAGCCCCCTCCCCCTACAATCATTACTATAAATCTTTAGATGTATGGGTCTGTCAGACCGGGGGCTTCACCTGGGTCATATATGGACTTTAAATAACTTTTTAATCAATTTATAGGCGCATATCCAGTGGTCCCTCCTCCCATTAATGTAATAATGGCTTCTCCAGATGAATGCGTCCTCTGTAGGGTCTGTGGCGTGATTGTCACAATCATTTACACTTTCCATATTTTCTCACTTTGCTAATTTGCTCACAAGGTGAAAGAGTTGCAGCGGAAACTGATCCAGTCTTCTCTTTCCAGATGCTCAGACCACCTGGCCCATCACTTCTGGGCAAGACTTACTTTTTTATATCCCCCCCTCCTCTCTCTCTCTCCCTCTCTCCTTCAATCCCTCTCTTTCCCTTCTCTCTCTCTCTCTCTCTGTACTGAAGCCACGCCACCAACGATTCTATCTTGAAAGCAATAAGCCGTCTTAATGGTTGTAATCTGTCTCACTTACTGTGAGGTTGAGTGGAAGAACGCAGGTTTGCCCACCGCATCGTCGTGGGCTCCCCCATCCATTACCATACCACAGCACATATGCTGCTCTCACACCCAATAAAATCCCCCCTTTTAACCGGGCAGCGTCACAGGTGTTGGGCACAGGTAAGGTCTCACGTTCCTCAGTCCATTTGAGGAATTTGAGTAGAAGGGCAGTGCCTCCACTCATACTCGTTAAGCTTGTAGTCCAGTCTGCCTCTTCCCCTTGCTCAATGCATCATTATGGGGCAAGAGATTTTGGTGGGATTATGTGTATTCACTATCAGACCTTACTACACATTAACAACATGAAAGCCAACCCTCTTCAGCACCTCCTGCCAGTCACCTCCCCCCTCATCACCAACACCAACACCTACCCCAACCCCAACCCACTGTGTTTGGTGTAATTATGATGGTTACCGTGCTGTAACACCAGGGGGCAGTGGTGCGCTTTTAATCGGTGGGGTCCAATAAGCCTGCAGCGTGCTTTGATTCCTTTTTATCACTTGTTCCTGCCGACAACACAGAGATAAAATTCCATTTCTGCGCAGCAGAGATGGATACTGCTTTTTTAAAGGATCTTCAAAAAGTGCCCTTGGATAATTAGAATGAAATTGCTACAGTGAGTTTCTCTGCGTGTTTAGTGGATGCTTCAGAAATGAGGGGTTATTGATGCAGAGTGTAGATTTATATGTAGCTCATTATTGATATTGACCTTACATGACTGAGTTTCTCTCCCCCCCCCCCATGCAATCCCAAGGCTCTATCTGCTTTCTGTTCTGCATTTGCTGGTACTGTAAACGCTGACAGTACTGATGAAAGGGAGCTTCTAATGGTTGAGGGTGTCACTGAATCTCAAAGTGCGTTCTGGGAAAAACACTGATATCAAAAAGCGCTGCTGTTTCCTGGTTCTGGAGACTCAGCCATACTGTATCACCTTTGATTTAGAAACTCTCACTGAGGCCTCTGGGGCGCAACAAAGCCCCTCTCCATCTCTCTCTCTCTCTTTCTCTCGCTCTCTCTCTTTTTCTGCACAAGCACTTGCTAATAATTGTACTTCAACAAATGCTGTGTAACAATAAGAAACCCAGCCTCTTCTTCAAAAGACACCCTAATCTCCAAATTCTGTTGCTATTCTCAGCTTTTTTTTGTTAGTGTGTGTGTGTGTGTGTGTGTGTGTGTTTTGTGTATGGTCTGTGCATATGTGCGGGTTTGTGTGTGAATATTGGTCTATATTTTGTGTTCTGTGTGTTTGATTGTGTATGTGTTTGTATGTGAATATTTGTGTGTGTATGTTTGTTTGTTTGTGTGTGTGACAATGTTCTTTGTGTGTTTGTGTGTGTGAATCCTTCCATGCATATATGTGCATGCTCATGTGTGAACCATCTTCTTTCTAATTAAAAAAGTGAAAAGCTAAACCCTGAAGTTTCCATCTTCAGGCTGGTTGGTAGAGCCTCACTCCTCCACATCCATTCTCTGTCTTTGCCCTTGGTTTAACATTGCTCCCGGTCCGGAAAACTCAGGTAATACATTTGTTTGTAGATTACAACTTAAATCAATAACCTCTTGTACTGTGAGCAGTGTGTGGGTAACAGAAACTGACAGCTCTGGAATTAGAATTTAATAATGACAATTCTGAATTTCCTTAGTCAAGCTGAAAGCTCTTTCTGTGGTGTGTCAGTCACTCTGTGGCCACAGACAGAACATCCCCATCCACTCCCCCATCCGGTCTCCATGGACACCATCTCTTTCCTTTATACTTCCACATGCAAACATTATATTGAAAAATACAAAAAAAAAAAAAAAAGAGTAAACATAATAACTACAAACCCCCAGAGGGCCACATAGATCAGCTGCATCCTTGAAATTGAGGCGCTGTGTGCATCAGTTGTGTGCGTGTGTTGCTGCAGCGACGTCAAGAGCGCAGATCACATCATGTCAGAATTAACAACAGCCTTCTATGGCTGATACAGTATATTTGTAAACACAGTTCATTTGAGCTGCAATTGTTGCATAGATCTGATGAATCTACCATAAACTGATAACTTAGTGAACACTAAATTCAGTTGATAAAAGGCAAAAAAAAAAAAACATTCCTTAAAAGATCTTCCTGCATCAAAAAGTAGAATTGATCTGGACCTATTTAGGATACAGCGGTGGTTCGGGTGACAATGAAGGGTGACAATAAATCAAAGTCGATGCAACATTATTCACCACAACCTTACTGTACCGTTTTAAAAGGTACAACAGTATTTTACACTTGCTGTATCTTAATGGTTTCTGGTGGTGAGGGTCAAGAAGGGAGGGTCAGCGTTCACGTGGGGAAACACAAGGTGTGAGCCAGTGGCTCATATTAAATCCAGAGGAGACCCACAGTGTGCAAGTCTGTTTCCCCCACTTAGTCCTGTAGGTATAGGGTAACACAGATGTGCATGCTGCCCAATGGTTTACTGAATAAAACTGTAGGCATTTAGTAATCTCAACATTCCTATCCCCCTGGATCTAATTCAAATATAATTCTTTATAATAATTTAATAAAAATAATAACTGTAAAAAACTGAACTTCCACTTCATAACCACATGCTTTCTGCAGGTGTATAGGGCCATTATCAAAGTAAATAACCTGAATTGATTCTCATTTTTCCTTTCTGTCTCACAGTGGCTTGGTGTTAAAGCAGGTTTACTAGCCTGTGGTATACTGAGAGAGGGTTCAAACAGGCTGACTGCGTGCTGTCTGTCCATGCTGATGATTTAGAGCATGTCTCCCCGTTATTTAATATTAAAGCCTTCATGTTTTTGACCTCTGTGTTATTTAAACACACACACCCACGCACGCACGCACACACACACATTTGTATTACTATACTTGTGAGGACTTCCCATTGACTTACATTCATTCCGTAAACTCTAACCCTAAGCCTAACCCCAACCACTACATGCCTAACCTTAACCCTAACCTTAACCGAATTGTAACCCTAACCCTAACCCCTAACCCTAAAACAGCCTCTTGAACTTGTGGGGACCAGCAAAAGGTCCCCACCTTGCGTAATTTTCCTCATTTTTCTATCCTTGTGGGGACATTTGGTTCTCACAAAGATAGTAATACATGCCCACACACACACACACACACACACACTCACGTATCCCCCAACTCCAGCCCTTTTGAAAGTGCCCCTGAGATTTAGTAACCCACACATCACCCACGCTGGCTTCCTATGGTGAGGGGGGGAAGGGCACAGGTGGAAGTCAGTACCCCCTAGGGAGTGTTTCCCCGTACCCTCTTCTCCCACCACCGCTGTCACGGCAACCGCCACCATCACAGCAACCGTCACCGGCTACCGCGACAATGAGGAGGAGGAGGAGGAGGAGGAGGGCACATTCAGCACAGCAACAAGGTATCCAAAGCCAGCCTCACTCAGCGACACGATGGCCCAGGACCGTGGAGAGAGAAATACAATAATTGGAGCTGCAGGGAGAAGGCCACCGCGTGAACCGCCCAAGACGCAAAGCAATTTCCAAAAGGGTGGGGGGGCAGGGCGCGGGGGTACGGGGCATCTCCTGTGGCACCCCTTTTGCCTGCCCAACCCTTTCTCCTCCCCTACACTCACTCCATCTGACACCTCTGTGCGTTCAACTCGCTCTCATTTTCCTTCCCTCTGTTTCTTTCTCCCTGCCATATTTCTCACTTTCTCCCTCACTCCCCCGTCCTTCTCTCCCTCCCCCTCTCTCACTCCACCCCTTTCTCCCCCACCACTCCTCTGTGCAGTGTTATTTATACCCCTCCTGCCATAACTCAGCCCATCAGTCTGGTCTGGCTGTGCTGTGGCCCTGTCCTGGCACCCATCCCCTCATACTGTGTGCATCCCATGCAGGGATTCCACCCCCAAACTGACCCAGGGGGTCTGCATCCTACGCCCACTTCCATTATTTAGTTTCACTTCTAATTTAAACACATTCATAACAAATGTTTTTTTTTATTTTAAGATGTTGAACAATTAAGGGGAAAAAACCATTTTTGGAAATGTATTTTTTGCACAGAAAAGATATTGTTAAATTCCACACATGGCCTTTTCTGAACCCCCTTCCTGCACTGAATTATTGAATGCTGTGCATTCCTAATCCATGTACATTTGTCAGGTTACAATTTTAAAAAAAGGCTGGTACATCTGAAGGTCTGAGCTAAGCTGGTAAATACAGAATATGTCTCCGCCCTCTCTGGCTGTACGAGACCCTGATTAAATGCACAGCCTGTCAATCATGCAGACAAATCTGACCTTCAGTCCATGAGCTACAGAAATAACGTCAGAGTATGGTAATGCATGGAAGATTACACAGTAAACAGTAAATATGAAATTCAATTCTTATATTTAATTATTACCCGACCTGGGTTAGTTAACTCCAGAATTATTGGCACCCTTCATGAAAATCAACAAAAATGACCGCATAAAAAAATAAAAAATACACATAATGATTCACATTTTCTGCTTTAACATTTGGGGAAACTACTTTCACTCTAAAAAAAATTATTCTTATAAAAAAACCTTTTTTCTTTGAGTGATAGTATTTAAAAAAAAATCAAAAACAAGGTCAACAAACTGCTATTTTAATCCAAAACCTGGTTGCTGGAACAAAAAAAAAATCTGTTTTTTGCAAAGGCCATCTCAGTCTCTGGACTTGAAGCCTATTGAAGCCTTGAAGCCTGTGGTCTGAATTGAAGAGGGCAGTCCACAAGTGCAAGGATCTTGAAATTATCTGCAAGGAGGAGTGGTCCAAGATCCCTCTAAAAGTGTTCTCCAACCTTGTCAGACAATACAAGAAGAGCGCAGTGCTGTAATCCTCTCCAGGGAAGGTTTGCCAAATATTCATCTCAGGGGTACTAATAATTTAAGCTTATTTTTCCAAAAGAAAATGTACAGTACTGCTCAATAAAACTTTCTTTGAGTTTGAAAATTGTGATACTGCTCCCCCATATGTTTGACTAAGAGCCCATAATATGACTAAGTGTATGCATTGTTCATTTTTTACAGCCATTTTTACTCATTTTGATGAAGCTTGCCAATAATTCTGGAGCTGACTGTATGTATGTAAAATAGAGAATATATCACTCCAGCGAGTCCATGGAACATGCAAAAAATGTTGAAAATACAGAAAAAAACTCTTTAGATTGTGTACAATCATATAAAAAACATACATAGTTCTGTTCTGAATATTGGTGAAAACTACAGTTTCTTGTAAAATTGCTTGTAATCGGCAAGGATTTTACTGTTATTTAAAGGGTTAACAAATGTAATTTTTTTTTATTTGACCCAGGTCTGGCACAATCTCTCATTCTTCTCTCACGTTTTCCCCTTGTGCCTGTGGGGGTTGGCACTGACAGCTTCACACACTGGTGACTATTCAGTCCTGATGACTCACCAGGGACCTGACCTGTGCCCTCTATGTGTCTGGGATCTCGAGCACAGTCAGGACGTGTCCCTGGAAGAGTCTCCCCTGGGCACTGAGGTCTGTGCCTTTATAAAAAGCATGAATGAAACCAGAAACACCGGGGCTTATTCCAAATCAACCTCTGTCCTTGATCCTGAAAACCTGACTGTGTACAGTTACAAATGCACGAAAGCTTTTAATACAAAAAACAACATACATATTGAGCAATGTAAATGAAAGGTAAGGTGTCATAAATTACATTCAGGCTGCAGTCAATTGTGGAACATGCAGCCTAAGGATTGAGGCATAATTAAAATTATAAATGAAATTACACTGAGATGTAAATGAAAGTGTGAAATATCTGTAGTCCCCCCTGGAGAAAATAGTTATTCTATTCTAAAATCCTAAACATGGTAATATGAAAAGGATAGTTTATTCTGGCTATGTTATTGCAATGCATGAATTATGCTGAATAGAACGTCCTCTTCATGCTGCCATGTCGATCATTTGATTGTCAGCCACCGGTGGCAGGTTCACATCCTGAAACATCACAGAGAAGCACTCTTCCAAGCATTCTTCCAAAGGCACCAGGATACTGCCAATGAACATTTTGGAGATATGCTTTTTAAATGAATTATGTAATCAAAATACATGCTGTTAATATCACAGGGTCTTCAGATCGCCCTCTCTGTGTGCAGGTGTGACCCAGGGGCTCTTGTCAAAATGACTGTCAGCTGGTGGTAGCTGGATTGAAGCATTATTGGAGACCACCAGGAACGATTAGATGCTTTCATTACCATCAACCAGATAATCATATTAGTGCCAACATTTAGAAACTTAATGATTTCAGCACTAAATGCTAATTTCTGTAGTAAATATAAACCAAAATCTTTAAGGTACCCAGTGGTCAGCATTCTCTTGTCATTGCAGAACAGTGACTTTGTGGTTACAGCATGGAAGAGTTCTGTCCTAACCTGAGGGGACCATGATTTCTTACTATGTATAACTAACATACTATTTAGTTTGAGAACAAAAATAATATTGTTCGGGTCTTACAACCTGTAAGTGCAGTGACTTAGCGTCAGATCAACTCTCTTCAGAATAGAGGTTCTTACACATCAACAGCCTCTACCTCACAAATAAGTGCACCATTAACCACATGAAAGGGAACTTCCCTAGCTCAAAATCACAATATACCCAGACTTTAAAGAACAACACAAACTGCAATTTGAGGAAAAGCGGACGGGAAGTCATGTTTGTGACACTTGAGTTCTATGGCCAGCTGTATTCTAGATCCAAAAGGCATGTTCATTACACACAAAAAAAACAGAGAAACACTTGGAACAGATGTTAATGTGAATGGCCAAAGTGTTCTATAATACACAATGTGGTGACCCTGGGTAGGCAGGAATTGCAGAATTCATGAAATACCAGGTCACATGAGCAACCAGTCTTCCTGTTTCAGTGGCTCAAACCAGAAAGAGTACACACAAAAACACTTGCTTTTTTGGAATTTTGATTGTCTGCAATTTTTATTACTACTTTTTCCCTGTGAAGTAGGGGGGGGGGGGGTCCATCTGTGATATGGGGCATAGTCAGATGCAATGCAAATTATTTATTTACAAAAAAAGCCAGAAACATAATTGTGCAACAGTCCTTTCCCAGAAGCACAGTTGCCTAGCAATGGAGAGCAAAACATTGGAGAGAAGGGTTTGCATGTGCCAGATTTCTGGAAAAAGAGATTTTAAAAAATGATACACCAAAGATACAAGAATGGATTTAATTTATTCTGAACCTTGACCCCCAGTAAATAGAGTGTTACTTATTTTGTTCACAAGCACAGTTTGGTCAGTTCAGAAGAGACCGATAGTAAAAATGTAAAAAAAAATGTAAACACACCAAATACTTGCGGTTATTTGCAAGTCAAATTCATTTGTAAGAATAAATGTTGACTGAATCCAGGCTCCAGTATAGCTCCAATCACACAGCTAAATCCAAAAGGTGCCAGGTGCAGGTTTTCTGCTCATAGTAATAAAGATGAACGGTGGTGCTCTCTTGTGCATGTCTTATTTACCCCTCAGTATGAAGAGGATTGAGTAGGTAGGCAGTAATGGAGGTGAGGAATTGAGAGAGGAGGGTGTGTGGTTGACACAAGGTCATTGGTTCTATCAACATTTGTCTTTAGCTTGGACTCAAACCTAAATTTAGGTGCATGTGACAGTTTCTCAATATTCTTGATTTTTTTGTGAAATGTACACCATTTCTTGCATTCATTACATTTTAAGTGGAAATCCCCAGATGTACTGGTTCTAAATCACCGGTCAGCATTTGAGTTGAATTTTTTTCCATGCCTTACAACAAAGCAAATATGTAGATGAGGAAATATGAGGCATGTTTCTTACAAAAAGTTTGTTCATCTCACTGAAAAAAAAAAGAGTCAAACCTACCATGAAAAGGACACTTGGCCGTGGCCGTGAGTCAACATCTCAGTCTCAGCTCGTCGGCCTTAGTTCAACACTCATCAAGCTATGTTCGAAATGGCTCTCTATGCGGTTCATAGTGCACTATAAAGGGGATCAGCCATTTTACAGGATTTACAAATTTTGGGTATCATATATGACACCCTAAATATTTCACTCAATATTCCCCACAATGCACTGCAAAATGTAGGGTACAAACATGTACTCTTTTTGAAAACCAAAGAATTTTTTTTTTTTTTTGTTGAGATGATGACTGCTGAGCCTGTGCTGGTCTACAATAAATTAATATTTTTAAAAAAACAACAACTTTGCTGTGACTGCTCCGCTACTTCAGCCAATATTTTCCGTAACGCCCAGCCTTGCTGTGCAGTTATCTGTAGTACTTAGAATCCACCAGAAATGCTATTTCACAACTGTTCTTTAAAAAGAAAATTCTTCCAGGTGGGCATGCCCACCCTTAAGGGCTGCAGTTCTCGGGTTCTATGCATTTCAACCTCCAATATTCAAAATAAAGTAACACCCAAGGACTAGACTATGACAAGAATGAGCCTTGAGCCATAAAGCATACCGCAAATGTGCAAAACGTATAAAAAAAAGTATAAAGTATAAAAAATTGTCATAAACAAGCCAACTATAATTAAATGAATATTATATTAATTGATATCATCATAATAGGTTTATTACATGTCATGTATGACATGTTCATCATATGATGCATCTTAATCATGGAAGCCCGTTAGAAATAAGAACATTAGAATAAAATGAACTGATATGGCTATTTAGCCAATCAAAGCTTGTCTTTTACCTACAGGTACAGTACAGGGATGAAAGTCCAATCCTGAGGGGCCACAGTGTCTGCTGGCATTTTGTAGTGTTTCAGCATGGAAGTGCTTAGTTTAAGGCACTGATTGGCTATCAAATCTAGGCTTATACAATATAATATACAATATAATATTCAGCGTTAAAATATGTAAATTATATAGTCCTCTCAGCTCTGCTCCAGACATTCTATAGAGAGGAGAAAAAATGAATGTGGAAACACATGGTGGGGTCATCAATGACCACAAGTCCAGTAGAAGTTTAGAATAAAGTGCCTGCAATTAAGATTCCAGAAGAGCACACACTCACTCAGGGTTTGGGGAATGTTTCTCTCCCTCGGCAAATGATCAGCTCTCAAGTCCCTCCTGAGTTTATTTATTTTAAATAAATGTTTTGTTTGAGGATGCAAAATGCATAGTTTAATTCAGAATCGAGTTTGTCCATCTGGTGCAATTTGCATCAGTGCAAATGCCAGCTTAATGAATATTAATAATCATAAACTGTTACATGCTAATTAAATTCCTAGAGCCACACAGGAATATTTAAGTGAAATGTCTGGTGGCCACCGAAGAAATGTGGAGAATTCGGGAATGGAGATTCGCTCATTTATAAGCGAAGCTTTCAGCACGGGGATTTGTGGTTAAAAATATTAAAACAGGAAGGAACCGCTGGGGGCCCTGCCAATTTCTGTTACCCTGTCAAACATTTAACCCAGGAGACTGACTTCCACTGCACGGCCTCTGCCAGCAATTATGAATTCCTCAAATTCAGGTATAAACAACAGCAATTATTTTATACTAACAGTAAGACAGTAAAGAAACATAGATTGCTGCTTCATTGGTGTGGGCGGTAAATGTGGTAAAAATAACTTTGTAATATGAGGTCACAATTACCTTAACGTACCCTGAAGTGTCTGTCACTACATAGAAACAAATACTTCACACTTTACAACTGATTAAGAACTACCATGGCAAGTAAACTTGTGGCTGCAGCAATGTTTTTTAAGTGCAAAAATATTTCTCGATTTCTCATTACTGCCATATTGTTATTAACAATTTAACAGCAGGTTTAGAATCATCTTCTTGACAATTCACCACCACTGCAGGTATTTGAGTCACAAATATGATGGAAGGGTAACAGCCAAGATTAACTTTGAGAAGCTAAAAGAAATTTCTGGACAGAAACAAGATAACAAAGTAGAATAACTTTAATTTAAATCCAGTATGAAACAATAGAATAGGCTACAAAAATCCATTAATACTACCCGATTGTCAATAAAAATGTATCTAGCATGAGATATCTTTATCTTAATGTTGAACAGACTATAGAGTACTGATAAGACAGGTGGGGAGACTTTTTAGTCAGAACTGCTTTATATGATTTCTGAATTTTTATTTATTTATTGAATAGCAGTGCAATTGTAGGAAAAGCAAAACGCAAGGTATGCTAGGAGTTAGAGATCCCATGACAACTGACATGATGGTTAAGCTAAGCAGGCGTGGGCTTGGTTAGTACTTGGCCGGGATACCTCCTGGGAAAACTAAGCTGTTGATAGTGGCTAATAGGTGGCACTCTTCCCTCTGGACCAAAATAGAAATCGAGTATTCAGTGCAGCAAATGGGACACTGTGCTGTAGAAGGTGAAGTCCCTGAGAAGAGATGTTAAACCAAGGTCCTGACTCACCATGGTCATTAAAAGATCCTATGGCACTTCTCAAATGAGTAGGGGCATTACCTTCCCCGCAGGAACTGGCTGTCTACGTCTTTCCGCCTAATCATCTCATGCGCCAGATTGGCTACACGATTCCTTGAGTTCCCGACCCACTTTGATCCTCCAGGTTGTCACTGCAAAAGAGAACGGAGTTCTCGGTTGACTTGCCTGGTTATGTAAAGGTGAAATATATAAATAAATGGACTCGGTTGTGCTGGGCACTGCTGTCTTGAAAGTTGAGCATCATTTTACTGTAAGCAGAGCTGGGGAAGCCTAGCACATGAGCTCCTTGCACTTCGATGTTTCCACTTCCGATGAGCAGCTCAGTGGAAACACCTGTAACTCCTGGCCAAATGGACCGACCCAAGGTCACCACAGGTGACCTCTTTCAGTGAAGTGAAGTGATATGATTGTGGATGGAGGAATGTGATTGATTAGGGTCCACTGTTGATGCAGGGAAACTGTGGGAGGAGTGTATGATGAAGCTTTTTTGTTTTGTGAGGACTGACGCAGTCTCTGGACTCAACGTACTGGCAGAGACAAGGGAAGGGGGGCACTAATGGAAGGAAGAACAAGTATCTCCACATTTCCAGGACACACACTCCTTTTAACCGTCTCTGAGATTTCCGGGAGAAGACAGAGGAAGTCGATAATGGAGATGGCCCAAGTGATCCACTGTGTCAAAAAAAACCCAGAGGAGGGAGATCAAGAAGGATTAAGACAGGATAGAGAAGCTACAAAGGAAAGTAAGAGTGCAGAAAGGGAGAGAGAAGGAGAGAGGGACACAAAGCTTTTTGTTTTAGTGAGCCAGAAAGAAAACGTGAGGAGCAAGAGGATGTGAGGAGCGGTCAGTCCACCCAAGCTTTTTCCACGGAGGGAAAGGGCTGTACATGAGATGGGTCAGAGATCAGGGTTCAGGGGGCAAAGGCCAGAGGTGGGGCCGCCTGGATGGTGTGAGGTGTGTGACTCACCCATTTTAGGGTGGAGTGAAGACCATTTTCAATGTGTTCATTTGTACGGCATTGGGGTGGTAGGGACAGAAGTGAGGGGGAGGCTCTGAACTGTACACCAAGGGTCTGCACGGAGAGAACAGAACGGCAGCATTGGATTGCATTAGCCCATGGCACACAGATGAACTTATTTTGTATGCCCTGTTAAAGTGCCGTGTTCTGAAAAATGACTCAGTGAAGAATCTAATTTTGTGATACCTGTGTTACCATCAGTACAAAAAAAGTAAATGAGACACTCAAGCATTTTCAAAAAATTAAAGAAATGCATATTAAAATTGTAGCATATTAAATGGTTTTTCCAGCAAATCTTACTAGTGCTCTATAAAGAAACCCACCACTTAAATATCAATAATGATGGAACAATGACTCATGCAAGCTGCCGTCATGCTGTCAGGTGAGTTGTATTACCGGCAGCATTAACAGTGCGAACATATTCCCCTGGCTTCCCTAATGTCAGATGAATGAGCTGATGGTGGAGGGGAGATCCCTGTATCAGTTGTTCCGGCATGTGCGTATCTGCCCTTGGCCATCTCGATCTGATAGATTCCCACATTTTATCCGTAGCACGTCGGTCACTTTCGCTCGGGTACGAGGCCTGGAGGCTCAGAAAGCAAGCGGAAAATTATCAAAAGGAAACCTTTCTGTTATTTTTCTGCTTTTTATATAAATATATTTTTGCCGGACCTCCATTTTGTGGTGTTAACATTTTTTTCTTGTTCGACTCCCACGAGTAATGTCCCTCTGCCCCTAAACCCTCCCTCTCTACACCCACTCTCCCCCACGTTTCAGCACAGACACGGGCAGACATAATGCTTTGCTAACGCATTTTTCATCCGATCTATTCTGGGGTGGTCTTTGCCTTTCTTACCATTCATCTATTCAGTAAATGCCACTCTTGGGGAAGGGGGGGGGGGCATTCAGCTGTGAGTTACAGCAATGGAGGGACCTTGGACATAAAAGCGCAATATTCTGCGGGTTGTACAATGCTCTGAATGTTAATGCTTTGGCCTTGGGGAGGCATGGGGGTGGCACTTATGCCTGCCATGTCACCCGTGTTAAGCGCACACGCGTTATGTCCTCAAGAGGACATACCAATAAAAAATAAAAATAAAAAAAAACATGAAAAGAGGGGAAGGTAAAAAGAGCTCAAGCTACAGACCTTGTTAACGGAAATTCACCATTGCTCACCTCTAAAGACATAAAAAAACAAAAAAGATTAAAAAAGAAATAAATCATCCGATTTGTTCTTTTGTCCTGTCATGCAACTCTCTGAAGATGAGAGCATGAAATAAAAAAAAGAAAATGTGCTGACGAGACAGCTGGTTTTGAAAGCTAGCATTTTGGTTTTTTCTTCTCTCTTTTTTTCATCTTGTCAAACAGGGATGTTATTCCACTAAGGAGCTGAGTGTTATGGTGCATACAGCTCTTTCATGAAATAAAAACACTGCGCAACTTGTGTTTTTCATGCAAATTATGTATAAATAACATATAGCGTTGCTGCCCATTACACAGAAATGAGTGTCCCCTGACTATGGTTTCCACGGCTACAACCAGCAAACTGAAAAGGCCACTCAAGTGCAAACAAAGGCAGGCTTCACCACCTCCCCTTCCTTTATTATTATGCTAAAATAGCCAGCTTAGCAATACACATTTTTATGAAACAAAGAAGAAATTAGCCATTTCATTTCTGTGCTAATTGGTAAGCCTCTGTCCTCCACATGCTAGCAATTTAAGTAAAGTAAACAAAATGCAAAGGTGGGCCATTTTCTGTTATCCAGTTCACCAGTGTATTTTCAAAGTTGTTTTTGTGAGGAGACACATGATCTGTTTGCATATTTGTGTATGGTCCTTGGTTATTCCATCACGTCTGTTTGGGATCAGTGCCGATGGGGCCAGTCTTTGAGATGAGTTTCACCCTGTCATTTAGAGAATCTGGGTTTATTATTTGATATTGTTGACCTGTTTCATTTCATGCAAAAACTGAACTGATGAAAGATCATTGCCAAGGCCTGGCATGCAGCATCCATTGAACTGAATTTCAAAAGACCAGTTTATTCTACATGAAGCATAAGAACAAATAATGATGGGAACAGGCCACCCAGCCTATCTAGGGTTGTCACTAATCTGCAGTGGAGTATGCAGTCCTTCATTAAGTTTAGACTTGAACACTCCAAGAGAGTGCCTTGGCAAGCTGTCCCACACATTAACAACAACTACAACAACGGCAAAAAACAAAATGTCCTGATATTAGTGTGGAATTAACCTTGTTTTAACTAGTTTCCATTAAAGAGGAGTCATACGATCTGTTGCAGATGATAAAGTTTCAGTATAATGATAACTGACATTGCTAAATATATAGTATATTAAGTATAACTTATAAATTGTTAACAGTAGGGAGCCAGGGCATACCCGTGAGGGACAAACAGAAGTAGGTTTTTGACTCTTCCAGTTGCTTTAATTATACATTTTGAACTGTTTAATTTTCACCACTAGCTTGCTCTTTGTTATTATTTTAAATTTATTTCATAAGAGAATTTTTCAAAATGACATTTCACAGTATGAAACATTTTATTCAGTTTTTGTTTTCTTAAGTTAAATCCTTAAAGCCCTAATGCGATGAAATGCCACACTGGTGTCTAACAATAGCATTCTCATAAATTATTGCTTTTATCTGTCATTGATTCTATTGCAGCACTATAACCTGTACCGTATATCATTGTAAAGCTTAGACTCTTTGCACTTTGATGTAAAAAAAACAAAAAAAACACACACCTCAATCAGTAAAAACTAGAGATAAAAAAGAAATAAGAAGGCAGTCACTTTCCCCAAAGAAGGGCTGAAATTGACACCCCAGGTTGATGATTATGGTATTTTACAATCCAATAACTCTTCAAAACAAGTCAAAACAACCACTAATTCTACAGGCTAGAAAAAGTCAATGCATTTTTCCATTGAGCTGAAAACATTTTCAGGAGCACTTTTTCTATTTGGTAAATTGATTTTCAAATGCAAAAAGTGAAGTTTTCCTAAAAAAGTAACTTCTTACCTTACAAACAGTGAAAAATTATCTCAATTAGAAATTTGAGTGCTGGGTAAATCACCAAAAAGCAAGATGCTTCCTGAAAAAATGGACTCTCTTTGTGATCTACCCAAAATCAGTTCTGTCCCGGCATGGAAACCCTGTATATGTTACAGTAACCTTACAGTCTTGTGTTCTTCAAACACATTTACACAGCTTTCAAATGTAGTTTACAGCTTCCTTCTAGCTAAAATTGTGGCTTAGTTATTCTGCAGTGTACGGAGTTACTGTAACTTTCTGTTTTCGCATAGCGCATGAGTGGCATATTATTACAGGCTTTATCATTTGTTTATTGGAGCTTTGTTTGTTAATTGGAAAAAGCGTGCATTTGGAGAGGTTTTGGGGACACTTGGGCTCGCCTTTGGGAAAACACGTCAAATTTTACTGCTTTGTTCAGTCTTCTCCACACTTTTATCCTAGTGCTGTATACATCCTGGGGTATGATTGGAAGATATATTTGGTTTTGTCCAGTGTCAGAAGTACATGTAATTACTACAGAATACAGAGTGAAACTGTAGGATCAGGGCATTTGGTCCTTTTCGTACAAATGTGCTCTATATTTCAAGTTTTGAACTATATCTGCACTGTGTATAGTTTTGGAGATAATCAAGTTTTTTAAAACAAAGGGAGGATTTTAACAAAAAAAACCTGTCATCAAAGTTTGAATCTTTGAGGTTTGGCTCTGTTCTGGGAGCCCTCCCACTCACCTATGCCGAGGAAAGGAGTCAGAGCAAAAAAAACCACAGAGGGGTACAGCAGCAATGAGGATAGTCTTACTGAATAAACACAAGAGGGATGGAACTGGGGTGGAGGAGGGGGATTTAGACTGGCAGCTGCAGCAAGCATGCATGCAGGAGGAAGCAGTCGAAGGAGTAGCGAGGGGCCGTTTTGATAGACCACACTGTTATGTGAATGGACCATGATTGCTGAACATCACTGCTCAGCCAAACCATCAGCTGATTCACCCGGAGCCGGGTTTAACTCACGTGATGCTGGATTTGTGAACAGCATATTATTTATACTGTATGTTACTGTGCATACTGTTCAATTAAAAAAAAAAAAAAAAATCCACATAAGTGCATTCTATGAATTAATGCAACTGCAGGCAATCAGTACTCAAGTTTCTAATTAGGAAGATTCAAATACAGTCTGGCCTCCTTATGTATTTTTCGCCTTTATTCAGACAGGACAGTTCACAGTGCAGAAAATGTCCTGGCAGGGAATTAACCCCCCCAGTTGCAGGAGGAAATTGGTATATGGGTCTCCCAAAGTGGGTAGTTGTTTGCTCAACAGCTTCCTACCTTCATGAAGAGGCTGTATTGCCATCTTGCTGCTATGGATATTTTATATCTGAGGTGAAGCCCGCACCTTTGCTTTGGTGTATATAAATCACAAAACAATTTTTATAATAAATTGCTTTGAGCATTATTAAATTATGCCATCATCAGCATTAGTAAAAACAAGAGACATGATTGATCCTCTTGAGCCTGGGCCTCTGGTCACATGCGGGGTCAAACAGTGGCGAGTGTTGGGGATTTGAGTCAGAGCCACAGGAGAGTCAGGCAATGTTCAAATCCTTTAAAACGTTTCCTCTAATCCTTACTTTGCTTCCATTCCTTGATTTCTTCTTGACCACAAAAGCAGGAATCAAAGAGGAGAGGAAATGAGTCTTCTGATTCAGTCTCCTGATTCAGTCCACTGCCATTTTGAAGCAACAGAGTTCAGGAGTGCCGTTCAACTCCCTGACATACGTTCTCTAATCCCATTATATTTTGCCTGGTCTTACATCATTAATAGGATTTTGAAAAGAAAAAAATACATATTGTAAACAATAATTTGCAAGTCTGATTCCAAATGCAAAAGACTTACAAAAATAGCTGCAAGCTATTTGTTCATATTGCCACATTTCTAAATTAAACAGCTTGACTCTCTGCAGCAAAAACGTGAACTTAATTGTTTAATTCAGTTAGTCAGTGCGTTAACAGTAAGGGGCTACAAGAAGCCATGATTGAGAAATCAAGAAAAGCTACAAAATTTTTTATAAAAATCTAAAAAAGCAGTTGAAGCACATTTATTCCACACTTAAGAGCCACAAATGACATCATATACCACAGTTTTATAATGTTAGTATTATGTGTAAAATAATCAAAACCATTTATATTCCCCCAAACAAAAATCTCAGTTGTTTGGGGGATACATCTCTTTAAATTTACAGCCCTTTTTATTAAGTTTTTGTTACGGGACAGTGTAGTTCTGAGAACCACACATAGAGCAGGAGAGGCACTGCTGGAAATATCAAGTTGAGAATAAATATTTGCTGCTATTAATGATTTATTTACTCTACTGACTGTCTACACTGCCAAACTCAACCCACACCTAAATAGTACTGCCAAAAAAAAATGAATGAATAAAAAACTCAGCAAATGTAATAAGAAGAGAAAAGAGGCCATTCAGTGTTTTTAAGCTTCATTACCTATTGTCACCCAAAAGCCTGCTACAAAGCCTCTATCAAAAGTCCCAACCATCTAGTCCCTTTGTTGTGGTTGAAGAGCTTATATAGGCCTCAATCACAAGTTCTGATTCTTAACAGCTGTGTGCTTTGGTTCACTGGGTTTTGTATTCCTTGCTGTGGTGGCCATATTGGATTGTAGTTCTAACTGAGGCCACTTCACGGGTATGCTAAATTTGGTGCCTACTGAATTTGAAATGCCTGTAATTCCATGGAGTCTGAATCTACTATTGCATCACATGGAGCGTTGAGCTTCATTTAAAATATGCATTGCTTTTTTCTGCTACTTTGTGCTGCTGAGGCCAGGTGTAGGAATTTGGCAAGAAACATGAAATCATTAAAGAGTCTTAGTTGCCAACCAGGAAGGAATGCTGTATAGGCGCTAGCATTAAAAGATTAAAAAATTAAAACTCAGAATGATATTTCATTTCACCTAAAGTCAAGCCACATAGCACGTTGCTGCATAGAGCCATATTCCCATATATATGTGAGTGTACATAACAAGAAAAAGTATAATAATAGATTTTTTGCCCCATTCAGGGTTGCATAATTTATGAAAATTTCAAATACAAAGCACAAAGCAGACACAGAGCTCTGAACACCAGAGCTCCTAATGCATTCATATTTAAGAGAACACGGTCCCTTAGTCCCCCGGTTTTTGTCATTTGCGGCATCTTCATGTTTTTTGTTATTTTTCGTCTCACTCTATGGGTACCCAGGGCCATGCTGCAATATGGCCCTTTTTTCCAATTTGACATCTTAATTAATAACATTCATTTCATATTTTTTCCCCTGCTCAGATTCAGGCATTTGTTAACGAAGGAATTTTACAGTTTATTAAAATCACAAGAACATACACCCCCTGCCATCATTAGTGCTGTGGTCCAATCAAGTGGTTTAGAGCTTTAGGGTAATCTCAAGCTCCCCAAATTAATGAAATGATTATGCTTAATTAACAAAACCAATGGCAAAAAATGGAACAAATGCAAGAATATTTTGGCGCTGTCAGACCCTTAAACATGAGCAGCAAGCAGACAGCACCATTTCCCCCCCCCCCATTAGAAACTACTATACATTTAAGTCATATACATTTAAGTTTTTAAAGAATTGGCTATTACTTGGATACATTCAAAATTTTGCTTTTACTTTGATTAACAAACAAATGCAGGTTATCTTCACAAACACAGTCAGAATTCACAGTTTGGCAAATAATACTGGAACTACCTCAAACTGTGAAACAACATAATGTGATCCAGGCCCGTGTGGGTCATACATAAATGTATGAAAGTAATGAAAGTCACAGTGACACAAACACAAAAAAACACAAATACATGGTTTTGAAAATATGAGTCATCTAATTTTGTGTATTCCAGCAGGAGTGGGCAAAGAAGGCTGTATCAGTTTCTGGATTTCATGGCAGCTTCTGTTCTTAATTATTTACTCTGCCGCAATCATTTATGCAGTTTATTTCTGTTTCTTGGCAAGCTCATGAATGGCACCTGAGGACTGTACTTGGGTCTATGAACTGATGTTTTTGTATACAGCTGGTTACCTAAATGAGCTAACTGAGTTTACTAGCGCTATCTGTGCTACATCAAACATTATACACTCAAACCCAGGTTCCATGTAATGCAGTTAATTCTCAATCTCCCTCTTACACCTACTATGACATTTAACTTTATATTGTAGCTGTATGTATCAACAGTTGTGAAACAAGTGACTTAGCGTCAACTCAGGTTATTGGCTAAACCTTCATGCATGCAATGATGATGGTTGTTCTGAATAATAGCATTTGTAAACTGGTTCAATGTAAATTTCTAATAAAACCCGTATACACACCAGACACTCTCAGAGTGGAACTGGCCACCTTTGCTTTATGGTAAATTCACATCCACAGAGAGCCGTTGTGTTGTACCGTAGTGTTAGAGGCCTGGGGTTGGTGAAGGTAAAAGGGTCCAATGCCTTTCCTCTACCCCTAGGCTAAAAAGTAAAGGAAAGCAGAGTCGAATGAAAAGCTCAAATATGGCAAAAGCCTTCCTTGTCGCTGAGAGGAAATGAAACATGATCCCTTGGAAAAAAAGAAGGCTAAAGAGCTGATGTTGGTATTAGCAGACTAATTGAGGTCTTGTTACTTGTGCCACAGTTGAGATGAATGAAGCATATACATGCTGGCTTTAATAAACGCCTGACATTTAACTGGTTTTTCATTACGATCAATCATAATCTGTCACCCTTTTACCACCCGGTGAACACAGGACGGTTAGCGTGCACCGGAGGCTCTGCAGTGCAGTGTAGCACGATAGCCAGACTTTTGGTTTATTTAATGCAAAAGAACAAAATGCATTATTGCCATGGCCAAAACATGGCACACTTTGATTTTTTTATCTTTGCATAATCCAGATGGAGAGAGATGTTTCCGTCATGCCAACCTTTTTTTGAGATTTGCGATTCTTGAAAAAGGTCAAATCTTGAAAGGTTGTTCTCACTGAAACAGTTGATCTTTGAATAATAAAGTGAAAATCGTAAACAGTCCAGCCAGTTTGCCTGCTGGAAGGATTCCTTCTTCAGTTTGGGGGGGTGGGGGGGTTATTTGCTTCCTGATCTATAGAAAATGCATTGTTATATCTTTTAAGAAGCCTAGAAAATAAATTTGATTCACCACAGTACAGCAAAGGAAACACAGACCAAAAGCTTTACCCATCCACCAGTTCAAAAGATAAAATAAAAAGGACAGGGCCAGGGTTGTGGGTGTCTAAAAGTTAGCATCTGCCATTGAAAATGTGAAGGTGAGGAGACAAGCGCTGTAATTGGTGATTAGCTGTTGGGTTCACTCCTTGATTACTGTGATTAAGATAAGTAAGCGCTGGCTGTTGTAAAGCAGAGGTAATGTGATTATCTGGAATATTCTACATAAAACAAAAAAGAATTAGAGATAGAAAATGAAAGAACATAAGACAGAAAACTAACTGGACCAAGCTTGGAGTGGTTTATCAGAGAGAGGACTTTGATGTTTCAAAGCCTTTTCTAGCCCGCGCAGCTGGGGTGGAGAGGAGAGTTTTCCCTCTCTGCTTTTTTGCTTGTGAGTAATTGGAACTTGGGAATCTATTACCACTTCAGTTGAAGCGGTGGCAAGTTGAAACTGCAAAAAAAAAAAAAAAAAAACAACAAACAAAAAATAAAATACAAGCAAGTAATTAAGAGCCCCAATGAAGTCTGCTGAAATGTGCTGAATCTTCTGGTTTTCCTTGCCTTTGAAAGGCAAGCCCTTCATGTGCTTCATGTGGCCATCTCCTCATTGTATTTGCTTGGATGCCATATAATGAATAACGGGCAAACTTTACCCATTGTGTTGGTGTACTGATTATAGCTCTTCAAATAGATTCATAATGACTGTTATTGTTATTTTCAGAACTGGATGGGGTCGGTCGGTGCTGAGTTGATCTTTGATGCTGCTCACTTGATGCTCGTTTTTGTCTTGCTTCAGAAGTCAGGCCAGAGTTAGCAAAAAAAGATATCCCTCACATAACTGCAATTTACTGAATACCTACTGAAATACAATATATGACCAGGCTAATGCAACAGTTCACAAAAGAATACACGTTACTGACACTTTAAGACATTGCAAGACATTAATATTCTCCTATGAACCACTTACTTCATACGACTTTAACATTAGCCTATCCATAATCAAATGGCAAATAAGCATGTTGGTACTGTGCAAGTGTGTTTTTAAATTGGATAATTAAACACAGACTGTTGCATGCTTGTAATTTATTGCTGCTTTTCCAGCTGAATGCTTATTTCTATTGTGTCTGGTTGTTCTGTGCCAACAGTCTTCGCAAAGCTTGGCCCTGTATCTCATATCTACAGTAAAGAAACCACTTCCACACCACTCAATCCACCCTGACCACCTGTGGTCCCTCCCACAAAGCCCCCTCCCCTACACCAGCACATCTTTCCACAAGTTTCTCCAACAAAACTCTGTGGCAGCGGACAAAATAGAGTTTAGACACCATATGTCCCAGAGAACATCTGTGCGCCTTAGGGAGCAGCCAAACACTGACAGAATCGCATTACTCTACAGCAAAATATATTACTGCTGGTGAATAAATAAAGGAGGGAACCTTTTCATGCAATCTCAAGTACTTACGGTTCTGCAGCACATTCTTTTTAAAAAAAGAAAAAATGGTCCTGTTTTCTGGGGGTGGGCTGTGTGCGTGTATGTGTGTGGGGGGTTCAAATTGGGATAGGCGAGGTAACAACACGACATGAGTGGTGTAAAATCTGTGCCTCATTTATTTTAGCCCGATAATTTGATTTAGTAGTAATATAATAACATCCTATTTTATATCACATACTCCTGAAAGAGTGCTAGTGCTGAGGTATAGTGCCGCAAATAAAAATCTGGTCTCTGTCCAGCAGCTCTTCTGAGCTTATTCACGGTAAAGTTATTACTGCCTTTTCAGTAATGCTGGTGAGCTACTCAGTGGCATTGTGGGATATTTCATTCACGCATAATTAAAAATGAGACGTCTTCACTACCCTGTATTCAGGGGAGGTGATGAGGAATCATAGGCTCTCGCTGCGCGTCTGCATCCTGTAGGGATGTCAGGGAGAGAGGACGGACTCACCAGCCAGAAATGGCGTCATGCACGGCATGGCACTTTTTAACAGGTTGTCTGGCGTACACAACTGGAAGCTCAAAACCAGCATGAAGCAAAAAAACATATATGTTTCAATTTGTAAGAGGGGGGACATCTTTGATATCTGTCTCCCATCCTGGAAAGATCTGACACCACACCCACTCTCAGTGGTGTATATTGAATGTGAGATGCAGTAACTAAGAATTATAGACTACCCCTTATTAACATTTTTAACCTCCCAACAATGGTGGGCTCAATAATACAGTGTAGAACTCTTAAATAATTTACATAATTTCTCTTTAAATGAGAGAACAAAGTGGAGATATTTTATCCAATAGTTACTTAAAATTGTCTTTTGCACACAACAAACAAAAGATTCAGTTTTGACATATAGAACACAGATCATACCAATTACACATATGCTAAGAGAATTTACCAAATATGGTTTTTGTGTATTTGGTCCATATGCATGAAATGCAAGAAGGAAGACGTTGATCAACAGCAGGTTGAACCAACACGTCTATGTGCAATGAATGGCCTGTTCTCTGAACACAGCAGAATGTACAGGTAACTGAGTTTAATAGTAATAGTTTTATTCTACTTGTGACCTTGATTTCATCCAGTTTGCAAAATTACTGTTAGTTATTCAGTCATATAAACAGATTACATTACATTACATTACATTATAGGCATTTAGCTGACGCTCTTATCCAGAGCGACTTACAACAGTGTAACCAAACTCAGGATCAAGTCCACTTAAGTCCATTGAACAACATGTAGATAAAAAGCCTTTACTATGATGCATACATTAAGGAGAAACAAGATAGTCTGAACCAAAATTTTTTTTTTTTTTTTTTTTTTTTTTTAATAGTTATGGGAGGGGGTTTAGGGAAGAGGAGAGAGGTACACAGAGAAGAGGTGCGTCTTGAGTTTCCGTTTGAAGGTGCTCAGACACTCTGCTGTTCTGACCTCCACTGGAAGATCGTTCCACCATCGTGGGGCCAGAACTGCAAAGAGTCGAGACCTTGTTGCTGCTCGTGTTGGGGGAGGAATCAGCCGCCCTGTAGTAGCCGATCGGAGCGATCTGGCCGGCTTGTAGGGTCTGATCATCTTCTGCAGATAACCAGGAGCTGACCCCTTGACTGCTTGGAAAGCAAGCACCAGTGTCTTAAACCGGATGCGAGCTTGCACTGGTAGCCAGTGGAGGGAGATGAGGAGGGAGTGACGTGGGAGTCACGAGGGAGGTTGTAAACCAGACGTGCTGCTGCATTCTGGATGAGCTGAAGGGGTCTGGTGGCTGATGCTGGGAGGCCAGCCAGGAGGGAGTTGCAGTAGTCCAGACGTGACAGTATCATGGCCTGGACCAGGAGCTGTGTGGAATAATTTGTGAGGAGTGGTCTTATTCTGCGGATATTGTACAGGATGAACCTGCACGACCGGGTGGTTGCCGCGATATTCTCAGAGAGTGACAGCCTGTTGTCGAGCACAACTCCAAGATTTCGGGCACTCTGTGAAGGGTGTAGGGGAGTGTCTCCTAAAGAAATGGGCAGATGAGAAGTGGGAGAGGTAAGAGAAGGAATATGGAGAAGTTCCGTTTTGCTTGTGTTGAGCTTGAGCTGGTGTTTGGTCATCCAGCTCTGGATGTCACTCAGGCAGGCGGATATGCGATCGGAGACCTGAGTGTCTGTGGGAGAGAAAGAGTAGAAAAGTTGAATATCATCTGCATAGAGATGATATGACATGCCATGGGCGGCAATAACAGGGCCAAGGGACCTAGTATACAGAGAAAAGAGGAGGGGACCAAGGACAGAGCCCTGAGGGACCCCAGTTGTGAGGGGACGAGGAGTACCAAGGCCATGAATATTAATTTATGCATTATTATACATAATACGTTGCCAGTGGAGGCTTTAAGGACAGCTGTGTTGTATCACTGATACGTCTTAGGCATTGATTTGTTGGGACAGTGAGGAGTGAGTAAAATATGTTTATATTTTGAATCCAGTGGTTTTAACTAAAAGCTAACACTCATGTTAAATGTTCAGCACTCTGAATACCAAACACAAGTGCATCAACTGTTAAAACTTCTCACTTGTCCCGTTTATAAACTCTATTTGATTTAATTTGGTGATCATTATTAAAAATATTAATTATAAATTAAATCGCTGAATTTGCTTATAGGCAGAGCACCCTGTTGGTTCAACCATTATTGAAATGTACAACTCACAGCCAGATTAAAATTAAGAAATGTATTAAGTCACAACAAATTATTCAATGTCTAATCTAAAGATGAACATTCAAACTACCTTAACAAATAACAAATGATACAGACATAGACAGGTAACAGTCACAAACAAATGAATCAAAGAAGATACCAAAGCACAGCTTGTTTTGCCTGAGATATTCCCAAGTAAAAGTGTAAAATAAAAAAATAAAAAAACCTAATATTCCAGAAAACCAGGGTTGAAAATGTAAAAAATACCTAATGAGATGTAAGAAAAAACTTCCAACCCAGCACATGCCAAACATTAGGAAACACCAGGCCCAGATGCAAGATTCAGATTCCTCAGATGGCAAAAGCAGATATCAACCCCTAAATGTCCACCGCAACAGATGTTCACTGGCTGACATTGAGCTCGCATAATTCTGTCTGCAAGCAAAGAAAGGTTCACATTTTATGCTGTTGCAAGAGAGGGGAGAAAGGAGCCTGGCATGGTGACACTGATTGGGGAAGGGTTGAGGTGTGTGTGGGAGTGGGGTCAGACAAGGGCTGACTAATCTGAACAAATTACATATTAAAGTTGCCTTATGTAGTTAGGAGCAAGGCTAAACACTATGATCTTATTCTGAAAAGATTCATGAGCCTAGTCTTTTTATATTGAGACCGAATATGAGAATGTTAGGAGGCAATCCAGCTGAGCTACTGCATAACTCTTAAAAAAAGAAGTTTTTCTGCTTCTAATAAAAGAGGTGATATTTGTTGACAAATAATCCAGGCAATTATAATCTCCAACTTCAAGCAAACTATTTTCCATTTAACAAAGCCAAATTGCGCTGCATTGGTTTCTGCTTGAACCTAGAACAGCTTCTAAAATTCTAAAACTTTCAAGGGAGAGAAAACCCCCGTACACCCCAGAGATAAGACCTGCAACGTGACTTTTAATTGCCCCAAGACATTCTTTCCCATGCCTCTGGGGGAAAAAAAGATGGAACAGAGTAAGTCTACTAGATAAAATTATATTGTCTGTTTCTCAAAGGTGATAATTTAAACTATATATCCAACAGATTGATAAACCATTCAATAAAATAAATGCACCGTTTTTTTTTACACATGAAGTGGTGAGGAGACTGAAGCCTTTGCTTTTAGGTTCTTCCTCTTCACAGTCTCAGAAGGATAAAGGGAAAGTGTGAGACAGGTCCTCGATGCGTATGGTTAATGGGATAGATGATTTTCAAGTTCTCAGTGCTGCTAGTTCAGCAAAGCAAAAGACATGTTTATAAGCATAGCAATCAAATTACTCTCCTGCTCTGACAAATGGACCCATACAGAATAGGCCGACATATATTTTTTATTATCAGTATTCATTTTTTTTTTTTTTTACAGAAAACTGTCTTTCTTTACTGTGAAAAAGATATAGTAAATCATGATCGGAACACACAGATAAGAAAAATCAAGGGGTTCAGAGACAACATAAATCAGAAGGAATGTAACACTGGTGGAAAAACATCTGTTTTGTCCCTCGAGTTTTCCATTTGTACAGTCTAATTTACACAAGATAAGTTATTAATGCTTATGTTTGGCCTCATTCTACTGCTAGAATTTCTCCTTGTGTTGGGATATTCATGCTCAACATGTAAAAGAAAGATGGAGCGTAAGAAGGATACAACAAATATTAATTAGGCATCATTAAATTGGAGAATGTTACTTTGGTCCACACTGTGACAGCAAAAACAACACTTAATTATTTCTGGGAAGTTTCAAAGATTTGAATGATTTTTTCAGTATGTTTAGCTGAAAGCTGGCGTATGGCGTCTATGCATATGTATAGCTGGGAGTTGTTTGAAATTTTCAATATGCTTATTTTAAAATCTTTTTTATCTTTAATCATTTTATGTTATTCAGATGTAGATTGTCTTGATGTTCTAAATTATAATGAGATTTTTCTGTTTCTAGGACACCATCAGAAAATGAGGCTTTGGTCTCAGTGGGATATTTCAAGTATTTTTTTTTTTGTAATTTAATTTCAATAATGAAGAATATGACAGATAGGAGACAAAGAAACAAAGGAAGTTATAGGCCCCTCCAGTACTCTGCACATTAGAGTAATGAGCTACAAAACTTTTACAACAAACCCCAGCAACAGAAACAGCAAGAGCAGCAAGAAGAACAACAGCACCCGCGTAGGGGCTGATTGCTGGACTGCTGTATCCCCCCAGTGTCGTTAAAGGCAAATCCAAACAGCCCTCAAAAGCTGACAGGCTTTAAAATTCTCCATCACCTCTAATAAATGCCTACATAGCTGATTCAAGGTTTATTCTTAAAGTTCAATAGACGGTTCCCCCAAACCACCCCTCCCCCCTGCCTCCACACACACACGCACACACACACAATTTGCAGCTAGATAATAACCGCAGAGCACAATAGATTATTTTACGGTGCTGCAGACTCGACCTCTCCAAACCGTGGGACTGGGAGCCACAATGCAAAGAACACACAGCGTTAATGAGTCGTGCCTTTCCTGCACAGAAAATAGGGCCCTAATCTAAAATCATAGCCCTTGCACACCTTGGGTCTTTCATTGATTACAATGCAGCACAATTCAATGTGATTAAATGTAACAGAAATCAAAGGAGCTGCTCTGCGCCATATCTCATGTGGATTTTATAACGCAAGGCCAGCCGGTCGACCATGAATGGAATGGCTTTCAGAATAATTTTTGTCCTCGGGCAAAGAAATGTGAATATGGAGAAAATGACTATAAAATACATTCTTCCCTGGAACCAGATGGGAAATTTCAGTATGATTGGGGGTTGTGTTGTATTTCTGGTCAGTGGATGCAACCTTCTTGGCTTTAAACCAAGCACACGAGCACCTCAGAGCCACTCATAGCTGAACCTCTCCTCCAGTCAGCAAATATTAATAGTGTATTTGTCAGGGAGGCTGCTGTGGAGCAGTGAACCTGTCTGTCGCCGCTGTGGACAGGTCACCACTCCCACTTGCAATAATACTATGGTTTTGTTCCTCACACTGAGACCAAAGTACAGTAAAACATTCATCACCTTCTTTTATCTACAGCTTGGGCCAGAGGACAAGGAGTAGTCTGGCTTGGAACACACACACACATATGCACACACAAATGCACACTACGCACACATACACACACAACATACACACACTCATGCACACACACATGTTCTTTAGCAGGAATGGGTAACCTTTGAATTACAGCAACTTTTGTCCTTAACTCAACTCTTAACTCGTCCTTGATTCACAAATAAATTCAAGTTGATTCTTGTTTTTATTCACTGCTGGGGAACAGTGGGGAGTTTGGTTACTACACTGAACTGGGTTTGAAGACATTGAAAACAAACACTTGCATTTATTTGCGAGTCAAAGGTAAGGACAAATGTTTCTTGAATCCAAGGCTTTAGACAACATTGTTCCATACACTCCAAATCACCCATACTGCTATCAGACAGAACGAAAATGCAAGACAAGAAATGATATTCCAGCATAGACAAAAAGAGTGATTTCTCTCAGTTTCATTTATTTCCACACAAAACTGTTGTCCTGTCAAAATGTCCTGTACTATTGTAAATGGGAGCTGAAGTGAGCAAGATCCAGATCGGACAATATAATTGATACGGCATTCTGATAAGTGTTGGGGTGTGATGCAGGTGATGGGCACTGTGAGTGTGTTAAGTAGTTTGGTGAGTGAGATACAGACTGCCAAATGATCTAGGGAGCTCCGACTGTATTGGTGGTGTTAAGTAGCTGAGTGAGATTCAGATGTTAGGATGATGTGGGCTGTTCAGACTGTCGCCGGGCACCCACCGCACGCGTCGCGTAAGCGTCGCGTAAACAGCAGGGCGAAGCAGCACGACGCGACGCGTAGGGTGTCTCCACTGGTTCCGTTTGTGTCGCGCAAAGGCTTGCGTAAAAGCTATATATTCCCAGTAGCTCTCGCAGTCTGCAGTGGGCTTACATCGTGTATTTCACGTTTGTTCAGGACTTTTGATTATGGGTTAAGTGAATACTTGGTGAGAGACCTTTTTCATTCTGTTAATTTGGTAATATTTCTTAATATGTTTTTATATGTAAATACGTGAGAAAGTAAACGCTTTAAAGAATTACCATAAACTTAAATCGCAACGTAGCCTGCATAACAATCTAACAACGGTATTAATTTATTTGCTTGGTTAACAAGCGTGCCAACTTTGTGAAGAATATGTAATGATCATAATAATAATAATAATAATAATCCATAATCAACCATTGGGAATTCCCGTGTCGTCTTGTTATTCACGTCAAAACATTTATATGATCATATTTACTAAAATCAGTTCATCGTCAAAAAGATAACAGTTTAAACTTGAAGGGATATGAATTAGTATGAACCAGTTATTTATTTATTTATTTTTACAAAACGAAAAGGCTTGTATTTTTTTTTTTTTTTTGCTGCTTATAAAATATCTGGGAGGTAACTAGGGACACACCCCCAGTAATATAAGGATGAAATATAAATCAGAGCATGTATACCTAGCATTTTAGAGCATATTTCTGTGTATAAACAGGCCACCGTGACGCGCGACAAGCCGAAAAAATAGAACAGAAGCGAAAAACTACGCTTCAGTTCGCTTGTGTCGCGCGAGCTTCGCAGCCGGTACGCGACGCGTTCGCATCTGGTGGAGACGACGTCGCCCGCTGCCGTTGTAATAACAGTACTTCAACTACGCTTCAGTTACGCGCGTAATACGCGCGTAGTGCGCTCGCGGTCGATACGCGTGCGGTGGGTGCCCGGCTTGTCGGTGGTGTTAAGTAGCTGAGTGTGATTCAGATGTTAGGATGATGTGGGCTGTTCAGACTGTGTTGGTGGTGTTAAGTAGCTGAGTGAGATTCAGATGTTAGGATGATGTGGGCTGTTCAGACTGTGTTGGTGGTGTTAAGTAGCTGAGTGAGATTCAGATGTTAGGATGATGTGGGCTGTTCAGACTGTGTTGGTGGTGTTAAGTAGCTGAGTGAGATTCAGATGTTAGGATGATGTGGGCTGTTCAGACTGTGTTGGTGGTGTTAAGTAGCTGAGTGAGATTCAGATGTTAGGATGATGTGGGCTGTTCAGACTGTGTTGGTGGTGTTAAGTAGCTGAGTGAGATTCAGATGTTAGGATGATGTGGGCTGTCCAGACTGTGGTAGCGGACTGAAATAGCCGAGTGAGATGCAGACTTTAGGATGATGTGGGGAACTCTGGCTGTGTTAAACGGAGGTAACGTTCAGCACAGTAGCCTTCCTCCCCCATGTCTTTCTTCCTGGAGCGAAGCCGCCTGGCATCGGTTAGCCTGTTAAAACCAATTACACCTGTCCTGTTAAAGCCATTCATTTACATCTCTCCATGAGGTCCTTCAACTTCCCTGCATTTTTGCGTCATTCAGATTACCATCTGTGTGGATCTGTGTGTGTGTGTGTGCGTGTTTGTGTGTGTGTGTGTGTGTGTGTGTGTGAGAGAGAGAGTATTCTATCTGTGCATGTATGCATGTGTGTCTTGTGTGTTTCTGTTCATGTTTGTGTCTTTTTGTTCATTTGTTTATATGTACATACATGTGCGTACACGTGTGTTCATTTGCATCATTGTGTGTGGACGCAGGGGCGTGTAGGTGGTATTCTAAGGGTCACGGTTATATTTCCTTGCTTTTCTTGAGAATAGTCAAGTTATGACAGGAAGCGATTTAATCTAAAACGCAATTGGTTCAAAGGGTGATCACATGACAAAAGGCAGCTGCTTTGTGGAGGAAGATCAAGGCTCTGTCTTGTAGACTTCAGGTCTGAGCTCAGGTGATGGGTTGATATGAGTTGAACCCACTCATTTATATCAGATAATGATGAATATTCCAGTTCATTTACATTCACAGATTTTACAGATGCTCCAGATCTTACAGGTTCTTTTTAACATACGTTCCATTAATACAAAAAGATATGTACTGAAAACATTCTTAAAAACCTGGCTGAAGAGTACAATGACAGTGGACCACTTGAGAATAAAATGTACAACTTCCAACTTACGCAAGCCCACTTTTCCTGACCATTATACTAAACTGCTATAAACACATTGTACTACGTAGTGTGTGCTGCTAAAATCTCACTAAATGGGCTGGGCTTTGTGTGAGAAGCTAACCAAATTCTGAATTTGAGTCGCTATTCTTTAGATGTGTTTACAGGGTGATTTTACCATGAGACACACAAGTTCAGCTATTTCCTCAACCCTTTTCTTTAAATTTGTGCCCCTAAAATAAATTGGTATTTAAATTCTAAAAAGGATTAATTGGTTGTTTGAATAACTGTTTTATGGCCTAGAACAATTAATTCAGCTAATTAAGCTTCATTGAGAAAGCTGCCCGATGTTTCCTTTAAGGGTACAAACTACATGAAGAAAAATATACTGAACAAATCCTATTACTTATATCTTTTTATAAGCACAATCCTCTCAATTTCTCTTCATTACCATGTATTTTTATTAAAAATTAGATGTAGCTAGATCCATAAGGCAAACTTCAGTTAGAGGAAAAGATGCTAGAACCCTATTATTATTATCATTATTATTATTATTATTATTATTCTTTTTCTACCCTGAAAGTATCTGGATCTCAGAAACCATAAGTGTAGAGCAACAAAATTTAGTAGATAGCTTTCAAATGTGACCCACTACTCAGTCAAAGCCCATCTGCATTGACCACGTGGTGGCGCTATAACAAGGCATTTTACTTTTTGGCCTGTATCTCACAAACTGTGAGGCTGAGAAACCTTGAGTCACACAGAATCCAATGTATGCACTGTTGCCATGTTGGGTGCACTGTTGCCAAATTGGATTTGGATATTTGAAAAAAACAATTTTTGGAAAACAATTTTTTAAAATTCGACCATTAGACTGAAGTCCCAAGTATTTCACATTATCACTCTCACAACATTTGTGGAAAATACCCTGTAAACGTGTAGTGAGGTGTAACTCCTGGATGCTGCATGCGAATGGGACAAAATCAACATATTTTCAGGCCACCAAAATTTTGCACCATATTGCATTCCATGATCTCTTCAGAGACCGGTGGGGCCAATGTTCACATAACGAACAATTCTAACCCTTTCGAGTATGCTAATGAAAAGTAATCCAAACATGTCGGCCACAACGCACATTCAAAATTTGTGGTGAATATGGGTGTGATGCGTGATGATCTCTGCATAACCCATGAAACTTGGATGAAACTTACATTAATATGTTTTCTAAAGTCCACAAAGCATACTGAGTAGAAATAGCTGATCTATACATTGCCATCATCAAATGAAGCATGTGTTTTATATTTTTGATATAACTACTTGGCCTACATTCATCCTTACATTCGAAGACTCATCGGTCTGGTGTTTTGTGTCATGCATTACATCTTGACAAGTGATACGTAAGACTATGCAGTTGTGCGCCATTTGCCCAATGCTGTTTGGGCCCGTTAATTGCTGCTTGCGGCTATATTTTGTATTTAGGTCTGTATTAAATTAAGAAATCAAATGAATTTTCTTAAAAAGACCTTGCTATTAAAAGCCAGTATACTGTACATTATCTACCTCCTAGATCAAGGGATGGGAAAAATAAAAATATTAATAATTAAAAAATCGTACATTGCACATCATTAGCAATGCCATATGCACCCTACTTTTTCTGTACCATTGCATGATAATCTTGATATATAACACAAAGGCCATTTCACAGGCCTCTATTACAAATATGTCCATGTACATTTGAACACAGACAATCAATATACTGCCTGTAATGAAAAATAAAAATAAATAGTAGTACAACATTTTATGTATTGAAGGTCTAAAACTTCAAAAGGGCAATTTCTGTCAATACCACAAACCTTAATGTGTGAAGTTAAAACCAACGTTTTGGCCTATTTGGACCCTGAGGAAGATGGAACGGACTGTGACCGGGTTGTAACTGACATGTTAAAGTTGGTGAGATTGTCAGGAAATCCATTGTGCAAGGTTTTTGTTCATTCATATTCACCAGTTGTTGTTCTCTAAGCACCTGGTCACATGAGCAAGGTCTGCAAACATTCATAATTTACACAGGGGCCATGTGCATCTTGCAACGTGACCCCCCACCCCTCTGTCCAGATGCAACACGTGAACATCCTCCCTCCATGTTCCCGAAATGTGACCTTTTCCCGCCGTGGGTTCCGAAGACGTACAATGTTTACACTTTTCAGCAGGATGGCATTCCCACAGAAGGCTGTTCCAATATGCGTTCCTCCTATGCAAATGTTAGCGCTGCTTGGAATTACTAATCGCGAGCTTTGCAGAGCTGCAACGGTTCTTCCCCCCCAACCCCAGCGCCTGGGCGCAGAGTTTGCCATTTGCAGTCTGGGAGGGTACACAAGAATTTTCTTTGCGCACATTTTTCTTTTTTCCCATTTGGAGGGACCCATTGGACCATGGGCTAACAGTGAAAGGCAGGGTTATTTAACCTGGGCATTTACCTACGCTAATGTAATTGAGTTGTTCAATTTGGGCTTGTGGTCCAGGGGCCCAGCAGCTCAATGCCTCCTCCTTCACCGCTCTGCTGCGCTGGGATGCAGGGCTAGCGCTAAGCGCTAACCGGAGGGGCCCATACATTTAGCCTGTCACACTCATATATGCTTAATCTCCCGATGACGGGGACATCCCACACGCTTTGTCTTCCTCGGGTTATAAATATGCCCTGTGAGCTTACACGGCGTTGTGCGGACCTATTATTAGCATACAGGACTCATCTGCGCACGTGGCCGTACATCACCTCCATGTCGAGCCGAATGCCGTGTCGCTGTGACTGCCGCCGCTCGCTCACAAAGCAGCGCCGGGTAATTATTTTGTTCCCTCAGCAACAGAGCAGTGCATTTTTAAAGGGCTGTTTTTCAAATGGCACAACTATTATTTGGTATTTATTCACACATATATACAAACTGCTAATGACAGTGGGTCCGCCCCCGTGAGAGAGAGAGAGAGAGAGAGAGAGAGAGAGAGAGAGAGAGAGAGAGAGAGAGAGAGATGATTGCGGAGGAAGGCCTCATAAACTCCAATACAACAGCAGCAACCTGACATAACCCCCCCAGTACTTACAACATCACAGGCCCAGGATGCCCAAAACCCACATATGTAGAAAGCAGAAGCTTAGCAATATATGATTCAAGTAGAATTACAGTGTTTCAGTATTTTTGAGCTAGAGGCAAAAGTAAACCTTTTTTGCAGGAATTAACATATTTTTGCTTCGTACTGTGTGGGCATCTGATAGAGATCACAGTGTTGTACCTATGCGCAACTTTTAAAATTCACTTCTAAATGAAAGTGCAAGCCTGATGTAGTCCTGGTAAATGACTAAAATATGTAACCCATTGCCTCTCACAGTATAGACAAGGAAAGGTCACATATACAAAAAAAGTGTTTTATAGAGTTTTGTATTTGATCAGAATCTTGGCAGATTGGGAAAAAGCAAAGGTCATGAGAAAAAGGGAGGGGGTGGCAGGGGTCTGGGGGGGGGGGGGTACGGGATTGGGATTAGAATATATTACAGGAGGGGGAGACACACTATGTATGAAGTTCATTTAATGCATGTATTCCTCAATGCATTTTTTGTTATCTTTTTGTGGTTTGGTATGGAATCTGAACCGTGCCAGTGCTGACTGTGGCTGGCTACCCCTCAGGGCACAGTCGACTCTGGCATCTCCTAGGGACGGGAGGGTTTCAGTTGGCCTGGAGGACAGCTGCTCATCAAGCACCGGTGACCCTTACTGGTCAGTCGGGCACCAGAAATTCTGTACACAAAGACCCTCATTTCTTAAGAGCTATAGCACATGCAAAACTAATAACAGCCAATTTTTGGTCATGTTGCTGGTTTTTTGTGTGCTAAAAGATTTTGCATGTGCTAAAGGTCTTGACTGCACATGCACAAAGAAATCATTTAAAAAAATAATAAAAATTTTCAGTGAACCTCACACGCCCTGCAAACCTGGACAAAGTATGGAACGGTACTGTAGCAAGCACTACACAAGGCATCATAAACACTGTCCTAAGCATACCTCAATATTATGACCAGCTTGTACCAAAAGGTTTTCATATGGCTCGAGCATAATACTTATTGAATGAGTAAATGTATTGCATTAGATAGAGGTATGAGGATCAACTTCAAAGTATTATGGAAATTATTTTGTTGGTTGTGAGTGAAAAGAAAAGCCGTTATTGACAGGAGCATGAGCATACAGCCCCTGTAACTGAAGTGAAGATAACAATACCACTGGAGAAGTTCTCATCTTATTTCACAGATCAGAGATACCGTAATAAGAAGTATAGTGCAGCTGGTGGATGATCCCTATAAAACATGAATGTATGTTGGCACACGGTTACTTTTTACAAAACATTTTTCTGAAAAAAAAAAACAAACAACCCAGGAACACTGGAACAATGATAAATCCCTGCGCTTGATAAGTGCTGATCAGAATACTGTTAAAGCGGAGACATCGCTGACCAACACTCTAGAAAAGCAAACAAACAAACCTCCCCACCCCCTGCAAGGAAAACACACTTCCCCTGTGTTTCTCTCCACATGGTGGCACTCGTAGACCAGTCAACTCATAACAACTCTGTCTCTCTTTCTCTCCCCCACTCTCTTCCCTCCTCTGTCTCTCTTTCTCTCCCCCGCTCTCTTCCCTCCTCTTTCCTCTTGGTCCTTTAATAATACCAGATGAGAGGAACTGTTATGGCAAATTAAATAAAATTAAGAGAAAAACAGCTTCATTCACCTCTGTCATTTGCCATTTCTCCAGTGGGCTTCTGATGGACCTGTCTGCATGGTTCCGGCTGGGGTGGGGGGGTGTGTGTGTGTTTGCATGTGTGCGTGCATACGTTGCGTGTGTGTGCGTTTGCATACATGCGTGTGTCTGTGTGTGTTTTTGTGTTTTTGTGTGCATGCATGCATGCATGTGTGTGTGTGTGTGTGTGTGTGTGTGTGTGTGCCTAGCGCATGTTTGTGGGGTGGTGCTGATAGGGGGGGTGTTGATGGGTGTCTGTGGCAGCTGACCCCTGAGGGTAATTAGGGGGTGGGACATGCCCCCCTTATCCATGCCACCACTTACATGATCCATGATGCATTTGGGTGCAAAAGCAGCCCTCCCCCCAACCACATGTTTGCAGTAACACTCAAATGGTATCAAAGGATACAAAGGGGGTGTGGGGGGAATTGGGGATTGTGGATTTCTGGGGGTCAGGGGGAGTGTGACAATGCTAGCTCCCATTAACTGTGACGATGCAGAGCCCAAGGAGGTGTGACCCTGTCCTGGAGGGGGGAGTAGGGGGGGTGAGAGAGAGAGAGAGAGATGAGTCTAAAACAAGAGACAGGAGAAAGGAGGAGAAGAAAACACTAATACAACAGCAGCAACCTTATGTTTAGATGTTTAGATAAAATATGTATCTCCAGTAGCACAGACCCAGGCTGTCCAAACCTATGTGGAATATGTGGCAATTTGAATGCTATTTTAGCAAGAATTACAGTGTTTCAGTGTTACCCTGTTGTGGATTTCGCCACTGAGGAGGAGTGAAGAAGGGCTCTCCTGCTTACCCTCCATACTTCTGACACGAGCCCCACTCACTACTCCATCCTCTCTTCCCATTCATCGCAGCGCAACAATCGCTACCCTGCAATCGCTAACCTCATTCAACATTCCCCCCTCCTGCTGGCTTCATGTTCCCTCATAAATAATCCACTTTCTGTAAAAAAAACAAACATTTTTTTACTCCTTCCCTTCCCAGTTAACATTTCTGGTATAAATGTACCTGATGTGAAAGTGTTGGATCAAATTAGTGCATACATATTACTTTTAATATGACTTTTCCGCCTTGTACACACAAGGCATTAAAATGCATTTTGAAAACCGTTTCAGCTCCTTAAAACCGTCAAATCCGCACTGTCAGGGGTTGCAAAAACGTCTTAATTAAAAACCCCTCAAGTATCAGAAATGTCACAAAAACCCATAGCTGGTTTTAGCTGTGAATGTGTACAGGATCTGTTGCCTACCTACCTACCTGTACAATCATTTTCATCATAAATTAATGATTTAGAGTTCCATTTGTGGTACTCATGAGTTCTGTGGGAATTTCGAACATCATAGTTATTTTGACAGTCGAACATTTTATTTTATAATGATTATCATATCTCTATATTATGATTGTGGTTCAACTTTGATGGAAGAGCACTGGACATCTTCGTAAACACTTGGACAGCGGCAAATGGCTCCATGTAGTTTATTTTGGTTTCAGTTCAGATGTAAATGTAGCTATGGGTACCAAGGCACGCTAAAGATCAAATCCGCTGTCAAGGAAATGTGCTGCATGAAGCGCATTTTAGATTTTGAAAACCACAGAATGCAAAAAGTGTTTTCAAACTGGCCAAGGTTGCAAAAAACCTCTCAACTGGAATGTTTCTAAAATGGTTCAAAACTAAAACCAAACCAATCCTGCTAGGCCTTAGATTTTATTGTGGATTTTTAACAGAGTTCCAATCGTTCAGTGGTACTCACAATTTGGCATTGTAATTAAAATGCCAGATGAGGGACTTTTGAAATTGTGTCTGTTAACTTTGTCAGTTTTCCATACATTTATTAAATAAGCAATCACCACAACTGTCATTGAGCTTAGTATAAAGCCTGCACCATGCGGCTCAGTGGATTTTGGCCAATAAATTCCTCCCCTTAAATTATCTTTCAGCATTCACCCAAATCCCAGTGAACATGCAGACACATGCCCACATGCATACACACACGGACGTGCAAACACATACACATATATGCATGCACACATACATAAAAACACGCATACACAAGCACACTTGTGTGCGTGTGCACACACAGTGACTCACAAACATGTACAAAACAAGCACACGTATACTTGGATGCACAGATATCCACACACCCACACACACACACACACACTCACACGCACGCACACACACACCCACACACACACACACTCACACGCACTCACACACACTCACACGCACGCACACACACACTCACCACGCACGCACACACACAATCTGTTGAGACACTCTAGCCGGAGGTATGTCACAGTAATCGGACTTGCCTCAGCCACTGCTTATTAGAGCGTCAGTGTGGACGGAGAGCCGAGTCGTGTGTCCTCAGGCTCTTTTATAATGAAGCCTCTGTTTTGCTGTTGCTCCTACAACACAATGGTCTACTCAGCTCAGGCCGGCTCAAGATGAAATTGCTTGTAACTTAAAGATTTTCACTAGTTCATCTCTGTGACCACGACAAAGTGTAGGCCGCCGTTTAGGAAAACAACAATCCATTCAGTGCACAAATTAATTGGCTGCTTGGCATATAAATTGGTTTGATATACGTATGTATTGGTTTGTCATTGACACATCTATTGGTTTGTCATTTACGTCTATATTGGTTTATCACTGACATATCTGTTGGTTTGTCATTTATGCATACACCGGTTTGTAATCGCTGCATCTATTGGTTTGATTGTCATACGTATTGGTTTGCTTCACATGCATATTGGATGATATATGCTTGTTTGGATTAATTATTCATGCAAATATTGGCATTTCATTTACATTTGTATTGGCTTGTCACTGATGCTTGTATATTGGTTTATTATTGATGCATCTATTGGTTTGTCATGAATATTGGTTTGCTTCAGATATACTGTATATTGGTTTGCTATATGCATGTATTGATTAGTCATTCACACAAATCGGTTTTCTGTTTACACATCTATTGGTTTGATTGTCATGTAATGTATATTGGTTTGATATACATATGTATTGCTTAGTCATTCTCATGCATATTGGTTTGCTATTTATGCATCTTACAAAAAGACATGAAAATCATATCAACAGATGTGTAAATAACAAACCAATATATGAGCATTGATGACAAAACAATGTATGCTCGAATGACTAGCCAATAGATTTTTATATCAAACAATGAAAAATAAACTAATATACATGATAATCAAACCAATAAATGTATAAGTGGAAAACCAATATATGTGTGAATGACTAGCCAATACATGCAGATAGCAAACCGATATGTATGTGAAGCAAATCAATATACATGACAATCAAACCAATAGATTCATAAATAATAAACCAATATACAATCATCAATGACAACCAATACAAATGTAAATGAGAAACCAATAAATGCACAAATTATTAATCCATACATGCATATATCAAACCAATATGCATGTGAAGCAAACCAATATGCATAAATGACAAACCAATAGATGCATCAGTGACAAACCAATAAATGTGCCAATGACAAACCAATACACATACATATCCAACCAATATACGCATAGGCCAAGCAACCAATGCATTTGTACACTAAATTGATTTTTTTTTCCTATAGTGCATGTGGTCAACATTTCTCACTCAGCTCACATTAACATAATTTTTGCTGTCTTCAATAATATCAGGCTTGATGTGTGGACACAAATCCACAACCTATAACTCCTAACTGGTATTCTAACTCAGATCCCAAACTCCTAACACCTACCTTTAGTCCCTAACCATAACTTCTAATATGAATCCATAATCCTAACCCTGAGCATTCAATTTTCGTGGCTCTCCTAAAGATTGGGTATTTCCAGGAAATATGCCACTCTTACAAACATTTTAGAACAAGACAAGAAAACATACAGTACAACAAGAACAGCAATAACAATAATAATAATAATAAATCAAGTCCAGATGGTGCATCGTATGATGGATGCTGGAGAAGCAGGCAAAGGTGAATGGAAATTAACTGTGGAAACAGGAAGTCGGGCGCAGCGTTTGGTGAACGCGGGGATGGCGGTGAACGAGGGGCTCGGTGAGAGGGAAAATAAATTGTGTGTCTCCTGCATAGATTACAGTGGGTGGAGACGAGCGCGGACATGACAGCCTTATTTCCAAGGGCTGAGGTGCATTGTGCGACACTCTCGGCGTCCCTCATCTGCTCGAGTGCACACAGTCCATTAGGATTAGTATTCTTTTTTATCCCCAACCCCCCCCCCCCCAAAAAAAAAACAGAATACTGAAGTGTTAAAAGGGCAGCCGGTTTCATTTCGGGGAAGTTGTTTTACGTAAAAAAGGCAGTCTTGCTGTTGTTCTTTAACACTCTGGCAGTTTGGAACTCACAGTAGAGGATAAAGCAGAGAGACAAGGCAAAAGCGATAAACACGCATTGAAAATACACTGATCGACTGAAGCAAAAATATAAAATACATAATATTATAATAAGAAAATGCAGCAGAGAAGGTACAGCTTCCTCTTTCCCTGGCACAGTCAACAGTCGTCAGTGTGTGAAAAATTATGCAACATGTCACCTGGGCCCCGAGAGACTTATTAAGAACCTTACGAAGAAAAACAACAGATTTTATTTCAGTCCTCCAGGTGGAATTCGCAATGTTAAACTGTGCCGGGTGGAAGTCTGTCACATGTCTTCAGAACTTTGCAGTAGTTTTCCAGTCTTTTTGCCCACTTATCATTCTGATCAACGGTAACACCATAGCCAAACAGATATAAAGGCTACAGAGGCATAGTTAATAATTAGGCCCAGTTTATGAAAGTCAGTTTCAGAAAGACAGAAATATGTGTGACCCAAACTAAGGATAATGAAGTAGCAATCTTTTACAACCACAGAACTGTCAAAAAAGTGCAGGATATTCTACAGTAAATTTTCTAAATATTCAAGAATCCTCATAAATTAGTAGGTCCTGAAGAATATTTTTGTTATGGTTTAATTTGATGAGTGATGACTTCACATTTACATGTCTGTTAATTATATTTGCACCGTAAAACAAAAAACACTGTAGTTTTTCTTTTGCAGGATTTGAATTTGGAGACTCTTAACTTCTTTTCATGTTGTTTCTACATTATATTATGCAGAGACGGGGCTTTTTTCTCCCACTCTTTTGATGAAATGTTGATGGGATATGAAAAGATCAGAAGACCTGCTCATAATGTTGTACCTCCACAGGCAACAGAAGCACTGGGCCCTCTTCATATACTGAGTGTATGGAAGGCATTGACATTACAGCAATCTTCAAATCTTTTTCATGTTCCAGCTATTGTTATTATCAGGGTTTGGGTCAATTCAATTTCAATTCAGTCAATTCACAAAATGAAATGGAATTAAATTAATGGATGGCAAAAAGCCCAAGACTGACTTTTCGATTAATTAATTCGATTTCTTTTAAATTGAGTTGAATTGACCATGATGGTTGTTATTATTATTATTATTATTGTTATTAATAATAATAATAATAATAATAATAATAATAATAATAGTCGTCGTCGTCATCATCATCGATGCTTGTATAAAGTTTTGGATTTAAACTGTACTTTGCTGCAGTGTTCTGTTGCCCCCCCCCCCCCCCCCCCCCACCCCCACCCTGTACCTGTGCTTTGGCTTCTACTCAACAGCCAGCATGGTGATAAAAGCTTAGAAAGTGTTCCCCTACAGCTAAAAAAGCCATACTGCAGAGAGCAAAGCCAGGCCCTGAGGCCGGAGCGTGAGGATCGGAGGGAGGGAGGGGGAACAGCACAGCTAGGAGCACCACTGCTTTCTACTGCCCTATTCTTAAAAAATGAAACCATGCGTTGGTCCATTAGGGGAGAGAGATTAAGGCACAGGGATTGTCGTCACAACAACCTGCAGAGAGGGAATGCTGGAACCTTCTGTGAGAAGAAAGGAGGATTATGGGGTAAAGTGAAAGATTCAGACCCATGGAAAAAGGGGAATTACAGTACATAATGCTTAATCATATGCAGTGCAGAGTTAAGGGCAGGTGGACTCATCTGCATTGACACAGAGACAGAATAATGTATTTTAATGTGGTAGGACGCTAACATGTGGAGAAGGATGGTCTGTGCAAGTCCTTGGGCCTGGCTAACCACCATAAGCATAAGCGGAAGAATAATGAGAAAAAGTGGCTCTCTCTTATTTGTTATTTGTAATTCTTATTAATTGTGATTCTTCTCAGTCCAAATCGTAAACGTAATTGTAAACTAACTGAAAGCACTCCCTTTTGGCAAATGAAGAACTCATTGTATATGATACACAGTTAGAAATGTTTGTGGAGATGGCACACAATGAAAAAAAGGCATATTCATTAATATTTCAGGATCACCCACTTCTCCCCACCCCTTTTAAATAACTTATTGCCAGTTGACATTGCCAACAATGCCCCAACCTTTTGATCTGAGGTAAAATCTCTGAGGTAAAAGCAACATCACTGAGCCCAAACCCCCAGTCCTCTCTCTAGAAACAGAATGCATGCACCTGATTTCATAAAACAGGCTTGTGGTACTTTCTGGTATGGTAAGGAAAGTTCTATGTTAAACAATTACGAAATTCACGTTCCAAATTTAAAGTTTCGAATTCTTCTTCTGAGAACTTTATATGGTCAAGGTCCATGGTTATATTTATGTAGTGCTGATGGTTGAATACAGCCCAAGAGTAAAGCCGTCTCATTTCAGAACCCATTTGTGTTCTTGGTAAAGTTCAGGAAGAAAATCTTCTGCTTATCATATTACAGTAGGTTTCTTCCGTTTAACTTCATGGTTCGATTAATTGGCTAAATTGATTGAATCCTCCTGCCTTCTACTGAGGCAACTGGCCGCATTAATCATAGGAAAACGTAATCGAGTATATTCTGGTTTAGGATTCTATGTCCTCTCCTTATTCAGCATTTATGCGCTTATGTGTTTATCATAATCCCCCTGTGCTCATTTTAAACTCATGACACCAGTGGAGCGTTATCAGGTAGTTCCATTTCCTCACCAACCCTGAGCGTACAATCACACGTGTGCTCAATGTGCAACACACACTACAACAACCTGCAAAGTTATTTTAACAAATTGTTGTGCTGGGAATCTTATATTTGCCCCTACATTAGCTGACTAAAGGCTCTTTTAATTTAGCAACTGCGATATGGGGAAGAGGACGAGGAAATTCATTGAATATTTATCGATAGCGCTAATTTTCTCCCTAAGGTACAGTACCATGTACCATGTAATGTTCATCTCTGGAAAAAGGGGGTCTCCTGGCGGCGATATGATGTTTTAAATAGGCTGCTTTGCAAAACGTTCTCTATCACAGGATTACAAGTGACCACTGAGTAACAGTGAGTCCAATACTCTACTATTTGGTAGGAACTGATCTCTTAGTGTCCTGTGAGAGTTTCACAACTTACAACAGGATGGAAGGGGCTTGTTTAACTGTGATTGTATCTTGGTGGAGACTCTTTAAGCACTGAAGATCCTATTTTGTGAGTTATGACATTTCAAATGCATGCCTGAAATTATATCATAATGACAGAACCGGCAGCAAGCTTCATTAGGTTTATTACACAGTCCTAGCAGAATAAAATGCCATTCTAAGGTTAGCCGCCATAGCAACCATCCAGAGTGTTTATTGATTGCAGGTGTGGAGATATTTATTGCAGGTACTGGATGCTTCATAATGATTCTACTTCAGCATGGAGAGGAAATATGCTCTCTCATATTATCTGTGTACAGAACAAACAGCGTTCCATTGGCTATAATCATCAAAATATTCTACGCAAGTCTCACAAATCTTGCAGTAGGTCAATTAGCAGTCTAATCATGTACATGAAGATCACATCTCCATCATAAATGATCGGTTATGATTCACATATTGTTTGTGTTAAAGATATTTACTTTACACATCAGTATTGACATTTTATTAGAACACTCTCAGAAATAAAGGTACACAAGGGTACAAATTCTGTACAAGTACAAAACTGTACCTTTAAAGGTACTAGTGACAAGCGATTGTACCTTTCTAGGTACTGAATGGTACCTTTTTTTCTGGTAAAGGTACAGTTATGTACCTTCAAGGGGTGCTGCCACAGTGACAAGCAATTGTACCTTTCTAGGTACTGAATGGTACCTTTTTTTCTGAGAGTGAAGGGTATTTTTCCTCAACCTTGAATATTCACCCCATGGAAACTACCCATTACTCCTATAAGCAGCCAAAGCAAAATTGAATGCAGAGAAATAAAAAATATTAATAATAATGATTTTTAAAAAACTAACAAAGAGAGAGGTAAATTTCAAGTCAATGAAAAAAAAAATATTGCAAAAAGAAAATGAATGTCAAACAGAGACTTAACATGACTAGATTCACAGGTTCAACTGATGCACCACGTGTTTGAAATGTGCTGCATTGATTCCAAGAGGGTTCAAATTAGGAGGAAAACTGGTCAAATAGTAATATAGCTGTCAAAAACCAATACATCTGTCAAAATAACCTGGACCTCGTTTTCTTTAGCTTGGCACTGTGTATGTGCATGTGGCCTATAGTCATGATACTACGATGATGGAACAAATGGTAATAGACACATTTGTTGAGCATACATGGGCCATGGTGTCGTAGGGAGAACATTAGCTAAAAGAAATTTTCCACAAGTTAACATTAGGCTATTTGAAATTGATACTGTTTGATTATGTAGAATCAAGATTTGAATCAGTATTTGGCAACTTCGGTTATTTCACGATCTAGAATAAATAATTTCTTCTGCCAACACAGTCAAAGCAGTCAATGTTAAGTTGAACATGGAAAACTGTACTGCATTAAATCTGAACTGAAATGCGTACGAGTAAAATTGAACTGAATCAGAGCTGAATCGAATCCTAATGAATGGGATCGAATTGTTGCCTTTATAAGGGATTCTTTTCTGTATTGTATCATAGACCATGCATCACGATGCATATCGAATCATCTGAGAGGGAGAGATTCACACCCCTAATCCTAGCTTAAATTGCTTAGCTGCACTGTATTTTCTGTACACATTGAATTGCTCATTCGGTCAACAAAATACACACAGTAATATTTGGAAAAGCAGCCATAAATGCATATGCAAAAAGAGCAGTTATTACTGCTGCAAGAACACAAAATATTCCCTTAGCCACACTACCAATGGGCCATTACACTGCTAATCAACCAAAATGCATTAAAATACCAGATTTTGTTTTCCCCTCAAACCTGGCAAGGCAGAGACAGATGTCTCTTTAGAAACTTTCTGTTCTCCAGTCAATCTATTCCTAAAACAAACACATTCGCTCTAAAAGAAAAAAAAAGAAAAAAGGACAATTCCCTGAGCAAGGACTTGTATCCCAGTGGGATCCCAGTGGTGAAACGTCTGTGAGATGCCATATACGTGTTCAGGTGAAAACCCGGCTACATTTGCTTGAAAACTAAAAGTTTTCTAGCCGACTAGGATGTAGCCAAACGATATCTGGGTAAACCCTGAACTATATTGGGGTTAACCTAGTTCGTTCATGTCAAAACATCTCACATTTCCATGCCTCAAGATGTCTAGATTCTGGCTTTTACTCAATGGGAATTGGTCAATGTGAACACTTTTAATATTAGAACACCAAAAATAAAAATTAGGGGAAGATAAGGCTTAAAAAATGAAGCCACATAATGTGGGAAACTTCCACATGCTGTTCAATCACTGGTTCTGTCAAACCAAATAATAGATATTACAAAGTACTATGGATGGGTGAGAACAGTGAGTTGCTAGCACAGGTAGCACATGATAGCTCCACTTATTTTTCCACGGATGACAATGGTCTCTTTCAGAGCCACTTTTGAGCTGTAGACATCCTGTTTCAGCCATGGATAATTGTTGTTCTGTGGTAGACAGCATCCAGCATGCAAACTAGAGAGAGTTTCTGAGTTATATGAACTGTAAAATACTGTATCTCTTACGAGTAGAAATAGTTATCAGGTTCCTGGTCCTGCAAATAGGAGGGGAGATTTTAAAGAAATTAAGTGTAGATTTAGTTTTCTGGGAATTTCTTCCAGTTCCAGTATTTTGAAGGTTTACATAATAATAATAATAATAATAATAATAATTATTATTATTATTTTGTATTTTTTTTTAAAGGGAACCATTATTTATGCCCAGGTTTAAATATAAAGAAAAAATCAAAAACTTTTCCTTTTGGATTTATTAAAAATACTTATTTGCTTTGTATACATCAAACTGCATTCACACTATCTGCATTCAGGAAGGCCATCAATAAACATTTCTCCTTGGCACACTAAACACTAAAATAACTGGTTAAGTGCAAAATGTGCATCACGGAGGTCAAAGCCAATTAATTATAACATATTACCATCAACCTAAAATGTTAAATGTCAAGCAATGTATTATGCAAGCGTAGTATGTGCATATTGAAATGCAAAAGGCCTAATATTGAAGGGGTGGGGGGTGGGGTGGGTTGTTCATTTTATTCATCAATATTTCATAAGCAAGGATTGCTTTGGTGCAGGAATTTATAATGGGCAGAATTACAAAGCATACAAAAGAAATCAACCTTTTCTCCCATTAGGGGGTGTTTAACAGTGTACTGTTGATAAGATGCCTGATCAACAGTGCAATCACAACCAATCCCACAACCAATTAATGCAATGAGTTCAGATTAGAGCATTGTTTTCAGATGTTGCAAATGTACTTACATCTCAACAGTGCTACAGTAAGAATTTTACACTGAAAGAGATCATGGGAAGGTGGGAGAACGCTCACATGGATTGTATCCTGGAGAAGTTAGCTGATCAATACTTGGAGAATTAATGGTATTGACTCATCAGGCATCAGCAAAAAGCACCTGTTTATTTTATTCACCCCAGATCAAGCCCGGCTTCACCTCACATCTGTCCTTATTCATCATTTACCTTATTTCATTGAAACTCAGGCCTGGATATTGGTATGTGATGCACACAACATTTTTTTATCATGGAAATAAAAAGGATAAACACTTATTTGCAGGTCATTAAGTTTGGACCTATTACAACCCATTTTGACGGGAAGAATAAAGCTCAGCGAATGACAAAGTACACACTTGATGCAGTTTCCTCTCTAATGCATGCTACTCACAGATGCCATGTATGTATTTCAATGCACTTTTGTGAAAAACACAACTAACAAGCATCACGCCACTGTTAGATATGAAAACGTGGGTGATAAGAGGATGTGCAATTTGACTTTGTACTTAACTGCACACTGTGTGTGTGTGTGTGCGTGTGTACGCTCATGTGTGCGTGCGTGCTCATGTGTGTGTGCATGTGTCTGAGTGGCAGGGTTTTTTCCTTTGGTATAACAGATTAATAGAAGAAGAGGGGGAAATGATGTATGCATGGCAATGGAGTGAGGCAATAGAAGCCTTATCGACACTACAGATGTTTAATTGTTTCTCGGGAGGAAGCGGTATTATGAGAGAGAGAGAGAGAAGGAAAGAGAGCACAACTGTCTTGCTGTCATTGTCTCTGAGAGAAAGAGAGTGAGAGAGAGCAAGAGAATGGGAGAGGAAGATAGAGAGAACAGCGTCAATTAAAATTCATCAAGACAAGACAGAAAGGCAGACAGAGGGAAGGGTAATTGAAGCCTCCTTCACATGAACTGCTGTAAATCATATCAGTTTGGCCTGCTGCAGTTGCTAACCCTTGCTAACCCAATATTCTTCGAAAATAAAGAAGGAACATTCCCAGATAAGTTTAACCAAGACTGATTCATTTTTTGAAATGGACTAGTGGCATCTGCCCATTCACTGTATGTGAGCTCAAACTCCTTTTCTTTCACACATTCACTGAAAAAATATAAACGTTATCTAACTTGCTGATCACAAATAACTGTGACCAATTACGAGCATCAAAATTATGGTTTATATATGAGATATAGAAAAAGCCTGTGGTAGTTTCATGAGCTATATGTTATACTACATAATACTGTTGATAGAATTTAAACTAAAATGTATTAACTGAAGATATAAAAAATAAAGTACAGGCTGCATTTTATACATACACAAATCAATTGAATCAAAGAACAAAAAAAGGGTTGATTAAATAATCTGTTTTTTCATGTATACAGAATATACTCTAAATACAGTGATGGAGTCTCAACTGCAATAATATGCTCTACGTCTGGGTCTAGGGACATTGCACTGTTTGATAGCCCGGTCTTGGCATCATGTATTTTATTTCACTATATCTCACCGCCACTGGCAATGCAACCATGAAAAACAAACAGGAACCCGATTCAACCTTTAGGAAGAAGAAAGCTGTCAATGGCAGCCAACCTGCAGTAGCAGCGAGATTTCATTGACAAAGTGTCAAGCACATTTTTCCCAAGACATGCTTGACCATGCTGGACCACATTTTCTTCACTGTCCGGTTTGGCAGCCATCAAACATCAGCTACAGTAGCTGTTCCCTCTAGTGGCCAACCGGGCTGTACTGGGTACATATGTACACAAAAGGGAATAACAAGTTAGCTATATCAATGTGAAGCAGCAAGCTAGTCAGTTTGAACTTTGACCCTTAAGTCAATTTCTAGCATGACAGAATAACTTTCCCTTTGTAAAATGAGCTATAGCGATTTCAACAACTGTCCTTGTCTGCTTCAGCTTGACAGACTGGCTGTTGAAACATATTTCAGCTGTTGAACAGATTTTTGGCCCCTTGTACGTTTGAATATGGGCACTATTGGCTTTCATGTCAAAGAAAAAAAAAAACTCCACTGAGAACCACTGACGTATAATAAAACCATCTTTTTAAGACCAACATACGTTTTATAGTATTGTGAAGCTTTGTCAAATGATAAAATAATTATGCAGAAATAATCCAACTAAAAACATTCCTTTCTGACGGTGCTTTTATATGACTGCTTATAATTGACTGAGTTATGCCTTTGTATTTTCCAACTTTTTTTTTAAAGCACACGTGCTTTAAAAAGGGAAATAAATATCTTGATTATATATATATATATATATATATATATATATATATATATATATATATATATATATATATATATATATATAATGTACACATATATACATATACATGATCCATTTCCGCTGAATGGGATTTACCTTTGATTGGACAAAGAATAAAGGACACAGTTTATTATCAGTTGACAGGCAAATTTATTCCTAGATGAAAGAAGATAATACATATGTGAAGCCACCAACAGAGACCGTTGGAAGCCTTGCACTTGATGAGAAACCTCCCATCACAAACAATGCAATACAAGTGGTTCTTTGTAAAAACTCGACACCTACCAATTCAAAGCCAGAAACAACCAACTCTTATTTTGTCTCTAGTTTCAGGTTCTTTGAATAAGTGCCATATTTTTTTCAGGCCAAGAAGGCCCATTTTATCAGAAAATATTTGGCACCCTAGTAAGCACTTCTGGAAAAGAGAGTTTTCAGGTAAGGAGAGGTCTTTCCCTAGACTCTGTATAGGACACACCTGTCAGCACAGTCTTTAATCACTTTAATCACATTTCCAAGATGCAGAAAACACCCACAGGATTCATACATTTGAACATATAAACATACACAGTGTTGTATGTACCAGCTTTACTTGTACTAGTGCAGCTGTAATTGAATGTTATTTTAAATTACATGGTGATACAAACTATTAAGTATTTGGGTGGGGGGGCTAATCTACTTTCCTTGATGAACCTATGGCTTCCAGTGACAAGAGTCAACCACTGACATGATCACATATTTTATGGGGATAAGGTAACACCTCATAAAATGACATTACACAACACTGAATCCTTTCTGTGGGGGTTTTCATTTGGGTCCTTGACGTTTGGATACTATTTGGTATAGTAACTGACTTGTAGTCACCCATAAATGTTTGGGTAAAATTGGTAAAATCTTTGAAACTGTATGTTTGCACATACACTTATTGGTCAGGGAATGAATGCGATGCAATATACTGCTCTAAAATTAGGGTGTACCTCTGTTTTGTCAGGAGCAATATTACTGCCCAACACCAACTTTAAAAAATCTCTGACTCTTACTTTATTGCTGTTTATCCATCACAACTAACCCATCACAAGTTGAGCTGAAGCTTTATTACTTTTTGCGCCTTAATATAAGCAAGGAGAAGAAACGCCATCGGCTGAGGCACTGGGGTCCTTGAGAGGAGCCAGTCTAACCGCACCATTTCACAGGCATTTCACACCGGCTGCGTTCGAAAAGGGAAAAATAAAACTTTGCTAAATTAAATCAATATACAGTGTCGCTCCATTTGTAATCATCAGGCCTCAGTCAGTACCGAAGGCGGCGGAGGAATGGCGGCGTTGCCGTAGCTCCCGCTCTTTGTCAGTCGCTCTGTCGGCGCGATGTTTTATTTGTGCGCTTGCAAAGGGTGCAAGTAGGAGCCTCGCCTCAGAGACCAACAAAAGAACGCTCCATTAGAAATTGAAATTTCTCTGAGAACAAACCTCAAGTAGCCTCTCAAGGTCCCTTGGCAGGCTTAGCTTGTCCCCTGTGACCATGCACCGTGCCATTCAGATCAGACCTGTGTGTGTGTGTGTGTGTGTGTGGGAGTGTTGGGAGGGTGGGTGGAGCAGGGTTTATGAAATGTGTTTTCAAGGTCCAGGACTGAAAAGAGTGCATGGTCCATATTGTGTTATAATCCCTGACATAATTCACTCGGGCCAAAGCCAGAGCCTTTCTCCAGTGGATTTAAAAACACACAAAGTGCTGATGGGGGATTTGGAACGGGGGGGTGGGGGGTGCATTGGCTTGACCTCAGAAGGGCTGTGTGCTCCCAGCAGCTGGGGAACATTAGCGCTTGATAAACAGCTGTCAGTGCGACTGGCGCTGTTGACAGAGGCAGTCCCAGAATCCTTCATTATCCCCTGTGTCCTGCTCTACCACTGAAGCCCAGAACACTGTGCATCTGAGTACTGACGCTTAATCTTAAACAGCTTTTAGCCTGATTCAGTCCTCTAGTCCCCTCACGGAGCTCCTCTCTCAGAGTCCTTCAGCTTCAGTTTAACCAAGGGGCGCTTCTGGGTTCTTCAGATGGAGATTCTTCAATATTCTCTCTCAGACTGGCTCAGGGTGTGGGTTCATAGCCTGTTATTTTTTGTTTGTTTTTAAATCAGTCTAATTCAGTCTCATTAATTAGCTTTTCAAAACTGAGTGGGTGCTAATAGTGAGCAATGAAGATGTGTGTTTTTCTAGTTTCTAGTAGCCTTGATAGTTACATTAGCTCTTGAATGACTTCAGGCATCTTTCAACTTTGATAGATGTTGCCAGTTTATTGGACGTGCCTGGTATGCCTCCCTTTCACTCTGCAACATTTTTGTTACATTGAAATGCAATGGATTTCTGCTTAATTTTACATCCAACTGTTTAAGACTTGAACTGCCATAGTGCATTATTTTTCTTGTTGATAAAATGAAAGTTTCAGTCAGGATTGATAAAGCGGGACAACAAGTTTGGCACTGTGGGGTCGGCGTTTGCTTAAGTTTTGAAGATTCAGCCTTTTTTCAGTCAATCATATTTACCATATACATACATACTCAGAATATAAATGACACAGCTGTGTTTCCTAGAGTAGTGGCTGAAGTCAATCAGGTGAGTGTGAACTCTTATGCTTGTGTCAGCGTGTCATCTATGTAATTGAAGGTAATTCAGAGGCGATGTATTCCTTTGAAGAATCTGACGCTGTCTGTCTCGCTCTCCCTCAGCACGAAGAGTACGCATCCGTTATTTGCATTCAGTCAAGGTCAGTCTGTCTCCCAGCAACAGCGCAACACATTGGCACAACACCAAGCTATTAAATCAGACCAACACTGTGCACACCTACTGGAGACACACCCGCCTTTATCTGAAAAACAAAACAAAAAAAAAAAAAACTGCTGACCAAGGTAGCAATTAGTGCTAAATGGTAGGAAGGAGAAGCAGAGCAAGGTTAAGTGGTGGGGCCCAAGCTCTGTGGACAGTGCTGTTTGCATGTTCTGTTGGTGGGAATGGGGGATGGAGCGGTGGGTATTTATTTTTTATTTTTGCATTGAAAAGGCACCTCGATCACCGTAAAAGATAGGACAACTCTTGAGAAAAGCGGTCATATTTAACTTTCAATTCACTTGACCTCCCCTCTCTGCCCTCCAATGACACACACACACGCTCTCTCTCACTCTCTCTCTCTCTCTCTCTCTCACTCTCTCTCTCTCTCTCTGCATCCCATCTGTTGGGAGCAAGTTTGTTGTTTTCGCTCAATACTTCCCTTATCTCCCCTGATAGTGCTTTACTCCCTTTGTAAACGGCTTCACAACCAATTATCTTCTTGCCCTCCAGCTCTAGTGATTAATATCACAGGGTTATCCCCTTTATGGCCATGATTAATCATTTCAGCTGGTTCTTTGTGTTTTATAAAAAAAGGAAATACAAATACATACATAAAAATGGTTGATATTAAGGATTCAAGTTCTCATCCCGTAGAAAAAGTTCAATGTATTGATTGTAGTTTTGTGTCTTTTTCAGTTTGCAGACAACTATGCAATTCACACTTAATTTTTTTATTTATTTGCGGGCTGATAAAAGCTTTTTGTTGAATTTAATCTTGACGCAGATGCGCGTGGAGCTCTAAGATGTTTGTGATCTGGGGAGGGGTGGCTTTTAGCATTTTAATGACACTCGTACCAAAGTGCAGTCTCCCTATTGAGTGTCACCCAATGACAATGATGTCCCTAATGCCATACGGAGATCAAGGTCCTTTAGATATTTGTGAATGCACTTTGTGGATTATATAAAAGGGCATGGAAGGATAAAGATGTTGAAAAAGCTGAAGGGATCAAAGTGCATTATAACAGTGGCTCGGGGTGAAAAGGGCAGGCAGTATAACATTTGCAGGAGGCCTCTGACTGATAAATATGGATCATTGCACGCAAGCCCTTTTCCTCTCCGCCACTTTTAAAAAATGAATGTTTTGTTGCCGCCGTGTAGGTATGAAACCCCCTTTGCGCCCGGCCTTGCAGCACCGCCAGCGTCTGAATATTTGAACAAGGTGGGTGATCGATACCGAGCCCTGCCGTGATTAATGATGCATGTTCCCATGGATTGCTGAATGAGGAGGAAGCTTTTTTTGTGGTGGTGGGGTGCGCTTCCTGGTTTTCCTCGTTGATCTTTAGGCACAGCGTACATTTTGCCCGAGGGCACGTTCTCGTGAGTCTCCTCTCTGTGGGGTTATTTGCCGGAGCTTTGTTTTGTAACGCAGCCGAGACGCAGGTGTTTATTTCTTTTGCTCGGTTGGTCTCAGCGCTCGGAAATATTGTGCCACCTAAACTGTTTCTCCTTAGGGGCTGAGCGCAGAAGAGTTTAATTCATGTGGTCTGGAGACCCAAAGTCCCATCTCTTTAACTTCATGTTTAATCAATTACTGCAGCTCATTTTACAAGCAGTTATTTAAATCATTTTAACACACATTCTACACCCTTTTTTCTTATGGCCTGGATTTAATCAACATTCATCCTCAACTTTAACTATGGAAACATAGATACATGCAAGTAATAATTGATTTTCTTCACAAACAGTTAATGTATTCACCCTGAAAGCAACTAGAAAATCATAACTCAACAAACTGATAGAAAAAATAAAATGTTAAAGCTAAGGATGAATTGATTGAGTCCAGGCACACGTCCACACGCGGTTAGAAAACAGAAGTATTCTCAGTAGTCACCATGGTGTACTCCTGTTTTTTAACCATCCCGTCTTGCTGTGCGGTCTTTTATACTTCAGTTCCGCAGCGCACAGTAATAGCTGCTGCTCAAGAAGAGGAAGAAAAGAAGCAGAAGCTGAAAAGGAGGGTAGAGAATGCTTGAACAGGCAGGACAGAATGATGTTTTCAAATTGAGAAAAGTTCAAACTCAACAATATGTCTCTTTTCCTCTGTCGCCACGGCCAGATTGGACGTGCCGACATGACAGTACGAATCAGGATAATTGGCCGATTGATTTTTTCTTGTCTTGGCACTTTTTTTTTTCCACATGATTCGTTTGGGCTATGCACCAGGACAGAAACGGCACACGCCCTGCCCACAAAACCCCGCTATCTCTCAGGGAGAAGGGAGGCGTAAGAGGTGAATGGATGGATTTAGTGGGGAGGGTTGGGTTAAGTGTCTTTCCTCTTCAAGAACTAGAAGGAGATCACATTAAGTGGTTGGGCTTTACACGGTCTTGGTGACTGAGTGCTGGGTAAATTTAACATAGACATGGGCTGGCTAATGCTTCACACGCCTGGCCCTTTTCAGATGTAATTCCTTACACCCCAGGGCCCCCAGCTACCCCCTGCTCCCCCTTGCCATCCCTTTTTAAGCCCCAGGATAAATTACTCTGGAAAGCCCTCCGCTTGTCGCTGGTTCATCAGTCCCATATCTATCCTGGAAATTCACTTGATACATCTCCTGTGCTATCTAGCAATCAGTTGTGTGTGCCATGCATCCTAGCTGTGCTTGTGAAGTGAAAAGTGTGTGTGTGTGTGTGTGTGTGTGTGTGTGTGCGTACATGTCTCCATACTGCTCGCATGCCTGAATGTGTGCACAGCTATGTGCCTTTCAGCCCATGAAAAGCTCGCTTAAGTTGGCCTCTCCTGTACTGTATGTTGTTTAATCTTTAATGTTCAGTTACTTTACCAGTTTAATTATTTTTGTGGCAACACAAATATGTGGCCTGTGTGCTTGTGTGTGGCACAGGTACATATATTTGTGTGTGTGTGGTGTGTACGTACATGTGTGTAGAAAATATGATGGTTCATAAAGGGTCTATGATGCTTGTAGGACTATAATGCTGGTGAGGTTGTTGTTTTCTGCTTCAACAGGAACAGTCTAACCAGTACTTGCTTTTTTCAACTTAAAGTACTTTAAGGTCTAAATAAGAACTTCTGACTCCATACCAATTTCTAACTAATTTCCAATTTGATCCGTACAAGTAGATCTGCCAAGTGCTTCTGGTTTCTTTGAAATGTCAGTACCTCATCCATATTCAGGTTAAGAACAGAGTGGCTAATGTTTGAGGAAAGAGTCAAATAAATGGCTTTATATCAGGCTCATAACCTTGTAGGACTATAAGCCTGACCAGGTTGACTCATGTGAGATAAGCCTGCACAAATTGAATATACTTTGCTAGTAAACCATTGTGTAGGTTAGGCTCCAATTAGAGGATGAGATTCAAGCCAATTCCTTGACCTATTGTATAATGCAAGCCGAAAGTCACTTGAACCAATTACACATAAGCAAACTGAGAGAAACTGTTAATGTCCCTTTCCAGATGCTCTAGAGTGAGATTATCTATGGTTGATACTAGGGCTGCATCACATGGGTCTTCCTGTTTCACTCCACTCATCTATCATAAATGTGTGACCTCCACCTTAGGTGATGTGCAGCAGCCATTTTGTACTGCATGTTCACTGGACGCTCTGTATTTGAAGCACTCCATGCCTCAAGAACCATTCTGGTAATGTTTGGAGCATGCTGTGATCAATTAACTGGATGGCAAAAATGAAGAAATGGGATGATTGATTGATGAGGGAAAATTATTTTGTTGCCATGGAAACTAAAATAGATTCTGATGAAAGGCTGGACAGTCTGATGTTCTGTTTTATTTTTTTTATTTTTGAAATTCCTAGTTCCGCCAGGTTCCCAGTTGCAATTTATTTGAAGGCAGGAATAGGAACAACTCTTCAACTCGCCATTTGCCTATAGATACAGCTGCATTTTCATTGTGACACATCTTATTATCATTACCTTGAAAATGTGTCACGAATGTACATTAGCAAGAACTAGCTGTTCACCAAATTGGGGAGGGGGTGTAGCCATCAACCTAACCAGCACAGTAGATGTCTGTATGTATTTAAAATAGGACACAGCATCAGGGCCTGATTACTTTAGTGAGGTGAGTGTCCCCTAAAAAAAGAGTCACTCCCTACAACCAGTGAATAGAAGGATTAGTTTCCTTTAACGAAGGAAAGTGTTTTTGAATCCTGCAGTAGGTTTCAAACCTCCACTTCTGATGTAATTGCAGGTCCTTTAGGGAACAATAAGGACCAAGTGTCTTAGTGCAGGTACATCCCTCTTAGAGCAGCTGGAGTCTCTTTCAATCCTTAAGGGCTGTAGCATCTTTAAAAAAAAATCTAATCACCTTGTTAATAAGGAGCTGTATTAGCGGCTAATGGAAGCCTCTGTAAAAGTGAGGTTAGGATGTGGACCACTAATGCAGCTTTACTTACAGACATGCTCCAGGGGGCTGGAGGCTTAGCTCTGGCTTCTGTTATTTGCCCTGGAATGCCCCCTTATTGAACAACAGCAGTATTCAGTTATGCACTGGTACTGTTGAGTAGGGTTAAAGGCTTGCTCAGTCATATCTTTTCAATGTGAGGTTTCACATAATGGTGCAGTCATTAGTTATTTTCCATTATTTGAAATTTGTTCCGATACAATTTTATGTGAACATAGATAAACTGTATGTAACAGAGGTGTTTCTCCGTTAAAGTCATTTTGATATGTTTGGCCAATATGTGTGAGAATTTAAAATTCCACATGAAAACACCTTTTTGTAAAATGATGTTGTTTGCAAAATAGAACAAAGCCAATATTAGAAGAGGTAAAACCATTCTTTTTTTCCCAGTAAAAACCCACTGAGAATAAAATGACTTTGGTTCAGTAGGAGAAATTTGGCAAACCAAATTTAGCTTTTTTTCATGAATACTGAGCTCAAATACTCAGCACATGCAATAAGGTATCAATTTTGAATTAATTTCACAATAACAGTAAGTTACATAGTTTCTGTTAAACTGTTACATATAAAATCATGCCATTCAAAATCATGTCCCATCAAAATAACATTTTGCTTTCAAATCGTACACACCAGCATGAAATGAATAGAGCTTACTGAATATCAGTTAAGCACTGGGGTGATAAATAAAAGTCACTATTACGGCATCAGTATGCTCTTGCTTTTTCAGTACTGTAATGTAGAACTAATGCACAGTAGCTCTTTGTTCAATGCAAAATGTACAAGCCCTCTCAAATATAAAAGGAAAAAAGGGAGATTTTTCCCAAATTACAAGGACTATATGCAGGTGACAAAAGGGAAACTGCAAAAAGAAACAGGAGAACTACACAGAACTGGGAAGGAACAAAAACACACAAAGTAAATGAATCATTGAGGGTCCTGTCGTTGCTCTTGATCAGACCTGAGACTTTCATCTACATAAGAAGCTGTGTTCTCTCTGACTAAGCAGCAGGGGGATATGTTCATGCGCCATGATGCATCCACCCCTGGAGGGACTGTGCCAGTATATGCCCAAATTCCTTCTCCACTCCTTATCTGGTCACATGGTCATAGGGGTTTTGGCTGCAATCTTTTCACCACCATGTGAAAAAAACCCTCTCTTGGACTTGGGAAAGGTGAATATGGAGGGAGAAACAGAGATGAAAAATGTTAGTTTATCAAACCAGTTGGGGACCAGAGCAGTCCAGTGGAAACTTATATTTCCCCAAATGACAATGTATATAAGATGTGCTGGCTCATCTCAGGTGGGATGAGACCATCATGGAAAGTGTGAAGGGAAGTGAGATGTGCAATACTGAATAGAATGGATTAAGTGTGGGCTTGGCGATGGATGACCTCCTGGCTGCTGATGTCTGCAGAGTGATATTTCTTAGATGATGGCATGGTGGACAATGATGTTCCTTCCGTGTCTCCTACGTTTTGCCAAATCCAACCCTGCCTCAACAAAGAAAATGTACTCATGTGAAATGAGGATTATATGGAGTTCAACATCCCCAGAAAAAGTGTCATACAACCGTATGATAACTGATAACAGTATAAGGAATATATCTCCTACAGTCAGTATATAGTGAAAAACAAGAGAATTTTGACATTTTTAGAAAGAGTAAATAAGGATTTATTTTGCTGACAGGTATATAAACCACAACTCCAATAATCCTTTAACAGATTTATGGGTTAGCAGGTGCTTATGGTTGAGGATTATAGTACATGCATACTTGCTTGCACATATAAGTAGCAGAGATCTTTCATTCTTTCAGTGCTACATTTGCTTCATCCTATCTCAGATGGTTTTCATAATTCAATTATTTTACTTGAAACATTTATGTCCTCATTTCAATTAATATAGTTGTCTGTGTTTGGGCCAACAACCTTTGGTGTGCTCTACTGGGTTTTTGTTTTTCTTTATTTTCTTTCTCATTATTATTATTACTATTATTGTTATTCTTCTTCTTATTATTAATAATGAATTTTTATGTAATAATTGTCGATTATCACCTTTGCAAAGATTGTAAATATTGTTCCATTTTGTAAAATGGGAATTACAATAAATTTTAAAGTGAATTTTGTGAAGTGATATTGTTGAGACTGAAATGCATACAAAAACAAGTGATTTGTGTTCAGAGTCTTTAAGAAATTGTCTTTTTTTGCACATAAACGTAAGTCTTGCTCATTAGTTTCATATGACCAGTTTTCCTGGGTAAACAATCGGGAAGAACTATCCCGGCGTTGAGCTATCCTGTCTTGTCAGTACAGCTTGTATGGCAGAGTCTACACCGGTGTCTGGAATTCTGTTGGAGGAATATGACAGCATCCTCCCACAAGAAAGGCAATCACCCCACACTTAGTTGATGGACGTGGAGAATGCTGTCACAGGTGTCATTCCAGAAAATCCGATTAATGCTTGATTGGGTTCAGACCCGGTAACCGAGAAGACCATAACATATGGATAACATCAATGTCATGCTCATCAAATCTTTGGGTGGCTACTCATGCTCTGGTGAAGGGGGGACTGAAATCATGAACGTCTCTCCTCTGCAGGAAAAAATGTTTTAGTACTGGTGAAAATAATCACTCTGTACTATGAAGACATATTTGACAATGACTTGGTTTTGAAGGGTGCGATTTCACCCAAACCATGCCGGGACTATGCAGTTCATACCATTACAGAACCACCACAACAGTTAAAATGAGAAAGGTGGCGTTTTGTCACTACCTTCCACTGCCAAGCATGACGCCCAGAGGTGTTAGGCTGATCCAGCATTATAGCATCGATGTCTGCACCCACAGTGAGCTAATTTCATAAAGAAATTATGAAACCATTATGGTTAGGAATTCCGCATTTGTGAAAAAACTAAAACTGTTGAATGAAAAGTTTGAAAAAAGTCGTAAAGTTATTAAACAGAAAAACCAGCAGCATTTAGCACGGAAACATGGTTTTCCTTTGCAATTCTCTTGTAGGGTTTTTTCCAAACATCATTACTTCCTGAAGTTTTTTATTGCAGGGGTTATTGTCAGATATCAAGGATCTATGATATTTGAGCTCATAAATATATTTATGTGTGTGTGTGTCTGTGCATTGTCCTTTTGCAAACACAGACTTTGTGTAAAATGGTTTGTGCATAGCTCTCCCTGTTTGCTTGATACACAACCCATGCAAGATGTGCAGTCCTGCTGCATGGTTTGACAAAGAAAGTGATGATGTCGGGCATGCTTAAATAATTAATAAACTTTCTGGTGCAGTCATTAAAAATGTGCAGTTGGGCCATGGGATTGCATTAATTTCTGTTGTACTTTGCATGTGCAGTCTTGTCTTCATCTGTCAAATATAATTAGCATATACACACTGGAGCCAGAGTACAAAGAGACTGCATGCCTTTATTAAGCATAGACCCAGAAACCAATTTTAGGGGTGCTGGTTTACTTCAAAAACAGTGTGCATTGCTGAGGCAGTATAATGAGTAGCCTTTGAAGGTCACAGCTTTATGCTATTGGCGATAACCAGTTACAGTTCAGTATCACCACTATCAATGGCAGCTGCTGCAGTAAAACCATTTGGATTGAAAATCAATTTCTATGATTTATGATTTTTATAGATTTCTTGCTCATAATTTGCTTAAAATTTTAAGAGACTTTGTCCAGCAACAACACCATTTATCAATGAGCTTAGCATTCAAATGTTTAAAGAAACAGAACAACATTACTGTGCATTCCATTAGTATTTGAACAGAAGAGTAAGCCTACACACACACACACACACACACATACACATACACATACATTTAATATTTATAATTTAAATATTAAATGAAGGTGAATTACAGTTAAAGGGACAAGATAAGACGGTAGGAGCAGGGTCATTTAAGGCATCGCAGGGAATGAGGGGGAGTGCAGAAAGATGGGGATGTGTAAAGATGAAGCAGAGGCGAACAGAAGGCCCATATGAAACAGATACTGATAACAGGGAGCCAAGGGGCCGGAGCCAGAAAGAGTGACGTGACAGAAGGGAGTTTGAGACTCTGGTGTTTGCTCTACCAATCTCCCTTTGATACTCCCACGTGCCATATCTCCCGACATTGACTGCCAAATGACCTTTCCTCTGTCCCACCTCACCCTTAATCCCACCACCACCCCACCCCCCCCCCCCAACACAAACACATGCATGCACACACGCTTCAAGCTTTTTCTGACAAGCCACCATCAATGGCAGGGGGAAAAATCAAAGGCTATAGACCGAGAGAGACATTTCAAATCCTGGTTTCGGCCGATGGCTCAGTTGTTTGAGTGACATCACAATTAAAAGACCATCTGTGCTGAAATAGCTTTGTTTTGTTTTTTTAACATCAGAGTTTGACCAAGACTGACCTGGTCTGAGCTTCATGTCACTCGGCTTGTATTTTTACTGAACTCACACAGGTGTTCATGCAGCATCTGAAACGTGGCTATCTAACTAAGGTCTGTGTCTCTCTGTGTCTCTGTCTCTCTGTCCCTCTGTCCCTCTCTCTGGCCTTGTTATTCGGTCTGTCTGACTGCCTTCAAGTGCTGAGGGTGTGATGAAATTAAATTAAACAGTGCATGTGCAGCCAAAAAAACAAAACAAAACTGCTTCAACTGATCCAAGGCTCAGCATGTTTTCTTTATTCCCCTCAAATTTGTTTCCCCCCCTTAAATTTCAAGTTTCAAAACACAAATGTAGATGGGAAGAATGATAAATGCGGTTGGATTTCTTTTTTTTTTTTTTTTGGCCATATGGTTTTCAACCCTTCCTGAGGGAATATTTTCTGCATGCTTTTATGGGGAGTTTTGTTATGCAGCGCGTTGTCAATTTTTAATTTACAGTTTTTTTTACTTCACTGATAAACAGTCCACAGCAGATTCCAAGAGTTTATTCAAAAATGTTAAACATTTATAATGAGGATGCAGAACCTTTTGAGGAATTATCCAAATAGAGACAGCTGTGCATTTAGCTAGTTATTAATGTTTTCCAAAACGCGTCAATCATGAGAATTGTAATGCTTTACTTTGTAGTGCCACTTCATACACACAACTGCCTAATGTATATAAAAAAATGAACAGTGTTTAGAGTGGAGGAATATTTATTTTCATTCTTATTTTGTTATTCATATCAGCAATGTGGTTGTACAAGCAAACTATGAAAAGGAACAGGGTCCTTTACATAGGCTTAAATGCAGTTGTGATGCTTCAGTGTTAATGGCCATATTAGAAAGCTGACTAGTGCCGCAGTAAAGAACATCAAGGCAACAAAACAAGGCTTAGCCTGAAATATTAATTTAACTTCCAAATGTACAATCTTCACATCACATGCTTTGAATTTTACAATTGAAGGCATTGCATGAATCAATCTGGCCAACACAAATCTGCCACACAGGGTGAGCATTTCCCTTGTGAACGACTCTGAAACATCCACACTGAAACTAAAGGGTATATCGGGTGGGGGGGGGGGGGGGGGGTGTGAGTTTTCTAACGACCCTTACCCAATCAGGCTGAAAACAATGATAAAGCAAAAATTTTACTACTGATTTTGTTTTACATTATTTTGTTTTAATAAAAAAAAATAATTCTTTTAACATTTATAAAACTAAATTCCAGCTTTGGTATGTGAAAGAAGTTAAAAGATGAAAATCTTCTAAAAGATGAAAAAGCTACACAATCACTCACCTTGTTATCAAGGACATTAATCTAACTTCAGTGAAAATAACAAGCTTTACAGTTACATAAAATCATTTATCTGATATTTTCTTTACATCAACTTACTCACTTGCATTCCCACCCTCAAACAAGCCTGTATAGGTCAGGGCTTCATGCAGAAATTATACAGTGAGGAGTCCGTATTTAGATTTATAGAAAACACACCTTAGTTTTGTAAAATATTGTGTTAATTGATGATTTGCTTCAGGTTTTAAAAACTGGGTCCTTGGCAGTCTGTCTTTGTTTGAAAAGCTATTTTTGAAGTGTCAGTTGAAGTTTGTTTTGTTGAGAATAACTGGAGTGTAACCGTTTTATCAAATAGCCACAAAAGTGCTTTGAAACAGGAATGTACAAAGCAATACAGTGTACAAAGCAAAAATCAAAGCAGGGACTCAACCAAGATTTGTCTTTGTCTACATTAACAACTAAACATATTTTTTCATCTTTACAAACAGGTTTAAATCTAGCCTGTTAAAGAGAGTTTGAAGAAAATGTATTGCTTGCAGTTGCTCGCAGTTGCTTGTAAGTCAAAGACAAATATTGAATGCAGGCTTTAATCTATGCACTGGTCTATAATGTGTTGTATGACTTCCTTTAAACCACCACAAGGCATGCAGTACCAACAAGAAATATTCTTAACATCCTTGCTTTGATAGTACTGCATTTTGTGGGTGTCGGTCAATCAGGATTGTTGACTGACTGACCACGTTTTTCACAAAGCTACACCCTGAGCCGACCAGAGGAGGATGGGTTCCCCCCCTTCAGACTGGTTCCTTCTGAGGTTTCATCCTATGGGCTACAGGAAGTATTTCCTTGCCACTGTTGCTTTAGACTTGCTCCTGTGGGGCTTTAGGCCAGGGTTGTCTGTGAAGCGTATTGCGGCAACTGTTTTTGAAATTTGATTGATTGGTTCACATCACATTACATTACATTACATTACAGGCATTTGGCAGACGCTCTTATCCAGAGCGACGTACAACAAAGTGTATAACCATAACCAGGAACAAGTATGACGAAACCCCTAGAGAGAAGTACCGGTCCAAGTACAGGGAACAACCGCATAGTTCAACTTGGACCCTGGTGGTTAAACTGATTGACACTAACAACGAGAACGGCAACAACGCAATCTACGGAAAAATAAAAATAAATAAAAATACAAGTAGTCGTTAAGACTGGCGCATCCACTAAGTAACCTATGAAACAGCTGCCTAGATACAACCCTAAGTTTAGTCATTTACAGGGGGGGAAGGGAGGGATGGAGAGAGGTGCAGCCTGAAGAGGTGGGTCTTCAGTCGTCGTTTGAAATTGTTCACAGTCTCAGCTGTTCTGACCTCCACAGGGAAGTCATTCCACCATCGTGGGGCCAGAACAGACAGGAGACGTGTTCTGGAAGTGCAGGTGCGAAGAGGGGGAGGTGCTAGGCGTCCTGAGGTAGCAGAACGGAGGGATCTGGCTGGCATGTAGGGTTTGAAAATCTTGTGAAGGTATGCTGGGGCTGATCCCTTGACTGCCTGGTATGCTAGAACCAATGTTTTGAATTTGATGCGAGCATTAATTAACATTAGCCCTTAATCTTACCTTGCTGTTTTTTAAAAATTCCTTTTTAAAGGAAAATACACTTAAAATAATCAGAGAAACAAAAACTGTGGACAGCAATTCCCATAGGTTTCCTTAATGCTTTATACTATACATTTACTTATTAAAATTTACACGTTACAAGTCAGTCTTGAACATTAAAATATTAATATGCAATGGTCTATGATGTGTTGTATGTGCGTTGTAGGCTTCAATGTCACTTAAATGATGTTGCCTCAAAATGAATGGGACGTTTCATCTCCTCTCCTTCCCTTTCTTGGTTCCTTGTGGCTAATTCATAAGGAATCACATGGAAAGGAAGCAAGGTAATGAAGGAGGAGAGCTTTTAAAGGTTGTGCCTGCAGCCTGGCGTGAGATCTGCCTCTTGCTCTCTGTCTCTCTTTGTGTAAGTTCACCTGTGAGTGGTCATCTATCCTGCTGCTAAAGGTTGTACCCACAAGGCCGTAAGTGGGTAGGGATTGCGCTATATTAAACACTCATGTTGGACTGGAATGGCCCCAAAGGGGGTATTACATGGTTCAACATTGCCCATTGCACAATTTTGAAACGATTGCATTACCTTCACACAAAATGGCCTTAAGAGATTAGAGTGTTCCTAAGCAGTGATGTGTTCTTTAAGAAGAAGTATAAGAAAAAAAAAGACTGGGTAGGATTCAGATCTTAACTGTGCTTTGGTTTAGAACTCTTTTAACAATTCATTCATTCATTCATTTTTTTGCTGGAACTAATGCCCCTTATAATTTTTAATTAAGAAGCGCAGAAATGTTTAATTATAAATGCTATTAACAACACTTTAAACAGACTTTATCAGAATGTTCATCTTACATGTGTAATTACACTTTGCGTACATGCTGGCAGATGTATTTGAAGAAGGTACAGTGGGTTTACACACAATGCACGTGTGCAACAGCGCCCCCTCTGGTAAATTGCATGCCTTCAATCTGTCAGCATCTGTAATTACTGTAAATTCAAATACCATACAAGTTGCACTTTTGAACTCAAAATTGATAAACTATATGCTAATTTGTGGATCAGCGCACCCAACCATTACCACATCCTACAATAATCCTGTTGTGAAACACGAATATGGCCTCGACTTAATTAATTTATTTGATTGTTCAACCATGGAAACCTATAGAAACTAATTTCACCATCATCGATCAGTTATTTGCTCAATTGAGTGATTGATTGATCAATCAATTAAACAGCCGATTTAAGTTAAACGTGCACCGTCAACACCACCATGAGAGCACTTACATTATTATGACCACGGTGAGGCGGGTTTGGAGTGGAATAGTCTCGCCCCTGGAGCAGCACAGTAAATCTATAACAAACGCAGTCACCAAGGCACCTGCAGGTATGCTGCTAGGAGGCCATAAACATGAGAAACCAGACATAATTATCAATGGTAGATTTACATAAGTCAAAAGGCTGCTTTTCAGTGTTTTTAAAACACATCAGATTCTTGCTTTTTCTGTGTGAATTGTACAGTGAGAATTACATTTTGAGATCATTGTATGAATGTTTTATACAGTGTTTTTTCATGAATGCGCTATTGTGTTTGTTTGTTTTGCCTCCCTCTTGACCAGATCTCTCTTGTAAAAACATTTTAATCTCAACGAGTACTGACTTGGTTATATAAAGGCTGAATAAATGATAATAAACAACACCCACAGCCTGTTTAATAGGCTGAATGATGATAACACATGCTGCAGGACACAACTATAACTTGTATGTGGAATTAATGCCTCAGTGAACATGCATTGCATACGGGGGACATTAATATATAATAGCCAGGTATTACTGCGAGACCTTGAAGAATGCTGTATGGGATATTGAGGGCAGCAGTATGAGAAAATTATTGGTGGCCATAACCAGAAGGTCATGGGTTTGAATCCTCAGTGGGACATTGCTGTTTGCACCCTCAAGCAATGTGCTCAACCCGAATGGCTTTAATAAATATCCACCTGTATAAATGCTCAATAAATGAGAATCCAGGAAAATATAAATGGATAATGTATAAAATGCAAGCTGTGCAATATGCCCTGTATCAGCATCTACTACCACCACCATCACCAGTACCACTACAACTAACACTACCACATCTACAACCACCACCATCACCAGTACCACTACAACTAACACTACCACAACTACTACCACTAATATGTTTACCTATATTTAATTTAAAAAGGGAATAATGATGTTTGAGGCAGGTTTTAAGCAGATAAAACACGGACTTAATGGAGAGAGAGCATGATGGAAACGTGTTTATAATTAACAGCGTAACAGTTGAGTGTGTTAAAAAAATAAATGGTCTTCTTCCTGGGAGCCTGTGAGGTCAGCTTCAGGTACGGCGCCTTTGTAGCGAAGCCAGGGTTTAGAGATTAGCAGGGAAGGCTGGGAAATGATCCTCCTCATTACATTCACAAGGGCAGAGCCGAGCTACTTGAAGGTTAGCGGACAGGCCAGGGACAAAAGCTGTAGGCAGACTCCAAGATTCACCTAGCCGCCCAGCCACACTTGTTATGCATTCAATTATCAGGAAGGGGAAGGGTCTGAGCGCCAGAAACAAGGTTTTTATCCATAACACACCCTAGAAACAGCACAGTGCAATTCAAGCAGTTTGCTGCTCTGGACCGGTATATACTTTTAATAAGCTTTCAAGTAAATTGGGCTTTCTCTGTTGTGCGGATGGCTGGAGAAGTATTAAAATAAAAAAAGGTTAATATTTGGGGTTTATTACAAATGAATGGTCTGGTGGAGATTTGAGAATCAGAATGTAAATACAAACCCCACAAGTAGCTTAATCTTGCTTTAATAAACAGTTTGTCATTCGCAACAGGCAATTTGAGTGAAGTTTTTATAAATGCACATTTATTGCAGCACAGCACCAAATTATTCAGAATGGCCTGTTTTGCTTCTTGTGATTCATATTCTTTGTCTGTCCTCTGAAGCAGATGTGTGTTTTTACTCCCTGTGATCAAATTCAATGAAGGCAGCTGTAATGTAATGAAATGGAAATGATTTTGGTGACAGAGATGGCAATATAAGCCAATGGTAATGCAATAGAACTGAAATGATTCCGGAGATGGTAATGGAAACAAATGTAATTAAATTGTAATGATATTAATGGTAATATAACGAAAATGGTAATGTTTATTAATGCATTGCATGCTACTCTGACATATCCCACATAAATCCTGTCAGTAATATTAAAAGCCCAGATACACCTATTCACCCATTTATATTAGACATCAGTAGAAAATGTCATCATCACACAAAAACAGGAGAAATCATGTCATCTTCTTCTTGTTCTTATCTTTTTAAAAATCTTTTCTTCCTTCCTCTTCTTCCTCTTCTTCTTGTGTCCTTGTCCTCTTTCTATTCTTCCTCCTCTTCCTCTTCTTTTTCATCTTCTTCTTTTTCCTCTTTCTGTTCACTGTCATTGTGTAAATTCTTTGTAAAGAGTTTTGACAGTCCAGGAACATCTTTTAATATTGATATGTATTCTGCATGCATTGTACTAGTTAAAATATATTGGAAACTAATTACAGCTGTGCCAGAAATTATTATTGCTATTGAATATAGGGATGAGGACATATGGGTGGGTATCAAAGAACAAACAACATCTTTGTTATATCTGTATACAGTTGAGACCGTTACATATTTCTGCATAGCTTTTTCAGTTAACTGTTCACAGTGTGATAGCAGTGTGACTTGTTGTTAACTTTTCAGTCAGTCACTTGAAAGCACATGTAGTGAACTCTCAGAACACAGATTTATCTGCAGTAGAAATCTCAGGGGAGGAGCCGAAAATATGACACAAATAAAGCAACAGAAGGAAGAGGGTGATCTTCAGGGGCAGAGAAGAGAAATATGGTCAAATGATTGTGTTGTCCTGAGAGGACTTGGCAACATGTTCAACCTCATTATCTGTACAACAGCACACTCGTAATAAAACCTCACTCATCATACAACAGAACACTCACGATAAAACCTTGCTCATCTGAGAGAATTGTCAGAATAGTGATAATAATCATTTACAAGGAACTTTGGATTCTGTTTAATCTGGCTTGATACCTGGTTGGTGGTATAAAAATATAGTGAACATGCAGTGCCTATAGTAGTTTTAAATTGAAATATTTTTTTAATTGGAATTTTTAGGAGTATCTATACTAAATTCTATTCTACAGGGTTTGGAAAGAACCTCATCTTCCAGGAACACAATTTAACAGCAATGTATATTTCTTAAAGGTTTAAACTTTACAGGAAAATAACAAAAGTTCTTCTGTTTTACAGAAGCACAGTACTGGGTATTTTAAGGATTTTCATCTTTTCACCTTCGAATACCATTAAACAAGGCAAGAGCTGCCTTTCGCCTTTATAGGGCTATAAAGAAGACATACACGTGCGGTGATTTGTTTCTGAAGTTGGATATGACTTTGGATTTGGCCTCAGCTCCCTTGGAAAAAATGTTGTGAAACTACAGCACTTGAAGCTTCCACAGATAATCAATGACCCAAGAACTAGACAGGATGATTAAACACACACAGAATAAAACGGCATATTCTTCAATCACACTAAACAGGAAAACACATCCATAGGCAAGTACAATTTATGTTTAAAATTTGAAGTATTTTTTGGGCACTAAAAGTGCACAGATTTGCTGATTATGTGCACATTCATAATTTATGGAAATGCTGCCACATGGATATTTCCCTCTGATTTAATTTTGACAGATTTTCCCACAGCAAACATAGAATTTCCCATAGCTGTGATTTAGTAGCATGATTTCACAAATTATGTATTATAGTAGCTCCGTAATTTGGCAAAAGCACCGGATAACTTACAGAGCATTAGAAAACACTGCAGAAGAGAAGAGAAAATGGGGGAAATTCACTTATTTTATGCAAGAATGCTCTGGAATGCCCAGCTCCTTCCTGAATTTCATTGGGGCAAAGGGCAGGCCACTGAGCCCTGAAAGCACCACATTTTATAACTCTGCACATCACCTTTTGGTGTAATGTGTCCAGTATGCACTTATCACATTACACTGAAGGAAAAAAACACTCTCTGATGATGGCATTGATCAATTCGAGGCATTTGGCCATGCTTCCTCCAAAATATTGATCTCCAGTTTACAAGCATCATCTAGTCCATACATTCTTCCACAGAGAAAAAGAAAAAGAAGCTGCCATTTTGTCAGTTATTATCTCTTTGCAGTCTGCTTTGCCCAGATATTTGGTGAGGATGCAAAAGCTAAGCATCATCTACAGTTGCCTAATCAACATCAGGGGAGAATTTTACCATCTGGATTGCAGATTAATAGACTTTTATCATTCCCTTGTTGAGGGATATCCTTTTTGTGGTACCACATGCAAAAAACAACACACACATCAATATTTTATGGGCACATAACAGAAGATATTTTTTTCTGAAGACGAGCACTTTCAGCTGTCATCCATCTCTTTGAGTGTGCATGATCTGACTCCTGCCATTTTGGCTTTTGTAATTTAATGACACTCAAATGTAGAAGATATACAACATATCAGATTTCAATCCGTATGTTGTGACCTATATAAAATGTGGCAGTAATGTCCCCAAATACAATATGATTAGCTTTTGTAAGTTGTAAAACTGCATTTTTAAAATTCTGTCATGTCTTCCAATTTACATTGCACTACATTTCCCATGATGCATTTAATCAATATCTCATAATCATCATTGACAATGACTTTGCAATGAATTATGAAGTTTGAGGCTATACAATTATCAATTGACGGAGGAAAAGTACCCGCACATGTATAGTCAATTGTTTTTGAAAACTTAAACATAATGGAAAGTCTCTAAAAGCATGAACTCAGATGTACATGTGCTTATCCTTTTAAACAGGAGTAGACTTATTCTCACCATTACTTGGTCAATACAAATCTGCTTTGTCAAAATCTTCTCAGCACTTGTCTGGCTGGGTGTAGTACACATTTTGTGGTAAAGGGTTTTGTATTATTGTCAGCCGATAACACAAATATCAAACTTAAAAAATAAATAAATAATAAAAACTCTAGGAAGGTTTTCCTTTAAAAACCATCACAGCAGTGAAAACCAAACACCTGCATCAACAGTGAATGTAAAAGTGCAGCAGGAACACAGGTTGGGCTCATCCTGGGAGCCGGGGATGCACACTTTTTGATTCCAGAGTAAAGATTGATTTACCAGGCATGGAGGCTCAGACTGGTGCCTGTGACCACCAGCAAAAATCAATGGCCGACTCAAAGTAGGTAAATAAATAAAACCCAAAACAAACTGTCTTGTCTGTCTCTTTTTTGGCTTTGAATAGCAGGAATCTCTGTGGTTTTTGGGCATGCAATTTCACATGTCCTGCAATCAATTCCACAAGACTTTGGTCCTAATCTCTCCTCTTTGGAAAGCATGAGTCTCCCCAGGCATCAAATAGTAGACCACATAAGCCCCTGCACTCACGTTGTCCACCACATGCAGTTAGTCTTCAATCTTTATTCCTTAATCTTACAGAATGCAGGTATATGAGTTGAAATACCATTATACCAAATACCATACCATATATTAGCTCACCATTATGTACTCTTGCAGTCTTATGCTCTCCTAGCAGGTTTACTAAGTATACATAATATATGAATCCCATTTAATCAAGTTCACAAGTTTCATAAATTTCAGATTTTGATGTGGAATGAAAGCTGTATGCCCATATGGCTAAAGTTGTGTACAATTTTATTTAGCTTTTTTATGTTGTAGTAAATATAGATAGGTATATGGTCCCTGGGACATAAGAACAGCCCAATGTAATGACAATTGTGAAAGTCCAATTTGTTTGGAAGAGAGGGTGGGGTGGGGGGCATAATTATGTGAGCTGTATTTGAAGCACAATAATTGCCCATTTGTTTTGCAAATACAGCAAAACAGCATGTGTTAAATCCCTAATAAAGGTATATATGATTTAATGGCAAACAGGTCTGTGCCAGGTAGTTTCTTCAAAACTGCATATGGCTTTGGGCTCCAGCTTATGATTAGATAAGAGTCACTGGAGCATAATGACTGAAATGTCAAATATCAAATACCAGTCTTATGAACCCCCTTTTCAAGTTTCTTTCAAAAGAAAAAAAAAAGAAAACCCAGAACAGAACACAAAGCTTTGTGTATGATTTTCAAGGCTGATTTTTACAATGCAGACACCACAGGCGCAAGCCAAACAAACTAACCCTCACACAATATATTGATCCATGAAAGCCACTCCTTTAGGCCTTAAATACAGGCCTGACAAAGACAATTAGATGCACCTGGACTGATTATCCATCAAAGTCAGCTGTGCATGCTTACAAGGGAATCTGCAGCTGTCCTTGGTCCTGCAGGAATGTGGTTGTGGCAGCTGCTGTCCATGGTTCTGAATGCCTCCCAGGCTTGTGAGACAGCAGGGAGCTCTGCCAGCAGCTCTGTCTGCTCCTTACCCACCCATTCCAGCATCACATGACCACGATACCAACAAACTGTAATTCCAAACTGTACACAGTAAAATGTTCAACATTCACTTAATACTAACATTGTTTATGAGTCCACTTGGGATAAAATATACTCCATCCATATAAAATTCACATCAGAATTGATTTAACACTATTTTTTTGCTGTGTAGGCACTAAACCTAAAGTCCAAGGAAGGATCAGCCTTTGGCCCTATTATAAAAAAAATAAACCCAGAGATGAATAAATCAATCAAAATTCATTGGAAAGGAATTTTTATAGAATGACTGAATTCATTATAAAATCTTTAGCCTCTGTTTCTCAAATCACTGCGTTCAAGGTCCAAGAACTGCTGCTTTTACACCTTCCCTTTACCTGGGAGTCAGGTGTGAAGGCAGTCTGGCCAATCAGTAGCGCTAATTGTTCAGATCATTACCGGGGGAAAAAGAAAACCAGGGCTGGATTTGGATTCGAGGTACAGATTTGAGTATCCATGCTTTAGGCAATGGGCGATGTAAAGGAATGAAGATGGTAGTCTGGTAGCCAGAAATATATTTAGAGTCATGGTTATAAAAGCAAAGGAAAACTATGTTTAATTTGAGAAAGAGATTTATTTTTCATGTATTTTATTTATTATACAGTGGCAATGCATATCTTTTCAACCAGATTTAGCAATAAAATCTTTTAAATATCCACTTATTCCAAGCAAGGTTGTATTGTAACAAAAGAAAGTAGACAGATAATCTGTTGTTAGATAGATATACCTTTAACATTATCCAAAAGGAAACTTAAAGCAAGAAAAAGAAAGAAAGAAAGAAAGAATAATTAAAAGGGGTCAGAGGGGGCATGGTGCAATCTGGAGAGGTGAGTGTTCAGTCTGTATCAGAAGATGGGCAAGGTTTCTACTGTCCCTCCTGCAGTGGGAAGCTCATAACACCACTGGGGAGCCCAGGCAGGCAGGAGATGTGACCTGGAAGAGCAGGAATAGTGGGGAGGCGCCAGGCACCCAGCGGTAACAGAACAGAGGTCTGGTCGGTATGCAGGGTCTGATGATCTTTTTAAGATGTAACAGAGCTGTCCCTTTAGCTGCCTGTTCGGCTAGCTGAAAAAAAGACTGCACACAAGTGTTATCAGCCATGCCTTCCCTTTCATCTCCATCAGGTTCCTGCATCCAATTGCGCTGATTTATAAACATATTGTCCTTTTCTTTCCGAAAAAAAAGATATTCACTGGGCCTTCCATTATAAATTGTCCATAATGCGGAATGGTTATCAGACAGTTTCTCATGGTTATGTAGTAGTTTTGTGTCTCGGTGACAAACAAAGTGACGAGTATTTTCAAAGCTGGAGTTTCAGGCACTCTAGATTTAAGTTTTCCCCTTTTATCCAGGTTTCTCATTAACTTTCCTGTTTGTCTGACTCACAGACAAACAGGACAGTTTTTTTTTCTTTCATGCCAGCAAAGAATAGAAGACAATTTTAAGCCAAATTTCTTCATTAAACAAACCGCTAAAATGATAACAATTCCAATTTTGAGCCTCATTAAATGTGAACTATTTTAGCACCTTCATTTTCCATCCAGGCCAAGTTATGCTCTGAAAAATATAGCAGAAATCTGGCATTGCCTATCATGGCTCATTCAAAGTTTCTCATTCTAAAGTGGATAAACATGGATGAAGATTCAATGCTTAAAACTCCTTATTTTCTTTTTAGTCTTTCAGAAAACTTCACTGCAAGCATACAATTATGGTTATTTAAAAAGGAAGTACTCTCTTTTGTGGAGGCTTTTGGCATGACTATTTTAAAAAGCAGCTCAAATGACCCCTTTCTATGCTTGTTTTTAAACAATATTTATTTTAATCTCAAATATTTATTGATTTAAAGCCTTCATTTTACTTATGCCTTGATTCTGCATTGTTCCTGTATTATTCACATTCTTTTCCTTTTTTTTATTGAATTCCACAATGCTTTTTCCCCACTGTATGCACTTTGAGCTGCAAAAGACTGAAGGGTACTGTACAAATAAAGTTTATTATTATTATTATTATTATTATTATTATTATTACTGATGACTATTAATTAATTTTTGTAGGTGTTAATGCAGGAGTTTCAACACAAAATGAACAGAACTTTGCAGAGACATGCTTCATAGAGAATGCATCCTTCTACCAATAAGGATGGGTGTTGAATTTAGACACAAGGCAATTAGGCTTCGTAAAGAAATACATTTTGTACCTTATTTTATAAATCACACCCTGGTGAAGGCAAACTAAAATCACTATTGGTGGACAGGAGTCTCTGTTACGTCAGTCTTTTCCAGCTAAACATCTTTCTAAATGTGCCTTGTTGGCTGTTGGCTTTGGATGTGCTAAGCCTAGCCTGCCAGATTTGCTTTGTTTTTGTACCATATTTTGGGAATATTGTCATGCAGAGGTTGCTGAACTGGACTGATAATTTCTGGGTAACTGGTTTGTTGGGTTAATCCCCAGTTGGGGCAATTCCCTTGGTTCCTTGCACAAGCCACTTGAATTATTTAAGCAGATATTCAGATGTATGGCTACATAGATAGCATGTAAAACCTAGGCAGTGAAGTCACCCCGAATGAGCTCAACAAATGAATACTGTAATGTAATAACCCTCTGGCTGATGTTGTCTTTCCAAAGTTAATCCCGGAAGAGGATCCATAAAACCAATTGCCCCTGTTTGTCAGCATTAGAGCCATAAACATGACATTGGAGGATACTAATCATTGTACATTTTGAGCACAGTCACATTTGGGGGAATATTTTTTTGTTTACTGACAGAACAGATCAGATTCTGTGCAGGTCTGATCTGTTCTGTCAGTAAACAGAACAGATCAGAACTGCACAGATTGTGGTGCAGTTTCCACCCATCAAAAAATGAACTGGCAAAAAAGAGAGGGAAAAAAAGAGTGTAAGCATGAAACCCTAGTCTGAATTAACACAGGGAACAAATGAGATCAACCTGGCAGGGAATAAATCCAGAATCTACCTATGCCTTCAGCCATAAAATGCAAAAAAAGAGAAAAAAATGACAAGATTTTTTCCTGCTGCAGTTCCTGCTTTTAGTAGGCAGTCAGTTGGCCTTAGGGGGACTTTGATAAGCAGATACGTTTTAGTTAACTTCAAACCACTGAGCAAAAATCCTATTCATATTAAATAGCATATTATCTGCTACGTATGTCTGTTATGAATCTATGCACATGTCACTGCCATTATTTTGCTTTTTGTGCAAACTGTTTAAAACTTTTTCATAAAAACATGAGGCACTATATGATTCCATTGAACTGAAGGTGTATCGTTAAGTACTTTTCTTAGCAAGCCATTTGTCTCCAAAAGCTATTATTGGGGACCGTTGAACTATTAACAGTGAAAGAATGATATATGAACCTGCCTTTGGAAAGCAAATATTCTTTTTTTTGCAGATCCCAAGACACATGCAGTTTAATTGCGCATTAAAAGACAATGTGCCACACCATTTGTTAAATACATTGTTTACATGTACATATTCTGGACTCTTAATTTCAGTTTGAGTTATAATTAATAAAAAACAACACTCCATTAACTTCTACACCTCTTTGGTTCATCAAAGGTTAATTACATATAGGGCTTGAGAAGATGAGATTAAATTTTTTTTGGCATTTTTTATAACCATGCTAAATTGCATGATAACAAGAACACCAATAAAATATTTTATAAAGCCAAATAAAGTATAATTTAACCTTGATGCTATATGATTGCAAACAGCCTATATTACATCATGCGCTGTATCATGCATGAATGTCTAGATTTATTAGAAGCAAGATAAAAGGGGAGAAGACCTCAGTCCCTTAAAAGGTGACAAAACTATGACTACAAAAACTTAAACATGGCTTTAAGCCCTGTAGAATGGATTGCCTATCCGAGCTAAATCCCTAGTAATTTGTAATTGTGGCAAGAACTAAAAACACAGCCTTATACACAATAAACTATTCCACCGGCAGTGTGTCACAATCATAGGCAAATCCAGTTAACAGACAGGAGTAGTCGATAGTGCGTGGCAAGAGCACCAAAGCTTGCAATGAAACTCTGCACTGCTCTCGCTAGACTGAGTGAGCTTTTCCCTGCCCCCGCTGTGGATGATGTAACAGTCTGATTATGTTTTACAAAAGCCAAAACTAAAGAGAAAATAAACGGCTTTAAGAACACTTGAAAAGTCTTAAGTCTTATTTTTGTCAATCTTAGAAATCATTAAAAGACTTGAGTCTTGAAGTGGAAATACGACTTTTTATGCCCCAGGTTCATTTTGACAGCTGTCAGAACAGTAATCCGCAGTCTAAAATAATCTGTATTTCATATTGGTGTTATAAATCAGCAAGGCACGAGAAATAATTGTATGAATTATCTTTGCTTTTGGCAGAATCGGTTTCACATCCAGTGAGTTATGCACAATATTGTTTTTTTAATACAATTTCAGGCCCTCTCTTTGTTCATAAGATTCATGCCTTGCAGCGATTGTTAAATACCTATTTACATGCCATTGATTGGAAGTACAGTACAGTAACATTAGCCAACTATTTCCAAGCCTTCGGGGGCTACTTTACACATGTACAGGGGTACTCAAAGAAATGGCTGCTGAAATGACTGCAATTTATTAAATTAACTCAAAAGTTAACTGCCGCATAATTTCAGGAAGAGGTCTCGGCAGACTCATCCTTCCAGTATTACCCTCCAAACATTTCATTTAATTTGAGACAGACCTGGCAAAGCAGGCTCTTGCTGCACAGAGGGATCACAGAGGCTCTTTTCAAATGATCATTTAAAAACTAATCTCTTCTCCCACTTCATTGAGCCGAGAGCCTCCGTTGCTTACTGCTTGAAAAGTGTTGCTTTTTTTAGATTTTACCTGCCATTTCCTACCAGGAGGTGAGGCCTGAAGGAGGTTTTATTCAGCAGTGTAAATGCAGAACTGGTAGATGACCCGTAACATGGAATAACAAACAGGAGAATTAATAATTAAAAAAAAAAATATGGCTAAGACTGTCATAATGTCATTCGAGCCCCAGGGAAGCTGATGCTTCCTTGCTCGAGGAGCACCATGCATTTCTCTGACACACAGTAGTCTTGACATCAGATGATCTCTTGAGTCTGAACAGAAGCTTCAGTGCGTGAGATTGGTGTTCTTCAATATGATCTGTTCAACCGAGTATTAGCCAGCGTTATATTATATGTCAATGGCTGAGTTAGCTTGAATTGCTGCCTCCGATTGGGGCCTCGCTAATGTCAGATAACATCAGTGTGTCGGCCTTTTCGCTCATCGCAGTGCTAGCCTGCGTTCTCAGGCTCGTGGCCTTGCAGTGCTATGAGCCTGACAACGAAGGCGAGGGAAATCGCTGCAGCCCATGTGAGCAGAACATTGTCCCAGGAGCTGCTGTCCAGAAGGGGTGGGCACTGTGTCCAGACTAAGACTTCCTGGAATTCATCCAGGGCTCAGAACTTCATCACATTTACATAGTTTAGACTGTGTGCATTATAATGCAAAATGCTCACTGATGAAACACTGTGAAGGTCAACAGACATAATTCCTTCTCTCCTACACTATATACTATGACAACAACAAAAACATAAAAAACTGTCAAAAAATCAAAAAGGGGTTTCCCTGAACCATCACATACACACACACGCGAACTCACATGCACACACGCACATATGCACGCACATGCGCACACACACACTCACACACTCACATAGTTGATGCTAAGAATTTATGGGCATAGTTCTAAAGTCAGCAAGCAGCCATTTTTATAGCAGCAGATGAGGAGCATGAAGTAAAGCGTATGGGAACAGGTCTCTGTGGGGCAAGGGTGTGAAGTGGACTTGGCTTCTCTTTGGCTCCTGCACTGTGTCTCAGCAGCTTGTTGAACTAATGGGATCCAGTAAATTGACAAGGATGCGAGGAGAGAGTTTTAAAATGCTTTCCACCCAGAGTTTAATCACTGTCAGCACACTGTAAAACTACATCCTGTTAATGTTCTTCCTGGTTGACATGCTCCATGGCTGCATTTACCTTCCATAAAATTACCTCCTCGGTCAAATTGCTTTTTATATGGAGGGTGGAGGGAGTTACAGGGGTTGAAATGCTGAGAAAACATTTAAAAATCATTAAATCATTGTAAACTCATTTAAACGTCTGACAAATTACTAACTTTACCGCAACCACAATGTTTATCATTTAGTTGATTAATCATTTAATCATTGCTTCGCTTAATTATCTTTCCATGATTTCCCCATAGATTCCATGACAGTGTATTTGACATTCATAGTTTTCTATAGTTCTGGCTGGCGCCATAAAAAATCCACCTGCCTGATGCAAGTATGACTGACTGATTGCCTGACTGACTGAGTGACTGCGTACATACATACATACATATGTAACAATGTAACTATACGCAGGAACGTTTGTGGTCTCTGGTTTCTTGACCACAGGATTGACCCTCCGCCAAGTCACATTCACCATGAACTTTTTTTGTCAATCAAGGCATAATGAAGTGTAGGGGAAAACACCTCTACAAACTGTAAAATTGTGAGAATGAATAATTAAAACTTCTCCATTTAAATCCTCACAAATAAGCACCAAGGAATGCATGGGATATAAATATATACAGTGATCAAATTGTGCCAAAGTATAATCAGTCTCATAATCAATCAGTCTCATAAAATAAATGATTAAATCCTGATTACAAATTTCAATATTAAATATTAAAGTAACAACCAATGACATAACAACATGCATAAGTTCTTTGAGGTGGTAAGGCTCGAGCGTTTATCCAAATAACAATAAATATCAGGTTAGATAGAATAGAATTTATTAACTAGCAAACAAACATCTAAACTAAAATCATTAAAGGCTAAATAAGAGAGCGTATGAAAAGGGGGCGAGTGTTGCGTGTGTGTGTTGAGTCATGAGTGTTCACTAGCGCACGCAGTGCAGAGAGACAAAAGCTCCCCCAAAAGCTCCCCCCAAAGTTGTCTTGACTGGAACCCTGTCACGACCCCAACTTCCAAGAAGGAGGTTCCTAGGAGTTGACACACCTGCAGTAGCCTTGGACCAGCTGAAGAGCTGTCCCACCACCTAATGGAATTAAAGACTGGCCGTTAAGTATTGAAATACATTTTTTTAAACACTGACATTAAACAATAGGATAGCGTAAAACTAGTAATACCTGATTGGGTCATTTAATTGCTGTTTGTTGTTGTGTTTTGTTTTGCTGTGTGTCTGTGGGTCTGGAACAGCAAATTCCCTGACCTTGTTGTTTTACCTCATTAAAACTTCATTTTATGAGACTGATGAAATGAACTCACCACATGATATATAGTAGTATGTCACTAACCCATAACACAAATTAACCTTAGTAAAATGGTAGTATTGTTAACTTGTATATTTAGCCATTGCAGAATTATCATTTTCTTGTATAATTTTATTCCTAAGAATAAGGATCGTATAATATTATTCATCATTTTATGCAAATTGTTGTTTTCAGTTAGCCTGTTCATATATTCATAATCATAGCCAATAAAAAATATATAATTTTTCCTAACGATTAGAGCCCAACTTATGTCACAAAGTTTGCTCTACAGACGTACAGAATTCTGATTTGTAGTAGAACTTAATTTGTTCTGCATGCATATATGCATACATCGATATACACATACATACATCCATACACACATACATAGTTGTTCAAAATATGGATATGGGAAAACATGGTACATTTTGGTTATCCTCAAGCAGCAGGAAATTATGTGGCCCCATGTGAACTTCAATGACTTCTGAGAGAGAGAGAGAGAGAGAGAGAGAGAGAGAGAGAGAGAGGGAGAAAGGGAGAGAGAGAGGCACATTAATTGGGAGCTGGAGCCAGTACTTTGTGAGTTTGGAGCGAGTAACTGGCTAAGCAAAACTGAGTAACTGAATGTGAGTGTTATTCTCAGCCCCGGAGCTGAGAACACAGCTCTGTTCTCAAAGCGAGCCGATGTGTGAGTGAGGTGCTGAATGCTGCTCGGCTGCCTTTTCTCTCTGACTCTCCTAACTCATTATCAGGCTCATTTGGGCTGTTTCTTCCCTTAAAATAATACACTTCTCACACCTAACATCCAGCTCTAAAGGAATCAGGGATTCTAACTGGCCATTATAAGGGTGCAAAAGTAGGTGTGAATTTACATTTCAATCCCCCTTTAAAAGTATAAGAAAAAAAGTATATTTATATTGCTTTTACTCTGAATATGACCTCGTTAAAACAAACCTTCAAGGGATGGAGCAAATGAATAATTTTTTTCATCACCTTCTCCACAGTACCCCCATTTACTGTCATTGTAATGCACAGAAAAGATAGGCAAACATCACTTTACAAATGATTTCTGTTTGAATAAGTTTTCTAAATGCTAAAAAAGTTAGGTCCAATCCAATATATATATTTATAACTGTGCTATTGCAATTTCTTCATCTGGTTATTTTCATAAAACAAAAAAAAAAGTTTTATGGAGTTAAAATCCTTTTGAAGGATTTGCTTGGATTACTCTTTAAAAGTTGATATTTAGTGTAGCCTAAAAAAAAAAAAAAAAAAGATTTTTTTTCCGCTGTATATAGACCTTAAAAAATTAAAAAACTATGTGTCCAAAAACCACATGTGAACACCCATTATCAAAAAATAAAGACAATCCCATGCACATGTGGACTATAAAAATAATCCCATTTGTAAAATGGAAGTGGGAAAATGGAAGCTATGCTATTTCAAGTCACATGTTTTGTTTTCATGTGTAAAAATTGTACTTTACATTTGAAAAAGTCACTAGCATGTGAAAATTTGGAAATTCACAAGCTTTCATGTCATGTGTTTCGTTTTCGCATGTGGAAATTTTCATTCAAGTAAAAAAAGCTAATCAAATGTGAAAATGTGACATTTTCTTTTCGAAAGGGTAAATAGGCCTATTATGATAAATTACAAATAAGAAGAACTTCATTAAATCCACAGGGATGTTGTGGAAGTTTTAGACTCATAAAAGTCTCATTTATATTTATTGCCATATGATAGGAAGCATATTTTGTATAATAACCCAGAGTGGAGTTCTGCCCCATTGGTTCTCTTGGTCTTCCAAAACAAACAGGCACCGTGGTCATTTTAAGCGGTTTCTGTCTCTGAAAGACCCAAACCTCAACGAATATACATTTCATTTTATTATCACAGCCACTTGTTTCCCAAATGTCTATGGGGGATCAGACCACAAAAATGCCTGTTCTATGAGTTAGGGGGGGGGGGGGGGGGGGCTGTTAATTGATTGATTGGCCAACATGAGGAATTGCCTGCCTTCTTCAATCACCCTACAGCTCAATCAAACCTTTCGCGTAGATGGGTGTCATCAATATGTATAGAGTTTGTCTGTCTCCCTCTTTCTGCAGCTTCTGTACTGCAGCCTCCTGCCATCCAGCCACCTCCTTTGCTCTGTTTTTTTCCATCACCTGAGTGAGCTTTGAGACTGCAGCTGCCTTTCCTCATGTTGCAGTAACAATATGTTTAAATGACAAAAGTAAAATAATACTACTAATAATACTATTCTTGATGCCTCAATGCACTCACTGCACCTTTCATTGGCTGATTGTGCCTAGCCTTTCGTTACACTGCTATATTTATATTCTTAAGATGACCAATGTCCTATTTTCTAATTGCAATATTGCACATTTTGGAGGCCTGCCTACCTGCCTGCCACACTCTTTGCCCCCTCCTACTTTCCCCGGCCTGCCCTCCTCCATCTTCTGGCTCTTTCCACGGGCATTCCATCTACAGTCTTTATGTTCCTTTTGACTTTCATAAATAAAAGATGCACCACAGTAAAAGCTGTGACCATAAACCCTTCACGGGATCTCGTAAACCTCCCCGCGCCCTTGAACCGGCCTGGCTTGGTGTGACCTTTACGGTCGCTGAAAACCCGCCGTGATCGCTAACACACATCTGATCCGTGACTTCACAACATTCCGGGGTAAATGTCAGGTGTTTGTTCATTACGCTTTCCCCACCTCATCGGTATGCATGCACGAACGCGCTGATGCCGCACGATAGCAGACGTGGCTGATTAATATTCACACCACCCGACCACAAAGAGATGGGAAAGCCAAGGGAAGCTCACACATAACCAGGTGAGATAAAAAAGGTATATTTATCCGTACAGGTGCCCAAAGAGGGATGTTGCTCTATGCGCTCCAGGTATAAGTTCCCAAAATGTGTTTAACCCCAGGGTCCAGAAATGAGCAGACACTCTGAAGGTTAAGAAATATAGAAAATCTACCATTATAACAAAAATCATGATTCACCATTGAAGCTCATTCTAAAGTATGAAGATGATTGGCATGATGATTCCAGAGAACATATTTAGGGTTTCCAAGTCATCTTCTGGGAAAATTATTTGGACGACTCCTCAAATAAAATAAATAAATAAATAAATAAATAGTGCATGCATAGCAAAAAATAGCATCATGAATTTAGGCTATTTGAAATGTGCCAACTTGATTTTATTGTAGTCAATTATTCTAATCTTTACTCATAATGTTTCCTCATTTTGAAGTACATTCCTCTGCTTTTGACGAGTGAGCTTCCTTCATTTATAGTAATATTATATTCTCAATTGCTGGATGTGACATCACCAAGCCAGTTCCAGCCTAAAACAGTATTAACATGCCATCACAGTGTAAACAAATCTAAACTATTGTTAGGCTACAAAGCCTGCATAGCTTAATATGATTTTGTTGTTTATAGTTTAATTGAAATAAAAAATGATTTTTTTTAGACATAATATTTTCCATGCACCTTTGCATGCAAGACAATGGCTGAAATATCTTTATATAATATAGTAATTACTAGGCTACTCAATTAAATAAACTGTGACAATCCTTTTTCAATGCTGTATTTGAAACATGTTTCAAGGAAAATTACTTTATAGTAAACTACACCTGGTTTGTAAACTAAAATAGAGAATAGCTGGCTGCTTACTTATTTGACTGACCTTGGCTGTGAGTCATTACATTACATTACATTCATTTAGCAGACGCTTTTATCCAAAGCGACGTACAAAAAGTGCATTTTCATGATCGTAGACAACTGCTGAACACGGGTTCAGTAAGGTGCAATTACTTATTTTGTAAAGCTATTTCTAGCCGAGAACAAAGAACACTATCCTGGTCTAACATCTGCAAAGCCAAACTAGGCAGAAGAATAAGCTAGAGTATTAGGACAAATACAATTTACCAAGAAGTGCAGGGATGGGGCAACATGTAACAAGTGACAGGAAAAAGGTTTTTTTTTTTTTTTTTTTTAATATATATATAATATATATATACACAGCGTGGTGGTGGTTATTCTAGGTATAGTCTGAAGAGATGAGTCTTCAGGCCACGGCGGAAGATGGATAGTGAGGGGGAGGTTCGGAGAGGGACGGGGAGTTCGTTCCACCACTGGGGAGCTAGGGTGGAGAAGCTCTGTGATCCCTTTGGGCGGGTGGGAGGCGTTGCAAGACGCCCTGCTGCCGCAGAGCGGAGTGGTCGAGCAGGCACATAGAATTGAGTCATGTCCTGCAAGTAGATGGGGGCTGTCCTGTTGGCGGCAGTGTAGGCAAGGGTCAGGGCTTTGAATCGGATCCTGGCAGCGACCGGTAGCCAGTGAAGTGATCGCAGCAGAGGAGTGACGTGGGAGAATTTGGGGAGGTTGTAGATGAATTTGGGGAGGTTGTCATCCATCTCCATGAAAATAACTAAAATGATGCAGAATCACAGAGCAAATGTACCTGTTGACATCCATACACTGATGTGTGGTCAGAGTTGTATAAAGTCAGAATTTCTCACGAAACAATATTTGCTCTTACTTACATCAAATGTATAATACATGGTAAACCTGAAAAGCTAAACATTTTTGGTAGTGATATTTTAATATGTGTATGACATCATAAGCACTGAGGGGCGATATAGCTCAGGAGGTAAGACCGATTGTCTGGCAGTCGGAGGGTTGCCGGTTCAAACCCCGCCCTGGGCATGTCGAGGTGTCCTTGAGCAAGACACCTAACCCCTAACCTCTAACTGCTCTGGCGAATGAGAGGCATCAATTGTAAAGCGCTTTGGATAAAAGCGCTATATAAATGCAGTCCATTTACCATTTACCATAAGCACAAGAAACGGCAGTACAGATATGATGTCAACTGAACATCCAATGAAATGATATTTCCTGTAAATATACACAGTAAAATAGTATTAAATAAACTCTGATCATTTATAAGAGTCCACAAGGCATCACACATACTCACATGCAATATTTTCTGTATTTAATATTTAATGCGGATACATGTTCTATTTACAGATGTCTGGAGTAACCTAAAAGCCAGGGTTTCTTTATATAATGTGGGCTGTGCACTGAAGTCACGTAATGACAGCTGCGTATCGGTGATGCAATGGAAAGAGCAATAAAGCGAACGTTTCAGGCACAGTTTGTACACATTGAGTTTCCGCTGCTCTTATAGATTAAGCCTACATAAGCAGGGCTGGGCTGGTACCTGCCACCCTGATTGGTCAAGACAGCTGCCTCACCCAATCTCCTGCTGAGAAACTGGAGGTGCCAACAGGAGCCGGGTGATGGAGCAGTCTTAATCGCTATTTGGACAGACGCCTTCCCTTCGGCAGGTGCTGCAGGTTTTAATCCCGGCTGTGCCACTGATGACAGACCTTGGAATTTACATCTCTGCAACTTTGTGTGTTTATTTATTTTTGCTGTCAGAGCCTCACCGGCCGGAACTAGGGTTTGAGACCATCCCTCTTGGCACTGAACTAGAGACGATGCTTTGACTAAGAGAAGACAAGGCCCACAGAAGAGTGAGTATTGTGAAAATTTGCCATTGCAACTTCAAAAAGCCTCATGCACATTTGTAAGTTCACATGTACAATGTCTGTATTCTTGCCCATTTTGGGATGTCTGATAAAGGATCTCATTATATGTTTTTGTAAAAAAAATCACAAAGGCATGCATTCTTTTAAATGAACTTTTAACAAGCAAACATAATGTAGGCAGTGACAGTGGCATGCATAATCAGGACTGGGGCAATGGGAATCGGGGTGGAGCTGTGGTTCAAAGTGGGCAGTTATGTGGTAGCCTTTTAGTTAATTGCATCTGCTGCTAATTGTATATTGTTTGACCGTTTAATTAGTTGTTCAGCATAAGCAATTTACCTTTTTTTGCGGCCACAATGAAGTCATAAAATAATGTAAATCAAGCGACTGATTCAGCTGCCATGCATTCTGGATGAACCTACCCCCAAGCAGTAAATCACAGTGTTTCCGTTGCAATGCATTCTGGGAGAATATACTCCCCGAGCATCCAGAGATAGCAGTTGAGTGTGTGTTTGTGTCTCCCCCTCCCTCTCTCTGCACCCATCTTATATTGTATCACAAGGAGCTGACAGTGATCAAGTGTGGCTGTGGTAGACAGCGCTGATGATCGAAGTGTCTACTCTGACAATTCATCATATTATCATAGTGTATATAGATGACAAGTTGTTTTCTGCTGAATCTGTTCCTGTAATTTCAGGGGTGATAGCAGCCACTCTCACACAACGGGCTGTTTTACCCCCACGTCTTCTTCTCTATACTTCCAAAACAGGCCTTATAAATTTCCACAAGGTTTTCAGAAGAATGTTTTATTATAATGTATAACTACACTGTACACTTTAAAGCACTGGAGTCGGTCCTGGAGGTCCGTAGGGTCTCAGGCCATTCGATCAGCAGCTAATGTAGGCCTCGGAAACATGGGTTGAACTTTTTAAACAATCAATGACTCAAGTACTTAAGTGCTGAAACGGATTAGAAACCACTAGACACTGTGGCCCTCCAGAACAGAAGTCTGGCACCTGTGCTATAAAGACAAAAACTGGCACAGCTTTGTATACAAAAACCCAAATAATAATGAACACAGGAAATGACACAATTCCAAATGAAGCCTATCGTTTAGGGTGGGAGCTGCTAACTGGGTGGGCAGTGTGTTTGTACTTCTGGGCAGCAGTGAAGGGATAATGAAAAAACAGAAATATATACTTCTGCCTTATATGAATTTTCTCTAAGAGTAGTACTTTATTGTCAGACCATCTGCCTGCGAGATCATATATAATAAAGCGTAAATAGAAATTCACTCTGTGCGCTTCTGGGTTCATAGCACACGGGAGAGGTCAGGTGATTTCTTCCTTGTTTGTTCATCGTTTATTTCTCTTCCGTGAGCCTTGATCGCTGCAATTTCCCCCCATTCCCAACTTCCTGGTGGGTCGTAATGTGGCATCAGATCAGGTTAATGCCGCAGTCAAGGTCAGGGCGGAATGATATTCTGGAGAAAATACCATAGGGTAGGCCTATGATTTCTTTGCCATTATTGTCGAGACAAAAATGTACAATAAATCCATTATGTCAATACACATGATTTAAAGATAATAAATCTTGGGGTTCAATACTGGGAAAAGCTCCAAATGAGATATGAACCCCTGTACGGTCCAGTGTCTTAGATATTGCACTGAACCCCCCACCCCCGAACACACACAGGCATGCAATGAATGCACGCACCCACACACACACACACACACACATAATCTAAAGATGCTCAACATAGCTATCATCCTTTTTCATCAGACCAGAATAATCATAAAACATCAGCAGGTTGAACTGTGAAGCTCCCACCGATTGCCACTCCTCAATTTTGTATATGGTCCTATGCTATTTCACTGTATATCTATGCACAGTATGTAAAAAATAAAATGTAAAATAAAAAAACTAAAATGGTGTGTTATACACAGAAACCACACACACTCACACTCACACACACACACTTAGTTTTTGTGTGTGCGCAGACAGTTCTTTTCTCAACCTTCTGTCCTCTCTTTTTTGGCTCGCAGCTACAAGGGTGTCTGGCCACAATTAAATGGCCTAATTACTGAAGGAGTGTTGGCATGAATAATTAAGGCCTGGTCTGGCCACACTGAGCGGTCAGCATCCAGGGTTCCTTTCATGCCACTGCATCATCTCCTTCTTTTCTCATATCTCTGGTCTTCAGAAGTCTTCCTCTCTGGTGAGCTCCAGATGCGGAGTGAGGCAGCTGCTACTGATGTGGGGAAATCCCCCCCCTACGCCCACCCCCACCCCCACCCCCACCAAATACCCCACCCTCCCCCTGGGCTTTATCAACAGACCCACAAAGGGGTTAAAAAGCTCTGGTGAGGAAAGTCATCCACCATCGTGTAACACCATTTGCCTTTTCATTCTCATACAACTTAAATGGAAAATGGAAAAATCCATGCTGTTCACTATGATTCTTACAGATGCCTTTCTATCCCCCCTCCTTTATTTTATTTTCCTGCTCATGCTTAAACACTCTTGAGGGCACTCTCTCCCCCCCCCCTTTTTAAAAAAATATTTTAAACTTTTTGGCTGGCTGGTTGATGGCTGGAAGTTTCTGTGGCTTGGACAATGTATATGATCCTCAGCAGATCTTGACGTGACGATTACGTGCTGGGGCTCGAGTGTGGACCCCAGGGGAAATCTCTCAGATCCGGCACATGTCTTTCACTGCAGGAAGCCGGTGCCTGCATCACTGCGCCACACAACAATGTCATATATTAGCATCAAAAAAATGCATTCAAACCGCTGCCTCTTGCCACCAAAAAAGGCGGGAGATGAAAAATGTGATTTTTGCACTCAGGAGAATGTTAATTTGCAGACAGGATGAAGTATGGGGGTCCATCATGCTGGGCACAGTAGGCAGGGCCAGGTGCCTTCGCCAATCCCAACCAATGAATTTACTCCTCTCCCATCACAGCCAGTGCCAGCAAGGCAGCTGCTGACACTCGGCGACAAGAGAACCTAAGAGCTTTTAATTAGGACTAAGAGTACCATTAATTATCTTTTTTTGGGGGGAGGGGGAGGGGAGAGAGAGGGGCGTGCCCTGGCTTTGCGAGCTCAGCTTGAGCTTTTGGCTGCCTCAAACTTCCCCTCCCAAAAACTCTCATTTCTCCAGTACCCAGAAACCTACCGTTTTACTGCTGTGAAATTTACAGCTGCTTAGAAAGGGATTTGTACTCTGCCGTTAAATGAACTTCCTCCCAATTTTGATGGATGCCATTCCAAGGCAGACCCAACATGGGGAACGCATGAGCACTCCAGAACAGAGAGGTATAGTGAAGGGGGCTGGGGGAGGGTGCAGTGGCGGTTTGCAGGAAATTAGTTTCTTTAACATTTCAATGAAGAACAAATCTTTGAATGGAACATATTTTTATGCAAATTTGGGAAGGTTTTATTACTGTACCTAATTTAATTTGATCCCTTTGTACCAAATGAGATGACAAGAACATAATTTACCTTGGAACCTGAGACAGTGACTGTGAAGCTAAGCAAAACGATAATGACACAAACGATAATGTTTAAATTCCTTCAATTTACCCTTTGAAGAGAAATACTTTAATCTGTGCCCAGAATGTAGTCTGTGAATAAATGTCACTTTTCTTGAACAGTAGTTGGCACTGTAATACAAAAAATCTGCTGCTTGGTTGATTAGATGCTGGAAGAAAGAAAGAAAGAAATATTTTTTGTCGGTTAACTAAAAAACAGATAATTAATCCTGACAATCCCAAGAAAGCAGACCATGAATATTAAATTCACATTGAGTCTAACCTCAGATAATTTTATTCACTGTAGCAGTTATTTATTACTCACGCCAAGATCACTTGATTAAAATACTAGTTTGGAGAACTGAATTGGGGTGGTGTCGGTGAAAACATCCACTGTAAGGTTTTGATATCAGAGGAAACGCCATGTTGTGTTGTTGAAGCCAATGGACTTTATTAGAACCATAACTTTATTGCACCAAAGGAACTGAATATATTTTCATACTGTAGTCATTTTTTGCATCTCCTGGATCTCCTGATGGATGGATTCTCACAGCACTCGTAGGGCTTGAGAATGAAGACATGGAAAAACAGGGTGAGTCAGATTCTGCCCGGGAGAAAAAAAAAAAAAAAAATCACAGGCTTTGACTGGAACTGCAGCCCTTCAGTTTGATTGGTGACCTGGCCTTTAACTTTTTCTTTTTTGCTCCCCTCTTGTTTCTCGATCTCCTCTCTCTCTGACTCTCTTTCCCTCTCCCTCTTGGCCTCTCTGTCCCTCCCTCTCTCTCTCTATCTCTCGAAGACTCACCTTGGAGGGGAAAGTCATTGTATCAGTCCCAGTGCAATTTGCTGCTGTCATCACTACTGGTCTCCCACATGCAGCGAGATGGCAGAGGACCGGCCTAGAAGAGCATCGCCACTGCTGACACGTCAAACTCCAAAGGCAAGTGGGGTGAAAGCCCTTCTTTTCCCACCATTTAAACCCTAATGACGGATGAGCAGAGGTGCCCCATCACCATTTCAGTGAGAAGGGGTCCAGGGTCAAATGCGCTATTTGAAATATCACCACCAGTAAAACTCCTGCAGATTACCGAGAAGTATAAAAGAAGCATCTTCTTCACAGCTATACAGAATACAAAATGTTCTTTCATATGATATGCATTTCGGTTAATGTCATGCTCCATTGAAAATTGTCAGGGATCTGCTGGAGCATTTTAGATATTATTGGCATCTAAAATGTTAAACTATTTCAAATGCTTTTTTGGTCTGTAGACATTTAAACACTGTAAACTGGCATCAATACAAGATATTGTCAATTTGTACAATGTTTTCTTGTGTTCTTCAGATTTTAAATATAACCTTCAAAGTATCATTGCTACTGAAAATGATACTATGATACTTTTTTATATTGTAAAACATACATCCACAATGGCATATAAATTATTTCATTTTCTGTGTTTAGATAGCTTTGGTATCACTTACATGCCATTGTGGTTGTATGTTTTAGAATATAACAAGCCTTTCAAACAGTCCGGCAGTTAATTTGGTCGGTGACTGAGTGTGGGCCTGTGTCCATGACACTGCTGTTGCTGTTGTACTTGACCTGAATGGCTGTTTATAATAGCCAGTCGCACAAACGGGATGACTTGTAACCCAGTGTAAGCCAACCTGACTAAGGGTGACTGCTTAATAGGGACATTATGTAAAGATCAAAGTGGCAGCTCAGGGGCGTTCAAGCTCTGGTTCCGCAAACATTTAACGAGTGCACTTTGGTCCCTTCAGCCTTTTAGCTCTGCTCCCCGGCTGCACCGCCCTGTCATCTTGGCCCCACCCTCCGTCCGTTAGCGGGAAACAAACAGCGCCGCCGAATCGTCTCCCGTTAATGGCGGCGCACTTTTTAAACGGTCCGCCCTCGCTCGCACACGCTCCGTCACTACACTTCCATTAAACCCCCATCCCCCCACCCCAACCCATCACTTCCTCCCACCCCCCATTTCATCCCAACCAACCTTAATTAGAGAGAGAGAGAGAGAGAGAGAGAGAGTTATGTTAATGTTAGTGTTTGTGTGTATCTTTATGACTCATTCTTCCACAATACCAAGTAAATGTGAATAATATGTACACACTGCCTGTTATACTCCTTACAATCCACATCACTGTAAATCTCAATGTAATGGCTCTGGCTGTTAAATATCATTCAGCTCTGCTTCTGTAGTTTTCTTTTTAAGACACGGCATCAAGGCTTTCGTAAAATGGGGAGCCACTTATTGCATTAACATGAGCAAATAATGCACATCTAGACGGAAGCTGCAAATGGCATTCTTCTGAGTTTGCTTAATCAGTAGAGCCTGACTTATTATAATAATGAGACAACACTATTTGTAAATAAACAGAATTTGCATTTATAACAAACAAACTATTTACAGAAGGATCAGAATTATAATGCTAATGGGAAGGGGAGGTTGATATCTGATGATATGAAATAACCAATGAATGACTTTGAATGCATGAATAATTAATCATTTGACATGTCAATAAGTCAATGATTAGTAGTACAGCAACACAAATGCACAATTGTGTTAGCAATATCATTAACTGCACACATTTTAAAAATAAAATTTAATTACATTGTTTTATTCAAGTCTTTAGTGGTTATGTGCTACTCAATCTGACTAGATTGTTAGAGGCGGTCTTAAGACTCCTTAAGACTAATGCTCCTGCATCAGTGTTTTGACTTGTGGAGTACATAGAACAACAACAACAACAACAATAATTAACAAAAAGTAAAACATTATTGTAGGTCGTGAAAAGTCGTAAAAACAGGTTGGGTCGGGCTTCAAACAAGTATGATCTGGATCTCTGTTTATGACTCAGCTGGAAAGTTCTTTTCTGGGGGAGAGGGTGTTAGAAGCACAGTAAAAAAATATATCAGGGTTGCTATTCAGTACAGGCTTACTGCAACGTTATAAAATGCTGCACTAACATTTTACTTGCTGCCCGGATGCTGCTTGCAGACAGGAGAAAATTATCGATGGCAGATCCTTCTTCATAGGATCTTCAATTTTCTCCTGATAATTGGGCATATATATGAACAGTGATGGAAGATGGCAATGAAATCCATATGTAGCATGTAATCATTATTCTGAACCATTATTCTGCACAAAAACAAACATTGCAGATATGCATACTTGTGTCGTTAAGTTCCTCCAAGTTCTGACCAGAATAATCCCCATATTTAATGCCTGATCTCAGTAATGTTGGCTCCCGACTGCATATATTAACCTTTATTTTACTAGGAAGTCAGTGAGATTTAAAACCTCTTTTACAAGTGAGACCTGGTAAAGACAGGGAAACTGCAGCAGACTAGAGGAACACAAAATAAAAACAAGACAAACAAGACAACCTTATACAACCCTTACAATATCAGCGGACAAACAAAAACAAACTTTGGCCCTGAAAGTTAACAGCTATTCAAAACACACCATTGTGAATTTTCTGTAATTTCATTCTGATTTGATAGAAGAATAAATGACTTGGAGTGGTTTACGAGCAAAATAAAACTCAAGATCATGGTCTATAATAAGCCAAGTAGACAGAATTTGGAATGGAAGATAGAATTGCACCAAATTATGGGATCTGAGGTTGTAACTATTCCATAAATTTGATAATAGCAGAATTATAAGAACAATTAAATGCAAGAATGAAAATTCTAGTTTTTTTGTTGAAACTAGAATTCAATTAATTCATTTCATGATCAATTTGTGAAAATGTTCATGAATAAATAAAACGAACATTAACAAATGTAAATCAAGTTAAGGCTACATGTACAATGAATCCATGGCTCTGTTCATAAGAAACATTAAAACGAACTGAACTAGCCTTTTGGGAATTCTTTTTTTCCCCCTCTCTCTCCAGCAGTGTTAAGTGGTCTTTCATTTTTTAGTTTATTTAGAAATGATGCATTCACAAATGGATTTGTGATGGAGTGGGGTTTTTGGGAGACCAACCGCGACCGAACAGGGGTTCTTTAAGCTATTCACCAGAGGTAGAATAACCAGCGTACTGGGTAACAAACAAAAGCTTAAGGAGTATAACAACAAAAACAGCGGTCTGAAAACATTGGAGAACGTGAGAACTTTAAGAAGCACTCGCACAGAGGACTGTCAAAAGAATCACTAGAGAGAGTAGTAGAAATGAGCAAGGACAGTAGTGCTAACTTTGTAGCCCACAATCCAATAACCTCCAAGTTCAGTTCCGCAGTAACTCTTCGCGTAAAACGAAGGACCCAGAAGAGGAACTGATCTAGTCCTGAACAAACGCTAAACCTCTTACCAAACAGACCAAGTTACCAGCTTTCATGTAACGCAAGTGACACTGAAGCAAAGCTTATCGGCTTGCTAAGGGTTTAAATAGAGAGCCAACAGGTGCAAATAGTTAAAGGGGATTTGCACGCGTATAATTCAATCAAGGAAAAGAAGACAACTAAATGGTCGTAATAACTGAAGAAAAGGCGCAGTAAAAAACAATGGCCGTAATAACTGAAGAAAAGGCGCAGTAAGGAAAATAAATGGTGGTATCAGCCAAAACCATGACAGGATGGGCCTTTTGTATGAAATCATTTTATAAGCCAGGCACAGTGTAACAGGACAGTGTGCCAAAAAAACTAGGCAAATGGAAATAAAAACAAAATGATCTTATTTTAGCCCTCTGGCCCTACTGCACCAGTCATGACCTTCAGTCAACAAGATCCTCTTCCTCTGTCTGCCATCTCACACATTTAATTCAGCACCTGCATCAATGCTTAATTGATTTTTCATTGCATATCCATCACAGAATGGGTCATATCTGCTTCCAGATTAATCTTCTCTTTTTTATTTATTTGTTTACGTCATGTCCTTGTGCTATTAACTGTAACATAAAATGAGCATCGGTTGAGAACATTGCTTCTTGAAATGTTCTTTGAAATTCCTCAATTTAGATGCAAGTCCAATATGAGTATTCTTGAGTAGTTGGCATGTCAAGAGGTGGGACTGTTTACAGGTAAGAGCGAAGCCTTTCTTGGTAACATTTCAGTATGAGATCTATTTATTCTTCTTTATTCCTGCTGAATAGATTCCAATAAATATGCTTATCTTATCAGAGAAGTCAGGCGATACATATTTTTTATAACTGTGTGTAAAGAGTCACCCATATATCATAAATTCACATTTTGCATAATCCCTTTTTATTATTTATGTGATTTTAATATTTCAACCCTGAATTCAAAGCCATGTTCACCATTCCCTCATCATCCTTAGTGACAAGGTTTAATAAAAGCTTTTTTGCAGATAATTCTCTGGAATCTGTCCAACCTAAGTAACAGAGTCATTTCATTGTAAAAATAAATAGTTTTTTCATGGTTGTGTGAGTGTGTGTGTGTGTGTGTGTGTGCGTGTGTGTGTGCGTGCACCTGTAAATATACAGGGGATGTCATTACTGCATGATAAATGTTAGATAACGGAAGGCAGTTAGACATGTTTAACTAATGATGTTTAACTAAATCAATACGGTATTTTCTTATTTTCAAATAATCAATTATTATTTCAGTTTAACGTGTTATTACTTTGCTACAGTCATTTGTGAGTTGCTTACATTAAAGAACATGCTATTATGCCATTTCCAATACGTACGTAAGCACTCACTGAATTGGGCTTTTAGATTTAATGAGTTTCAGGTTTATTTTTTAAACAAGTGGTGTACCCAGTACCTGTTAACACACCATACTTACCATTCCTTAGATCGAGCCCGCTCCTCTACTCCAAGCTAACAACATACTGAGCTTCTTCAGTAACACCACCGGGAACTATACTGTGCTATACTAAACTTTCATTAGATTAATGAAATGAGATGGCAGAGCCACTCCCTGGTCCCTTTTTTAGCAGGCACCCACTCTTTTATAGATGTCCCAACCTGCATTGATTATGGCCATGTTACAGCACACTGAAGGACAGCACACCGTCAAAGAGGTGCTGACTAATCCACTCAGGGCCTAAAAACAGCTTAAAATGAAGGTAAAAAGTAACCTCAGAAAAAACCATTAACTTTGGCCTCCAAAATTACTGTCACCCTTGAAAAAAAGAGAACAGACTCAAAGACGTGCGCCCTCCCCTTTCAAAGATAACACTGGGCGGTCTTCCGGGGGTTTTATGATATTAGTGATGATGTGGGGGGAGTGGGGGTTGGGGGCTAACAGAATAGGATAGCAGACAAATTGTCGCTAGGCTGCTAACATCAGTCACTTCAGCACCCTGGCTCCGAGTGCATTCTCATCATCAAACGGCGGCTGCCACTGGCAGCGGAGTGGGGCGGTAGAAATGACGCGCATCGACGCCATTGGTGCTGAGCTGAACACACTCTCCTCGGTCCATTCCCACGCCTGTCATAAATTACACGCGGAATGGCACCTTCAATAAATTTTCCCGGGCACCTGCTGATTTACAAAATTGGATAATTATAAAGAAAATGAGTGAGCAGCAGTTGGCTGCAAAATGGCATTATTTCTAATGGTACCTATTAAATAACAGAACACATAATCTTTGCGCTTATTTATGCGAGCTTCAGCCAGCCACCAGTGATGCGTTTTTTTCTCTCTCCTGCTGTATCGTTTATGCAGAAGCATCATCCATGCTACAGTTCTTTCATAATAATGGAAGTCAATTTGCCTGAAAAATATGAGGTTTAAGCTAAGGGAAACCAGCTATCACGCAGAGGGGGATTTTATTTATTTATTTTTTTGCATCTCTGCTGGGTGCCGTGTTTCATTATCTGGACCCTTTTGGCAGGTAATAAAATTCAGGGCATCCCGGGGAGCTGAAGTCCCTCGCACGAACGCGGAAGCAGGTGAACGCTGCTAGCCCGCGATAGCTCCTCTGCTCAATATTGGCTGCGTATTGCTTATACCTGCCTCCAGGCATCAGGAAAGCGCTGGCAGGTCACGCCGCATTCCCAGCTTTGTCAGAACATGCCCCTTAGGCAGCGCGATGCATAGCGCATAAGCCTTTCGCTGAAGTTGCGTGTAAAGTTTTTCGTTTATTAATTGATTTGTCATGATGAAAAAAAAAACCCCCAAAACTGCTGTCCCAGGAGTGATTCTGGCGGCAGAGCAGATGCCTCTCCCTCATAGGCGACGGGGTGGGGGTCTGGGTGAGGGCTGAAATGCAAAAGAGATGAATGCTGTTCTTCTGTCAAAGCTGCGGGAGGCGGGAAAGCACAGTCTCATCTAAACGAAATCTGGGACACATCTTAACAATAATGCACAATGCAGTGGGAAAAATAACGGCAAATGAAAAATAGAATTAGGTGTTCGGTCAATTCTTGCTGTGGATATCCATGATTATTACACTTTTTGATGATGCAACCTTTTTTTTCTGCACACCTTACTGTATGTGAGTAGCTACTGCCATCTGTTAAAAAAAGCCTTGTCATGTTGTCATCATCATGAAATATTACAATATATGCTGAAATGTTCTCTAACAGCAATCCAGATAGTTCTTTTGCTCAATTATTTTTTCCATTACTCTAGTTTTGATGAAAGAACCCTTTGAAAAAGAATGATTAGATTATTAAAAAAATGGTATGACCTGAACGATAAAAAAACTCCCAAAACTCCAGGCAGGTAAAAAGAAAGGGGAAAGGTAGAAAGCTTAGTATAATAGAGAACAAAGATAATTTATTGAAGTGGTACTGTGAACGTAGTCATTCAATATACAATATATACTATACATCAACAACTGGTGTCAAGAGAATCACCTTTGTTATAATCAATGTCATTCTCATATGCTTGTCATTCTGTAGTTTCAGTCTACTAAATCTTTAAAGCATAGAAATATAGGGTTTTTTCCTAAACCTATTTTCGTTCCTTCCAGAAACTCAAAATTCATAGTGACGGTCATATGCAATTCAGTATGAATGATAATGATCAAGCACAAGGACTCAGAAGAGGTTGTGAGTATTTTCAGTCTTGTCCAAGTCCAAGTGTGATGGTCATGAAGTACGATACTGATACTGAAAATAAGGGCTTATCAGAGAGGAAATGCCTTTGAAGATGAATGTCTTTCAATAAGGAAATGCGCTGCGCTGAAGCAACTCCTCTGAAGAACAATGCTGACTTATGCAGGGTTTCCATGAATTCATCATTCAATCTACCACTCGAAGAACCTTCCTGATAGTCAATCAAATGCCATTAGTCCATTTAAGGCCACATGCAATTCATACAAACCAGACATAAGTTGCTTCATATTCAAACCAACAATCAAACAAGACTTAAAGCTCCTTATGACTGAAATATCCAAAAAAGGGACCATTTGTGGCCTAAAGATTAAGATACAGAGCTTTTCGCCTAGAAGTGCAGATATTTTATAAGTGGCCTAACAAATGGGTCACAACCAGTAGTGTCAATAATTTGATGAAAACTAATTTTCATTGGCAGGAAGACACTACACCTGGTCAGTAGATCTCAATACGGCGAGCTAAGAATGCGTTGAGATATGCCGGATTATCTGGAGGGTTTGATTGAATTGCATATGTCCTTAAACATGATACCCTGGCACTTAGTCTTGTAAAACTTCTAATATGATCTTTTTGGATAAAGACATGTCATTTTGCTACAAGGAAATTATAGGCAGTATTTTCTTGCATTTTATGTTCAAAATAATTTGTGTACTTTTTAATTTGTGTACTTCTTGGAGTGTGGCAATTGCTTGACGGTAGCAATGCAAGTTGTCTGTGACACATTGTAACAAGTGGTTCAAACAGATGGTGATATTCAGGAAGAAATAAAAAAAAAAATATATTTTTAGGAGGATGTACATAATAACAACCAAACATGTGGAAATAAACACATGGAGAGTTAATTTCCAAACACAAGGGCTGGTCATTTGCCAGCTTGACAAATGGCACAACACAAGATTATATGGTGAATTAATTGATCATAAATTAACGATCCCTTGAAAATAAGGAGGCACAGAAAAAAAATATGCCGAACAGGTTTCTTGGAAGATAGAATTCTCAGGGTGCAGACTCTCCAGGGACCCTCTTTTACCAATGACAGTGTTGTATTTTAATGAGATGTCTTAATGGTTAATTTGTCATTGAACAGAGACACATTTTCTTAGAAACAGGAAATAAAAACCATCTGTGCTCATGCTTAGACACCACCTAGAACTGCACAGATCCCCACCAGGTGCTGTGGCCAGCCAACAGTTGCATTTTGACAGCGAAGGTGAAAAAGTGCAAACAATTTTCAAGAAACTGTCTGGAAACTGGATAAAACATTATGTATCCATCCCATGTTCCTTAATTTTGCCATAGATAAGCACACATACTTTCAAAGCTTATGTGTTGAGAGTTAGGGTATTTTTATAGGTCAACATTAACAAATTCTCTCTGGTAAAGCACTATATTCTCAATCTCCCTATTGCAGCCCCTGTGGAACTTATGGTGTAGATTTATGTATTAACTCCTGAGGGTATGCACAAATTATGCTATCTATATCTGTACACTACATGGACACATGACATCCAACATCTCATCAGGTTATGGGCATTAATATAGAGTTGGTCCACCCTTTCCTGCTATAACAACCTCTACTCTTCTGGGAAGGCTATATAATAGATGTTGGAGCATTGCTGCAGGGATTTGCTTCCATTCACCCAGGAGAGCATTAGTGAGGTCGGGTACTGATGGGGTGATTAGGACTGACTCGCAGTTGGCTTTCCAATTGACCCCAAAGGTGTTGGATGGGGTAGAGGTCAGGGCTCTGTGCAGGCTAGTCAAGTTCTTTCTCACCATTCTTGACAAAACCATTTCTATGTGGACCTTGCTGTGCGCCCAGGGGGCATTGCAATGCTGAAACAGCTGGGGAAACAGATGGGGAAGCACAGAATCATCTAGAATGTGATTGTATGCTGTAGCATTAGGATTTGCCTTCACTGGAACTTTGGGGGCTATCCCAAACCATGAAAAACAGCACCAGACCAAGGGTGTCCAGATACTTTTGGTCATATAGTGTATCTGTCTTTGTCTTAGGATAAAAAATCCCCAAGAATTGGACATTACTTAAACCAGAAATAGTGTAAAATAGTTTCTCATGTATTTTCTCATCTAATCAATGCACATTGACCATGCAGTTTTTACTTGCGATTTAACACTATCATAACATTAATAACTATAATAAAAGTTTTTCAAGCTATATTTTTTTTGCTACATTACAAGCATTTAGCTGACACTCTTATCCTGGAAATCACACCTGTGACCTTTAGGTTACAAGGGCAGATTCTTCACCATTATACTACACTTCCACCCATTGTATTTGTAGATAACTGAAGTTGTACAGCAGTACACTACTGAGATGCTAACCCATGCCAATCTTATTTAAAACTTTTTTAGTGGTAATCAAATAAATGCATATCAGTATAACTAAGCTAGAAGATTTTGACAGTATCTCTCTCCCTCCATGTGTGTGTCAGTCTCCACAGCAGACCCATCCCTTAGTGCCTAGCTGCAGCAGAAACATGAGGATATGAACCCATAAGGAATGTGCAGTTTTTCATCTATTGTAAATGTTTCTGTTTATTTCTCACTATTTGTATGAATCAAAGGTTCTTTTCTGGGATGTCTACAGTTTACCAACAAATGAATAAAGACTGTATTCTGGTTATTATTGGTTGACTTATCAACCTGGAAATAAATCCATCTGTATACAAGGCATTATCTGTGCATTTAGAAATAGGGAATTCAGGTTATTACTTGTGATGCATGTCAGGATACTGAAGTGTGGGTCATCTTGTAACATCAGAAGGGCTCAAAGGGAATGTGTTCACATATTGCTCAAACCTCTCTATAACTAATGGCTGCATGAGTACTGGATTGTTATTTCAAATTTAGTTTTTGTTGATTCATAAAAAAAAAATCAAAAAGTATTTTATGAGCTTTCAATAACACATGCCAACAGCTAACATAAAAGCCTGAGGATATTTTAATAAACAATAAAAAGTAAAATGTGAAGAATATTCTGGGCTTTAAACGGATTGTAAACACAGAGAGGAACGGAAAGAAACCGACCAAACACAATGGACATATCAGGTTTCATTCAGGAGTGCAATTTGTTTTAACAAGGTTTTAGCATTCCAAGCAACCTTATTCGTTGGGAAATGAATATCAATTCTATTTGCGCAGCTGCGTTGGAGATTAAGGGACAAACAAACGTGATTCCACGACGACCAGCACCTTGCTGGAGATCTCGTGACGCCGTATTTGCTCAGAGAAAAGTGAGATTTCAGAAAGCCAGCATGCAGAACTGGCAAGCGAGCCAAACAAACATTTGATTTGGCATCCCCTACAATAATTAAATGTGAACAGGAGACCCATTCCCACATGCAGGCCTCCTCCAAAACCCCGCATAATGATGCACCAACATTATTATACGATTACAGAACAGGACTTCTGCCTTCCAGGAGCCTTAGATAAAGTCTGATGTCACTGTGCTGTACGGGTCTTAAATTCATCTCCCATTACACGATCCACCCCAGCAGTAGCGCCTCTTCTCACGGACATCCTTCTGACTCACCTTGATTAAGTGATATTATATTGCGTTAGTCAGGGAGAATGTGATTGAATGTAGATTGAACTGAATACAATATCATCCCTGCCTCCCATAACATTAGAGGAAACTGCTGGGTAGCATTCTGCACTGTGTTAGGCAGGGGGGTAAAAAGCTGCAATATTTAAATCATCATTATTTTTAAGAGAATGCTTATGCAATTGTATAGCAGCTTCTATAGCAGCTGAGTGTATATACATAATACATGCTGATGGTGGAAAATGCATTGTTAACACCAGAGTTGGTTTTCTCCTCTTGAGATTTGAGATTGTGTTTCACGAGAGTGAGCAGTGTGCTTTACATTCACATTACATGCAGGCATTTAGCAGATGCTCTTATCCAGAGTAGTTTACACAGCTTTTTGAAACAAACAATCCATTTATACAGCTGGATATTAACTCACACAATTCAGCTTAAGTACCTTGCTCAAGGGTATAATTGTAGAGCCCCACCCTTGAACTGACCCTGCAGTTTCCATGTTATGAACCTGGTTCCATTTACTATGCTGCTTTAGCAGTATTGTGCCTGAATCATGGATCAAACTGTAGTAGTATAACAACACCGGAGAGAGGTTAAGCAAACGTTGTCATGGCGTAGTTATGGGTTTGACCGCCATGCTGGGACAGTGAGAGGATAAGACAAGGCAAGAACAGAAGATGGTAAACACGCCTGAGGCCACGGTCTTACCATTTGAGAGGGGCTGAGAAAAACAGAGCATGAATAACCAAAAACAAATCAAAAACATAAACTATCCGTGCAGAGGCTGGGGGAGGGGGGGACGCTTCAAACAGCCTAAATAGGAAGAAGCCTGAGAGCCAGAACAGACAGTGTCTGTATTTCTGAAAGCACAGCAGACTGGAGCCTTTATAGAAAACCTGACCAAAGAACAAGAACTCTTGGGTTGATTTGTAATCAGTCCCAGGTGTGCAGGTCTGTAAGTGAAGCAGCTGCTGTCCAAGGCCCTGGAGGCCGGTAAGTGAGGCAGTTTCTGTCCAAGGCCCTGAAGGCCTGTAAGTGAGGCAGTTTCTGTCCAAGGCCCTGAAGGCCTGTAAGTGAGGCAGTTGCGGTTTCTGATCCCGAAGGCCTCCCAGGCCTTGGCAGGCAACAGCCAAAGAGGACTGTCTTTTATGTCCGGCACGGGTCCTGCCTGGCCATGCAGTAATCCCATTTTAAAACCACCTTCGGTTCCTTGTCTAGTAAAAACAGACGGAGACAGGCTGAAATGTTGGGTGAGCACATGCCCAGTCATGTGATGACAACAAAATAAATTAGTGTTTGTGTTTGCAAAGGAGTTGTGAGTTTAGGCTGTCCAGGAGTTTAGTTTTGGGCTGTCGGGCTCATCCTGTTACGGCACTGTGGATGGGCCCCACGGGTTTGGTATTGAATTCACTGTGCCAATGCATACCGTGGCTGGCGGCCCCACAGGGCAATGCACAGTAGGCTCTGGTGTTTACCAGGCATGGGAGGGTTTCAGTTGACTGGGGTGACAGTGTCTCATCACACACCAGCCACCCCCCTATGCCCACAAGTTCATCTGTTGAGCTGTACGCAAAATGTTTCTCCCCAACTTGTGTCTGTGTGAGTTTAATCGCGACCTGTGGCAGTGGTGCTCTCAACTGTATGCAACAGAGTATGCACGCTGCGTTACTCAGCTGCATTAAAAATTTCATAGTCAACTGCCTGTAACCATAAAACGTCTGCTTATCAATGTGTAAGAACGTCAAACAGTAGTAACTCAAATGCCTGGATTTCATTGGTTAAGGATCAGGCTTGCTACAATTACCGTTACTTGATTTTTTTTTCTGTGTACCTTATAGAAGCAATCCGGCAGACACCCCTGACCAGAAGAAGCGGCAGCTGACATTACAGTCTTTAGAGGAAAGCACATGCATGTCTTTGTGAACAAAGTTTTAAATATGTGTTTGTCATTTAGCAAACTGTTTGGCTTACACTGAGGAGTTTATATCGTACTATAATGCAAACATATTACATACATAAATGTGTACAAACATTTGTAAATTTGGAAAAGATTTTTTAAAGACTTGGCAAAATCACAAGAGCATGTCAGGCTTCCTCAAGAGACAGATCGGTGCATTTACTACAGCAAAACAAACAGATAAATTTAAAAACACACAGTGCATTTATAGCAAAGAGCAGACGCAATACATTTACAACAAAACATATGGATACACATTTAATAAAGCACTGAGAAAGTGCATTTATAGCACAATGAATAAGCAGTGCATTTAGCAAAAACACAGAGGCACAGGCATTTATAGTTGCAAATGAGAGCTCCATAATTGATTGAACACAGGTGGGTTTTATTGAAGACTGCAGTGTGAGATTGAGGCTTCGTATTTAATATGCTCTGGGATTCGATTTACTCAGATGAATCTTTGAACAGCCCTCAGGTTATTTAATCAACTAAACTTAATTTGTGTATGTGTGCATGCTTGTGTGTCCCTCTGGGTGTGTGTATGTGTTTGTGTGTGTGGGCACATGTGTATGCATGTGCATGTGTGTGTGTGTGTGTGTGTGTGTGTGTGTTTGTTCGGTGCGTGCTTGTACATCTGAAAGAAAATCTAGATGAAAATACGGTTATGCAGATTTGATTTACACTGCACCTGTTACACTGAGGATGGCAATATAAATCAACTAACCATACATTTAATCATGGGCAAGTGCATTCACAACAAAAATTACGAGTGAGCAAGTTGTTATTCCTCTGTGTTGTGTGTATTGTTGGCAGATTAGGGTGCTCATGTATCAAACCGTGTCCCCGACTCGTGTTTACCCACTGGTGGGTCTGCACGATGTGTGCAGATCTCCACACTGCTACAAGCTGTCATTTTCATACATTCAAATTGTGCCTGCATCCTTAATTTATGCCATCACTGTCTATGAAGGGTGTCTCCACTGCTCTGAATTCCACATTTATAGCGGGAATACAAGCAGGCCCCCTTTTACATTCATTACATTTATAACAAATTATAATTTTTTAATAATATATTAAAATAATGGTCTTATTGTCTTCGCATTCTGCTGATGTTTTTCAGCGGCTCTTGGTTTGCAGCTCGGAGCTTGCTTCTGGGGTGGAAACACAGCCGGAGCATGTGACCGTCTCAGACCTGATTTTACCACAGCTTGCTGGGGATATACTGTATTGTGGGGAGCAGAGGCACAGCTGTGGCAGCCAAACTTGCCCATGGCGGGCTCCAGAGCTGCTGCACATGCCTGGAAGTTTTCTGCCACTTATAGCAGAAGAAAAATGCTGTCTTATGCTGTAGATGTGTGTACTGCCAAGCTTAAATACTTAAGCCTTGTATGGGGGCTTGCCATGCAATTCATTCCGACTGTTGATTTCATATAAAAAAATGACAATATTCTGTTTAGTTGGTATGAATGTGCCTCTGTGTGTTTGCGTCTATTCCTGTGAATGTGTGGACATGTGTGTGTGTGTGTGTGTTTGAGTGTATGTGTATGTATCCCTGTGTATGTGTGCTTGTGCATCCAAATGTATGTTTGTGTATGTGATTATGTGCATGTTTGTATGTGTGCATTAATGTGTAGGGGTGTGGTTGTGTGCGTGTGTATGCATGAATGTCTGCAGGTGTGTGTGTGTATGTGCATGTGCCTGTGTGAATATGTGCGTGTTTGCATGTGTGAATGTGTGCGGGTATGTGTGTTCATCTATGTGTGTGTGTGTGTATGTGCATGTACCTGTGTGAATATGTGCGTGTTTGGGTGTGTGAATGTATATCTGTACATGCATGTGTGTGTGTGTGTGTGTGTGAATATGTGCATATGTTTGAGTGTGTTTGTGTGCATATGTTTGTGTGTGTGTGCATTTGTGAATGTGTGCGGGTGTGTGTGTGTGTTTGTGTGTGCGCGTGCGTGCGTGTAATTGTATTATTAACATGTGGAATGGGAAGTCGGGGTGTGGGAGCAGGTTGTAGTTGTGATGGGGGTGCTGGTAACAGTGTTTAATGGGCTGATAGTGTTAAATAAGTCAGCTGTAGTAGTGCTGAAGTGGTAGCAGAGCTAATAGTTGTGGGAGGGTGCGTTGGAGGAGGGGAAGTGTGTGTAATAGATGGTTACTATCAGAGGACCTGAGCTGACCTGTCATCTTTAAGACGGTTGGCCTATGTTCTCCAATACATTAGTGTTTATTGAGTTATTATCTTCTTCTTCCCACCATTTTCCAGTTCAGCTTGAGGGTTCAGGGGAGATTCCAGTTTTTATCCAAGTCAGCGATCCGTATTTCTTTTCTTTTTTCGCCCCTTTGGAAAATTTTCTTCATGAACTGAACTGAACTGAACTGAACATGAACACCGGACTGCAAATTGTAAATGATGCCAAAATGCTAAATATTTATGCAATGCAAAACCGCTCATTTAATATGTACTGACTTTTTTGTTGAATATGAAAACATTAAGCCATTTGTTTGCTCTCCTATATAGCCTATAGGTCACCATTGATCCATTGATGACTCATCGGGTCAGACCCAGAGGGCCAGAGGAGAGCACCATCCCGCGCTCGCCCTGTGTGGAGTCTCCAGTGTCTGAGCGCGAGCAGTGGCAGCCTCTGCTTTCCGGAAGGGCTGAAGATGAATCACAGGTGTGAGTCATTAGCTGGGCCGCGTGGAGCCGCAGCAGCGCAGAGCCAGGACCAGAGGGAGGCCTCGCTGTGCGGAGCCCCAGCTGAGGCCTGCCAGGGAGCCCTCGGCTAACGCAGAATTTATTAATTATACAAAACCGGGCCCAGATGATCCTCACCCCTGTGCTAAAGTAACCCCAGTCATCACCAGAGTCAAGGCCAGACACAGTTTCCTATGAGGTGCTGTATGACTGTAATTATTTTAGATTTCAGATATAATTTTTAATAGTATTTTCCCTATTTGGACTTCCAGTCAGACCAGGCCAACTGAAACTGTAAATTGGGGAGTAACACATGTATCCTCAGTGATACGTGCTGTCAGCTATCCTGTGTCTCAGGAGCAGAGAGTGAGGCCAACTGGTGTCATCAGTGCACTTCATTAAGATTTCTTCCCCCACCTTTCTCTCATAATTTAGTCAATTGTGTTCTCTAGCTGAACTAATTTTGGGAGAGTGCAAGCAAGCACATGCTCTTCTCCAAAAACGCGTGATATCAAGCTCTTGCTTCTTTTATACACCTCAGTCCCCAAGTTGAGTTTGAACAGATGTGAGTCAGAGGGCGTCACTCCATGTGCAGCTGGACGAAGCAGGCTGCTGGTGACAGACTGACCAGCAGGGGTCACTGGTGAGCGATGACACTTCATTATCCCAGTCATCAGCCCTCTTTCCCAGAGCTACATGCGCAATAATATCATAGCCAACTGCAGGGCAGCTGAAGTTCAAATAGATCCCAACTGTATTGATGTGCAACACTGACTATTCATTCAGTGAAGAGAAAAGTGGCTATTGTGATAAAAGCCTTTAATAATTTCACACAAAATGCTTCTGCATCCCTGTTGGCACACAAGCTCATTCAGTTCATTGAACAGCCACTGCAGTATCTGCAGAAAAAGCTCCGTGTGGACAATAGAGGCAGTGGACCAGCAGCGTTTCTCAATTTTTATATGTGCATATCAAACATGACATTGTGCTAGATTATATCGCAGTATATGCAGTGTAACAGGCACATACTGGTTCACTGCTGCAATTATTTTTTTGTCTGACATCCTGCCTATGGGTAATTTCCTTCCTCTCAATCCGTTGACTACTATAAACAAATTGCTGGGTCACAATTAATCTCTAATTGTATGATTAGTTAGGTGATTGTGCTAATCCAGTGCCTACTGGGACCCCGCTAGGAAATTGATTGTGATGCAAGTTTAAATCCTTGTGGGTCATGTACTTTCGAAAATGTTGACCCTGACAAATAAACACAGTTTGTTTTATAATGAGCGATAGAAATCCAAATTTCACTTGTGTTCCACGCTTGAAGCAATGGCTCGCCAGACTGTATACTGACTTGAATGTAGTACAGGTATGTGAAATGTTACTGGGTGAACAATGGCTGTCAATCACATGCATACATGTTAATTGCTCCAACTTTGTGTGAATCATTACAGGCACCACATGTGAGGCCCTGACTGCGTGCGCCACACCTGAAGGTCCGCAACGCTGATTAATGGGAGAGCAAAGCCATTCTTCAGCTACGGTGTCTCCAACAGAATGCCACCGGATGATAAATACGAAAGCTGAGCATACCCCATTATTAGTTACATTCATATGATGCCGTCTATAGACAATCTTTCATATCGTATGCCTTGGGAGGTCCTGGACTGTAGCAGGGGTTGTAATGGAGATACTAATCGACTCGCTGAAGTGGTGGGTGCATCGAATGGAAGGGGAGAAGAAAACTGTTTGGCCGTGTGAGCCATCAGTCACTGCTCTGAACTCAGGAGTGAGGGGTGGGGGTGGGTGGGGGCAGACTGCTCATGGCACGGAGGCAACATTCACATGTTCATTAAATGGCAGGACCAATGCAGACAGAGGAATAAAAACATAAATACAGCACTACAGTGCTGCAACTAAAACTCTCGCTGGGCCATGGCAAAAAGTAAACTCAGCAGAACATGTGACGGAATCTCACAGACGCTGATCTGACAAATGAACACTTCCATAAAAAAATAAATAAATCACCTATTTGTAATCAGGGAGTCCCTTGTGATAAAAAACTTCTTTATCAAGGCAGACCTGAAAAAGTTAAACTAGATGGAGTGGTTCATATTTTGTCTATTGTAATAGACAAAATATTTTGGGATCCAAAAACCTATCCAAAACATCCTCGAAAATTAATAAAATGCTTTTTGTCCATTATAAAGCATTTAAATTTGACCATTTTTCACCAGAGCCCTATTAAAAATGTTAGGATAGGAACAAATGACTTAATGCAGAAGCATTATCACACATTGTGGTACTTACACCTAAATTAATAAAACACCATTTTTTCTGTATTGTATAAATATGTAATCTTTTGTTGAATGTCCAGGGATGTCATTTCTCTGTAGTGTGTTTCACAAATGTTGCTATTTATAATCAGTCAAGGAGAAATCTTGCATTGATCTAGCATATATCAGCAGTTTGAATAAGTACTTTACATGCCCCTGGAGACACTAATCCTCCATAGTCTACCTTACGTATAATAAAAAGATAATATACCACCATCAGGGAAATAATGGCAATGTTCAAGCCTCACGGCAAATTGGTGCCTCAGACATAACATATGACTGAGCCAAATATGAGCACTTACGCTGCAGTATGTGAAATGTCACCATTAGAGAAAAGTGCTGACCTCTTGATAGACACTCGATTCCATTGTGAGTGGTATGACTCCTGACAGAGCTGGCCACAACAAGCTACTATGGTACCATTTATTAGCCATTAACTCTCAGAATTATTAGCAAAGGAAACAATGCGGATATAACAATACAAAAAATATGGCAAAGGCGGAAAAAATTATACATGTAACTTCCAGTTTTCAAACAGTAATACATGCATGTTGAGGAGGACATTTGCCATGTTTGTATGCATCCTCTTTGAAAGAATCAATTTTGTGGGGCTCAGAGGAGTTTCCCTCACTCCTCTTCAAATTCACTCCCCAAATCCATATCAGCTAGGTGAGCATATGCCTTAGTCATGTTGGCAAGCTCTCAAGATTAATATTTTCCATAATATTTTTTCTTTACCATCATTATGAACCAGCCCAACAATCTTGTTTTGGCACGTTGAAGTGATGCAGCTTGGGGGAACTCGATGGAGATGATGAAAATGGCCTTGGGGCATCAGCTCATTTTGGGGGAGCAAAAGAGGTTTCATTGATTCCTGTGTTCCAGAAAATGGGACCAAGTCTGAGTGGAAGTAATTTTTTAATTTGGATTTTTGTTCTTTGGTTTGCTTGTAGTGACAAACTGCCCCTTTTTTGAGAGCCCAGATGGCTCTGAGTCTGACCCGATTGGATGCACAGTCTGAGGCTGACACTGGCTCACACCCGCACAGATGATCCACAGGCTACCACAAGCCAAAGGGATCAAAATCTCTGAAGGCACGGCTTGGCTGACCACTTGAACCAAATCAGAGTCCATTCTATGTATACTTGAAAACAATTGGACCAAACAAATCAAGCTGTATAGACCGTTTCAAAGACCAAAACGATAAAATTACATCTGCACATGCGCAACTTACTCTGTTCTCTGTTCTTAACTTCCAGTGAGGCTCCATTTTTAAATAGCAGCTAGCCTGAGACTAAAGATAAATAGCACTTTTTTAAAAAAGTGTTCCCATTATTGAGCAGCAATGATACTTAATTACTGGTAAGTTATCTTACATCAACTAACTAGCTAGCTACATACATAAATAGGACATAACAGCTAGCCATGTGTATGTTCTTAAAACAACGTTATCTAACTAGCTAGCTCACATTGACATTCAGTCATCAACTGTTCACTATAAATTTCTCTCATTTTTGTGAGTTTAATCTACCACTAAATAACATTGCAGATTAAAACATTTTTACAGGTAACTTCCTCTGAAAATACAGAAAAAACTGTGATTTGTGTATGAGTTGTGTACACTGATGACATACACTTTCTCTGGACTTCAAAGTAGGAAAACAGTGTTTCACCAAGTTGGGTTTAAAATTCAATGAAGAGACGTTATCACACGGGGTCTGGCGAGGATGGGTCATTTTTAATCATGTGGATACAGGGTGCAGACATAATATGAAGACAACAGTAGGGACAAAATTAGACAATTTAATAATCTTAACTTAAATCTCAATTTTTGAGAGGTTATTAAAGTGATAAACTGCTGGAATCATCAAATAAATCAAACCCAATACATGATTTAAGATTGAATATGCTTATTAAATATACAGACAAAATATGGCAATTCAAACGTACACTAGTTAATTCATTTATGATTGCAATGATACCCACAAAAGGCAAATATTTTACTAAATATAAAGCAGGTATATTCAGAGCACATACTTAAAATTTGAAGTGTGCTGGGTACAACTGTAGACTATAAAAAAGGCAATTATACTTTTCACACTTGCCTGACTACTTATATGTTCAGCTTATTTCTCTGGACATTATTCTCCGCGTGCTTACCACAGCCTCAGCTGCTAACCGCATGGAAGTGCCAGTGCAAAATATATAATTCATGGAGTGCGTATTGCTGCTCACATGGTGTAATCTTTTTGGTTTCTTTGCTGTTAACATTCCTGATTATTTCTTTCATTTTGCAAGAAAAAGAATTTTGGGAAATAATGGGTAGTTAAGACCGGCATAATACATTCATACGAACTGCATGACAACTATGCAGGGATTACAAAAGCATTCATCAGAACTTCAAAGAATAAGCTCATTGTAAATGATACATAGGCACTAATTAGAAAGATATAGCATAGAATCTTCATATGCAATATATAGGCACTGTTGAGCAGAGAAAATACTCTGCTTAGAATAACCAGGCACGACCAAGTATGTCCATATAAGAAATAGGATTTATTTCTGCAGAAAGAGTTCAGCACTTCCACACAACAATATAGATAAATCAGAACTGAAGAAAACAGGGGCAGTCCCACATAATTCTGTAATTGATTGGTACATGGGTAATACATACGCATGCAGTAAGATCTGACAAAGCGAATGATTTGGTTGTGTCTAATCATGTAGCATGAATACTGAATGAGCACAAGGTGACCTCTTAGCCTTCAATGTTACATAAACAAGCTTTACATCAGAAATAAGTATTTAGTCTTAATCTATCAGTTGCTTTCAGAGTCCTGGGCAGTATGGTGTCATAGCCGGTTCTTCCCTGCAGGATAACAGGGGGAGGAGAAAGGCCAAGCTCATCAGTTTGCACGTTTAGAAATGTATAAGAGACAGGGAGAAAGAAAACACACAGACACACACACACACACAGACACTCGTACATGCAATGCTTCGAACTTCTTGTTGTCCTTGATAAGTTCGGTGCCTGGAGACGGAGGGGCCGTGCTGTAAGGCCTAGACTTCTAGTTTATGATAGATAAAACTCTCCTCCATTCCCCCAACACTCTTTAGAACTGCATAGGATGGGATTATCATACAATGAGTCTTTATAATAATTTATGGATGGAAGTACTGACATATCAGATTTACTGAACTTTTCTGATAAAATTAACTTGAATGATCATTCACATGTAGTATTTTTTTATATGAATAAAATAAAAGGGTCTTAGAGGTTGAAGGCATTGCCTTTCTGGTTTAGTCCATGTTTGCCAAGCCAGCAATGACATATTGTGCCTAGCTTTACAGACAAAGGTAGAGATTTGTAGCTGAGAACTGGAGGGCATGTTGGTGTGAATAACTGCTTACTAAATCTGTACAGAGCAATTTTTAATCAGTCAAAAAACTCTCTTAAGAGTTTACATATTACACATGGCATCATTGTTCCCCGTGGCTGCTTTGTCTTACTCAAATGATGCTTTTGCCGGGAGACATTGAGAAAAAGCAGGGAAGAAGAACAGCCCACGTTTCTCAGGTCTGAGTGTGACAGCTGTGAAGTGGGGCCCCACAGCGTTAAGTCTCTCACTCTACCCGGGAGACCTGACGTGTCTGTGTTATGTATATTTTGAGTGTAGGTGCTGCATAAATAAACAACAGTTTAAAAACAGGTCAGGTACTTTCCGTTAACATAGATGAGGAAGAGAAGACATGGCTTTCTTTGGAGAGATGGCTCTTTGATGGATTATCTTTCTGGAGTGGAGTAGTGGACTTGTGCTATTGATGGGTCATGAAGGGGTTGAGTTGGGTAGTTTTAGTGTTTTTATTTTTTGGGAGAGGTGGTAACTGCTAAGCTAGGTGGTTAATGGAACGGTTATTGGTGGGGGGGTGGTGGTTTGATTTATAGAGTTGATGGTTCAGAGGGGCCACGTTGGTGGTGGACTTGTGGGGTGGGTGGTTCATGAAGTTCCGATCAAGAATAAAAAAAGAAAGGTTTTTAAAAAAATTTTTTTATACATTTGTCACAGACTGCCGTAGAGCGTAACCTAGCAGAAACCTCCCACACGAGCAAGCTGAGAGTGACAGTGGCAAACAGAAACTCCCCAGGAGGCGTGAAGAAACCAACCCCTCCAGCACCAGATTCAATAGGTTGTTTCTGAGGGAGGGGCTTGTTCAGTGGATTTGGGGAAGCGGGAGTGGAGGGTCATAATTTATGGGATGGGAAATTTGTAGAGGGGGCGAGCACTTCTCCAACCGCACATTTTTGCTGTGTCCCTGTTGAAGTGAATCCCTGAGAAAGACAGGCCTGAATCCCACTGAAACAAGCCCTCTGATACAACCGATGGACCTTCGGGTGGTTCACTACTCAGGTGAACTGAAAAGACACCGGCAGAGAACACAGCTGCAGCATTTTCGCACTTTGACAGCCTGCCTGTTTCCCAGAAACCCCTTTCAGACATCATTTTGGGACAGGCCCGCCTGGTAACCTGCCACTTGAGCTTCCTCCTATTTCCAGGATCTTGTAATTGCGAGCAATTTGTAACTTTGCAGGCAAGTGCGCACAGTTATCTGCATAAAAAAACTCCTCTTCATAGTTTGAAATTTTAGTTAGTTTCTGTTTTGCAAAATTTAAATAATAAAAAAAAATAAAAAAGCTCTTTATTTAAATGTTATAACACCATAGTGGAATAGTGGCTCTTATTGCCAACAGGCTAATTTAGCTGTCAGCAGGGTGCCAGCAGCGATGTTTTCCCCCTTATGCACTCGGTTGATATGTTGGTAATACTGCAGGGGATGTGGTGCATTCTTTTTCTTGTTGTTTATCTCCGGCGCTGTCATGTCTCTCCCCCAGGAGGCAAATTCACACTCTCCAATTATTTATGCATTCCATTCATACTGTAGGTGTGTTTGCTTCCCAGTGGTTGACTGCCTAATGAACTACACAGGAAATTATGTCATTTAATTTTGCAAAAATAAAATAGACCCAAATGGCAATGTTTTCAAGAGGAAGCTCAATCAGATAAAGGTGGGAGAAAGAGAATACTCTGTGGAACACACATTTTTACAGCCTGATAATGGAAGATTTTTTCTCCTTCTGTATGAGCCAATAAAAAGGCAGATTCAATCAGTGTGTTCTCCCTCAAAGATAGTCAGATTTTAAATGTGATTTATTTGCCTGATATCTGTGTGTCTCTCCATGTTTCTGACTCTCGATGACATTAATGTGAAAATGGTGTGTAAAAAATTAATTGGGAAGAAAACTGACTCAAAGACAAATCAACACCAAATGGCCAAACATCTTGAAAAGTGCTGTCTCTTAAATCAGCGAGGATGAAATGATGTCTGTGTGTAGGACCTTCAGAGGTAAACATATACTCATTAACAGGAGGCTCCACTAATTAATGAGAGACTTTCCCATTCAATATGTGCATGTGTATGCGCATCACAAAATTGCTTTTGCCAGGAGGGAGTACAAGGACATGTTAACTAAGTTGCTTCATTTTTTTCCAGTTATGATGGGGGTTTTGGGATTGAAGGAGTTGGAAATGCAATCAGGCAAGTTGCTGACTGTGCGATCAATAAAACAATATCAGACTGTAGGAAGCTCCATGCAGAAAAATCCATGCTGATTGTCTGGGTAAGGCCTGGGAGAGAACTACAATTTAATAAATTAATTTGGTAGCACAAAAGTTTTAATTGGTGCCATCCAGTGCATAGGCTGCTAAGTGGAAAAAATTGCATCATTAGATTCTTATACTATTTCAGCTTAATGGAGACATGAAGTCCCTTGAAACCATCACAAGCAACCAGCACTGACCTGAGATTGGATTAGGCCTTCGGTAGAGGAAACCCATTTTGAGGAAAGAGTGTGAATCGCAATGTAATTAGGCAACACATGAAAATGATGTGCTGCAGGGTATCTGAGCCCGACCTAATAATATAGTAAAGCCAAATAATTTAGCTTGAAAGGTATGGAAGATTGTGAATATTAAACATGATCAATGATTCATCTGTGGTGCACAACAGCTGTGTGCTCATATTCTACGAAAGTAAAGAAAAAAAAGTAGCTCACCACGTTGGGGACACTGATAAAGTGCCATGTCAAGGAATTTTGAAGATAAATAATTCATAAAACATCTAATGGGTATGAATATGACTGAAATTTAATTTTAACTATCACCTTGATTTAATTTAAAATGACATGCATCTCGACAGTTTTAGAGAGATGGTGTGACATTATGGCTCTAAATCATTTCAAAAGGAAAAATGAACTAGCTGTCACAAACTTGATTTAAAATAAAAAATAAATAAAATAAACCCAGGCTCAAAGACACATAGCATTGGAATCAAAAACGAAATATCCTGCAAAGTGCACCTAGATCAATCTAGCAATTTGTAATATGCCGTATGTACATTTGTTTCCTCTTTGAATTGCTCCTGTGATTAGTGGTTTTATCATCAGTACATGAAAACTGAGGATCTTCCCACATGAATGAATAGCGACAGACAGAAGGGCACTGAAACACCTGCACTGCCACAGCACTGCTCAGCATTGGCTACCGGCTAATCACCTCTGACTGTCATCCATGCTGCCCTGCAAATGGTAAACTGTAAAGCCGGCATCATGGCTTGGCATCATGGCTTGTTTCTGGTGAATGTGAAAAAAAAAGAAAAGAAAAAAAAACAGTTAACAAGAGAGTTGTCAAAGTGTAGAACAGCTTGCCAGAACATGCAGTAAGGGCAGAGACCCTCGAGGTGTTAAAGTCTAGTTGACGCAATGCTGGAAGGTAAATAATGAGTGGAGATGGGCTGAATGGCTGGTTCTTGTCATTATGTGTGCTTAAGTTAGTATAAAAACAATGAAGAAACTGAAAACATTCACTGAGAGCCAAGCAAATCCAGGAAGGACACTGTGGCATGCTCATGAGCATTCTATCTTTAGGCAGGGCTCTGGGCAGACTTTGAATGTTTTGACCCTCAAAATGGCTGCCACGCGATAACTTCTGCAGAAAACTGAAGCATAAATTCTGCTCGCAATTTGTTGGAAGCTGGTGGTGTGCGCATGATAGTTACATCATTCATTGTGTCTGTTGCATCATGCATTATGTCCCTTTTATGCTTGAATAAAGAAGTAAAAATAGAGATAATAGCTTGTGTGAATTGTTATGTAAGTTTTGAGTTTATGGGAAGGGTTGTATAGGTGTCAAGTCCATAAGGTTTCATGAATCTGTAAGTCTTTTTGTATTGCCCCATCACATTTATATATTGCTGAGCCACAGAAAAGGTAAATGCTTTGATTTAGTATTTGCTTTTAAGAGTCTGTAAGAGAAAATGTGGATATCCTTAGGGCAATTCTCCTGACAGCAGCAATGTATATAAGTGATGAATAAATTCTCTCGTGGGCCAAGGAATGTCCCTAAAGCTGCTGCATTCTCCTCATGGGAAAAAGCAAAAATATAATAAAATGAAAGTAAAAATAAGTAAAATAATAAATAAAAAAGGCAAGTGGGAATACACTTTTATAAATGCCTTTTGTAAATCATTTTCTTAAGCAAGCATATTTCTCTCTGGACTCACGTTTTGTTGGCGAGGCTACTGAAGTCATTGTCTTCCTGTTTAGGGATTTAAAACATTATGATACCTTAAATGGCTGTAATAACTTTACACAAGTTCCCACAAGCATTTTGTATATGGTCATACAATATTGGGGTACTTGGGGAATTCAATGTGAATCTGAATCTAAATGCAAATGGCTCTTTTCTTCAGTAAGTCTGTGCTGCATTGCACACATGTGGTGTGTCTGAAAATAAGATGTCCCTTATAATGAATAAGACAAATAGTGGACTGTAGCCCACTGCCACCCTGACCCAGTAACACTGCCAGTTCCATTTCAGATTAGGTCATATCACCTAAAAAAACCCCATAATAATAATAATTACTGGTAAAACACAATAAAACACTAGTAAAATATAGCACAATTAAAAGAAATGGGGCCGCATCAGATAAAAGCTAGTCTATAAAAATTGATTTTAAGAAGAGATTTAAAAGACAACACTGAATTTACTTGCCTAATATCCTCAAAAATGGGAGGATATTGGCCTGTATTAGATGGATTTAGATAAGATAGGAGCTGCATCGTGTGATTTTATGAAGAAAAAAATAGGAATAGAATAAACAATGCCTCAAAAATTGCTATGCAGTACTTCTCTCTGGTAAACATCTGTGTTAAGATATTCCAGTTATGTTTCTTTTTTACCTAATGTAGCAAGCTGGTTAGCGCTATGTCTATGTTAGCTGCACAGCAATGGCAGATATAGCTAGCTATTTAACCTGGGTAACATAATTACTTTCATTGGTTTTCACTGAAACCAACTCTGCATATATAAGTATTGATTTTTGGCTGGTACACTATACTTCCATTGTCAATCTAATGATAGCTATTTGGGATCATATAACTGAGCTATTGGCTAAAGGTGTTATCTTAAGTTATCTTAAAGCTATCACTGTGCCGTGTTGGTAGGATTTATATCTCTGCCAAAACTATTATTCAACACAATATCTGGCTGTTTATATATCTGAAGCTAGTGAACTTCTTGCTAACGGTTTGCTAACATTATCTAGCTAGTGAGGTAGTTTGCTGATAGGCTATTTTTGAGATAATTTATGTCGCTTGGTGGCTTTGCGACAAAACCGAAACTGTAATGGGGTTAGGCTTCATTACACGATGAAGCTGTGATGCTGCTAGCTTTGACCCATGACCCAATTACAAATCTCATTGGTTTGTTCTTATCCAATTAGAGACCAGTGCGCCCTGTCAATGCAATCCAATTACTCTTTCGTGATCATACTTTTTCTCTTATAATTTTGATAAAGGAAAAATGTTATTACCTTTTCCTATTGATTAAATATAGTGAGTGAAACAAAACAAAAAGAGTGAGTGCTGACAGATAAATGGCGTGTTCACAAATAAAAAAAATTTACACTGAAAATGGAATGTTCAAAGAGGAGTCGACAAAAAAAAAAAAAAAAAAAACATATGCCTTTATTCTCCCTGCAACAAGTACAAGGCCCATACAATTGCTTTAGATTGCCTACAGTTAAAATGTGCATTTATGCATAACTAATGAAAAAACATTGAACATTCACAATAAAAATGTTGAAATACCTGGTTGATGTAATGTTTTAATAGTCATATGATTAAACCTGCATGCAGGCCTTTGAATAAGAATTATGCACAATTGTTATACATCCTGATATTTCGGACCTAGTCTATGGTGGAACTTTGGGTGACTGGAATTTTAATCAAATATCCCTGATGGAACCTAATGAGAAACCAGAGGGAGGTTTATGAAAGTTGAAACATGGATCAGAAAAGCAGTGGCATTATGGACTCTGGATGAAATGAAGGTGGTATGGATGAATTGATGATGATGATGACTCAAACATTACCACAGATATTTGAATCGTTGTTGAATCAAATTAACTGGTGGATGACTAGGTGGTTAGGTTTGGGAACCCAGGAAATTAAATCGTTCATGGATGAGGAGCTCAGTTTAGGGTCTCAGTCAAAAAATAATAAATAATAATAAAAATCAGTGATAAAACTAAAGAAACCTATTTTGTACAGATAATATTCTACCTGAAATATTCCTACTGCAATCTAAAGAGATGGTATGTTAATATCCTCTCTCTCTCTTTTTCAGAGTCAATGGCTAAATTTAATCTTTATAGGCCTGAGTTTTACCCACTTATATATCTCTCCTGCTGTGATACAGATTCTGTCTCATTGTGCCTATTTTAAATCAATATAATAGCACCAAGAAAACTATCATAAACCTTTGGGTATCACCCAAAAAGCAGCAGTTGATTTGTAATAAAACACTAAAACAGAATGACACTGGTTAAGATTACAGGGCATATAGGTAAAAGAATGGGCAGCCTTAAAGCAAGACAACAAAAAACCAAGTCTATAATTTGTGCCTGCATCAAATGATTACAATAGCTGACACACAATTACACCATATTGAGCTTAAATGTGCCAGCCTTTCACATTGAAAGATAGCAATCAAATGGATCCTCCTGTTGCACACCCTGTTGTTTATTACATGAAAACTCAATGGTGAAATTATATTTGAATGACAAAAAAAAAGCTGCATGACACTGTGACAGAAACACTAGAAGTGATTGTATGGATATAACCTTCTGTGGGGTGAATAAAACAGGATACATTTATCTTCCATAGTGGGTGTATATGGCAGCATCCATTTTGGCTTGGTCACTTAAAAAAAAAAAAAAAAACTTGGAATACTGATAGACGGCATGAGTGAAATAATTATGAAAAACATTCTGGAAAAGTTCAAACAAAATGGCTGGCAGTGGCCAAAGGTCACATTTGAACTGTTGCATCAACAAGTTCAAGTTAGGTCTATCTCCTCAATGCTGAAAGGTGCAATTTGAACCTATCGTACATTATTGCACTTGGGATCCAATTTTCTGCAAAACACATACAAGTTTTTTGGAATTAGGCCAAACCATATGGCTGCCAGAGGTCAAAGAGTGCACAGGAACCAATGCATTAAAATCGCACGGTCTCCTTATTCGAACTCTTCTCAGACCATTTGTCCTATTTTTCCTAAACATTAATTCCAAAAAACAGTTTGATAAGGCAACACATAAAGGTCACCAGAAGTCAATGCCAACCATGACCTCTGTGTAGGCCACATCTCCTCGATGCACTGTCTGATTTTGTTCCAACTTGACCACACAGGAAATAAGCAGATCTCCTTAACTGTTTGCCTGATTGCAATGTGAATTAAAATGTGTTACTAATCAAACTGAGCATCCCAGCATGCTCTGTTAGACCATTCCACTAGCGCTACCCTTCCACTGTGGCCTCATTTGAAAACATACATGCCGTTCACGCCTTCTCCTCTGCAGCCACAAAGCCTTTGCTAATGCATCACTGCCACTTTGCCCAAAGTCCAGAGCTTGCAGAACTTGTCCTACGGGGGTGCCGTTGTGCTTAGCATCTGTAGCTATATTCTTATTTTATGTTCTTTAAATAAAACCATTGAAGTAAATGTATTATTATATGGTTGATTCAATTTATAATGGTTATGGTCCAAACCCCCAGCAGATAAATACAAATTCAGACCAATTCAGTAGAAAGAAGATAAGATACCGAACTAAAAGAGACACTGGCAATCTCCTGGGCTAGTGAATTTTTCCTGAACTCCAACTTCCATTAAATATGTTTTCTCCATTACAAACACACGTTTATTCCATTAATTCTGGTGATTTACAGACCTTAATTCAGGGCTGATGAGGGTTAAACATAAAGTAAAGAAATAATATGTTTAGTAATGTCCCGGAATGAACAAATGGTCGTATCAATGGTAATGCACAATGGTAACTAAATATAATACTGCTGACTCCCAGCTCGCACAACAGAAGTAATTACTCTGCAGTAGCGCCGGAACCAGTTTTAAAGTGGGGGGGCCAGTTGCAATGATAATATGATTGAAAACAAGGCCACGCACTTCAGTGCAGATAAAACTATTAGTGAGCTAATTAGTTGTACATGAAAGGTTCACTCTTATCATTGCTTGCTTGGCACTGAGATGCAATCACATGTGGAGCAGTCACACAAAGTTGCCAAAATTTTTTAAAAAGCGAAAGAAATCATTTTTTTTTTTAAACATTGATATATTAAATAAATTAATAGATCTCATGCGCAGCAGTGGGAAATGATAAGTTCCACTTCACGCTAAGTTAGTAAGTTGTGTGTCAGTGTCTTTTTTCATGAATAAAGCCCCATGCTTCATAATCTGAGGATGTGGCTGGTCTCACGTGGAAATGTGTTTTTTAATTAACATTAGTATGTGCAGAAAAAACATGTGTACGCACATTACAGAGCGTTTTCATTTAATGTTGCATTTATTATGCACCTTGTTACATTCATACCACCTAGTCGGTATGATTGTATACATCGGGCCGCGTGTACTTCGGTTTTAATTGTGTCCGAATCAATTAAGTTATAAATGTGATTAAAACGGCTAAGGACTAGCCGTTTAATCACATATAGAAGCTCTTTGAAGTAAAATTTCATAGTGCTAAACTAAATATTTACTGAGTAAATGAGCAAAATCTAAAAACTGTTAATATTTATGGCCACTCTCTTCTACATTGCGTGGTTCACTGATCATAGAACATAGTGAGTCCACGTCCTCCATGGCCCCCCTGGTTATAGTGTCTATGCTACTCAGTAAGATTATTTTACTTCTTAGCTTGCATGTGAAACAAGGCAACACTTGCCATTATTACTTATTTTTGTGGTTATAAATCCTTACCCATTGATAAAGATACCAATGGCACAATTTGATCACACTTGTAGACACATTTCCAGAAGCAAAATGTCTTTGAGGACAGGGCCATAAAAAACCTCATGGCTTTAAGGTGAATGAACTGGATAGATTGCACTACAATAGAGATTTTTCATTTTGTGATCATGAAGCGTTTATAGTGGGAAATTACTCTCGCCCACCATGAGTAGCTCCAACCTGGATAATGCATGGCAGCCATTTTGCAGCAGAAGACTCAACATCTGCTGAAGTACAAAATATATATAAATATTTTTGTAATGCACTATGTAATGTTTATACATATAAACATCACATAATACATTATTGAAAGCCTCACTGATATAAATTATATTTCTAAAAAGGCAAAAGTTTTTCCTCCAGCACTGCGCGTATTTACTTATATTGTATATATTTTACCATTGTCATAATATTTAGAAGGGACCGGTCATCATTTACTCCCAAAGGGCTTTATGCTTTTAGGCTTTGCAGTAAATAATGTTAATGAACATTATTTTTTCCCCCAATTTTGCACATATTGGCTGGCTAACTCTCCACACCCCTTACAGTGTACTCTGTCATCAACTTATGAAGAAACAAGCACGAGACTGTCCAGACCCACGGCGCAACTTGTCGAACGATATTTTTTGGTTGATTTTCGCGCTCACATATGGCAGTTGCTTCTCTCAGAATTCTGACTGATATAGCCAGGTCAATATTTTCACTGGAGACATGATACTGCCTTATAACTTCAAAGTCCCAGGTCATTTGTGAAAGGCTGAAATGGATTTAGAAAATAGACACTTCATGCTACAATCATGACAATGGAAATGACTGTGCTGTGAAGTTTAGGTAGCAAACAACAAGGCTGAATCCCTTTGGCATAATTTACATAGAAACTATACGCTCAGATCACCTAGTTTCAGTTACTGTGCCCAAGCGGAATTGATACCGTTTCAGAAAATATATAATGTTAAAAGATTTAATTCAATCTTCTACTGGGAGTTTTGCCGATTATTGAGGGTGTGACAGAAAATTTTGGTGCAGCTGACTGTAATCAAATGTTTTTTCACATTTACCGTTCGATTGAGCAAGTACCATACACAGTACATTTTTATGGGTTAGTGCTGTCAGATTGTGCTAGCTACTTTACATGAACCTTTTACGGTGATCAATAAAGGCTAACAGCACAGTACCACTTATTTCTTGTCACTTGTACCACCACTGTAATGAACTAAAAAAAGGCTACAAACTACCTTTTCTATGAGAAATGTGTTGTCGAGCTCACGCGCATACACTGCTCGCGACATTCTAAAGCTCTGTTTTGCCGTCCGGATATAGTACAGCTAGCTAGCTATGGCATGCCCTCACCTCTGTAATGTTATTTGTTGTCCTCCGTGTGTCCATACATCTGTATTGGTGGTTGTAGCGGTGTGTCCTTAGCTCCTACTCATGCGTGCAGAATAGCATCCGTACGTGCTAACTAGGTTAACTAAAGTAGGCGATCCGTATGTGCTAATTAGGTTAGCTAAAGTAACGTTAGGCGATAAAGCTAAACGAAGCACCACCTGCGCATGCGTCCCACCAAACCTCCCTCAAAGGTTGTCCGTGAGTGACTGAGTGAGTGAGTGACCACAGTTTGCCACGCATAGGCCACGGCGCCAGTTCCTGCGCGCCGTGGGAAAAATCAGTTGTTCAACCAATTCAATTGAATAACCTCTTTCAAATCTTGTAATATATATTTTTTTTCCAGAACTCTAAAATCAAGCTAGATGTAGCAAGAAAAAAAGAAAGTATTCATTACAGAATGTGAGGTAGTTTTGTACCACATAAGTTTGACTGAATAACAGCCCCTGAACCCTACCAGACACAGGACTTTCTTCTTTCCTCTCACCTCCTAATATTCTCCGGAGCCTCCACTGGAAATGTAATAAAGTGCTCCATCAGCCTCAATGTGTGATGAATATGGAGAGGAGTACAGAGACAGAGTGATTATTAGCCCTGCTTTTACAGTTATAATCATAAAGCACTACAAAAAATACAATAACTCTGCCAGAAATGAGAATCCATTTCAGCCAAGGAACGAAGATACATTGTACGCCCTTCCAAGAGTGAAGTCATTGCTGCAGGTTCATTTATATCTTCTTATAACTACAGTGCACTGTAATTTTGCAGCAATTACAGCACATCTGGATATTGTATACCATAATTGATATTTTACAATATTTGGAATGTATGCATTAAACAGGCTCTTGAGAAGCCTCTTTCGCTTTGCTTTGTTTTCTGGTTTACTTGGAGAGCGAGAATAAGCCAGAAGGCACAAACAATATTTATCATAAATTCAAACGTGATTGGAACATAAATGAGAGGATTTGGGAGGGACAAACAGTACGCTTCAAACCACCTCCCCTTCAGTCCACTTTGAATCACAACCAGCCCATTTCACAGAGTATAAAATTAATTGCAAGCGCCTTTTTTTTCAAGCCTCAAATTGTACATTTCAGTAATAAATAGAAAATAAATACAAAAGAATGTACTGTTTGGGCTGTAACTTTCATAGAATGTTAAAGTGTAAATACATGGGGTCCTTTCTTTAAATACACAAGTACCAGCTGTGTACTACGTCAGATGTGGCTGGAATCATCTGGAAATAGAACTCAAGAGCTTCACTCCAGCATGGGTGCTCAGCCACAGGCAGGTTTGCTGAAGAATCACGGGTGTGATGCGCTGGTAGCTGCAGACTATAACACAGTGTTACCCGAGCGTGCGTATTCACACACCGCTGAAGATGTTATTGTCGAGAACACATGGCTGATGAATTCAGATGCGCAGATAGAGGGATAGGCGTTACGCTCCACCTCATCTCTGTACTACCTACATGCTGTGAGGCAAGAGGGAAGTCAGTAACTGCAGAACTGGCAGAGCAATCATGTGTTACCTGTGAGTCACTGAACATAATAAGACAAGATTTTAACGACCGGATTATTCCATTCAGTCCGTCTAAACTCAATTTCCCCCAGAAATGTGTGTGTGTGTGTGTGCGAAACACTGGAGGATTGAACAAATCATGGCGTTCTCCTATGGAGAGCAGAGTCCTTTTATTTGTTCGGTATGATTTAGTGTTGGACAGCTACCTCTAGTTCGGCAGCTCCAGGCATCATGCCATTCTTGAAACTTCAATCTCCCATCACAGCCTGACTGACCATTCCAGTCCCTCTCCGAGGCTCCAGTCAAATTCCATCAGCCCCAGTGCCGATCTCTCGGTCTGGGGTAGGGCTTTTGTTTGTGGAAGGCTGTTATATATGATCTTTTGGGAATGCAGTTTCAATTCTTTTGTCAATTATGCTTTTAGTTTCTTTCTGTGTTTTGTGAGGCATAGCCATGAGGAAAACTGGACTCATTACCCAGGGTTTGCAGGCTCACATCCCAAGAGGAGGCCCTGCTGTTACATTCTTGAGTGGCAGACTTGGCCAAACCGCTTCAGTAAATATCCAGATGTGTATAGAAAATAAATCAAATAAAAGCTGCGAGTCTCACACCAGATCAGAACATGTATATACCGTATGTAGCACAATAAATTGCCAGTGCTAATTATCCAATCTCCCTTCTTTGAATAGAATAATAGTACAATTTTGAGAATACACATGTACCATTAATATAAATTTATTGCATACTGCACTAGATGATTGTTTGGATACCCCATTAAGGACTGGTCAGCCAAATGCAATTGAAGGAGGGGACTGTCAGCTTAAGAGGAATCTTTTAATTTAGGGATTGGCACTAGCCATTGTAGTTGCAGTTGAACACACTCCCTGTGCAGTATTGTCATATCCATACCATTACCATGCACTGTGGTGCACTTTCTTCCCCAGATTCAAACTGTACTGTTCCTAAAAGAGAAAAGAATAGACAGATGTATGGATGTGGTTCAGTATGCAGGTGGAAAGACCATGTGACATGCCCCTTGTGAGACTAGGATTGCCTCAAACTGCTTTGCATTAGGAACATCATGCACATCAATGAGGAGGGGCTTTATTTTACCTATCTGTGCTCCTGAAAACCACTCTCCTCAAAAATGGATCCTTGGGTATTGGAGAACCTGTACTGTACCCCATATTTAATTTGTGTGCACTGACTCGTAGATACAGGGGAAAAAATGACATGGTTTGTTCTTCTGGGTTGGTGGTGTGTGGGTGTGGAGAGGGTGGGGGGGGTATCATAAAGATTTCCGAGGGCCATGAGAGTAATTTCCTGCAGGCGGAGGCTGAGGAAACTGGTGCACTATACGAGATCACAGGTGTAGGACATCACAGCACCCATAGGATCCCAGCTCCTTCTGGTGACAATCCATCACTACTGCCAGGACAGAAAAAGGCTGAGCCATGCTTTCGTGGCCCATTGTGGGAATGTATGATCAAATTCAGGTAAACTGCCATTAAAATACTGCTGGCAAAAATGATGAACGGTTCAAAATTAGGAATATGTGGCCAGATACTTACTTTGGATACTTCAAATGGATGTTTCCAATGTGATTATTTCAGTTTTTCATTTCATGTTAAAGCACAGAATCAGATCTACAAAATGAGGTATAACATGAGGAATAATGCTGAGTAAATATTTGTGGGGATGTTTTAATATTGTGTTTCGGCAAAACAGGGCCTGAGAAAACTGGCTCATGTGGGGTCACATATAGACATTTATTAAATGGAATATGAATATGCAAGTCTGGTCAAGAGTCCAAAACTGGAACCAAGACTGTCCCTTTTAAATCTACTTATTAAACTTTGGACAAATTGCTATTCTGCTACAATAAAAAAATTAAGACGACATTTAATTTACTTTGAAGGGTTGTTTTTTTAAGCATCCTGCTAAAAGCACAAGCTTTAAGCTCCTGCTAGAGTATAGGCCTAGTGAAATAATATAGCTATGCCTCATTACCACACACCTGTCAGGGTCTTTAATGGACCAACCTCCTTGTAGTGCCTCTGCTTTTCAGGCAGTAGGTTCTAATGTTATGGGTAGTGTGTCACTGCTGATCTTTCTACAGCACAACAGAGGTTGCCAGGTGACATTAGACTGATAGGGCAGCTGTTGAAAGGCAGTGGGATGCTGATTTTTCTGACGTTGCATGTATTTACCAGGAATGCTCCTTTGTGAACCTATGAGGCCAATGATAGACTGTGATGGATGAGATGAGAGAAGCAAGACCCTCAACATGTGGCCATTTTCCAGTACTGCTTTGACACTGTCTTATTTAAACAAGCAGGCCACTTGTGAAATAAATTCTGTTTCCCAGTGATGAATTGCTGTGGGCCCACAATGGAAAGGACTGCATAGCTGGTCATATGCAGGGGATGATTAGGCGGACAGATGTAGAGACCTAGTTTTTGTGGGAAGTTAACCAGGACGATCAAGGTTAAACTCTTTCAACAGATTCCATGGGATGTTTAATGACCAGTGGCTATTTAGTCAAACATGCCCCCTACAGACCCATCACCACAGCAGAAACTCCGTTTTTCTTGGCAGTCTTACATCTAAGTACTAACCAAGGCCACACCTGCTTAGCCCCAGCAATTCAACACACAGTCTACAGGGGGTATGGGTGCTTAGCTTCAGCAGTTTGACAAAGGTTACAGGGTGGTACAGCTTCTTAGGTTCAGCAGTTTGGCATGAGAAAGGTACTGATTAATATGATTGCTTAGCTTCTGCTGGCTCACACGCAGAGAGTAAAGGGTGATATAGGACAACCTTTACATCTTTTAATGACTTACATTTATACAGACAACCAATGCATTTGGATGCCATTAATATTACCAGTGTCAGAATATGTAAAATATTACTACTCATTACAGGATTCATCAATTTAAGTACAAATAAATAAATAGCATACGAGTACTGAAATATTATGGATAAAAACACAAATATGTAATTGGGAGCATTTTTATAAAAAGACACAGTAAAGGTTATGGCTTGTATTACTGTGCATAGAACATTAAAAACTCTTGGCTTTATAAAACTGTTTGATAGAACAAAGTCTATTACACTTAAAAGCAAAATATTAGTGATATGTATAAATCTCATGCTTGAAAAAGCAAGATAAGAAGGCCTTGTGTTTTATATTGATGTGGGAGTGGGGACTTTTTCATGGTGAATGGATAGAACTGTGCTGGCTGCATGGTCGTTAAGTGAAAAATTCGACTTACTTTGCCCTTACCTTTGATGTTAGCCACCTTAGCTGCAGTTGGTTAGTAGCGCTAAATTTGAGGCAGCCTCATTTAATCCTGTGGAGGTTTCTCTCCAACAATATCTCATGAGGACATATGAGCAAAGGATGCCGTGGGAGTCGCACGACCGTCTTGCCTTCTCGGCTCCATCACCGCCCACCTCCCTCTCTCCCCCTTACCTCTCCCAGTGGGGAGTGAGGGAAACGCCAGTCAACGCACAAAAACAAAACAAACAAAGAAAAAATGTCAGCAGAACGACCGTTCTCAAAGAGGAACTCCCTCAGCGGCGCTGCCAGAGACGGTCTATTAGAGTAGGGCTTGATCTTTACAGGGCTTAGCCAAACACCCACTTTATTAGAGCAGGCTGCGGTCTCTCTGAGACTAGGGGAGCTGGTCTCATTAAGGCCAGGTGCAAACATATTTTATGCAAATTACTGTTAAGCAAAGCTCAAGATGCGTTGCTTAAATGTGAGTCTGCACGTACTGCTGGTTTAGGGTATATTCACTGTGTCAAAGATGTGCATGGATGATAACAGTAGTGAGCTGACCATAGCGTTTGAGAGGATAATGACTGGAATCCACAACTAATTGTCACCTCTACTATTCAACAGGAAAACCGTCTTTTGCTTTCATTTTCTATTCAATCAGAAGATTATTATTTAATATAAAGAAAATATGGAGGCACCATTTATCATTATTTGATGTACCTCGGATGAAAACACCCAAATATTGTTGGGGTGTTTTAGTTAACATAATAATCCTTTTCTTGTTCCTCATTCAAAAAAAACAAAAACTTGTGGCTGGGTTGATGTCAGCAGACTGATGCCACACTGTTGATTAGACGTACACTGAATTACTGCAAAGTTTAGGCTGCACAAGGCCCTACATTCACTGGCACAGCCACTTTCCAAGCACCTGCAGGGGCTTGGCTCATCAGCTGCAGGTGAAGACGTATAGAACATAAATGACATCTTAGGCACATTTAGCTTGCCACTTAAATATGGATGCACTGTGTCACTGCAATGTCACTCCGGGGACATTAATACTGTTGGTATTGGACAGGAAGAGTGTATTAGTATGGTAAGTCCAGAAGTAATTTTGTACTGAGCAGGTACATTGTAAAACCAAGTGTGACATGTGTGCAGATAGGGTGTATTAATGTGACTGCTCCAGATGCATTCATTTGGTGTAGCCAGGTCTGATGCTCCACTGGGCAGATACATTTCCCAAGTGTGGTATTGGGCAAGTACAGTGCATTATTGTGGTAAAGCTGCCCAGTGAAGATGCTGTATTGGGCAGTGAATGCATTGTAAATTCAGGCAGGATTTTGGGTAAGTAGGATGTGTTGTGGTAAATCCAGGAGCGATATTAGGCAAATTGGATGTTTTGACACGGTAAATCCACAAATGGAGAATGTAACCAGCATATGCAAAGCAGGGAGATGCTGTGGTGAAAACATTTGCTAATAATTATCAAACAATAGACGGGAGTGAGCATTAACATGCCTGGTTCCCAGATTTCAAAATCCAAAGTGAACATGAGCTGAAGCAATGCAAAACCATTATATTACTTGCCAGCTTTTAAGTACTCTAACTTTTACTTGGCAAGTGGAGAAAATAAAAAAATTAAAAGAAAACTGCCCCATGGTTCCATAGAATATGTCAATGAAATTCAGTCAAGTGCTTGGCTGTCTGATCATTCTCACAAAAATGTGAATCGTTGTTAAATTGATTTTTTTTGGAAAGAACTAAGAATATTCAAAATGCCAACTGAAATTCAATCATACAAGTCAGTGTGAAATCAGTGACAATTTAGCAAACAGATGAAAAAGCCAAACTTGGCCATCCTAGATTGATTGATTGAATGAATGAATGATTTGCTTGATTCCTGTCTCTCTCTTGCTCTCTTCTCCTCAGCTCAGCTCCAGAGGAACTGAAGTGTGGATGTTAGAGAGAGCCTTATATATGTCTCGGATGGGGAACCATGTGCAGGTGTGCATAATTGTCTATTGGCTGCAATCCACTGATCTACAAAATGCTGGAACCCAGGTGAGATTGGTACTGTCTGTGGTGCTGAAGCTCTGGGGGGGATGGGTGCTACCCATGGTGCTGAAACTATACGTGAGTGTGATCCGCAGTTCTGAACCTCTGGGAAGATGGGTACTCTCAGTGGTGTTAGATTTTGATAAGTGCCATTTTGTTGTAAGACTTTATACCAATTAATGTAAAACACATTAATACATACACACACCAATCTGGTACATCTAATCTCCTGTTATAGTTGTGGAAGTGACTGAACACATACGCACAAACGCATGCACAAGCACAATGCATGCACAGAAGCATGCAAGTACACATGCACGCATCTGGTCTCCTCTTGTATTGCAAGTCCTTGCACAGCACACACACACAGTACAGACACACCTCTGTTTCTTAGCAGAGAGTGGTAAGTCACTTATCTATAATTAAGTCCAATGTAAAGCTAAAATGATGAATTCAAATAATAGTGACACAGCCTGTTCACTCCTTTTCTTGTGACAAAAGATTCCAGCACAGTTTATAGTGGTTGTTGTTCTATCTGGTACTGTGTAGAGTTCCTGCATGGTTTGAGTTCCCACAAAAAGACCCTGACTATTTTTATTCTGATTATTATTTTATTAATTTTTTTGCTTACCTGAAATATGTTCACATTCTTTGGAAAGCCTCTTCATGCCAACACATCAAATTTTAAGTGATTTGGAAAATGAAAAATTAGCAAGGTCTCAGAAGCCAAAACCTCTCTCTTTAATTGCTGAAAAGAAAGTCCTTTAAGATTCAAAATATTTACACAGAACAGATGAATACAAGACATAAGTAGACATAAGCTAAGTAATGGAAATTTTATGGCTCACAGGGTAAGTTGACATCTCTTAACAGAAAAACTCCAATAACTGCACTCATATTTTTCAAAAAGATATCTTAACAATATTTAACATTTTAAAATATTTTTGTTTTATGTGAAATGTTTGTTCAACCCACACATTTTCCATCCATTTCCATCCATGTGGTGACCACATTTGCCTTTGAGGTTATTGCAACAGCAGCAGGCTATATTACCTCCATGATCTGTGAACTGAATAGCTAGCTAGCAGTATTACCTTTGTGCAGTAGAGTGTCTAATTTCAGAAGAGCCGCATTAAAAATGTGTTTGTATTTTGTGTGTGTTTGTATGTTATTATTCATATTTAAAATTTCATATAGATCTGGACATTTCCAGATCCAATTAGATCACAGTGAACATAGTTCAAGCTAAGCTCCTGGTTTAAGACTAGAACCTCACCTGAGACTGAAACCTTGAACATTTGTGTTACTGGTACAGTACAGTGCAGTAATCTGATTGACAGGCTGCCATGAGAATGTGATTGTCGCTGTTGCTGGTGATATATTTCTTGTTATTGGTCCTTCTGCTGCTTTTTATAGCGTTCATTTTGTTGTTGGTGTTGTGCTTTTGACACTATTCCCATAGCTCCTTTTGATCTTGTTTTTTTTTTCATTTTTGAAGTTATAATTCTTTGTTATTTTTCTTCTTGTATTTTTTTCTCTTCCTGCTCTTTGAAGGTAAAGCTTCTGTGTATGGTACTCTGTTGTGCATTTATTGTAAGACTGTAGGTTAAGTACACGGTTCATTAGCACAGTAGGTGTGCTCTGCTGTGACCTTAACCTCCTGAGCCGCACAAACTTCCTCTGTTCGCACAGCTGCAGACTATTCAGAAATGTCTTTGCTTTGATAGCTTTCTCACATTTAACTCAAATGTTTGAAACTGCCTTGTGTGGAAAAACAATTTTCCCAAGCAGGCTTGGCTGGTTGACTCTGAAGAACAGTGGCAGCAACAGCAGCAACAACAAAACTTTACAACAAATTTAACAACAGTGCAAGTTGTTCATTGCAACCACTTTTTTGAGAATTCAGTGCCTTTAATTGTAGCATGGTACTCGCTTGCAGGTCTTAATTGCTCCTTTTTCACCATCTCTAGCATCGTATACACTATATGACTCTTCACACTACGATTGGTGACTTTTCACACTACAAACAGCTGTGGTTTTGCAACTCTTAGTTGCCTAGTGATGTCTTTACCTGTTATGTTAAAATGTGTAATTTCTCATTGTAATACCTACTATCTCAAAAATAGCATAGCCCATTTGTTGTGTTTAGGCATGCTACAGGACATTGGAAGACAAAAACTTCACATATAAAAATGGAAGTTCTTTTTAATGAAATTCCTGTATGTTACTGTAAATATACAATATTTCGATTCATAACAAAAAAGAACAATAAAAACACTATGCATGATCAGAAAAACAATAGAATTATACAGAAACAAATAATTATAGCTTCCTTTTCCTTCACCAAAGCTGCTTTGTGCATCCGGTCGCTTTTGTGTCATAGTAAATTGGCAAATGCACACTCTGTGGCAAAGTGTAAAGTGCAGTATACAATTTACTCCACTAAGTCAATCTGAACTGAAGCAGTTCAGTTTTAGCAAAGTGAACTTTACACAGTTGGCTCCTTTTGCAATAGAATGGCTTTTATGGTAATTTAGCACAAATTGTCCACATTTAATCTCTCATAATTATCCTGTAATTAGTAGTCTATTGATTATAGCTTACTTTCATACGTTGCCATCAATAGGAGTTTGTCTAATAGTTTCAATGGAGTCATCACATACTGTCATTAAAAAGCCTTTTTTTAATAATTTTGATGGACTTCATGCTCTCAAGTAGTGCCAATGGGAGTGGTTTGGTGAGATTGGTTACATTTTTAATTTCATTTTATCCTATTTCTTTGTCTTTTATTACAGATTTTTTTGAAATGCCAAAGACAGAGGAGGAACTCAGACATGTATAATATCCAACAGCAGCTTGGAGGGTGCTTGGAGTCATTATCAGTGCTTGTGCATAATGCATTATGCCAATTAGGATCTTATAATTTCAGGGTGCATGCGCTAAGCTTCACGAGGAGTCATTCAGAGCAATTAAAAGAGCAAAATGTGGACTCCACACATCTCTCTGAATGAAAGCCAAAAGGTTTTTTGATTGATAATGGAATTAAAAACAAAATAATAATAATAATGCTTGCTTTTTTTAAATGGAGTGATCAAGCAGTGTAGACTTAGCATCTTTGTCGATCCCCTGAAAAACCTGTATGATAGGATTACCATCGCTGGTTATCTAGCAAATATTAAAATTCAACTTGGTTTTAGTTCAAAATGGTCTCATGGCATGCTTGTTATCCCAGCTAGCTAGCTAGTTAGCTAACTATTGAATAATATTAGAAACAGCAGTTAAACTGTAAACACAATCATTTACAAACATACAGAAGAAAATGCGTAGGCATGAGTTAAATACAGAATGTCTATTCTACTGTCCAAATAAGGGATGATTCCATATTTTGCGGGATGCTTGGCTTGGCAGCTTAGCTAAATATAGCTATAAGCTACAGTAGCTAGAACTTTGATTCAAGGTTGCTGTTTATAGTGAAATTGGACTTTGAATATGGGATTGGATGTAACATTAATTCAAAAAGAATGTGTTGCTGTTTAACTGCTTTGGAATGTTGGATTTTGTAGCACATTGATTTTAGAACTGTTAAAGGGCCATGGAGTCCCGTTATTGAAAATTAATGCACACCCTTGAACCAATCAGAACTGAGTATTCAGCTAAGCCATTGTACAAATATATATAACCAATACTTATATCTGCTTGAACACAAGAATCACCCACATATTTTTTTAAGCTGGTGAAACCCACTGCAATTAATTTGCTCCATACAGTATGATGTAATTATTTTTTCATGCAAATTTAACATTCACATACTGAACATATGACTTAGACTCATGTTAAACTTATATATTTAAAGTAAATCTGAACAAAAACACAATTTATCCAATGAATTAATACAATTCAAATAATCAAACCAAAATTGATCAATTAATGATTTAAACACCATTATGTCGGTTAATTGCTCACCACTACATCATACAAATCATGCGAACATATATGTTATTTGTTTACACTATATTTTAGACAATTTTTGTTATGAAATGTGACATAAAAAACACATATAACTAGCCAATGAATTTTGGAGAAAAAAAAAAAATCATTGGTCAGGTGTCCAAAATTATAATGCTGGTGTTTTATGGCAACTGACAAAGACACTGCTCTACAGAGGTGCAACTGACTCTAGCAGAGACCTGGAATAATGCCATCATTATAAACATAATTTCTCACTGTTCATTGGTTTCAAAATGCATATTTTCATCAACACATTTTTCATCATATCGGTTTAGCTATCTTTAAAAATGTGTCTGTATAAAGTTTAAATGCAAGCATCTTTTTGCAAGTCTTTTGGGACCTTGGGACGGTTAACAGACTGGCTTTTCTAGTGTCAAAGTAAGATATAGTTTGACTTTGCTGCAGGGGAGGAAAAATGTGCATTCACTTTTCTCTTGAACTCCCCAAAACTGTGACATATACTTGGCCCGTGGACATGGCCAGTGTGGTGACCCTAAAATGCCAGTGCCATATTAGACAGCAATGCCTTGTTGGTACCTGTCATTTCCCTTCATCCTCTCCTTCGAGCTTGAAAAAGTACAAATCCCGTGGCCCTTATTGAAATATGAACTCCAGCAAGGATATCAATGTGACGCTCGGGGCTTGGATGAGAATTAATTATATAATTTCTTCTGACATATTGAGCGGAAGAGAAGGGGAGCGAGCAGACCTTTTAGAAACCATGTCCCAAATCGTTATTTGTGTTTGGCTTTTTTGCGATGGAAAGGTTGCCGCATTTTTGTGATTCTTCCCCTCTCTATCTGTCTCTCTCAGCCTCTGATTGCCTGAGGCTAGCTTTAGGCATTTTATTGTAGTCTCTGTGAAGCTATCCCTATCCTACCCCCACAAACCCCTTCATGTCACAAAGCAGCTGTATTGAGAACACATGTATCAATTTGAGAATAGGCTTTCATACAGTATCACATCCAGCAGGCTTTTGATCTGTTTAAGCCATAGCAAGAACCAATCAGGATGCAATTTTTATCTGGAAAATCTCTACTATTCAAATTCAGACAGAGACAACAGCTCCCAGTTGGGGTACAACTGGAACAGGCCTAAAAATGGCAGCGAATGTCATTTGCTGTAACTTAATTATTGTAGATTTCAGGTGATCAATCGATAAATCAATCAACCAACCAATCAATGCTTTCTCGATAGATTTCTAAAACGACTGCATGACCTGACTGATGCAAAACCTAATGAAACTGGTTTTCACTGAATCCATAACAAGTGATTTAATTATTTCTTTGAATTGCTTTTTTTTTTAGCCAAGTGCTTCAGAATCTCTTCAAGAAGGTAGCAGTCCATATAAACTGGGTTATGAATGGCATTACAAATACAATTCAAAGATCACAATTAACATACACAGATCACATTATCCAAAACAGACAGCATGTACAGGAGGAGTATCAGAACCCGTTCTTCTACAGTTGATCTAGTCCTATCTGCTAACATTACATTACATTACATTACAGGCATTTAGCAGACGCTCTTATCCAGAGCGACTTACACAACTTTTACATAGCATTTTTACATTGTATCCATTTATACAGCTGGATATACACTGAAGCAATTTCGGTTAAGTACCTTGCTCAAGGGTACAACGGCAGTGTCCTACCCGGGAATCGAACCTGCGACCTTTCGGTTACAAGCCCAGTTCCTTACCCACTGTGCTACACTCTGTCCGTTTCTAACTATTTCATGACCAAGAATGTCTTTTCCCCTAGTCAGTGAACTCCTGGAAATAGTGGCATGCAAGAAGAGCAAGAGTAAAAAATGCACATCATGGCACAGAATGCCAAAATAATAAAGTAGAAAGGAAGTCAGCACTCTTGAACAGAGGACGGATAAGAACGATGCCTAATGTACTGCTGTCTGTTGGGTTGGGATATGTGTTGAGATTCTAGAATATGGCTGAAAGGTGAGATTTGAATTGGTTTATATATGCTTGACTATAATACCATAGAAGTTAAGCAGTTGTGAATAGATGCAAACTTTTGTTTCTTGCATTACCGTTTCTGTGTACGCGGGAAGATCGACTCACTGGTGCTTCATCTTTGTTAGTGTCTATAATGCCATGTAAAAGAGGTGCACACTTACTGGGGCATACCTTTGCAGAACAGAACTGTATATTTCACTGGATGCAATCAGTTAAGCCATGTCAGGTTCCACACTCCTTCTCCGTTATCTGAACATTATGATGGATTACACTACAAATGCACGCCACAATGTGTTTAGGGAACAGTGATAACGTTAAATTCTCTTTTCCCTTTACTTCATGTTACACAGCAAAGAAAACAAACAAAAAAAAGTACATATGTGTTGTTACGACCAATGCAAGCACACTACCAACTGGATGATGCACAGAAGCCATTGTTGCACACAATTAAAAAAAAAATACAACCGAGATAATAGTGGAACTTGTGTCTCTAGCCAATTCAATTATGGGCTGCATATTGCTGAACTAGAAATTTGGCTATGGCACCTGAGGTCTATGCCCTACTCTTGGGGAAAAATGCCTTGGGACTTCAGTTTAATGCTCCAGCTGAAAGATTGCTTTTCTACATGGTATAGAGAGGAAGACTGCCTCCTCATCCACCAGTTGCAACAGAGGCCTGATTTTTCTGTGAAGTCTCTCCCACATGGCTTATGCTACCAGGCTAGAGAAAGCCACTGTTAGCATGACTAATGCTCATACTGTTTTCATTAGGGAGCTGTAACCTTTCCATTCCAGGCAGAAGAAGGTAAATCTACAGAGGTCTGCAGCCCTGGTTCTGGAGAGCTTCAGTGTCCAATTCAGGCCCAAAAAACCAAGTGAGGTTAGTTAATTGTGAAAACAGGTGCTGAACAATACATTTAAGTGCTTAATAACAATGAAAACCATGTTAAAGACCAGGATTGTAGAGCCTTGTCCTCGGGAGCACATCTAGCAGACACAAACAGCTGCACACATTGAGGTAAAGTAAATGTGAACATGCACACACACACATGCATATTTGAGCAATGGCCAAGTGTGACTGTGTTGTGTGATATTGTCTAAGACAAGGGTGCCAGACTTAAGCCTTGGAGGGCCACAGTGTACTGTAGATATTTCTAGTTTCCTTTCAGTCAACAGCCAGTTAATGTCTTGGGAATAAGATTTGTGGACAGGAGCCAGTGAATGGCTTAAATAGTTCACTGGTGCTGAAAAACACCAAAAACTAGCTGACACTATGCACATCTAGGACTGGAGTCTGGCACTCTTGATCTAAGACGAGAAGAAATTGACTGGACTTCAGGATGACGGTGACCCAGACAACACCTCATTGCAAAACTGAACTCCTGAGCTAGAGAAGCATTAGTATTGTTTCTTTTTTGATTAAGTGCTTTGTTTTATCAGATTAGAATCTTGTGCTGGTTGGAATGGTGTAGCAGACAAAGAAAAAATAAGAAAAGGAAAGGGTAAAAGCATAAACATTTTGGATCGGAAACATTTTGAATACAGCCCACATTCGGCGGCAGAAATCTTGCAGGCTGTTACAGTCTCACTTGTAGATGATTATTAGTGGAGAGAAGCATGATGTACTTTGTGATCCATGGCACTAGGCGGGCCATTTTTTTTGAAGCTGTCAGAAATACAGCCGCTATCCCAAGAGGCCTTGTGACAGACTAAGTGGCTCTGGGATTCATGGGACTTCAGTAAGATAGCCTCACCTATCAGGCCTGACAACACAGCTGGTGACAACTATGCGCTCAACAGCAAGTTAATATATGCGCAAATGCCAGCCAATCAGGTGGAGCAGCAGTGCCTGGATTGTCTCACAGGCGCGGCGCTGAAATGGCCACCCAGGGTGTAGTGCAGCTCATGTGTCTTCCAGGATTTTTCTCCTGTGTGCTTGAGTGAGGCAATGAAGTGTCACACAACATTTAGCACAGCCCCCCTTCTGTGATGTGGTATCAAAATAAAGAACAAAACACAAAGCACAGAGGACACAGAAGCTCAACGTCTCCGACAAGGGCAGCACATGTACACTACAAATTGTTCAATGTAAATTTAACTCTAGTAGTTCAAAGGCTGACAGCTGCCTGAACATTGAGAATGTCAGTGCAATTATTATATTTGTATTTATTATACAGTACATCTCAGCAGTATTTTTTTTTCCAAATATGAAGCTGTATATTAAATTATATAAACATATCTGTGTTGGGCCTGGGTTTCTGTCTAAAACATTGCATATCAGTGCACATCTACTGTATATTATGCTTATCATATACATTTACTGTATATTGTACAAAACATCAAGGGAAATGGAACTCTTAAATCTGAGTGACAGGATTCTCCTCCAATGCAAATATATTTTTTGTTATTGAGTGATACTCATTGTTATGTAGGAGTTCTCAGTTTTGACACTCAATCACAATGGGCATTGTTTTACAACATTGGAATTTTGAAAAGCGAAGAAGTAGTTTGAAGATTCCATAGTAATTCTTATTCCCTTGTTCAGTAATCCTTGACAGAATGCTGGATGCAGATAATTCCTTCACAGTAATCCTTCGGGGAAATGAATTTATCAAAGCTGGCATATATTTTCCCTTTATGTATCAAAAATAATAAAAATTAATAAAGCACATGAGGACAGCTAAAAGTCAAATATGACTGAAATCAAGAGACTTAAAAACATTTTCAGGAGGAGGATTTATTCTGGCATGCGTTGAAGGATATTTTAAATATTTACAGGGGTCCCTGTTCACCGATTCTCTTTATGTCTCAAGTATCCATGGGTTTATGGTTTAAAAAACAAAAAACAAAACACTAACTCCAAAATGCTTGTATGCAATTGTATGTTTCTAGAGGTTGTTCATATGAATACATACATATCCGTCTTAACAATCCTCACACGTAGGTACCAAGAAGATATAAATATATTACCTCATGTGGTGATCAAATGGTGCAGAAGTATAATCAGTCTCACAATTAATCAGTCTCATAAAATAATTATTAAATCATGATGAATTTCAATATTAAATATTAAAATAATAACCAATGATGTAATAACATGCACAAGAGGTGGTAGGCTCAAGCATTTATACGAATAATAATCAGAACGATGACAGTTTAATAAAATACAATTCATTAAACAAACAAACATCTAAATAAGGGAGGATATGGAAAGGAGACTAGAATGTTGTGTGTGTGTATGTATAGTCACGTTTGTGTTCCACAGCACACAGGGTGCAGGAGAACAAAGGCACCTCTGTTGGAACAAATTATGAATAAGCCTTTAGTGTGTGATGCTAAATATGGCCTGGAAACCAGAGGAATGCTGTGTACAAAGGGCTACTGAAGTTAACCACCTCTAGCTAATCTCAAATAAATATACAAGACCATATATCAACTCAACAGATATTAGTGCAGGAGAGATCATGCACAGATCTCAGTTAAAAGGGTAAGCTAATGTTAGCAATAGAATGTATACATTAGCTATGCAGGCTAGGTGGCTGTAGCTAACTAACAAGTGATATGCTCAAAACACAACATGACATACAACAGATAACACACTTCATGGAAAATAAAAGAACAAACAGAAATGTCCTAAGCTAATTAATGCAAGAATGTTTGTCAGTCTTGCTGTTGGAGCACAGATGGGTCAGCGATTCGTCACGTGGCTTGTTCGTCCAAGGAAACTGTGACTTGGGCACCCTCTTTGGATCTCTGATGTGCTGTCTGTATAAAAGCTGTTCACCGTCCTGTTTTTTGCAGAAGGATCGCAATATGTAAAGTTAGTAACTAAACTGATCCCATGTGGGTGCAGTTCCTTTAGCTTACTTGCAGTATAGCTAACAGGCTTACTTGGAGTTATAAACCGCTGATTGTGGCTATAACTCGAGAGAGACATCTCTACGGATGTTCCTTTACAGGCAGGCCTTTGCTCTCTTTAAGCCTGTGCGCCAAGAGACAGTGCCTTATGCACATCTCTCCTGTTGAGCAGCAAAGAAAGAAGATGAATATGTTCAAGAACATGGATGTTATAGGCATCTACATGAAGTACAGGAAGTACCAAGTCTGTGACCAGTTTCTACAATCATGTGATTGTGACACCAGACTGACATGCTGATCCAAAATGGCACCCATAGACCCTACAATACATACATACATACATATACAATTACATAAATATCAGTTTTCAATTTGTGCCAGTACTTCATTCAGTGCAGCAGTCTAAAATGATCTCAGAATAGAAAAAAAAAAATGATATGTAACATTTTGTGTACAGCTTTAAAAAAAAAAAAAAAAAAAGATAAAGAATAATTGAAACGGCATTAACTTTAATCAGACCTTTACTAGCTAGAGGCCAGAAGTGTATTGCACATAACCAACACATATTAATGTCCATAATCTATAAATTAAGCATTATTATATTAACAAAACATTATCAGAAGCTAGACTAAAACCCAGTCTGACTCCTGTTCACAATGGGTCATTCCCAATCTTCACATCAGAACAATTGATGGATTCCAGACACTATGTCCTGGCAAGTAGCTAGAAAGGATGTCATTACACACAATTGACGCCTTTAATTTGAAGACTTCATGGTCATTCAATGTGAAGAGTCATTTAAATTTTAAAAGCACATGCCACTAAACGGACTGCCTTGACTATCCTAGTGCAAAAATAATCCCTTGCCTCTCAGGCTGTGATTCATTATGAACCATAGCTAAAGATGAAAAAGGAAAATATGTATTTTTCTCATGGCATGTAATGACTTCAACAAGCTGGCTTGGATTTGAATCATCTTTCTAAATATTTAATGAATGTGGTTTTCAAAAGGTAAAATAAATAGCTCAAAAGAAATACCATGTACCATGAAGGAAAAACACAGAATTGGATGACTATGGTGCAACTGCAGATGGTAAAAAGCAAGCAGTAATTAGGTTGCAAAACCAGAAGGGGCTTGAAACAGCTGTGCGAGGCTTACACTATTGTCTGAAACCCACATCTGGGAATTCATTCTTGTTCTCCCATGAAAACTGCGAAGCCAGAGGGGATCTGCTATTAAACTGCACAAAAATCCTGTGCATCTGAACTAATAGTCAGGCAAACGCAAAACAGGGTATTGTTACACAAATCACTGCATCTCCACCTCTCCCCCTTAAAGAAAACACTTTTTAAAAAATCAGAACGGCAACATAATTAATTAGTGGCTTTAATTCATTCACGATTATAATTGTATTTGAGGCCTGGAATCAGTATGCTTCTCTAGACGACAAGCTTAATTAACCAGCCTTTTTCATGAAATGTGCATCTAAGCTCTTCTGCAAAAACCCTCAAAGGAGCAGCTCTTGGTTTGCTAATGAATTGATTAATAAATGGAATAATTCCAATCAAATCCCACTTTTACAACAGTAGTATCAGTTGACTTACTGAAAACTTTTTTTCTGCGTGTATATGAATATGTATTTGGCCTAAAATTGTATAGAAAAACGGTATACAATTATTTTATGTTCCTCTAGCAGTAACTTTGCCCAGATTTCTTAATGAACAAAAGCCATAAAACATATTCAAACATTACATTTCTGTGTTGAATGTTAACTACCATTTACCATTCACTAGCAATCATTCTGCCTTATGCTTCGGTGAAAACACCCCTCTCAAAATAAACATCTCTCAAATTCCAAAATCTGCTGTCACATCCCCAAATCCACCCGCACTATATTAACTGGGGACAACAGTTTGGACATAAACAACAAAATCTATACACTAAGAAACAGTGCTGAATATCGCTAAATGTAATCCAAACAACAATGATTACAAAACGATATACAACAGACAACATAACAAACCGAAATTGCAAAATACATGCAAACAAACATAATAGTATACATACAAACAAAAGGTGGTAGAACTGGACAGAACAAAAGGAAGGCAAAAGTAGGGCCTGCAGAAGACTGCTACCCTGATCTTAAACCAGCAATTAATATTTTTCCCCTGAATATAACACAAAAACCTGAAGTTTTGGGGGACCAAGCTGTTTTATTCCCTAGAATGCAGGTATAAAGGTGTTTTGATAAACTGTTACACTACTTCTTCAGCTCTACCTATAGACAGAAAGATAGTATGCAAAATGGTGGAGGAAATGGGAACACAAACAGGAAAGTAACACTGGTCAGTAAATCCTGTTTTAAAACAAGGGGATCGTTGTAGAAAAATTACAATTATATGACAGAAAATACACACAATTGTGTAGTATCAAATACACAATATATTATCAAAATGATAATAACAAAGCCATAACTAGCAATAGACCAATTCAGCTTTAATGGCACCTGTTCAATATTGGCAGTACATATAAAGACAGAAATCCCCCCTGCTTATTACAAAATCCTCATTACAAGAATCATGTTTCTATCAACATTTACAAAAGGCTTTACAATCAAAGCCACAAACCATCATATTTGAAGTTTACACAGATATTAAAGGGAATCCACATGCACCTTGCTCATTGCCTCATGGGTCAATAACTGAGTAAATTAATTAGGGTGGTGATATGAGATGGAGTTCCCAATAATCACTCTCATAATGACCTGAGTGCCCACGTCAGGGACTGCTTTAAGTCTGGATCTTCATTTAAACCATTCAACAATATTCTGTACAGGTGTGAATGAGGAGAGCATCCCGTTTAAGCAATTAATCATCTACACTCTATGGCATTCCCCAAGGATTCAAGCTAAATGCATCTTTTTCTCAGATTTAACGGACGTGCCAAATAAACCTTTTAGGTCATATTTTCTGATTGAACTGGCAAATCTCAAAACATACAGGCTAAATATATAACTTATCTTATATCTCTGTTTCAGAAGCAACTATTTCATTAAATATAAATGTTTAATTTAAATCACAAGCCTTTGTTTAAAAAAATAAATATTTATTTGAAAAAACATTTAGCTTATACCATAAAGTTTTCCGAAACCAAGATTCAAGATTTCTTTTACATATTCTTCTTTAAATGCAATTCTGTATTTAAAAGTTAAATATTTAGCAAAAAATGTAATGTTTATGTATACCTTATATCTTGGTTTTTATTAAACCACACAATTAACAGTTAGCTTAATATTTATTTTATTTCAAATCTTGTTTGAAATTTTAAATATTTATTTATATCTTTAATCTTCTGTTCCAAAAGTAATTCCTGCTTGGCATGGACTATTTAAGTACACACAGAGGGCATCTGCTATAATAATTTAATATACCTGACACGACTAAGAATATGGCCATATTGTATCTGTGAATTCCACTGTAGGTTACCTAGCTAGTTAACTAACTAGCTAGTGGACTTATTTCCACTAGCCTAATTTAATCCACAATAGCTATGTTTTGGGAGTATTGGCAACTGTTACTTCTGGTGTTTTTTTTTTTATAGTCGTTACATTGACAGCTAGCTAATTGAAGTTGAATATTGTTGCTAGCTAGCTAGAGATAGGGAGCCAACTTCCATTAACAACCTGGGGACTGGAAGTAGTAGTAGTGATTGTCTAGCTAGCAGGGGGTAGGATAAATCCTATTCTCAAATTTGGTAAATGCATGATGTCACTTAATGCTAGAATTATAATCATAATTATTGTACACATGCACAGTGTGCCTGCCAGGCCTCTTAACTGCAGCTGAGCAGCATTGTTGCTTCCAAAAAGATAAAGACTTACCCAGAAACCCAGTTAGAATATTTTTAACATTTATACTTTGTCCAGGCTTGCTTGGAGAGCTGGGCTTCGAGGGCCATCTTACAGATGTGGAGTAAAAATGAGCTCTCAATTGCTGAATTTCATGAGCCAGTCAAAAAGACTAAGGCAGCCCCTGCGATTTTTTGAAATTACCATTGAGTCTCTGATGACTCCTTACTGGGCTGTCATATTTCAGAGTTCAAGATGGGCCGAGCTCTATCGTTCACACACGGCATAACGCTCGGTGTGACGCCTGATCCTCCCTGATCACCGTGCTTGCGGCACGGCGTGCCGTCCATCCACTCGCTAGCCACGGCGGCTGTCACGCGCTCTGCCACGTGTTTAGAAACACAAATAAATGTAGAAATAAAAAACTGAGTCGTGCTCGGATTGGCACCGGTGATTTCACGGGATCTTTTCAATCTTTGTAAAACACAATAAAATGTTCTCCAACAATCACTCCCCCTACAATCAGAAACATACTGCATGCACATCGCACAGCTTGAACCAAAATAAAAAAAAATATATATATAAGAAGGAGAAGGAGAAAAAAAAAACCTCCCGAGCTCCTTCAATCAGCCCTTTGATTGAAAGTACAGGTGTTTTGCCATTAGGCAGAATGGGAATGATTTCCTTTGTGTACTGCTGATATGTGAAGTGATGTATAGACTTCTCTGTCTGATTACTTCTCTCCCTCTCTTCTGATATTCACCACGGGGCTTTTCTCGTTCTCCTCGACCACCCACTTTGCCACATTCTGTTCTCATTTTGCTAACTGGTAGGAATGCCTCCGTCATTTCAGACTTCACTGGCACGGAATGAAAAGGAGTCTGGTACTGTGCATGTCTGTAATGTGTTGTCAGTTGCTTCACCCTTCTGAAATTTAAATAGAATTTGGTGCAAATTAATTTCTTAATAATTAATTATTCTACTTGTTATTCTTTGGTCAGTCTCACTGCAGATGTACTGATATTTTTTTTCAAAAGATTGTCTTTAAAAAGGCTTTCAAATATGGTCTGAGAACACATGACATGGAAACTCAAGTTTCTTATTAATTTATCAGTTTTGACACATTTGTGACATTCAAGCACACATAAATGACTAGACTGAACTTTATACTACACTCTGCAGCTAGAAAGCTTGGCTTTTATTTGACTTTAACATGGGATATTACAGCTACACATTGCCTTGCTGTTATAGCATAAGGAGAGTGAATGTGTGTAAAGACACACAACAAACCCTCACACCTAGAGTCTCCAGGCTCCATGGCCATAACTTTTTAATACTGGCAGCAAGATATGACTTTCACCAGATGCGGTAGTTTTTTTTTTCTTCTGATGCAGACACTGTTGTGCTAGAAGGGCAACATTGGAGAAATCATAAAATGAATCCGTCAAACACTGGTTTCTGTCAAGGTGTCAATCGCAGCCCATCCATGTGTGATTGACAGTTGCTAACATTGACATATGCGTGCGTGTGAGAGGGAGGAAGGGAGAATGACTTACCATCACTTACTAACACAAATCTTAAGTTCTCACATGAGGATCCACTATGTGCTCAGTTCTATCAATTTAAATCCTGATAACTTTCCCACTTTGCTCTGATAGAAACAATGTAGTCTTCCCTTAACAGAGGCAACTTCAAGAACAATTTTTTGTATGGCTGACAACATAGAACAGTAGGATCAATAGGTCTTTGACAAGTGTGGTATAAAAGGTATAAAATTATTACATGTTTCCAGGGTCATAAAAATGAAATACTGAATAAAAACCATTCCAATGAGATTCCCTTCCATTAATTTACTGGTGTTGCATTTGTTCTGTATATTTGGTCTTCTTGTTTGTAGTGCACATAATCCATTCGCGACAACTTCAGAAGAACCTTACTGACATTCCATGCAGTGAAAACTGCAAAACAGAGAGGGCACGACTCACACTTGAGTACATAAAATAAACAAAAGATTGAGTGCAGATGATGAACACGTGTTCGATAAGGTGCTGGGGCTGTTTGATCTGCTAAATAAAGCAGCAGAGCTAGCCGCATTTACACAGCACACATAGCAGCCTCAGCAAGCAGCATTCAGAAGCAGCTCAGCACAGTGCTTGTGTATCCACACCCCTTCTATTTGGTTCACACCCCCTTGCATTCATCCAGCAGGCCACAATTGTTTTGCAGTTGCATTTAGCTTCAATCATGAGTAAACCATAAGTTGTGTTTATAAATTCTAAAATAAGTACCAGTTTTGTTATTGATTTTGCCTATATACAACATATTTATATTTTATCACAAACGTACGTACGAGATAAAAGACTACCATTTAAAAGTGCCTTATTGGATGGTTTGAAGTACCCTCCAGCTTGTTGTACCTGTTCCTCCTCTTCATTTAATCACATTTCAGTCTCCTGCAAGGTGGTAGATTTGCTATTTTCAAAGCTGCCTCTCTCTCCTCTCCCAGGTAGACTTATGTTCATTTGTATTTTTAACTAACCCTCACTCTGAAGTTATTATCACTTTGGAAAACAGATTGCTGCTATTAAACATTACAACATTAAACATGAACTTGAAAATCATCAGTCTTTCATGCAACTTAACACACTCAGAAAACACTCAATTAGAAAGGTAGATTTAATTTATAATATGTGACTCAAAAGCTATTGCCACAGCTCACCTAGTGAGCCTGTGAACTTGAAATCACTGAGACAGAAGAACACATCATTGGAACACATCTTATCTTTTGGAAATTTGCTTTTGTCTTGCATGGTTGCATTCTCTGTCAAATAATTTCAGTTATCAGAATCCAATTTAATGAAAGCAGTTAAATCATTATGAAGATAAACATTTTAGCTTCAAGGGATAAATTACTATTAAATTTAATCCTCAAGCACAGTGATGGATAGTGAAAACCTTCTTTCAGAAAATTTGTGCATTTTCATCAATAATCAGAATCTGCAGTTTTAGTTCTGTGGACATTATTTGCATGTTATCCAAAACCCCTGGTTGCAAACATTGACCCTGAACACTTCTGAGAAATTAAACTGGCTGAGAGCAACAGTTTTGTATCAAGTTATATACTTCTAACGTGCAAACTGATTGGCTCATCTCCCCTTCGCAAAAATAATCCCACCCCCAATCCAATTTGGTTCATTTGCTTTCTGCCAGGACAATATGAAAATGGAAAGGTCTGGGCTTCAGTATTTTAGCTGCTTATTAATATATGCACTGCTCTCCACAGATACAGAAGAGAGCAAAGGATGAATGTGCAGTCATATAAGGATGCCCTTAGTATTATATGGCATGCATACAACAAAGCAAATGTATGTGTATAAAATATATTGTTGTGTCACACAAAAAGCCAAAAATATAGAGCAGATTCATAGTGTGAAGTCATGCTTGTTTCTGGTCTGTGGTCCACTTCACTCACCACCATTATTTTTGAACCTTGAAAATATGCATAATGCAAATGAATTTAAGGCCTACACAGACTTCTGGGTAAATAAATAAATGAAATATCTGTGATTATTTTCTTAATTCCCATTTCTATTCAGATTAGTGATAGGAAAAAAGGCAGCAGACAAAGTCTAAATATAAGTGCTTGTGAAACCTTATAAGAATGAATTTCTGAGCAGTCTGCTAAACCACAGGTTACAGTTTTCACCATGGCTGTGGCCAAGTTAGGTTTTAAAGATCTTAAACAACTTAGGTATTTCTGTGACAAATGTTCAGAAAAGAGACATTGATAATTGTCATGATTCACAGTGTTTGCCTAGCAAGACAATAATAACTCAAATAGTGAAATACACACTTAAAACAAGCCATGTATTTCACTGAGAAACCACTATAGAAGGGTAACATCTAGACTTGGATTCAAATACATATTTGAATAACATGTTGGTCAAATCTGAAACCCCTCCTAAAAATTGCTCTCAATTTTCAGTAAAACATGTTGTTGACCAAATTATGCAATGTAAAAAAAAGTTTTTATATTTTGCTTGTTATTGGTGAAAATCAGTGTTATTATTATTATCATCTGTTACAAGATAGTGCTACAAGATTTCAACCAATAAATTGACCTAGGCCTGGTTACAATGCTGCAAATGTATTTGTTGCATGAAATACCTGCAGAATATTACTAATACATTATTTGGGGCTTTCCCCTCCTGTGATGTTTTAAATGCATGTTTAATCAGCCTTCTGCTCAGAGCTTTTTGTGAGGTTATGATAACACGCTTCACTGCCTGCTTTGAAAGTTAATATTTTCCCATCCCAGCATATCTGTATAATTTGTCCATCCTGTATTTCATGCTTCATGTGAATTAATAAATACATTTGTTCATGTCTTTTATTTCACATTTCTGCATTTGAAAGACACCTGGGAAAACAATAAACATAAACCTGTATTTTCCTACCTTTTTATTACTGGTTCATAATGTAAGTGAGCAACTGGAACTATTTAATAACTGGAGTGGAAAATGCCCGCCATCATGCATGAGGTAAACCGGAACCATACATTTTCTGGTTGAAATGGCTTCTGAAAAGTTTGCGCATGCATGCTCCGTTGTGTTTGCAAAACAACTTGAGTGATGTCACCCCAGCTCCTTTAAAAAAAAAAAAAAAAGGTCACCTTGAGAAACCAAAAGAACAGAATATCTTGAGGGCATCATAGACCCCCCACTCTTTGTATCGACAATTACTTGTTAAACTTTTCCAGCGATCGGATTAGCAAAACTCTTATCGCTTCTGCAAATGTATAAGCTGCACATGTAATTGATTCAATAGACAGAGAAGGTGGATAAGAGCAATGAGGCTAGCTCCATGGTAGAGAGAGAGGTCGAGGAAACTGGAAGGGGCAGCAGTGGATGGCTAAACTGCACAGGACTGTGTGACAGTAGGGCAGAGCAGGGAGAAGGATTTGGGTTCTTCTCAAATACGCGCTACATGAAAAGGCCTGTGGGCTACATCCACTGAGACTCAGGGGTAAAACTGTATTTTCAAACAGTTTGCAGTTTGCGAAATGTCAATGACAAGGATTTTTTGAAGTTAAAAAAGTTGCAATACGAGACTCAGTCCAAAACTACTACGAAAATTGCTATATGGATGAGACTTGGTTTCTTTGTCTCACTTTGGATAAACCATTACTTTTCTGTTTACAGATAAGCCACTTACATTTAACGATCAGGACAGACAGAAAACAGTACTGAATCCCAGAATCTGGGAGTTAGAAATTTGACGGCACCACATTTATCTATGGCTTTGCAAGGAGCTGCAAACAAGTCTTAAACTCAAGCTCTTCACAAGAGGTCATTCCTCGACAGAAGCTTTAGAGCTTAGTGTCACTTTTGAACTTCCAGAGCCCCACCACTTTCCGAATTTTTATCCAGATTTTGGATTTTCAGATCCAGAAAAAATAAATCTGTTCATCAGAATGATAAGCAACATAGATGGTCTGGTAGTGATATGAGGGAAGACAGGTGTTATAAACACTCAACCCTATAATGGGTAAAGCTACAATAAGCTGTCAATTTCTGGCGTTCTTGAAACCGATCAGATTAATTTTCCCCCCAAAACAAAACACAAACAAGTGATTCATCAAGGAGCATTCGATAGCTCCACTCATGTTGGTGATATAACAAAGAGTTTGTAACTTCTGCCCTGAAACCCAGTTGGCTGTATGCTGTTTCCTGGTGAAGGTCATACCTCTCTTCAAACTGCACCCCCTCCAAAAAAAAACAAACAAAGAAAAAAAAAACACAAGCAAACTTCCCAAAAAAAGCCCACTTTTCACTCTGTGTTGCTACCTCTGTCATGCAGTACATAACAAACCCGTATATTTCCCTGCATTCTCCTCTTCCTAAATAACCACCACTGGGCAAAGCAAATCTTATGCAAATACGCTGCAATTTGCATAGCTGAATTCATAATTTAATCCCTTTTTACAACATTTCAAAGTTAAACACGTACATACCCTCAAATGCATGCATACACAATTATAGGAAAATAAAGTTTTGGGCCAAGTATTAGATATGCATTAAATTCATAATTTATAAAGAATGATATATAGAATGTAGAAGAATGTAGACTCCGACAGAATTAGATTAGAAAATAGATCTTAGCTTTTTTATTTTTGCCCCTGTCCAATGTAGGAAATGAATGACTCCTGGGAAAAAGCGTTGAAAATCTATAGGACATAAGTATACTAAAATGAGCTTTGGTGAGCTTAATGTGATGGGTAGCACATTGTTGTACTAGTTCAGTCAAACAATTTCCCCACATGGTCAGAATGATCAAGGTTTTTTTTGTTTTATGACATTACCAACATCTTTTGTTTTAGTCTGTTGCACTTATGGTTTTAAATTAAAATAAAATAAAATGTAATTTATGAATAAAGTGGTACGATGGTACACTATATTGGAAGTACTATTATACACTTGGAACCAGTTGTTTGAAATAAATAGCCTTAAAATTTATACATATGTGAAAACAACACTAGCTTGTTAGTAAATGCTATTAGGAAAACAAACTGATTTCTAGGTGCTTTTCATAAATCAAAATTCTGTAGGGTTTTTTTCTGATATATATATATGATATTGAGTGTTTTATATGATCTGAAAATAGGAATTTTCATGCAATATTCTCTCTGACAGGAAAGGAATAGAGCCATAGTTTCTTTCACTTCATGAAGCCAGTTGAACGCATTGTTGATGGCTGTAAAGCATACCAGTATTGACTTTGCTTGCATTATGCACTACATTTTTGAGCTGTGTTTGGGGAAAAAAAAGCCCTCTTACCCAAAAAAGCCTGTTTAAAAAGTGTGATGTGTAAAAATAAATAGTATATCAATATCACAGGTCCAATGATAAAAAGACAGTGAAATTAAATTGTGAGAACAGGCCATTCAGTCCTTCCAGAATTGTCATTTTACAAAGTTTAACCCTTGTATTGTCTTCATATTATGCATGCACCCCATTTCCACGGGGTCAAAAATAAACCATGCTCGCTGGACCCCCTGTGATAAAGACTTTTCATTGAATTATGTATTTATTCAGTGGACACCACACTTTTAATGCAAAACACACCACAACTGTTTTTTTGTTGCTGTAATAGAAGTGTAGCACTTAACTTTGATAATGACTTCTGATTTCATAACTACAGGGTTAAGAAAGACAATCATTGTACCCTGATGGTGTAAAGAGCAATGTTTGACTTTTTCCAAATGGTAGGGTCACTCCAGGAAAAGTGATCAAATTTCATGCTAGAAAAAAAGACATTTCAGGGGTTTTCACTGCTGTTAAACTCAGGAGGGTTAAACTACATCAAGCACTCTCAAATGTCCTCAGGCTGCTTCTGCTAAATTCCTGGAAAGCAACCCCATGGGCTCATAGCTGGAAGTACCCTATAGTGTCAGAGTGAAGTGCACCTTCAGTATTCTTTTAAAAGGATCTATTTAACCTTTCAAAAAAATAAATTAAAAAAATAACAAAATAAATAAATCAAAAACATTAATCTCCCCTGTTTTACCACTCTACACTCCATAGTTTATATGCATTTTAATCTGGGTTTTTTTTTATTTTACCATTTACCAACGCTTGAATGGAGGAATTTGATTTTAACTTCAATAGATTTGATTCTTCAGTGAAAATCAATGCGTAAATTAAGATTTATGAAACTTGAAACTGATGTAGGCTATTAGACCATAGCACTGTGAGACACAATGTTTTTGGCCACTAATGAGGCTATTGAAGCACTTGTTGACATTATCAAGTGTGAAAATGTCATGAAAACTGCCTAATAATAATAATATTGATAATAATAATAATGATAATAATAATACCTTCATGGTTCTAAAACGTAAAATCAATCATTCATCATGTGTCATAATGATTGACATGCAGAAATGTTATATTGTTGAAAGCTATATGGAGGATATTAGTTTCACTCCTAAATTTTGCTCTTTGCTTTTCTCATTAATGGGCTTACAATGTTATTTTTTTCAAATAAAAAAATCATTTTGCGTCCTGATTCCACATGACATTGGTTCAGGAAGTGGAGTCCCCCAGAGGTCAGCACTGGGACCTGTGATCATACTTATTTTTACTATAATAAAAAATAATAAAGAAAATGTGCTTGCACAGTCATGCACAATTTATATAAATGTGTAATTAGCATGTTTGTGGTTAGACTGAATTCCAGGCCTGCCTCTTTCTGGGCAGTTTTTTTCTCTCCTTACTGACTAAACCATTGGTCATTATTTGAGTGATAGGAAAATAAGTCAGTTAAATGATTGTTAAGAGCGAACTATAGACACAATCCTGTAATTTTCTTTTTTCTTTTGCATTCAAATGAACATTTTATTCCAGCTATCTGTCTGTACTTGAAGTAATTAGAAGCCTATGCTAATTAAAAGAGAGAACAATGGAATTTCAAAGGCGTGTTCAAGACAGCAGTGCTGTTGAACCATCAATCTTTGTGAGGCGAGACAGAGAGAATTATAAAGGTGGTCAGGGCTTTTGGGTTTGAAAAGGCGGAAAGAATGTCCGAGACACGATGGGGTAATGATTAATGCAAAAATAAATTCCTCTCAGTAAAATGTATTAACCTATGGGATAAGTTCATATCACCATTTATTTCAGCTGTGTTAAAAATCGCCAAAAGTTGACACTTCCCTTAACTGTGCTTATATTAATGTGCCAATCCCAGTAACCATTCTAACCGTGCAACAGATGCAACTGACAGATAAGTGTTTATTTCAAATGCATTAGGGATTTACTAAAAGCCATATTTAGCCTAATATCTCCAGGCAGACAATAAAAGCAAAAGCGAGGGAGAAATAATAGTAATAATAAAAAATCAACATTGCGGTAATAAAATGAGGGATGGTGTTTATATAAAATTCCAGAATGCTTTGGCTTTGGTCAGAATCCCTCATGGGGCATTGCCTCACAGCAGCAACAATGCACAAATTATCCTGTATCGATCTGCAATGCATCACCGTAATTTTGCAGAGTTGTCTTTTCTTCTTCTTATTCTCCTTCTTCTCCTTCTTTATTCTTCTTCACGATAAATGCAGCTTTGAGAGTGAACCTACTATCAGCACATCTCCTGACTGCAAGTTCTTGTGTTCAATAATGTCCTCTTTGAACAGCATTTTCATGGATAAAGATTTATTCATTCACATTTCCCTCATTTTTCATAATTCATAACACACAGTTTGTGACAATATTTTGTTTCCAAATAAGACACCAAAATCCTTTGCAGCAGATTCAGCTGCTGCTACAGAACCATGAACTCAGATATTGTTATTTATTTCACCTTTACTTTATCAGATCAGTCAACTGAGACTTCACTTCTCTGTTGTAGTGAAAACCGGAGGGGTTTATATACACACAGTGAGCGACATACTGTTTGGGACAAAGACGTTTTTTTTTATTTGGACAGTGCCTCTTCTTGATTCAAGGTTTTTGGTCGCCTTTAGAGTCTGTTATTTGCATGTGTCAACCTGAGGACCAGAGCTCTACCAATGAAAGTCAAAGAGCAGTTAAAGAGCCTGACAAATACAAGAAAAAGTCACAGGCCAAACCATAGTCTTACTGAAATTAACTGGTTGGGGCATCATTAAGAAGAAAGAGAGCACTGGTGAGCTCAGTAATCACAAACGGCCTGATAGGCTAAGAAACATCTTTACAGTTGGTGACTGAAAAATGCCAGTCATAATGAAAAAACCTCAAACACCTGTCTGACAGATCAGAAGCACTCTTCAGGAGTAAAGCATGGATGTGTCAGTGACTACTGTCTGTAGAAGACCATGAACAGAACTACAGAGGCTACACTGCAAGATGAAAACACTAGTTACCCACAAAAACAGGATGGGCAGGTTACAGTTTGCTAAGAAAGAAAATATACCTAAAAAAAGCCTGCTGATTTCTATAAAAAAAGATCTGTGGACAGAGGAGTCCTAGACTCACTTGTATCAGAGTGATGACAAGAAAAAAGTTTGGAGGCCAATAGGAACTGCCCAGGATCCGAATGACCCCCCCCCCCCCTCCTGTGAAACATGGTGGCAGATGTGTTATGGTTTTGGGAATGTATGACTGCTACAGGTACTGGCTCACTTGTCTTCATTGATGATATAACTTCTGATATCAGCAGCATAATGAATTCTGATGTGTGAAGCATCTACTCAAGTTCAAGCAAATGCATCCAAACTCATTAGATTGGGCTTCATCCTACAGCAAGACAATGATCCCAAACATACTGGCAACAAAGCAGTTTTTCAGAATAAAAAAGAAGAAAGGTCTTGACTGGCCAAATCATGCACACAATCTCAATCCAACTGAACATGCTTTTCATATGCAGAAGAGAAAACTAGCCACTAAAACAAGCAGAACCCATAGGAAAGCAAAATCCAAGAAGAGATCTCATAGTTGTTTCTTTCATTTCTCCTAGACACAAATGAGCTATTTTTAATACTAAGGTGAGACCAAATTCAACTCAGGAGAAACAACCACATATAATCTCATGTAGGTCTTACTCTGATCAAAACAAGAGATCTATAAATTATATTAAATAAGTCTAATTTAAGTCTCCTGAACATGGGACCATGAGATCAGAGAAAGCCATGACTCCTAGGATCTCATGATTCTTCTCAAATATGTCTCAGTTTTCTCACAGTGACCTCATGAGAAACAACCACATCTCAATTCAATATCCAGTCGTCTTACTGAAGTCTCAAATTCATCCTCTCATTATCTCATCTTTTCTCCTAAGGGGGTTTTAGGAGCAACAATTCAGATTGAAGTGATCTCAAAAAGATGTACAACTGAGATCTTACTACTTTCTTAAGAGTTAAAGAAAAGACTATCCTGAGCAAAAGAGTTTTCCTCTGGGGAGCTGAAGATGGCTGCAGCACAAGCCTGTAAGTGCTGTAATTTATACATGGTGAAATGAACGTGTATAGAAATATCCTTAAATAAAAACTGAGAGTGTGCTCATTAACCACTTGTGAATTGTTTGATTACAAATCTAAAATTGCAGAGTACAGAGCCAAATAAAGAAATGAAAAATATGTATTTGTCCCAAACATCATGGAGCTCACTATATTTATAATGGCAATAACACATTCATATATTACGAAAAGTATAAGAGGTGGCCTCATTTCTGTGCTTCTGAGTGATGCCCTGGGTAATTGCCTTCCTGTAATCTGTAATACAACTGCAGGCATAATGAACACAACATCTAAAGTACAGTTTTACTGTGTGAAGAACGGGTAGCAAAAACCCTCATAATGATGAGGCAAAAGAAAACAACCATCAATGCCTTATCAAATGTAGTGCTTAAATAACAATCCATCAACCCTTGTTTACCTGCTACTCAAATGAAATTAGAGCCATCATGGCACTCATCCAGTCTCAAATAGAAGGTAGTAGAAAAGCAAATTCTCTTTTTTTCAGCAGTTATTTGTACATAAAAGCATCTGAGTAAATTTCCTAAAAAGTTTCCACAAACAATAATAAAACAAACATGAGAATGGTTTGCAGAAATTTGCAGTCTAAGTCTTAGTCCATAATTTTATTATGCTACTGGTGCCAGTTGCTAGCGGCACAGTCACCTTTTGATCTTTTTACGTGTAATAAAACTTGAAAAAAGTTTTAAAATTTCCGAAGTGGCCCTTATGATAAAACATAAATATATGTGGTGGTGATAAAGGTTAAGAGATACTTTAAAAAGGCAAAGCTCCACCGTGTTTCTATGGACTGGCCTTCCACAATGTAAAACATGTCAGTCTTTCGTAATGTATTCAGACAGTTTGTTCGCAGTGTATGCACGGAAGTTTTTGTCTTGTCCACATTAGCCATTTCTGCTAAAGACTGTGTGCAGTGTGGTCTAGGCTGGACTGCTCTGGCCTATTAGAGAGCCCAGGATTGTGGCCACAATGATTTTTGTATTTTAGTAACCAATCTTTGCAATACACATAAAAACATACATTTTCTAAATGCATTTTTATGACAAAGTTTGACTGATTAGAATGGGTACTTTGTGCATCTACATGAACAATCCCCCTAAATGAACCCCCTGCATTCATGCTCCCCAATCCTTAATCCTGATGTTGCATCTTCGGAGAGTTGTGGTTCTGTGAAAACATACTGAACACTGTAGCAAGGTGAGTTTTGGGGAAGACTTCTGTGATTTACCTCTGTTGGTAAGAAAGCAAGAACGATCTGACATACAGCAATCCACTAGGCTGAAAGGCAACTTTTTACATAAAAAAAAAAAATCTTGGGGTGACTCCCTTGAAGACTGACAATGCTTTAATCCAACAGAGGTATTTTAAGTACATTTTTGTTCATGTCAGTGAACATAAATTGCATACATTTTTAGACGTGTTCCGTGCTCGCACAGTACGGAGCAGGTGATGGTGACATCACATGTACACTGCAAATGTGACAGCAAATGTCCAACCCTAATCCCTGAATTCTGCAGAATATGATGGTTTTTATTGTTACTCAGCACTTAAATGATCAATCAAAGTAGCTGATTACACAGTTAAAATGTCTCACCTATTTATTGGGTCTGAAATGGTTGCTGATTAGCTAACCTTTTGCCTCTCTGTAGCCGGGTTGTAGACATCCCTGATTACCATATTTAGAGTCGTAAATGTAAAATGTTCAGTGTATAACCAAGTTATAAGTGCTTATTTTACACTGTACATGTTGTGATTATTAATAATGAATATGCAATTGGAAGCCAGTCAGAGGTATACACTATGGAATCTCTAAGCCAGACACCAATTTTGTAACACATTATTGACAGACAGATAGATGGGGCATATTTCATGTCTGATCTGATTTACAAGTCTGATCTATTGCTATATTGAATGGCCTTGCCAGTGCACAATTAAATGTGTTTTAATTAGGCTTCTTTTTATCACGCCGTTTATAATCACTTTCATGGCTACTTAATTAATGAGGGTGAGAGGGCAGTAATTCTTAAAACCAATTTTCAATTAAATTCTCTACTAATAAACCTGCTGCCATAATGGCGTGGTTGTCCAGTTGTGCATTTCTGCAGACTGAGGTGCCCCTCCCCCCTCTCATCAGTAAATAAATGCAGAGGAATGCTGTTGTATATTTCCCACTTTGAAAGAATTGAAGATGTGATCAAACACAAGAAACAATGCTGCAGAATGAGGGGAGAGCAAATTCATTTGCTGTGGGTTTCTCTCGGCTCCCTAACAAAGAGCCAATTAACTCTAGTTGCCCGGAAAGTTTGAGGACTTCGGATTTTGTTAAAGCACATGCGTTTTTATCAAAGTGTCATCTATGGAACTGAACTTTAATGATTAACAAAAAGTTGAATTCAATCTTCCTTCAAAGCACATCATCAACAGAACACTTTCACTCTCTCTCTCACACCACTCAAAAGACTGTCTCCAACAAAAAAGAGGCCATCTCTTCCAGAAGGCTAATGTTGTCATTTCATCAAGACAGTTCAAAGGTAGCTGGCGTTAAGGCACTGTCATCTTCTCACCCTCTGCTAGGGGGATTTCAGCACGGTGTTCGTCAGTTCCTCTTCCTTCCTCATGTCACAGTCAAAGTTAGAGAGAAAAAAAAGAGAGAGAGAGAGCGAGCAACAGACAGTGGGTAGTAGGAGAATGAGATGGAGAAACAAATAAAGAAGAAAAAGAAAGTCAGAGGAGAGTTCCCCTGCCACATCTGCATTTCATATTCTTCAAAGTCTTCCCGGTTTTATTTTATATTAGCACTCATCACTCCACCAAAGTCAAAACTTCTTACTGTAATGTTTTTACTGTTTGTGCATCAATAAATTTGTGGGTAAAAATAGCACTTTTCTGTAAAGAATGCCTTCTACTTTGCAAAATCAAAGCTGGAGACAGCAGACATTCTTGTCTAAGGACCCCTGAGACAAGAGGGTTTTTGGAGAGACTCTAAAAAATTCCAGCTAAAAACAGTAATTGTTTATGGAGTGAGTGACAAGAGGCTAGATATGTAGTGAGATGAGCATACAGACAGCATCACAAATTAGCATACATTAGCATCACAGAGACTTAGCAAGCAATAACAGCCTTAGATTTTCAGTATAACCATATTCACATTCAGTTTACATTTGCACAGAGATGACATCATATTATCAACATGATAGCAAGGGTGGGGCTGGGGGGGGGAGACACTGTTATCTGCTGAAACTCCTACACCTGCCATAGACAATTCCAGATGATAAATTCAACACAGCCTCAACAATGAGGGGAACAGGACCCATTTCATTACAGTCCACACCCTCTCCTCCCCCCATGAAATGTGATGGGAGAGTGAGGTTTCATTAATGCAGTAACAGGTGGAGATACAATCCGTCATTCACTTGATTGAACCAATCAAAACGATTTTGCTCCCCACAGCAAAACACAATTGTTTCAAAGAAAGGAGAAGATGGTCAGGCAGGAGCTGCTGTGCATGGTGGGGAGCCACTAAAACGGCTTTTAAGAGTTTGCACAAAAACAAGATATCAGCATTGGTGGCAGATGGAAAGGGGGCTCGAGGGAGCCCCTGACGGGGTGAAGTGTCCGTCTCAGCACAGGCCCGTGCTTCCCCGCCGGCCCTTCCTTATGCATGCATGGTCAAGCAGTGCCCTACAAACACCCTCATTCCCCTCGTTAGCGCTGGAGACAGAGAGAAGCATGACTGCTCAGATATCAGCCTTTGCAACCAGCCTATAGAGGAGAAAAAAAAAAAAAAAGAGTGGGGGGGTTGGCAAGGTGAAGGAATCGTTTGAAAAGCCGGCCCTGATTGATTTCCTGTACAGCACGTCTCATGGTCGTGGCGACCACCAAGACAACAGAACTCCCTGGTTGCGGGACATAATGGATTGCCGTGCCAGAATAGAATTAAATGCTCTTTATGAGTTTGTTATTCCATGTTTATGCATCATTATTCCCAAATGTTCCGGGTGAGGGCTGGGGGGAGGGTGGATAGAAGGTGGGGAGAGTTATTTTAATCAGGTTCAGCATCAAGAGTACGCCGTGGTGGGTAATGAGATGCGATTTTTCAGAAGTTTTTGTGTGAAGAATTGGAGAACAGCAATATATTTTGTCATTCATCACTCGAGCAGGGACTAATGTGAATATTTGTTTGGCTTTAGCAAATTGTATGTATTTATCATGCAGTATAAATGCCTCTCTGAGGGAGCCTTACACTGCCAAACCCATAGCGCTAATACCAAAGCCTGACCTTGAGAGAGAAGCGTGAGCCAATAGTTTAGGAGTGGAGTCCCTGTACATTACACTAATATATTCTGCTATGCCGCTCTTCTCAGTATATTTCTACTGCGCCTCCATATCACTAGCATGGATGGCAGTCACACCTGATGATAGCATGGCCACGAGCGTTAGCATGCATTGGTACTAATTAAGGCTATCGCACAAACATGTTCCCCCTGTTTTAGTAAAAGCAGCCACTTCACTCAGAATACTAATGAATGAATAAATAAAGTAGCTACATTAAAGCTGGTCTAAAATGGCATGGTATTATTATTTTTATAAAGCCTTGTAACTGTTTAAAACTTTTAGAAGTTTCACTTGCATGTTTTTGTTAAAATGAATACTGCTTGCAAGCTTTTGTGATTTATTATTGAAAGAATAGGTCACTTTCATTCAATAAAAAGCAGAGCAGTAAACTCAGCAAATAGGATAAGGCCCCTGCAGGACCCATTTCATCTTCTCATTGAGGTGCCTTTAAAATATAGAATGCCAGGGTAAAAGGTAAACCTAAACTAGGGATATTACAGGGTACATGCGATTCAGCACTCCTTTGATGGGTTTTTTTTGTGCCAGGCCAGAAATGGTGATTCAAGGAAATACAATTCCTCTCGTGTGTCATGTGACAACCTCCCAGCAAAGACCATGTAATGTTAATATTAAGAAGATATCAGCTTGGGTACTTGTGAATATTGATTGCGATTTAGAGTTTGTGTGTTGCCACACATTTCATGGATGCAGCTGAATCGGCATGAAATTATCAGGGATGAATAATTCAGATTTCACACAGGACACACTGCAAGAGGATACTGCATTATTGACTATGTAAGAACTGCAAGGAACTGCAGGTCCCTTATAATTAGAAGGAAATTCAAAATTACTATAATAATATACACTGCATGACCAAAGGTAAGTGGACACCTGACATCCAACTCTCTCAACAACCCACAAAGAAATTGGGTGAGCGAGTTTTTCAGTGCCTCTTTCACGAACCACAAACACTTCAGAATCACCACCAGATGAAACATTTTATGCTCATGTCATGTTAGTGTGATATGCATGTGATGTTCAGAGAGAAAACAAAATGGCCATTGTCATCACTCACAATGATTTTGACTTTAGTAAAAAAGAAAAAAAAGAAAGAAAACTAAAAAAAACAAAAAAAGCACCCATTTACACAAAGTCTTCTTCGGGGTGTGTTGGTGTTCCACAGATTAAATGTATAACCTTAATTTTATTCTCCTTTATCAATATCAGGCCCTTGTAATATGAGCAGACTTAATGATCTCCAATTTATAGCACTGGGTGATTCTGCCAATCTATGATAGATGGCCAAATGAGTAGTCTAATTATTTTTGTTCCTATTTTAATCACATTAGAAGTTTCCGGAAGGTGAAACCGCAAGGAAATTGAAATATTCTTGCATAAGGCCAGTGATGGCAGTGCAATCATAATTGCAATGCCTGATCTGATCTTCACTTCTCCAACCCAAATGCTTACTTTTATTATTCCACTGACTATGAAGCCAGAACAAAACTGGCTACTAATTAACCGGTTTCTAAAACAATGTGTGAGAGCATGTTCACACTCTTGTTAGCAACCACCACATTAGTGCAAAGGTCCATGTTAAATCCCAGACCTATGTGCTATTTTGCAAGGCAACCCATGTTTCAGTGTCACATGCTTCTGTGTGTAGTATATGTGTAAAGACATTGAAGAGTTAAAATGTTTCCAGCGTGGCAAACAATTTCGTTTTGCAACAATACTGCCTTGAGTGACACCAGTCATCTTAAGGGACATAAATCTCTAGATAGCCGAGAATAATCTTTTAAAATGTGTCTTTTGGCATGTTTTAATTAAAATGAAATAATTGCTCTTTAAAAAAAAGAAAGCCTTATGAAATATTCAGTGGGATCCCACAGAGATTTTGGCTAAAATGTTTCCTGTCAAGAGGGTATACTGAAGTCAGCAAACTCAAATTGCAGTGATATGGAGGCCCCCAAATCCCCGATCCCTCCTCCTACATCTCTCACTACATACAGCAATGGCGTTACTGACAAAGCAATTCCCTCAAAGTGCCACTCCTAGCAGTCCCGTAACCAAGCTTGGGGGGTAAAAGTCATCTGAGCCAGCTTTGTGTTCCTTTTCAGTGTGCGCAGCTTCATTCTGTTTAACTTTGATGGATCTTTTTTGACAGAACAGATCTGACGGCCTCAAATGTGGGTTTTTCCCAAACTCCGTATTCAGCCATTTGTCAGCGGAAACGGCATTCGGCAACGCAACAGAAACTCCCGGAGAAACAGGCACCTCGGAAAGGACGTAGTGAGTCTGTGGTGGTGGACGTTTAAAAACAGACAATTACCTTTCCTGAAACGACCAGCAGCCAGGATAAATCAGCTGTAGCAGGACATACGCATACATTTCCATTCTCTCCTCCTAACATCAGAACACCCTAAAATACATATGGATTAACCCGAACAGGCAAATTTTAGGAATGCCACATTTTTCTCATTTTACCTGTGCAAACCTCTGGTATGACACTTTAGTAAATATGGAAAAAAAAAGAGTGTCTCATTAGCGTTTATAAAAGTCAAATATATACCCTAAAAGTCACTGTGACTCACCAATAAATGTGATAATCTCCAGGGGCAACGATCATGAAACACAAAAATGTAAGCTGGCCTCAAGGGGAGGGGGGGGGTATTGGCTAAGATGCAGAAAATGACAATGTTGTAATATATAATTATATTTTTGCACTCAATGCCTAGATTGAGATCACAGGGTTTCTCTATAAGTCATGCAGTTTTTATGAATGTGGTCATGCGTAGTAGGCAGTGCACATGGTTAGGTTAGTAGACCTACAAAACTGCAGAATGAAAAGATTTCTCCGGGGACGAATAGAAGGCAAATGCAGAAGTTATGGAGTGCTGTCACAGGAATGCCACAAGCTGAATGAATGTGAGCAGCAGGCTGTGTTCTTCATGGGCAGGAAAGGACTCTATGGTCCACAGACAGGGCCATGCACGGTCACACTGAGTGCATTCCTGTTTCATTGTGTTCACTGTTCATGGACATTTTCACCTTCACCTGGTGCTCAGGGTAGAGATATCACTTTAACCAGTATGGGCACTATGTCATCCTTAATTATTTATTTGTAAGCCCAGTTTGGCAATAAGCAATCACCAAACTCAAACCTTCCTCTTTAATTATCAAAACAGTCATTCCTCATGAAGTTGTTTAAAATACCTTAGACCACATGCATCATACACTGCTTCAATAAAAAAATAACTTTAAAAATGGCAATAATTAATATTTTCTTTGTTTATTGCTGTTGTCATGGAAACACAAAAGGAACAAAATAAAGGATGGAATAACTGTGTCCCTTCAGAGATTCCCGAAAGAAAGATGCTTGAATTTCTGCTAAAACCAGCCAGGGATCTACCAGCACCAAGAAATTGTTTATAGTTGGTGTGGGGTTGTGTAGTGAAGAGGACATGTTTTTACATGCAGTGGAACAATGGAACAGTGTTTAAAATGCTATGTCTGACCTATGATGTGAAGTACTTTGGGCTGCAAATTCATGGTATGAAAGGTGCTATACAAATAAAATGGACTATGATTATGAGTATTATTATTATTATTATTATTATTATTCAGTATTTCCTGTGAGGTCAGACAGAGAAAAAAGTGTGGGAAAAATAACAAATGGTATGTAAAGTAGGTTCCAGTCAAATGTAACTGATGAATTGCTACATGTAAAATAAAAAAAAAAAACAAAAAAAAAAAAACTAGTAATTATTTGAGTAAGTGATTTAGGCTACTGGTTCATTAATGGGTCATGGGATGACCTTTTGACAGGTATTTTCTTCACAAGAACACTCTGGAGACTCACTTTTTGCAAGTCTCTAGAATGTTCACTAGAATTTGATTAACACTTGCATTTACTTGGAGCTAAGTTTAATGACAACATGTTGATCAAACCCCAGGCCTTTGTTTCAGACTATTTGAGTTGTATTGTGCTGTGCCAATTTTTATTTTTTTAGGGATCATGGCTATGGGACACATCCTTCGGTTCAGACATGCTATTTATAGAGCGTAATCTCTTTGCTAATTGCCACCAGCAGGAATTATTCTGGTTGACTGCACAATTAATAATTGGTATTACTGCATGTAATTTAATGATTTGGGCACACTATTTAAAATAATATAATTTATCATAATAGTTAAACATTGCTTTTCTGTGGCCAGATTAGGCATTGGAAACAAGGTTCATGTAAAAGCCAAATGGTCATTTAAATGAAATATAACAAACAACCTGAAGCTACTGCAGGCCTTCAGGACTGGAGTTACACCTGCAGACAGTGTAGCTCTCTGGGACTAGGATCTGACAACCCTCACTTAAATCAATACCCTTCAGTATACTTAAAAAAACAGTCACCCAAACATTATCAAAGTACTTTTGACAATAAGCAAGACAGGTTGTCATATGCTATTTTAGAAAGTGTGGGTGCACCAAACAAAAGGTTTTTGATTCAGGAAAGGTTTTTAAAGAAGCATTGTGCTCCATTTGAGAAAATGTTCAACTGTCATACTTAAATACATCTTATAAGGAACATTTTCAGATTTAACTATTAGAAGTTAAATAAAGAAAGAAAGAAATTAGACTATACACAACTCATTTTGAAGTGCCCTGGCTTTAGAAAAAGGCCCATTAATACATTAACTGCAACAATATTACAGCATCAATCGATGTAGAATACAAAATTGCAATACAACACACCTCCTTTATTTAAACCTTCAATCTAGTTCTCTCTACCAAACCCATTTCTAGGTCCTGTGATTCTACTGTACATGTAAAATACAGTGATGTTCATTTACATGCACATGTTATAACTGAAAATACAAAAATGAAATAAAAATAATCACACAGACACATGCACATATATACACACACACACACGATATTAGCTGCTTTGCATGATATACGGTGACCACAGGAGCCTGCTTGTTCTTTGAAAGTCTCATCTTTGCCTCAGCAGGATTGCCTGTCATCTAGCAACAAATGCTGTACCTTACAGTATGTAATCAGTTTAAAAAGATAATTGTGCATCTTTTTACAGATTCTGTGAATAATTTCACATGAAACATCCTCCTTGCTAAGACAAAATACAGGGTACATTTTCAAATCCTTTTCTCATGAGCATTTACCATGTGGATTGAATAGAACTAGCCTATTCTGTAATTTAAATTTTAAATCCAACAGGATAAAAATCAAATAATGAAACGATCTTCTTTATTGTGAAGTTGAAATTATTATTGCCTTAAACACTTTATAATAATGCGTCATTACTTAGATGTGTGTCATAATTCAATGATATAAAAAGATTGTTCACACAAGAAGAAAATAATGAGCTAAAGCACACAGACCAACAAAGAAAACGATGAAGGTAATGTTTATTTTGCAGCATAATTGACAAGCTCTCTCAGAAACAAAGAGAAAGAAATAAAAAGATCTCACAGCATTAAATAATAGGCTGTATAATTAGGTAGACAGTGATTGGAATGACATTCTTTATTAGTTTTATTCATACCAATTTCTAACTAAATGCTATTACAATGTTTTAAGAAACTACATCAAATTCTGGAATTACATTTAATTAGTTAATTCTACCCTGATATGTACTCTTATCCACCTACCAGTGACTAACTTAAAACACCAGTTAATACCAGCCATTTATATACATTTCCAAATTGTGAAATCATATGAAATAAATTCCAAAGCATTTTAACTGTATACTTGTAATTTCGATGTAGCAGTGGTATTGAAACTTGAATGTCTGCCAAGAGCAGCACTGATGCCAAAAGAAGCCTATAAGTTTAGAGGCCTAAAGAAAGCTAAGGGCTGCTTGTAAAGGAGCACGTGGAGAGACACACTAGCTCTCTCAGGTCATAGCCATGACTGGTGTTTATAACTCAAAGTAAACGTGTTGGCTGTACTGCACCACATTGTGTGGTGCCTACTTGTGAGGATTATTAAAACGGACATGTTTTGATTATTTATCCTCACTGTTCTACAATTCGAGGTGTTTTCCCCCTACACATGGTTTATAAACATGAAGGGGATAAAAGAAAAACTGTTGGAATAAATGATAAAGTATTGTATGTACAATATAGGGACGGATGTGGTTAAGTCATTCAATCAGTTATCCAACATAAAATAGCTGAAATGCCTGTCTTTATCCAGCATTGTAATGTATCTGGGCTAGAACACATTCACCTTGTTTTTCCCTTGTTTGGACCACCTTCTTTTTTCTGTTCATGTTGTATTTTTAACAAAGGTAGATTAAAAAAAAAATTCTTAATAATTTCATTGGGCACCACCATGTATTCACAAATGGCCTTCACTGAAGTAACAGCTTCATTTGTTGAAAAGGTTCTGCTACAAAGTCTAAATCAGGCTTTACTGTGGAGTATCTCTTTGTCCAACTACTTTCACGCAATGTTACTATTGCTTCATCATCTTCCACAACACAAAGTGATGTTTGCTAATCATCTATCCTGGTTTGGCTCCCTGCTGTGTCAGTTGGAAATTTGCACTGTTACAAGATAGCAATTCATTGATTTCCTATGGAGCAACCCATGAGGTCTGCAGTGGACACAAACAGTGACAGCTGTCAGCTTTTGGTTGAGCTGACAAAATGACAGCTGTAGTGATCATAACCGAATCATTGGCAAAAAAACTTTGGCCCAGAAGCCGTGTAAAGGAAGTATATTACAACCGCATCCTGCCACTCAATGACACCACACTATCTGGCCTGCTCTAAAAAAGACAGGCTGAAGAGCACAGGAGCACAGCAGTTCACTGCCTTTTCTCCAGTTATATTAATGTGACTTTTAAAGTCATAGAGATGTGTTTTTTTACAGCACTATAATTTATTTTATGCTAGACGCAAGCATTCACACAAGCATGCACATTTCATAAAGGAATGGCATATTCATAAATGCTTCCAAATTTCAAGCTTTGTGGTTCTGAAGAAAAACATGTTTAACATTTTATTTCTGTAAAATTGCTTCAAAACATTCCGTTTTATGAAACAAAGTTTAACTTTTTTTTCTTCTTTTGTAACAAGGGGTCATTTGTATTCTGTTAGCTTGACAGTGAAAGCTCAAAAATACAGCAAACAGTTTCATCATAATAGAATTTTCTGGAGAGACCATATATTCTCTTGACAGCTTCTGAAAAAAAGTAAAGGGTCAAAAAAAAGGAAAAGAAAACCTTGCAAATGGAGCTGGACCCATCTGGCTTATCCATCAGGTGATCCAGGTGCATGCAAGGATACCACTGCGTGGGCACAGAAGGTCCCCTGACAAATCTCCTTCATTTACCCAACTATCCATCTTAAAGAGGGTGTGTTAATCAGGCCAGCGAGAACCTCAGAGACCGCAGGTGACCTCCTGGGAGGGCGAGCACACAGTGACCCAGATGAGAATGCGTCAACTGAAGGGAAATGCACGTGTGCTCCAAGAGAGCGAAGGGAACCAGAAACGCTAGGGTTCGCATGTGCACACAGTGCGACAACTATGACAGTGAAACACAGGGTCAAACGCTCTGATGATTGTAGGTTTTTAAATGCAGTCCAGCGCAAGGCTGCTTTGGGATAGGGTAGAGATCAGAGAAACCGATTTCAGCAACCCTGAAATGGGCAGAACAACTTTCAGTTAGTAGCATGGACAAACCAAAGAAAATTCTTCACTTATTATGGCAACACTATAAGTAGGTTATATCAGTATGTGATAAATAGCATGCAATTGTGCACCTATTTCATCAAGTACAGCTCTCCTGTCACTTGAGAAGCACTCTGACTTCATGACAATGTAGTATGTATTCTTTGATGAAAGTAAAACTCACATTTTACATGGTGAAATGTTTTGATTATAGACATTTTTTAGCTCACCTTTCATTTTCATATTTAGAGTCTGAAATTGCTCACTTGTACCTCCTCTTTAATCACTCTACTCTCATTTCCAGTACTGGATCCTTGCCAAACTATTTGTGGTGCCAGTTTCTGGAATAAAAATGGAATATGAATCAGACACACAGAACTGTTTGTCCATTTTACAGTGAAGCAGTGCTGTAGATGTCTTTGTTTTCTCAACCCTCCAAGCACATCTCGTACCACAAGAAGTACTGCTCTGTGTATACATGAGATCTTTGTGCATCTGAATGAGGAGATTAGGTAGTTTGTGTGTTGAAAGGCAGACCTACTTCCTGATAATTCGGTGAAACAATGGCAAACACATGTAGCCCACTCAAAGCACAAATATAACCCAAAGAACTTGCGTGCATATACAGACCATACAGGAGATTTATCTGGGAAGAAAGCAAACATTACTGATGGAAGTCATCTGCTTTTCAAAAGAACATTCACCATTTTATTACATATTCAACCTTGCTTCTGTTTCAGGCATAAGTGTGTTTTTACTTAGTTCATATTTTTTTTCTTCCAGTTAAATACATTTTTATATGACTATTGAAGATCATTCCTGGATTTCTTCCAGAGTCTGCAAACTCACTGGAAGAACGATATGGTTTGTAGAGTTCAAAGGTATAAATACCAGGTTCAGAAACTAGAAGTCTTCCCCAGTGTTTTGTTCCAATCACCTTGATTCGCTAATTAGCACAATTCCTCTGCCAGTAAGTAGAACTAATTAGTGAAATCAGCTGGCTGAGTTCATGTGTGGAAGAAACACTTGACAGGACTTACTTTCTGACCCATGGACTTTCCACCTCTTGTACTAGTGTAAGTTTAAGTGACTATCCTGTAGTATTTGGTGGCCCATAAGGTGTAAATTGTCACTGGCTGTAATATACTGCTTGGCCTGTAGGTTATATAATAATCATTATAAAATGGGCGGGGTATCTTGCAATCTGATGTGGTACAATAACTATATACCATGGCTATGATGTCTAACGCTACTTTACAGTTCTATTTCAATTATCACTCCATGGCTAAGTTGTCATTAAATGAAAAAAAAAAAAACCTGACGTAAAGATTTGAAACTGTCTGATGCGGACCTTGAGGCAAGAGGGTTTATATCCTTAAGCGGGCACAAGTGTGAGTGCTCTCTCAGAGCAATCAGCGACCGAAAACTCTGGCCCCGGACAAGGTGCAGCAGATGAGTACAACAAAATGAGTAGATCTACGCAACGTGATCCCACTGATATTGGCAGCGGTTGCCCATCATTGGGAATGTACCAATAAACTTCCATAAGGCATAAGCGCTTAGCTCATTAACGCTAGTTAGCTAGTTTGGCAGAACAAAAGAGTTTACTATATGTGGGCAGTCGAGAGCTGCTTTCTTTTAAATCATTCTTGTAATAATATTATGAAATTGTTAATAAAGTGTTTTAATTAGATTGTGTCTGTAATATTTATATTATCATATTTGGAAACCATTTTATAAAAGCAATAACTCACTCCGCAGTAGTATCTTGAGATTATATCACATGGAGATGTGGCCCTCCGCTCCTGTAGCTGTGATATAATCACAATATACCACTGCCTGTCATGAGTTATTGCTTAAGTATTCACAATGGTGGCAGCAGTGCTAGTTAAACAGTGTAATTAGTGTTTTAAAAAAGAAGTGAAAAGAAATCCAAGGAAAAGAAAGCATTCTTTAAGTTCAATGCTCACTATTAAAGCCTAAGCACACTAAAGTAAGATTAAATCTTGCCATCAGTCATTTTTCTCTGGGCAGGCAAGCTGGGCAGGAGCTGCGGCCTGGCCGTTTCCTCTGTCCAAATGAGTGAATAGACCTCCATCCCTGCCACGTCTTTGAACTCCCGCCAGTCCAGCCGTTCAAGAGCCAGAGTAAGATCTACGGCCAGTCGGGGTCCACCAAAAAAGCTTTCCTCGCTGTGCCATTCTATAATTACCAAGCCCTGGACAAGTTCCATGCCCGTGAGGAACATGCCTTCTTACTGTGTCGGAAGGTCTGTAGTGGTTGCTAAAGAAAAGCAGAACTTATTGTATCACCTTCTGTGGGAGCAGCCTCATATTGTTACTGTAAATGGGATTCAAAAAGGGTCTTATCTTTTTTTTTTTTTTTTGGAGGGGGGGGAGGCGCTTTCGTTTCTCACCTACTATAAGCTGCAAGGTTGGCAAGGTTGCATTTCTGATATTCATTTTCAGATTTTAATTTGAGCACTTGCAAAGTGAGAGATAGAATATTTTACAAGAGCAGAATTTTTCTCTTTTTTTTTTTTTTGTAAATTTAAATCAATGAACATTCTTTCATTCCACTACCTGAACTGTAATGCTGTTGTGCAGTGCCTGTCAGATTGATAAATGTTGATGTCTCCACCACACAGGCTAATTAAATATGATGCAATGGGGAGATCCACTTTAATAAAGCTGCTGGTGTGGTAAGGCATCCTGACACTCAAGCCTTTTGTATTCACATGGGCTTATATTGACCACATGGTCATTTAACTATCATTTAATTTCTATCGTCTTTGCTCTAGCCTTTTAAAATACCCAGCATTTTGCCAACTTGTAATATAATGTAACAACACAAAAATGATCAATTTCTTTGTGTGTCTTGAGGGACTTCATGCAGCATTGAAGCTTGTGAATGAAAGGCTTAGTTTCAGTTTGGCTGATTTGTTTTAATTTGGACAAGATTGAAGCTATTTAGTAGGACTATCAATTACCCAAGGTAGCAATGATTTGTCCACAACTAATAGGAAAAGAATCTAAATAAATAAATAAATAAATAAGCCTCTGACATAAGAAGTTTATGGCATGCACATATTTGCTGGGACAATAAAACACCAAAACACACTCACTCATTCTCTCACCCTCACGCACGCACACACCTATATCAAAGACACCACAGGGCAGATGATACTGAATAAGACTTTAATTATATTAATGACACTGTAATTAGTTATTCATTGAGTTAATTACCTTTGCTGTTAATCAGTGAATAATAAAGTCTCACACACAGATTCCCACCTGCGGCAGGTCGCTGGTTTTTAGATACCCCTGGGAGATATTTTTACACCCACCTAGAGTGGACAACTTGCTCTCATTGAAACATAAGAGCACACAGTGAATACCGGCCCTATCTACACCATTTGCCGACAGGCTAGGTAGGCCCTGTGGTTCTCAGGGCCAGGACTGCAGACCCCTGGTCTGTACAGTATTCAGCACTGCACCAAGCCTGGTATTGAGCACCCCAAGGAACTCTGCCTCTACTACATGACCTGACAAGCTGTTTCATGCATTGAAAATTTTCTGTGTAAAACAAAACATGTCCTGGAGCCATTGTGGAATATTAAACTTATTTTTATACATACCCCCCTGGGCAATAATATACAGCAAGCATGGGTGCTGAGCTTTGGCCTATTCTAGCCATGGAGAGACAGGCAGGCTCTGGTAACAGCTTTGTACGGTCATTTTAATTCCTATTCAGCACATCTAGATCTGTGATCTAAGGCCATGCGCACAAGAAAAGACAAAATAATCTTTAAGAATAACAACAGCACAAAATCACATAAGGTCAGCTCTACAGTGAGGGCCCAACTGCCTTGAACAACAGTGAAGACGACGTTTAATTTCAGTAGGGCCAAGCCCTAAAACCCTTACATGACTACACTTGCAGCAATGCACCACAAGAAACACCAGTCTTCCCTGTATATTCTACAAACTTTGTTTGTTTTGTGTACCATTAATCTCATTCTCGTGTTCCTCTGTCTCCTCTTAAGTCTCTGCTCACAAAATATATTTTCAGGTCAGTATTTTTCTACATCAATGCATGTGATAAAACAAATGTTTTTTTATCTTCTTTCCATGTAGACCTCCTATTACAAAACAGAGATATAAATTTATGTTGACAAAAGCTTTTCGTATAGAAATTAATATTTAGACAGTATGCCATAATTCAGCTCACAGTAATAATAAAATACCTGCATCTACTGCTTTTACACTTGAATTGCATAACCTCCACTTTCAGGAATTCCAGAAATGATGAAAGAGTGGAAGTATATGAGTAAACTCAGACACCGTCTCAGCCAAAGTGAGAAAAGATTTGTCTCAGCAAAGGCCAGGCAGTTTTGGATATCCAAACCCATTAGGTAAATGAAGCATACTCTTCAGCCACCGTAAGTGGTTAGCAGGTTTCACCCCCATTCAAATATTGCCTGCAGTAATCACTCTGATTTCTGCAAATATGCTTCACAAACTGAACTGAGAGATCAAGACCTCGTACTGTGCAGTATAGTACTGAGGAAGTGAAACTGACTCACTGAAGAGATACTTTCATAAAGACAGACGCATAGCCGGGGGGTCGTGTTTGAATCCCACTGAAATGCTAGAGAGACCGGTAAAATATGTGGAAGTTAACAGCAGACTTTGTTGGTTCGGTTCAGACTTAGAACCTCCTGTCCCTTAAAACGAGTCTCTGGCTAATCAAAAACACTGCATTAAAAATCAGTCTATGAGTGGCAAACCACCACACAACACAAAGTTGAATATCGCTGATTCATAGATGCCTAATAATTGATTCTAGATAAATTCCCAAAATGACCTTTTGTAGATTTTGATGAATGTCATTTTTCAATGCAAATACTGAAATAGGAATACTGAATGCAAATCACTGAAATAGGGTTTAAGCCTTGTAGCATGGTGATGTGGACATAATGCCATATTGTATAATTTTACATTGAGGAGACGCTCTTATCCAGTATGCTTTAGCCCTTCACTCAAAGGTACAATGACAGCACCACACACGTGAAGAAAACCTGTGACTTAATTTACGAGCCCCCTTCCTTACCCATTATACTACACTGTCACCCATTGTGCCAATATAATACAGTTTTTCTGTACTGCAAATGCACTGATTTGCCCTCACGTCACAGATATGAACTGCATGCACACACCATGGCGCTGATGACTGGTGTACTCTAGAACCTAGCATAGCAAATTGTTATAATTGGCTCCATAGCAATAAAATAAATGCAAAACAAAACACACACATGCACGTGAATGGCATTGACACGGCATCATTATGCAGCACGATTGGCCACAGCTCGAGTGACTGAATAATGTGTTTTCCAGATGAATTGTGAGCATCTTGTGTAGCCATCATTGTTTTTCGAATAATTATCTTTGGCTTTGGGCATTGTTACTGGGGTTACGTCAGTTTCCAATTGCTGAAGAGAAGAGGGCCAAAGGGTTGTGATGCAGTTGTATCCTTCAATGAGCAACATGACCCATTGCGTGTCAATGAAAACATTCAGCTGTAAATCTAAATGGATAGTGTGTAAAACCATATTAGTCAAGGGTGATAGAAAAAATAAAGAACAAGCCAAGGTCACAGAAAAGGGCTTAGTGGACATGGGTCCGAGCAGAAAAGGTGGAGCTGAAACGTGCTGTGGACGGGGATAAGAGTGGAGGAGGTGGTGTCGGAACGAGCTGGCGGACGCTGGCCCGGGCAGGAAAGGCAGGGGTTAAAATGCGGTTATCGGTCCGAGAGGAGATCTCACTTCCCCGCGTCTGGGAGTCATCGGAGCATCGCTGGAAGCAATCTCCAATGTGCATGTGCCTGACCGAGCTAAGCCACCATGATGCATCGCAATACAATCTCCCGCCCGATAAACAGAGGAGAGAGAGAGGAAACAGGGGAGAGATAGAGATGTTCAACCTCAGTTCAAATTCAACCCCACCTTCATCATTGTCATTAACAGCAGTACCTTTTTTTACAGAGCACCATACAAATACAGGTAAAAAAATTAATAAATAGGAATTAACAAAAAAAAATTATTGCACCTCATGTGATTACGTGTAATTATTCTTCCTCACGAGGTTCTTCCTCACAAGCCAACCAAAAAAAGAAAGTGTTAGAGAGAGAGAGAAGGGGAAAGAGAGAGAATGGAAAAAGAGATGGAGCAAAAAAACAGGAGAGTGAAAGAGAGAGTGAGAGAACACTGGGTACCATGGCTAATTGGAGGCTTGCGTCTGACAAGCACCGCTAATGATGATGGCGGTGGGATGGCGGGGGACGGGCTCATCAAGGGCAGCTAATCTGATCTGCGTGTTCTGGGCAGACGCGGTGTCACCGCTCGCGACGGCGGCAAGCGCCGCCAGATCCGGCTGAATTAACCTCACTCCGCAGGCCGGTCAATCCTACACACATCCTATACATTTGTAATTGGCTCCGCAAAGCGCGCTGAGCAGAGGCGTGGCGTTATTGTCATTTATATTCCAGACAAAAAGAAAGACATTTTGCACCGCTGAAAGAGTTAGGCAATGCTGAGAAAGGGAAATATTGTGACAGCGCTTTTCTACACTCAAAGCGGTTTAGTGTCCACTTCGTTAACTTGTGGTAGGTAGGTCAACAAAGTGTGGTAAAGACAATTAAGTCATATAGTGGCAGCAGGCATATTGAGGACTGCATTAAGTCGACTTGTTCCACAAGTTAGCTTTTAAAGAATTTTATGTTGGCTGTTATGCACCAATTTCAGTCAGAATATCTGGATACAGTGGCTGATTTCTGCCACACCCTAATATTATACAGATATTTGTGGACACACACACACACACAGATGACATACAGCATGAAAGAATTGATACACCTAGGATGTAAAATATAACATCACATACAAACCAAAAAAAAAAAAAAAAAATTCAGTCTCCTATTTTGGCCCCCAGCTTTTGAAAAGCTTTTTTTTCTTTTATTTTTTAATGGGTCAACTGGAGCTTAAAAAAAGAATGTTTAATTATTTTGCCATCACTGGCAAATGCTCATGGAACATATATATTATTTTCTATTTTTTTTTTTATAGCTTTGTTGTTTGACATCAGAATCACTAATGATATTGGTACGCTGCCACACATAACATAAGGAGTGCCACCAGGGGTGATTTTAAAGAGGAGCTAAATGAAACTGGCTGGTGGCAGAAGGTTGGTGGAAAATCTGCCTTGGAGAGTGTAAACTGAGATTACTGAGTCTGAGCTCTCTGCTCTGCCGATCAATATGTCGTCAATAACACAAGGACCATTGATTTAGTCCATCAGACAAATGGTGTCTCCTCGGTTGAGTCCCAGCTCCTTATTTCCTGGAAAAAGAAAGAAATAAAAACAAACAGCTGCGCCCTGATATCCGTGGCTAGTCTTGGGGTGTAAAAAAAAAAAAAAAAAAACTAAATTTTTGGCCGCAGAGCAAACCAAAATCGTTACAATGTTTAAGTTACAACAAAAGAGAAAAAAAATAAAACCATAATTCATGTGAGTTTGACAGGTTTGTGAACAGGTCCAATTTTTAGAAACAAAGAAGCAACAAAGAATGAAAATAGATGAAGGAATTCTCTTGTTTATTCTGAATGGCTTTTTCACATTTCCTTTTTTGTTACAAATCAAAGTTAGACCATGTGATACCGCAAGATGGTTATGCTGAATTAATTCTAGCTAGCTGGCTAACTAAAACTACAGTATTCTTTCAGAATTAATTTTTGTGCGATCCCACATTAGTTTGATAATGCTCTAAAAACACTGCACAAAGTTAATATTTAATCCAGGCCAATCTCACCACTACTAAAATGGCATTCAACCTGTAATTTTGGAGGAAAAAACATTTGGGGCGAACACACAATTTGAGTGTTGCCAAATATGGTACACGGCACCATCCCTAGTGTCTAAAAAACATATTTTGTAATGAATGAAGACCAAGAAGTTTTGAGCCTGCATAATTCTATGCAAGTCTGTGAGTCAGTAAAAATATATGTATTAAAACACTCCCATCAGAAAGTGGCATAAAGCCAATGGCTCACAGGTATTTTGCAGTACCCTGACAGGAAACACAAAGAACAGATTTCACGTTGGAAGAGTCTGACTGGCACACTGTAGAGCTGGCATGAAAACATGGATTAAAGGGATATGTTCCAATACTCGTGTGTCAAATAAAAGGTTAAAATACCTTCGGGAGAAACGAGCATTAGGACGTAATACAACAATTGTTTGTGTCGGCTGGGAGTATCTGTCGGTAGTGTCTAATTCACTGCAGCAACGAGCAGAAACCATTTCAAAAGATTGTGAGGCGTGAGGAATATAGCTGAAGGGTGCATGTATTTTTCACTGAACCAAATTCGTCTGGCTGTGGAAAGCTGTGTGTAAAAGGATTATGTCATGGCCGTGCAGAAACATTATTTGAAATGAATGCTGGCTATTATTGAATCACATTCAGATGTCAATAAAGTCAGGTGGAAGACTACTTATACGCTTGTCCTTCTTGAGCAGACAGCCAAGTGGGACAAGCTTTTCTTGAAAAGGTTGCAACCCTCCTATGTTAATGTGTTCGTTCTGCATAGCTCAGTGCTAATACAGGACGGAACTTTGAAATAGTGCAAACAGGTCACGTTCGTGATAAACCCTACAGGCATTCTGCAAATGTGTTGGAACTCTCTCTTTGAGTATGTATATGTGTGGGGGGCTGATTTTCAGATGATATCTGCTGAGCTTGCTACAGTAGGCTTAACGTGTGGGGATAATGGCTTGCTTGTTGAAGTTTCATGCAAAGAATTTTGCCCATATCAGGATTGCAACTTTTATCAAAAAATGGCATAGGGCACAGCTGAAAGATGTTGGTGAATGGATTAAATTTAGAAGCTTTGCCTTCTCAGCATGTTTTCTCCTCTGCCAAGCCCATCTTTGGTGCAGCAATGAAATACATATATTTTGAAGTATGAAAGGATCTTTTGAACAGACAATAAATGTATTCATTAATCTGTTCCATTAGGGGTATATAGCTTAGGGACAGGAGTAGAAAACGTACAAATCCCATTTGTTTTCCTGGCAGCAAGGCAGGGAATACCACTAAAAGTACAGTAGCTAAGCTATAGTAACTAAGGAGAGCGGGACTTTGGCAGGGCTTGACAAAGGGTCTGCTGCTCCAGCATACACCTCTGTCCAAAATCTAGGACAACAGAAAGGCTAGTGTCATCCAGGATAATAGAAAGTCATCTTGAAATAGCAACAGGCAGTGTTTGATAACTTGCTGCGCCACATGGAAGAGAACATGGAACTGAATTGTGGCATTTTAGCTTGAAAAGCAAGTCTTTTAAAAGTGGTTTGACCAATTAATCACTACTGTGAGAGTCAATTATTCATTGAAATAGGATGTTTTCCTTAAATAGGCAGGAACCTCTTACTTCCAACTGCCGTATGTAAATGCGGCAAGCAAAGTAGACTTTTGCATAGGGTGTCGGATTAAGGGTTTGATCGAATTGCATATTATATGTCCATAAAAACAGCAGATGCAGACTCTAGGATGCTATGATGTTTGAATGTTCTTGGTTCATGCCTTTGAATTAAATGACATTTTTATTTTACAAAATTTAGTATATAGTCAAAAATGTTCAGTAAGTGTTGTAGGGAAAAATGAAACAAACTTGTGGGGTATGTTCAGAACGCCCTTTCACTTATGGAGTTTTCTCAGGCTTAATGACACACCTGGTCCAGGCCAGGATTCCAGCTTCACAGATTGGAGGGTTGGGGAAGGAAAAGCAATTAACAGCATCTGTACCTGGGGGAGGCTAGGGAAGGCTGGCGTGCTTGACATCCCTGAGGAGGAGCAACATGTGTTACCATCCCGGGCGTCTGCTCAGCTCGAAAGAAAGTAACACTTAACAAGATTAGACCATTCTCTCCAACTTCTCTCAAATCAAAACGTATTTATGTTGCGCATTTTACAAAACATTTGTCACAATGCGCTTCTCGGCATACCCTGACCGAAACCCCTCACAGAACAAGCCTATGGAGACGAGGGAGATGGTGGGAAGGGAAAGGTAGCAGGTGTCCCTCTGGTGGCTGGGCTGGGCTGGGCTGGGCTGGGTGGGGTGGGGTGGGGTGGGGGCGGAGGGGACAAGAACAAAAATAGCAAGTTGGGGAACACCAATATGTAGCAAACAGGGACACTGGAGATTTGGAAACACAAGAACCCACCAGGAGTTTAAGGCAGTTGTAACGACTTGGAGAGAGAAATCTGAACAGGCATGAGAATGGTTTAACCAGGGAGAAGATATAATTTCCCTTTGTCCCAAAATAAGTTAAGAGTGGGAACAAGAGCCTATTGCAGGGTCCAATCTTATTGGAAAAGGGCCAATGTGTGTGGAAGTTTTTAGCTCAGCACTGAGACAGCTGATTCTGCTTATCAAGGCTTTGATTGAAGACCATGATTAGTTAATTAGTTGAATCTGGTGTCTTAGTGCTGGGCTAATACAAGCAAAATTACCCCCACACCGGCCCTTCTTGGGTAAGATTGGACATGCCTGGTCTATTGGGTGCCTCATTCTAGTAAAACACTTTTTCAGTGTAGATGGGCCCCATGGTCTAGAATTGAATCTGGACTGTGTCATTTAGTGGACACTAACTCCAGAATGACCGGTTGTTTAAAAAGAGTTTCCCCCTAATTTTCTACTCCTCATAATTATCTAAGTAATAAAACATTCTGAACTAGAACATCAAATATAGCTCCACAGATCCAGCACCTTATAGAGTGTTAATTAACAGTTATCTAGACACTGGGCAATATGTCTCAGCTGTTGATACTCATTACATATGGATGGTAGAGACCAGGATAGTGTTCAGGATGGGCACTGTGCCACTGATTCACTGACTTCAGTGCACAGCAACTATTAACATATGAAAAACTGGCAGGAAAAAACAAATTCCATGGAAAATGTTTTTGGGAAAAAACGCATTGTTCTTTGTCTTCAGTGACATGTCCTGCCCAGTCTCTTCCAGCCCACATACCTCATTGCACACTACTGGTATTCATATGATCAAAAAATGTTTTGTACTATAAAAATAAAAAAAACATACATTGTGAACATAAAAAGGTTGATGAACAATCATACATGATTTAATCTTATTCTTTCTGGATTTTCACCTTCTGTGACTACGCTGACCATATGTCCACAGATTCAAGGTCAAGGTCATAAAGGGGCACCAACGTGACAAGTCTTTACTGTTTGCATAAAAGCATCCGAAGATTAAACATGCCATTAAACAGGATTTATACGTGTTATATTCATTTATTACTGTGCTAAGGTACCTGCATGAATAAAAATGATGGCATTATGCATTACACAAAAGGTGTTTTCAGGAATAAAAATGATGGTATCATTATGCCTAACGCAAAAGGTGCTTTCAGTTTTTCCTCCTCATGATATAAAAGTACTCACTGGAAAATTAGCAATAAAGCAGAGGGATAGATTATATCAATTTAAAAATAAAAGTTTTGGTGTGCTTCCAAACAGAGGCCACTCTGGGGATGGGAGAACACTGATCCCAGAGGTGAAGCATTTAAAAAAATTTCACACATGCAGGGAAATGAGAGCCTGGCTCATGTTCCCCCAACACAGCCGAGGAGTAATAAACGAAGAAACAACCGCGCTGTGCCAAAGATAATTGGATGAGACACTTAAGTATGTAATGAGCGACCTACTGTGTAAATATGATCCACTTCAAATGGCAGCTGGAACTCAGGTTAACAGACACCTGTTCAGTGATAAATGTTGGGTTGTGCCCTTCTTAATGAGACTGCAGAGCTGTGCTCTTTTTTTATTTTTTATTTTTTCAAAAATGAATAGAAAATCATATTCACCAGTCTTTGCTGGGATTCTGACTTTGGATCATTGTGCGTAAGCCCTGGATTCAAAGGAAATGTGTCCTTCAGTAAATGGAAGAGCTGTTTTTTTTCAAGTTCAAACACTTTTTTCTACCAGTTTAGGTTATTGGTGAATTGTTTTTGGGACATTTCATTGTATGTCATGTCACTGAATTTGTCATGATACATATCAAAGATGATTTGACACATTCAAATTAATTTGAATTTGAGTAAAGTTTGAGAAAATAAGTACCATCATTTTATCTCTTTAGTTTGTTCTATTTACTCTTTTTTCTTATTTAATTGCCACCGACACACACACACACACAAATGGAAACTGTTAAACTGAACACCTTGCTTAAAGAACAGTGTGTGATTTGCGATGAGTTCTCTGAATTGTGAAGCAGCTGTTGCATTTAATGTTGAGTGAATAAATGTCACTGACGTAGGTTGACAGGGAGATCAAGTGAAAAGAGTAAATGTGACAATTAAATCCTAAATACCATATGTCACTGTCCTTAGAGTGTACCAGTGACATCAATACGCATTACAGGGCAGACGGTGTGATGGCATTTTGATCGGGCTGGACTGTGTGACCTGAAACACTGTGAGAATGTGGCATCATTAAGAAACCCAGGGAGTCTCCATGTCAGCTCAATAATGCCACTGTTCTTTCTACAGTACTTCTTCCTCCACTGTGTTGAAGTGTACACAGAATATTCATGCCAAACAAGGTGTAAATGTGGCTTTCAATTCTTTGTCTATGGCAGGTATAACACCTTCATAACAGACTCGTTCACCGAAGCACAAAAAATCAGTGGTTAATTGAACTTTAACAGAGGATAAATGATGCAAGTGAGGTTAAATGGTCTGTAATGTATAAACTATAGTCACAAGCAGAAATACACACTCCCTGTCAGACTCAAATACACGCAAACAAATCCATATGCATCGACACATACACACGCGCATGCACACCCACACGCACACACACTCTTTTTTAGCCTGTGTCCAGTCTTCTGTCCGTAGCCTTGGCCTCTAGAGAAGTTCATCTGCTTGTTCATACCCCCCCGCATTCTACCGTGCACCCTTTTGGAACCCTGACAACGGCTATGCCAAATTAGATTCCAATTAGTGAATTCTGCATTAAATCAGTCTCTCCTGGCTCTGAGCTTCACTTACAGAAACAAACTGTCAGCCCATTTTTTCAGCCACAATAATTTAGCATCGCTGGAAACACTAGGCAAAAACGAAGCAGACCTCGGGGGAGAACGTATCCACGTTCACACACCATTTAATTAATGCATGATCATTAGCCTACATACCATGCCTGGCCCATGCATCCCAGCAACATATGTCTGAAGACGTTTCTTTGGAAATATGATGGTACCTTTATTACAAATTCACTAGCCCTATAGCTAATGAAAAATGCCATGACATGAGTAGATTCCTTGTCAGTAAGAAGAATAGGAAGTAGTCCTTTTAGGACTATTGATCTAGCAAAGCTATTTCTTTATTTAAAGAACACTGAATATTTCCAGGCTTGTTGCTTCCTTTGTTGAGTTGAAAATAAGGAGTCATACAGCTTAGCACTCTAGACATCATTGATTTACCTTTGGAACAATCTCTCAGAGATCCACTCAGCAACAGTCGCCAGATTTGAATGAAGCATGCCAGTACTATTTGCTGTCTGGCCCCTTTCCACCTCACAGTGTATGGCTACACAGCAGCATTTGTAGTGAGACAGCACTGATAATACAGTAACACTTAATCTAATTGAGTATGACCACTTGCACAAACAATTGTTGACCTTAAAATTTTCATCTGAGCTCTCTTCAAGACCACTAACCCCAACATTCAATCAAATGCCCTTAGCCAGTTTAAGAGTATGTGCACTTCAATTCAATCCTTTTTTTTTTGTTGAAGTTATTTCAGATTCAATGAAACCAACCTTGTGCTCATAAGACTCAACCTTATTCTTAAAAGGACTGAAAAACAATAGATGTGGCCTGAAGGGAGGTACATCAGCATGGAGGCGGGATCTCTCTTAAAGGGACCGCACACACAATCAATTTCCAAATCATGGCCTCATAAAAAGGAAGAAAAATATCAAGGATGTTATGATCCTGAGTTGGACTGGGGGCCCACGCAGTGCCAGGCTCTTTGGCTGCCGGTGGGGCAGTGGAACAGCATCCCTGATTTGAGCCAGATCCTGAAAGCACACATCAAATTATACTACAGATTGTATACTATATGCTAGTGGAAGACATTTGGTGAAATTTTGCTGAAAAGTTTGCTGAAAGCTCGCTTTCCCCCTCCCTGTCAACCTCCCACCTCCCTCTCCCTGCCTCTTTTTGCTCTCCCCTTGCCACCTCTGTCAGCAGCATGCCAGGAACATGGTAGAAAATAAACACATTAGCCAACTAGTTTACTAATCCGTTGATTGTGATCAAATACCCCGCCCCCATCAACATGTACTGTACCAGAATTTCACATGCCACATTTATTATTCAAAATCAGGCCTACTCCTTATTTATTGCATTGTATATGTCTGTAGACTGGCTAACTGCATTTGATTGAATCTATCCTAAGTCTGGGCACTGTCTGACATTCTCCGTCTCAGTTTGGACACTTTAGGTGGCTTAGGTTGGAATACTTTCTCGTGTAACAATGCACCAATTTTGACTCCAGTCTCTGTGAAGTCTGCTTTGCTTGAAAAAAGCCTCCATAATGCCTTCCAGTAAAAGGCTTAGGATTTATATATTTTTTTTCACACCAGTTTTCATCCGACTGAGGTCTTTCATCAATTGTTGAATTTTGTGACCTTTTTACAATTTCCCCATTCTTCCATAAAGCATCTTTGTGACAATGCCTCTGTAAAAGTCATGTACAGATAAAATTAAATATTGAATGCGTTTCATGTTGATAAGGATGTTTCTACATTTTTTTTTTTATTGTTAGTCATACCTACTGTGAACCCGCAATGTTAATTGTTAACTTCAGAAAAGAGAGGTTTTTTTCTCCAGTCTCTCAAAGAGACAAGGCACAATCCATCACCTCAGTCTGTCGTTTATCCAGCCTGAATGTCAACATGTAAAAATTAAATAGTCTGTGAAACTGCACGAGGAGAAAAAAATAAATATACCTGAATATCTATGGTATTTAGAGATCTTTTGTCAGCCCTGTGCATGTGCGCACACACACACGCATGCACGCATGCTCACACACTTTCTCTATCGTTCAGAAAGGATAATGGAGTAAAGGAGGACGCTCTTTGAGAACGGGACCCTGGCTGCGGCAGAATGCAGCGCTGCTTCGCCGTACGAGGCAGCTGAGCCATGCCTCTGCACTGACAGCACAATTAAAGCTCATCCAGCTCAGCAGACCTCCATCTACCGTCCTCCGAGACCAATAAATCGCATCCATATTTGTCACAATGAAAATTTTATTACCACGAGGAGTAGGTGAGCCGGGTTCTCGATGTAAAACAGCTGCACAATTAAATGCGTGCCAGGCACATGACATCTTAGGCCAACCTCAGAGAACGCAGTCAGTCCTTCAGGAGTCCGGTATTCCTCCTGTACCACCACCGTCATTCTGCCACAGTGTGCAAACCAGGCAAGTCATCACAAATCTGCCTGTCTTTACATCGGCTTAGTTTATCCCTAAAGGGGCTACTCAGGACTGTCAATAATGATCATCTTTTCCAAAAATCTGCCTTGTATTCTTAGAGGAAGGTTTAACCTTGAAATGTTTGTGTTTGACTTAGTGCAAGATTTTATTTTTCTTCTCATACATGGTTTTGCAAGTTCAAGTAAGCTTAGAATTTATGAAAAAAGTGTGACTTTTTTAAGTTTGGCAAGTTCATTAATTGGCAAATGTAAATCAAAGTTGCATTTGCATGTATTCATAATTCAGTTAATTAAACTTTCATTTGATTAACATTTTCTATTATTTGTGTGTGTGTGTGTGTGTGTTTTGATTCACTCGAGGAATAATGTAATCTAAAGTGTCCTTAGTCAAATAACCATACAGCACTGTACCAATCAAATTTGATTGATTAATGGAATATGTAGCAGGAACATCATTTGTTGTCTATTCAACACAGCAATGAATCTTTAAGACAGCATAATAGTTCACTTAAAATGTTTTGTCAAAGTGTACAACAAGCAGCAGAAACACTTAATTTACATTTCAGTTTCCATGGAGACATTCGAATGGATTGCTTTAAAATGGATTGTCGTGTTATTGCATTGTAATGTTAATGGAAGAGACATACCTTATTTTTATACCTTATTGTCAAATAAAAAAAAATTTAAAAAACTGAACGCAGAGGTGTAATCTATAGTTTGACAAACCCACCTCAAACCTACAGAAAAATCTATTTCCACCCTCTTAGAAAAAGATACCTTGGCAGCTAGAGTAAATAAAAAGTGATTCTTGCCGTTTCTGAATGTGCTCAGGTTGCTGCATCTCTCTCACTTTATTTGAGCAGTATCTTAAGTATGGGAATGTGAGGCTTGTAAGGACTCCTCTAATAAGATATGCCAAATTGGACAAGAGCGTGAGGGCTTGTGTTCTGAGGGTCCAAATTAAAATGGATTGCAGGTGATCGATACCGGCACTGGGGGGCATTTTGGCACCTTCCATTGTTTGTGCTGGGAATGTGTTCTTCTTCGTGACCGCTGCTATGGCATTGTATTTTCAGAGGGGGAGACATACAAGGTGTGTGTGTGTGTGTGTGTGTGTGGTGGTGGTGGGGGGTAATGAGGGTGGAGAGGCCTGCTCTGCTCCAGAGAAAAAGACAGACAGGGGGGCGTTATTGGAGATGGGATATTTGGACAGTCGGGTAATTAACTCCTTATCCGGGTGCTCTCTGTGCATCAGATGCCTCCTGACTCTCTCACCTTCTACTCTGATTGATCAGTTCCTCTGCCAAGGTGACAAGTCAGCAGCAGGGGGGGGGGGGAGAAAAAAAAAAAAAAAAAAATAAGTCCTGTGACTGAGCACTGGCTAGGTTACCAGGGCTGTCAGTGGGCAAAGAAAAAAAAAATTTTTCATTTCAAATGTATGTTCATAATGTATTTATTTGCATGCAAACATGCATGTAATTTGTATGCAGCACATATACACATTGCCAGCAATCTATGGCACCACTATTTTGATTGCAGGAGGTAGTTTACTGCATTTTCACATATTTATTGCCCATGCTTATGTTGTGTGTACTACTTCATTTCTCTGTTAGTTGTTTCAGTATATTCTCAAATACCTTCATTTTCTGTTAGGGAGGGCTTGCTTCACCAGCGCATGGGCTTTGCTACAGAGTTATGGACCTAGATCTTAGAAAAGCTGGACATATCTATGGTAACTTAGCCACAGGGCTTTTGCTGAGGGATCAGGAAAAGAAATCCTTGGGATGTTCAATACACATATGGCATTCTGGGAATTTAAACTCTTTTTTTACAGTGTTCCTTACCCATCTGCAGGAACCCAGCTCTCATTCTGTTGGTATAAGGTTTAGCAGCTGGGCAGTGAAGGAAAAGTGTTATAAGATGTTTGTGTTTACATGGGTAAATCCATGAGGACAAGTAAATAAATTGATTTGTGTGTTTAATTTGAAAATGTTTGTCCTTCTGGTTTTCAATCATGTCCTCGCCGACAGCACTGTTATTGGTCAAGTCATTTGGAGGACAATATGGAGGCAAAATGCATTCCTTTAAAAAAAGCGAAAATAAAAAGATTATACATAAAGAAAATATTGATTCAGGTACATTCTGCTGCAGGGTTGATATTTACCAATGTCCCCTTTCTGATTCAGCAACAAAAGGAAGTGCCGATTTCAAAAAGAAGGAGAGGTACTCTGCTTGTTCTCCCCTGAGTTTCTCCACTTTATTCTGTCTTTCTTTTGTTGTTTTTATAACATCTGGGGTCTTTCCCCCTCCCGAGTGAAAATGTTTTGAAGAGATATCTCAGGAGATATGGCTGTGTCTTCCTGTCTTGGTTTCCATGCACAGCTCCATGTGAGTCTCACAGACTGCTGGACGGATCCAGGGAGGAAGTGCATCCAATGCAAATTTCATGCTGAAAGCAATTACCACGAACAATTACCACAACCGTGGTGATATTCTCAGTGGAACTTCAGGGGAAAGCACAGATTGTGACTGAGAAGTTTATATATACCCTCCTTTGGCACATACAGGATTCTGGATTACAGATTATTTTTCAAAAGAGGAAATTCAGCAACTAAGAGGTAAAGTCCACAGGGGTAATTTCAATCATCAGTGACTTGCTTCATTAAGATCATCTTCATGTAACTAATGAGGTCTTCTATATTGTATATATACAAGTCTCATGTATAGTACACAATGGAACTGGAGGACAATGACTATAGACTGCAAACACTTATAAATTAGCTGAAAGCAAATTATCTTCAGTTAACACGTAAACAATAAATGTTGTGTTTACTGCTGAACCTGGGAGACATGTCCCAGACCTGACTGCCACCCGACACAGCTTCTATAATGTTATATATAATATAGCTCACTAGGATTCCTTTCCTCTTATGCTCTCTGTTACCATCCTGCCATTGTTCACAATAATCTATTTGTTCAGTGTTATTCTAAACATTTATATTTACACTGCTTTATTTGCCAAGTTTCATTTGGGACTTGGTTTTAAATATTTAAAAAATGGATGTATAAAAGGGATAGAAATAAAATAAAGACATTACACAATGCAATATGTGAAAGCCTGTTCTGGGCAGTGGGTATCACTGTCACCTCACAGCAAGAAGGTTGCTGGGTTCAAATCCCAGCCTGGGCCTTTCTGTATGGAGTTTGCATGTTCTCCCTGTGGGTTTCTTCAGGGTACTCCAGTTTGGTCCACAGTCCAAAAACATGCAGGTAGTCGAAGATTCTAAATTTCCCATAGGTATGAGTGTGTGTGTGCGCCCTGTGATAGACTGGCGATCTGTCCAGGGTGTGTCCCTGCCTCTCGCCCAATGCACGCCGAGTTAGGCCCCAGCACCCCCCAGCAACACTGACCAGGATAAGCAGGTATAGACAATGGATGGATAGATGTTCTGAGGAGGAGATGGAGAAGGTTGTTGAAAAAGCAGTACTTGACTAAATTTAATTTGAAGATGTAAATTAATCTGTTTCTGTTGATGATGAGGGAAAATCCCCTTTCATAAGTCACATGTTGAATCTACAACTCTTGTTTAATAAGACATGAGGGAAATGGGCAGGCTAACCTTCACAGATGGAAGACCCACTGTGACTACTGAAGCTCCGCAGTTTAAAGAATTGGGAAAGTTTTAGTAGAAAAATAACTCTGGAAAGTTGAAATGTTCAGTTGGACGTGGTGTAACTCAGGTGCGCTGTACATGTACGTGGCATTTAAAACATCACACAAAGATGGGTCAGACTTAGTTCTCCCACTTTTCAGGATGTTCTTAACTTTGGTAACAGAGTTCAGTGTTAACTTTTATTTTTCCTTACTTGTAGAACATCTTCAGCGGATTTCAAAAATTGTGGAAGACTCATTATTGCATTCTGGTATTTCTGTGGAATCCCACAAATTCTCAGATTGAGAGTCTCAGAGCTAAATACACCAGTGATCTGTAGTGTAACTACAAAGTTATAGTGCATAGCTTTTTCAATGGACTTTGAGCCTCAGAAGCAGGGTTTAACAACAGAGCTGAAAGAACATTGTTATTATACATTTCCCCCCATCTCCACACCCACCCCCAAGGTGTTAACTGGATTGTTTTTCTTGGCTGTCATCTTTTTACCGCTAAAGTGGCTGTGGACCAGCCCAAAGGTTATTTAAAAATCAAGAAGGGGATCAATATTTCCTTTCCAGTGGTCACATGATATTTGCAACATCGAGGAGCCAACCTCTGGGGTACTGCTTCAGAGCAGAATGCTAATGCCTTTCCTACAACTTTCCTCTCTGCCCAAGATCAAAAAAAGAACATAAAGACAAGGAATAAAAAACTGTGTTCAAAAGTTTCACATAACTCAGCTTTTGGAGGGCGAGTCTGACTGCTCTTACCTCCTTGCCATGGAATAAATAAAAAAAAGTTTACCACTGAAGAGTGTGCACAATTGCCCTACAAGATAAAGCAGTGGGCATTATGGTAAGCATTTAATTCCAGCTCATATCTTTATTTAACTCAATTCAGAATGAATATGTTTTTGGGAACCTGAGTAGCACAGTTGTAAATTGAACCCATCACAGAGACATTGCAGGTTTGAGCCGAGGCTGGGTTATTAGCCAACAATAACCATGGTGACTGGGCAAAACTGGCTCCCTCTAGCCAAAATTTGCTAGGGTTCCTCTGGTTACCATAGAACTAGAACTTCAATAGTCCTCCTGATGTGATCAGTGAGAGATCTGGCTCTCCTCTGATTGGTGCCCCCTCCTCTCTCTGTGGACTGAAGTACGTTAAATAGTTACTGGCTCTACTGTAGTACTGTGTGGCCAGCAGGGTGTAAAATACTCAATGGCTCTGCTTTATCGCCTGTAGCACGTAGAATGATCACTGGCTCTCTCTTGTATTTCTGTGCAGCCTGTAGGGTATAAAATAGTCACTGTCTTTCCTGTGGTACTGCATCATGTGTAGGATTTAGAATAGTGACTGGCTCTCTCTTGTATTTCTGTGTGGCCTGTGGGGTGTAAAATAGGCACTGCTTCATCAGTGATTGCATCAAAGAAGTGCACTTCTCCTGGCACAAGGTTAACTCATGATGCACAATTAGTGGTTAAAAAACAAACTGGAGAGAAATTACTCATCCGATAGCAGTCTGTAATGAAAGAGCCATGCCGTAGGTTACATTACATTAATTTGGCAGACGCTTTTATCCAAAGCGACGTACAAAGTGCATTTTCATGATCGTAGACAACTGCTGAACACGGGTTCAGTAAGGTACAATTACTTATTATGTACAGCTATTTCTAGCCGAGAACAATGAACACTATCCTGGTCTAACATCTGCAAAGCCAACTAGGCAGAAGAATAAGCTACAGTATTAGGACAAATACAATTTACCAAGAAGTGCAGGAATGGGGCAACATGTAACAAGTGACAGGGAAAAAGGTTTTTTTTTTAATTTAAAAAAAAAAAATTTATACAGCGTGGTGGTGTTTAGTCTAGGTATAGTCTGAAGAGATGAGTCTTCAGGCCACGGCGGAAGATGGATAGTGAGGGGGAGGTTCGGAGAGGGACGGGGAGTTCATTCCACCACTGGGGAGCTAGGGTGGAGAAGCTCTGTGATCCCTTTGGGCGGGTGGGAGGGGTTACAAGACGCCCTGCTGCCGCTGAGCGGAGTGGTCGAGCAGGCACATAGAATTGAGTCATGTCGTAGATAAATGCCTTCGTCCATGTGCAGAGTAGGACAGATTAACACCCCAGTCATTTGGTTGCAGGGGGGGGTACACGTCTTCCATTACAGAAACATGTTTGACATTTAGTCTGGACAGCCCATTCTTGTGCATGTTCAAATATGCATGGCCCACATATATCAGTTTAAATGAAATGTAGGCACCATATTTAGTTATGGTGAGTCAATAGTCTTGCTCTCCTCTCCCCCTCAGGCTTTCTTTCCATCTCATTATAGCAATTCATTCACTTTCTCTTGCTACCTACATAAATTACACAGTTTTGAATCCCTATATACATAACCTTACTGTCTCAGATTCCATGTTAGCAGAGGTAGTGCCATTGCATCTGCACACAGGTCTTTGCTGGTCTTGATTTTTAAACAGTTTGGAGAATGTGAGATAGATAAACCTGTACATTGTTTTGGGCGATAGCATCAGCACATAAAGGCAGAATTGTGTAAGATACCATTCGATACGGCAGCTCAGCAGACTCCTCTTTGACTTTGAGAGGATTTGTGTGTGGATGTTCGGAAAATTCCTACCGTCCTTCGAGGCAGGGAATGTACTCAATGCACTAATTCTTATTGAACCAGCGATTTATGCACAACATGTGCACATGAGAAACAGGCATATCTTTCTTGCTAATGAACATCACCTGCAAGCATATAAGCATGAGCTTTACTACCTACATTAACCAAAACTGAGAAAATACATGGAAACACAACCAATGGAATTAATTAAAATGGAGTTGGGCAGCCTTATTTGGCCAGTATGGCCTGATAATGCCACAGAATAGAATCTGCCAGCATGTGGAATTCTGCAGAAGGGAATAATGACAACACCCTTCAAGGAAAAAGTCAGTCAGCTCATGTCTGTTTTATGAAAGTGGAAACTGCAATCACCTACCATCTTGCAGGTTTTCATTTCAACCCTAATTTGGCACACCTGATTCTACTAATTAGCAGCTCAACAAGATCTTTAGCTGTTGAATGAGGTGTGCTTTCTTGGAGTTAGAGTGAAAACCTACAGGATGGTAGATCTCCTGGAACAGGATTGGTTACCACTATTCCAGAATATTCATGGAATAACATTAGTCTGATGCTCCTAAAATTATTTGCGAACAACTGGTGGTCTGTGGACAGGAAGAAAAAAAATCCATTATATGTATACATTGACCTGGCCTTTCCAGGGTATAGTGCACTTGAACCATGCCAAGAAGATGTGCCCCACACTATTACAGAGCCACAAAAACAATTGAAATTTAGCCATTTTACAAACACTATTATTTAGAACAACTTGCATAAGTGCATACAGGTTTAGCCAATAGCCTGAGCTGATGGCAAGTCACCTGTGTTATAGCCAATAGCAGTTAAGATGCCTACAACATAAAGTTAAGAGCCGCAGTAGGTGCCAGTGGGTAACTGAGCATAGAACGCTTTAAGTAGGAAATGGGTTTGGGGACGTAGTGTCGGATACAGCATAGGTACGGATGGTAAACCTTGAATTTCCAACAGGGCTGAGATATACTGAATACACTGTTCAAATTCAATTTAATCTGTTCAATTAACACACACAAAACAGAAGTCTGCTGTCCAGCAGAATGCATATAAATGAGTTTATGGGCCTATGACAACTGTAAATGCTATGCTATAATATTTTGAATCTTGTCCAAAGGCTAACACTCAACACAAACCTGCAGCTTGACACAACCTGGGGTGCTATACATGTAAAAGCAACAGTTAATCTCCATTTTTAATTGCTATGAGCAGATGCTGCTCTGCTTCCATCTTTTGCTGCGATTCCACATGCAGTATCCCTTTTCCTTTGATCTTCGCTCTTCATTTTGATGGGCACTTATATGGCACCCATCTTCATCTTTCTGCCAACCAAGTTACAGTCTCTAAGTAAGCAGAAAGCTTAACTCCAAACATTGTACTACTGCAAACATGAAGCTGCACATTTGCCAAACATGCCAACAAACCTTAGACTTCCGATAAAAAGTGACTCCTGTGTCATTAATTCATAGTTTACTGGAATTAATCCATTTTAATAATCCATACATTATCGATGAGCCTTTGCCCACAAATACACTAAGACATGGACTGGAACAGTTGTGACTGAATCACTTAAGGGCTTTCCAAATCTTACAAATCACATTTTCAGACTCACTCGAAATATGGTTTTCATATATGCTGTACTGTATTTGTGTGTGTGCGCGCATGTGTTGTTTGTACACATTTAAGGGTTGTTTCTTCAATAATTTATCAGTATATATTAAAAAAATAAATACAAAAAGACCTTCAGGAGTGGCAGATTTAAATCTATACATCTTTAAAAAAAAAAAAAAAACTCCATTACAGATGATCCATTATTTTTTTTCTCTTTTTTCCATCTTGAATAATTTGCACTACTTGCAACTGGTCATGATTCTAAAAAGCCTATTGAAAATAACTCACTATTTGGTAAAATAACATGTTGAGTTATTTAAAAAAATTCCCCTACACTCATGAAATCATACAAAGGTGGTGAACCAAACTGACACATTAAAAAATACATGAAGAAGAACTGTTGGTGATTGCAGAAGGGGCTAGCATGTAACATTTGTAACAGGTAAGGGTAGCGCCCACTGCCCAATGAGAAAACTTGAGATTGAGGTTGTGACCTTTGCACGCTGTTTTGTTGACAAGATATGATAGCATTTTAAAATGGCCGGAGAGGTGATATTTTTATACTGAAAGAAATTGACAAAATATATATTTCATATAGCAGTGTGTGTCAGTGCACGGTGATTGAGAGAGAGAGAAAAGAAAGAGAGGGAAGAAAGAATGAAAGTCTGTATTCCTCCATGAAAGGCAAAAAGCCTTGGTTTTCAGCAGAGGGTGAGAAAAATGTATATGTTGAAAAAATGAAAAATGCCAAAGGTTATGTATCCCTCCAATGTTTTATTTAACATGGTCAGAATTTGTTCAAAATAACAGTGCTTTGATATATACAGCACATGTGCATATAATATTTATGAGCATTAAAATATAAAGTCCAAGAATCATACATGTAAAAACCTGATTCATGATGAGAAAAAATAGGCAGATAGTCCTCCTACTATTTGTTAGTTTGGCACACTGCCATTTAGAGAATTCACTGATGTCAGTATTACTTGTCATCGTGATTATAGTTAAATATTTTGGTAATTTCTGAACTAATTTGTTAAAATGAAAGGAAATAAACACTTGCACTTCATTTTGAAGATGCTGAAGAGGAATGCCGATCATCAAGTATCAGAGTGGAACAGTTTCTCTGATGGATGTCAATTTGTGTGATTCTGTGCATGGAAACGTGTGTGTGTGTGTGTGTGTGTGTGTGTGTGGGGGCGGGAGGTGCTGAATTAACAACATATTTTTTTACAAGTAGACTGGAAACAGAAAGGACACACAGGAAAGTGATCAGCGTTGATACAGTGCCTCTGATATAGTGCCGTTCCACCCTACTGTACCCTGGAGCTGTTACAGATGAATTAATGCTCTACAATACAAACACGTGATCCAGTTTGATATTTTCACATGGCTTGACTTTACTGGTGCTGCAGGCACAATCATTTTGAAGGGTGCACTTCTCATGCAGTCTCTGTTCATAGCCAAAGGCAATAAATGCTGAAAGCTTATTTGGCCCCATTAGAATTAGTCATGTGCACCTGCAAAGTCCGCAGCCTTGACAACCAGAACGAAACACCATTCCGAATTGGTGGGGAAATTAATTCTCTATTATGTCCCCTTCCTGAGTGTCCAAGCCATTGCTGCGGCACTGGGTAGGGATGGAAAGAAATGTGTTTCATTAAAATACATTCCTAATATGACGGTCATATCTCCCCCATATCTCCCCCCCCCTCGTCTCAGTCTCGCCATTTGTCGGGGGGAATGTCACAGCCTCCAGAATGTCACAACCTCCAGAACTAAAAATAGAAATGAGAAGGGAGGGTGGTGGGTTACAGAATTTGAATTGTTAAAAACAAAACTACATAAAAGTATGGTGCAAAGGTAAAATGACTATGGCTTGTTGCACATTTACTGTAGATGGGCTTTTTACATTCATTTTAAAGTGAACTCTTCCATGTTTCTCAATTTTAAAATGTAGGGATGCATTTTCCAGTGAGGGATTTTCGAACATGGGTAAAAACATGAACAGAATAAATGCGCATACGGGTTTACACGGTTTATTTATTTTTACCCGCTTTTCTCCGCAGCGCTGGAGAAATATCCCAGTCTGGGACTTGAAGTGGAAGCTGAGTGAAAATGAAGGCCAGGTTCACACAGCACATTAAATTCAAGCTGGTCTCACACCAAGGGTCAAGGGTATTCACAGCCCTATCAAATCAAGGATGTTTTCCGTCTTATTTTCTGCAGAGCAGAGAGTATGTATTTCAAAATGATGTGTGATTTTGAAAAATAGAAGTAACACACACACACACACGGACACACCTACACGCACCCACAAGGGCTATCCATTTTTTTTCTAAAATTTATGCTGTTGACATGGTGGGCATTTTGGTGCAAATTGCCTGCTGCCAATCACTCATGTGGGTGTGACACACTGGTGTTTGTTGAAGTGAGTCACAGCCATCACTTTCCATGAAAGGCACTATATAAAGACTGCCTGTTATTCCCCAAAGCCCTTTAAAAGTTCCTCTAAAACCTTGACAAGCTAGCAGTCTAAACAAATATTTTCCTTGAGGTTGTTACCAAGGTCAAGTACAATCTCAAACCATTCATCTGTAATTAATAAAAATTTCTGAATTAAAAACGTGTATAAAATGTTTTATAGGGGCAGGGTGTCAATTACTATTATTTTCAGGACTGACTGATTTGAAATAGAATTGACCATCATCCCTGATTGCTACTATACATCTTGTTCCTTTAGGGCTGTTTTCACCTGTTGAATAGAATGCTTACACAGACAGCAGGAGAAAATGTCTATATCGTTTCCATTTGTGGGAAAGAACAATACATAGAAGAAAACACTTGACTTCGGGGAGACTGTGCTTCAGGAGGATTCAGATGACAAGTTAACAAGACATGTTATCATATTCAAAGTCCACTGCGAAACAACTGTCAAATTCTCAGGAAAGTATCTGGTTGAGGGCCATTTTAAAATAGTGCAAAATGTGTCCTGTTGTCTCTGGGAACACTTGGCAGCTTCCTTGGTTGACATTACCCTCATGCTGGGGCGTGACAGAATTTCTCAATACATTCTAATACGTAACCCTGAAATAAAATGACTCTTCGGGGCTGGCAGCCACTTTCACCCATCTTGTTCCTTTATGACACAACATATTCCCATTATACCATGATGCTAAAGCTGCCAAGGTGGTTAGAGACTGTAAAAAAAAGAAGGGTTTTAAGAGGACTAAGACATTTTCTTGACCACAAGAAATGACTATAAAAAATGCCCCCATTTAACTACTCATTTTCAAAACTCAGTTCTGCCCTATTCATTCTGGATGAACAGCCCAGTGGTCAAAGGCCAGCTGCTTTGCAGGTCATTTTCCAGATTCAGATGTAGGTGAAGAACACAGTGTTTGCTTGTGGCCATTCAAAATAGTTATAGCTTTCATAAAAATGCTGAGAATGAGAAATGGGTGAGAGCTGTGGCAAATTTCTCTTCTGTAAGCGCAAGAATAAATGGTGACACTTTCTATGAATGGTAATGCATAAGAGCTATATAATTCTGTCACAAGATACACAACACACTACACAACACCTTCAAAATGCCATAATGTGTATACACCTGCAGTAGTTTTGCTGTTAGTTAGGCCACTATGAGAAAGAGAGCAGATAAAACATAACCATGGATTAGCTAATCTTGGACTGTAGGTTAATTTGAAAAAAACTACCTCCATTTCCTGGCTGGTGGGACTTTCACTCTGTGTAAAGAAAAAAATAACACTAACAAATCTCTCTTATTATCTCAAATCATTCTACATTCTGAGGAAGTCCAATTTATATTAATCAGTACTGGATTGAACTCCTGTTCATGGGTGATCAGCATAGGACTTTTTATTGGTTCAACCTTCAGTCAATTAAAGATTGACAGGTTACTGAATGCTATGCAATATAGGCCAAAATGTGGGTCATATCCCGATATTGTGACCATTTGTATAAGCATTACCAAGTAAGTAATGCATCACACGCTGAAAACAATTGAATATTTAAAAAAAACGAACATTTTTTTTTGTCCAAGTGAATCGCAGGGCTACATGCTCTGCAAGTGACATAAGGCAATGGATCACTGCCCTTGTGTCTGTTTAATGCATTTGTTCATCTTGATATATTGTTATTGGTATTTTACTGGTTAAATTGGTGTACAATTTGTGAGGCTCACATTAGTTGTTGGTATTCAGTTTAACAGCTCAGTTTACCCTTGGGATCAGTATATGTGCAGCACTGACTCAAGTGCAAGGGATATTTTCTCTCTTCAAACACAGTTCAGTTCATTTCAGGAATTTTCTAAATAAAACAAATTGCTTTTTCACTGATAACAAAACACTTGCATTTATCAAGTTAATGTCATAAATACCGTTTGATGGAATTTATTCTGTATACTGGTAAGGGATTTTAATTTCTTTTCTTACATGTGTTTTAAACATGGTTTTACTCAACACTTAGGACATAATGCACCTTTACAGTATGTCCATAATTAGGCAATGTAATTTTAAAGGCCATTATTTACTTTCCCATGCTATAGAATTTATGTAATTTATGTATGTGAACACACAGAGCTGTTTTATTACCTTTGATTTATTTATGCAGTTCTTAAATAAATTTTACAGGACACATTACAGTATATTCTTGGGTGAAATAAAACTAAATGGACTATCACAAAAAGTATCGCTGTAAACTTTCCTCTGACAGTAAACCACCTGGCAGATGAAATGAGTACAGTAATAGTTTTTTTATTAAACTCCATTATTTGTATTCACGGTGTTATGTTTGAGATTAGAAATATGTTTCTCAGGGTTTGCTAAGAGCACACCATGGCATAGAAGTGACTTGCTTCTCTCTTCATGTGGTCAGTAAGAAACACGAGTTTTTTGAACATGGTTACAGGAAAAAAGCTTTCCCATAATTTAATAATTTTCCTCCACATTCAAAGCCATACAAAAAAAATAAAAAATAAAAAAAACATCCAATGAAGCAAAACGGGAGATAGAGGGGGTCTCCCTACACTCCATTCCAAACGCTTCGTTAGCGCGCATGCATGCACCATCCTGCATCCTGAGAGTGTTTTTGGGTTAAAGGCTGCGCTCCTGTGTCATGGTGTGATTTATGAGAGGTTGGGCATTTACACCTCAGCTTTCCTTTACTCTCTGTCCGAGCCATTCATCACCAGTGACGGGTAATGAATGGACTTGTTCCGTCTTTCGCAGTTAACAAGGTGGTGGAGTCCAGAGAGTTCAGCCAAACCAGATTACGGCTGTGGTCCAGCCTCAAGGAAAGAAAGTAGTAGGAGGAGAAGAAAAAAATAGAATAAGTGCAATTTTCTCCCAGAGTCAAAAGCACAGATTTCCACGGAAAGCCGGAGATATCAATATTACGTCCCCATGTGCAAATACATCAGGACACTTTTTGGACCCCACCCAGACAAGACAGAAAACATCTCTTGGCCATTACATGAGCGTGAGGTTAAAAGTCTGTTCCTTGTTTGGGCTAATAAATCAGTGGTCACCAATCCTGGTCCTTGAGAGCTGCAGGGTCTGCTGGTTTTAGTTATTACTCAGCAATTAAGGAAGTGATCTCTTAAAGCAGTTTGTTTCACTTTACTTACCTCACCTGGTTTCTGGGGTGTTAATTGGTTGCTGATTTTAATTTGGAAAAACCAGCAGGTCTGTGGGTCTCCAGGACCAGGATTAGAGACTAAAGCAGGCCCTGTGGCTCTCCGGGCCCACTCACTCCTGGTACACAGGACACATCATAGAGGCACACTAGTGACAGTGTCAGTAAGAGAATGACTAAAAGAAGAGCAGGGTGTACCAGTAATTTTCAGTAAAATTCAACATACAAAGAAATATACCATACAATTACTAACATACCATGAATGATATTTTCTGAAAAAAGTACAAATCCCTTGAGGACAACCAATTCAATTAAGCAAACAAATAATCTTTGAAAAGCATGCTGACTGAAAAACATTTAAAAAAAATTTGGAATTTGCCTGTCCAATCATCTTTCAGAATGTACTATGCTTTATTACAGATGCCCCTTTACTTAGAAGCTCTACTGACTGATTTTTGTAGAGCCAGCAAATGAATCCCAAGACAATATGAAATTCTAAACTGATAAAGGTCAATTTTATTGACACTGGTATATTTTTTCAAAAAGAAACTGGTAAAACACTATCAAAACATTCAGATGAATGAAGTACAAGAAAACTTCACAATTTTAAGTAAAATTATTACCATCTGCAAGACTGTTTCCATGCTGCCTATTTTTAAAATGATCGTATAAGAATTATAGAAAAGGATGGTCTAGCAGCTGAAAATTCATCTCTTTGTAGCTTACGCTCTGCGTTCCATACATAGGGATAATTCCAATGTCTCTGGATGTCAGACGAGACTTTTACTCCCAAAAACACATTCCTCAACACTTACTGTACGAGAGGAAGTGACACATAAAAACCTTCAGCAAGACGAATCCATCCAAAGTATCCTGATGTATGGTCGTTATTAAAAGCTCCCAGAAAGTACTCTTAGGGCTGTAGTCCCCACATTCTTAATAGCTTTTCTCAAAGGGTCGTCCATGCAAAATTCATTTGGGCCCACGGAGAAATGGATCACAGTCACATAGTACAAGATAGCATGCAGTCTGCAGGATATTCTTTCAGGGTCACCAGAGTCCCAGTTTCCTTCTGGATACACAGTGCATTATTCAAGCAGAATTTTCAACTTTTTAATTCTCCATGACCATTGTTAATTTATGACCGCACTGGTGGGTAAAACAAAAATAAATAAAAAATACATATAGCATTGCCATGTCCTCAACCAGTCAAAAAAGCAGATTCACTGGTTATTTTCTGCAAACCTCTAAAACCCCTCCTTTATCTCATTGTAGTTACCTTCTCCCTTTGAAGGTCCTGAGGCATACACCTTAATGGTGGCATTTATTTGCTTATACCTTTGCCTATCTCTAGCTCTAGGGGTGTTCGCTTGCCATGTGAAATGTACTAAAAGCATCTGTTAAAGTTGTAAATGTTAGTAATGATTCAGAATGATCAGGACAAGACTTCCTCTTAAATACCACTGCATAATACAGTGGACAGACAGAGGAATGTAAACGTGTGTGGTTATATAATATAGGCTAAAACATCTGGCTTGACTGCCATTCAACTTGCACAAGACAGAGGGTATCATCATTTTGCTTACACATATTGGAATGATTATGTATACATGAGGCAGGAGTGTGGTTGAGTGGTTAGGGAACTATGTATGCGAGCAGAATTATGCATATTCTGCCATTAAGCATAGTTAGAACCTGCATCACATTGGCCTTGTGACCTTCTCCTTAATGCCTGACACTTATTTACATGGAAGATATGTTTTAAAGTGCTACACAAATGGCCTTGCTTAAGGGAGGCCTAACAATGCATCTTATTCTATTTCATCTTCTTTATATATGCAAGAGTACTTAACATTATTTAAATCAATTTACAGAGCAAATAGTGTAGGAAAAAAAAAGCCTGACTTCAAAGTAAGAGTCTCATATCTTGTGGTTGGCCGATAATGCAGAGCCTGACCCAAAATTTCCAGGGCTTTATGTCCAGGAAGATAAACAGATCCAAGGCTTTATGACTTCTGTAAGGTGAGAGCAACACAGAGTGCTGGCTGAACAAAAAAATCATCAGAAGTCAACCAGTTAGGGCAAAATGCTTTCACAGCATCTGCCATACCCTGCCCCACAGGGTAACTTTGGGGTGTCACATACAAAATAAAACGAGGTTAATTTCTAACCTTCCACGAGAGGCAGCAGAACATTCTTTACATATAGAATATACCAAAATAATTATATAAAGAACTACCGAATAAAAGCTGGAGTAGAAAAGTTCCATCTGTCCTCTCCTAGGTATGTTGGGCACAAAGGTGGTGGCCCAATTACTCATTCTGACAGGTGAAGGAGGAACCTCATGGAGGTCAAAGGTGAAAGGTTGCATGTGGATGTGTGCTCTCTAATGGCCTACCACTCTGAATTGTGCAGCCGTTCAACTGAACCGGCTGGGTTGGAAGAAGGTATTACACAGATGGAACAGCCTGTTCTTACAATAATGCTATAGTTGAATAACATTTGTAGCCAAAGTTACTGAACTAAAGAGCGATAAGCCATTCAAACAGTCTGTTTACACAATCCTATGTGTATGAGAGGCTTCGGTGTACTTCAGAAGACATCTTAAAATAATAATGTATCTTTAAACAATTTAATGCAAGAATGATTCAGTTTAATCAGGTGCATTTGTGATTTTTTGTTTTGAAAACTTGAAGATACAATTATAGATGCATAGGGGAAGTGTTATTCCAAAACCTCACAATTTAATTAAATTAAGCAATGAAATTCTCTGAAATATAAAACTGAAAAATCCACGGTTTGAGGAAAAGAATCGTGTATATGTAGTGCCATTGCATCCAGGGGTAAGAGGAAGCAAAATAGAACAGAATCATGCTAGCTGAATTTATGTCCCTTTCATCCCCCCCCATGGTAAGCTGCTAAAACAAATCAAACCAAATTTAAAACCTAAAAGCCATAAAACCACACTCAAGATTGGAAGGAACAAAAGAAAAGGAAAGAAAGAAAGAAAGAAAAAATCCCACCAACTTGCCTGTGCTTTTATAAAGGGCTTGACAATGCAGGCTGAGTACCAATGAGTCACAGCTGTGCATGCCTGTGAGTGAGCCTGGTGCTGTCCATGGTGCTGAAGGTCTGCTGGCAAGGCTGTTGCTCTCCATGGTACGGAGGTATCCCAAAGGTGGAAGCTCAGATAAAAACTAAATAGGAGGAGAAACCTCTTTACAGCCCCAACTCAGTGTTACAGGTGGATAAGAATTAGCTTTACATATCCAGAGTAAAATAAGCTTGTGAAATTAAGACAATTTGCATATATAGTATATACAAGAGTAAACAACAAAATGTTCAATGCTAATTCAACTCAAATGAAGTACATTTAACTGTATTATAGTACATAGTATTATTGTCCCTATTGGAATTGGAATATAAACACTGTTAGATTATATTTAACAGTAGGAACTTTGCCGTGTACTTTCTGCTCACGAACATATGCCTTGTACTTCAACTTTATTGTATCCTTGGGGCAAGATATGAGAAATACACATTCAGTTTTAAAATTACTTAGGCAATTCTGTCAGGAGTATGAGTAAATGCCTAGATTAATTAATATGAAGCAACCTACATTTAATTTCCCCCATCCCTGCATTTGTGAAAATATGAAATAATAACTGAGTGGATGTTATGCATTTTAGAGAGTGTTATGAATGTGTATTTCTTTTTGTAAAACTCCCATTTGCTCCCGCTTACTCCCGTGATGGGGAAACGTTTTGTAAGAACCGAGACCAAAAAGCGTCTTTTTCCCTGGCCATCTGAACACATTCATGCAGAAAATGTGAAAGGAAGTGTAAGCCTGCCAGTCTCTTTTTAATTGGTTGGTCCATGTGTTCTATACCCCATGTTTTCTTCCTTGTTGTTAGATTCTCACATCCTGTCTGTCCACCTCTTTCTGAATGTTTTCCCAGTGGTTGAAAAGCCGAGTGCATTCAGGAGTAGTTGTACAAGACCAAATTCCGCCCCCACCCTCACCCACAGTACTCCCCAAAATTTGCTAAATTTTTAAAACATTTTTTAAAGCATGGATTTGAGTGAATTATATCCACAAGCTGATGCAAGCATCCTTGGTGAATGGTGAAATCTTTGCAAACAACAAATGATCTTCCCTCACCAAGGATTGAAAAGACATGGAGCAAGAATTGAAGGCAGACCTTTGTTATTTTCCCACAAAAGCCTGCATTACTTATGACGCTCAATGCCAACTTTGCAGCTGAAACTCTGACTTAATCGTTGCAAAACCTACAAAATGACTAAGCCGAGCTGTTCAGAACGAGGCCTAATGTAACGAACAGTTGAAAGACCTTAGAAAAATGTGTCACGTTGTTGAAACATGTGTGGCAGCCATTAAAACGAATGCAGCACTAATCTGAATGTGATTAGTGTCCCATGTCACAGACACATACTTTTTCCTCTCAGAACACCAGACTGCAACAGGGTAATGAAGGAAGTGATTAAGGACGACTGAACTACGGGGCTATTCTCAGACTGAGAAACGCAGAGCACACACTGAGCCCTACAAACAAAATGAAAGCACAGCGACTTTGAAATGTAGCAGACAGTGCAGGCCACAATGCGGGCTGCACGGCAAAGTTCACCGTCAAGAAGAATAAAGCAGGGCTGAGCAGGAGAACTTAAGGAGCAATCACAACAACCTAGTGATCTTACGAGGAGAAGAAGGTAACATCAGGCCAAATTCAACGACGAGGGTTCGGAAAAGACTGTCTTCGGGGAGCAAGGCTTTATTTATTTCTGAAGGAGTATGAATGGCCTTGTATTTTTTCTTTTGATCATCGGAAAGTCTAACCTCTATGATTCAGTTCCTGTCTGGTCACAGTGTAATAGTTTGATTCGGTTACAGTAGTGTCACCCACATGGGTCCCTATAGCTAAATTGAGATATTTCAGAAAAAGGCAATGAGGGACTGAGAGGTCTTCAGCAATGTGCACACATTGTACTCACATCTTGCATCGCACTAGCACTCAGCACACTCCAAATAATTTTAGATATCCATTTCGATTCATTTCAACAAATTCATTGTGGAAGTTTTCATAATTAAATGTCAGATGAAACAGACTTCTTCAAATGCTGGTGTTTTTGTTCTGTCTGAACTTTTCATTAAGGCAACAGTCTGTGATCAATCCTAGATAAATTGATGCAAGCTCTTGGTAAGTGCAAGGTCTAGATCAGTGAATGTTTACAGAAAAGGAGATGCTATGTGGCACTTATTTTAAACAGTTTTCATTCTGAAATGTCAGATGAAAGATTAAGACTACTGCAGGACTTTTCGGATACAAGTGCTTTTGTTTTGGCTGAACTTTTCATTAAGGGAACAGTCCATTATCAAACCTTAATAAATTAAGTGCTGTTTTCTCTATCCATTGAATCTATTTTAGTATCCCTCTCCCAGACTTAGTGTGGGAATCATGGGTAAAAGTTTCTTACTCTAACTTAAGGACAAAGCACTGTAGCATCTTAACCTGATTTAGTGATAAGTCAAAAAGCAAATGAGTTTTTTTGGTGATAAAATGAATGGGACGTGTAAGGGAGGGCATGCCTTTGGGGAAATTGTTGCCCCTGGATTCACAGGATGGCCAGGTAGGGAAGGATAAATGTAGGTCACTGAAATAGCAGAGAAAAATGACTGACCGTTTAAGGGTAATATTTGAAGGCTGCCATGTAGCTTACCTTGCCGAGACTCCAGTGTGTGGGCAGGCCTTGCAGTTTGCTATCAGACCTGGCCTGTGCCAGCACCGACTTGTGGCCAGCAGCCCAGTGGGGTGGTGCACAGCGTCAGCCAGGGAGGGAGGGATTTCATCCGGTGAGACGTCCATGCCTCATTGCACACAAGCTACTCCCTCTGTTCAAATGAGTGCCAATCTGTCTGCCTATGCATGCCATGCATAAAGCCACCTCCTCCACCGCAGTGTCTGTACAAGCTCAACTGCTGAACTGCAGAGTAAAAGAAACAGGGGCCTGACATCACATGATTTAAAGGAGAGAACGTGCTAGAATGCCCTGTCCCAAAATGAGGAGGAGGCAACAGCAGTGCACCCAAGTGAAAAACTCAGGGAATTCCAAATGGGCAGAAAAACCAGGGTACACGTTTTGTTTTTTTAAAAGGAGTAACATCCACATTTATTTGCTGAGGAGAAAGGGATGAGCTGGGTATCTCCATGGCCAAACTTCAGATACAGACCCCATGAGCGTTACACCTGTGTCAGGAAAATGTGTGCTTTCTGAGCAGATCTGTCACCCTGTCGTCTTCCCCAGTTTCAACCAGCTTCAGCCGGCTCCGTTCTGCAGGCCTGTGCTCTTCGCTCAGGTAAGGGACAAACTGCAACAATTTTCTTTAAGGGAAATAGCCACTGCTGTGGCTATTTTAAGACCAGTTTCATTCATTTTTTATCAGAGTTGGATGGCAAATGTCATCTGGATGCTTTTAGTGCCACAGTTTCCACCATTAATAGAGGACCAATCGTTTTTCTTCAAAAAAAAAAATTAAAAAAAATAAGACAAATACTGCAGCACAGTTTCTCTATTGTTCTGTGAGCCAAAAAAGACAAAGATCTGCCCCTAAAATTTCCTCAATTGCTCTTTCGGAAGTGAAAGGGGTTAGGGGGGCATTCCCTCCTCATGCTTTTTGAGAGTCTGCTCCATCATTCACTTCAGAAAATGGCTGGAAGAGCACACTGAACAAAAGAGAAAAATAAGAAAAGTGGAATATCTATCTGTTCTCCATTTGCCTGTGCTGTACATTGCCAGCCCTTGATTGGAGGGATTGCCTTAATTCTTCATCCCCCTGCTGAAAAGGAAAGCTAGTCACAGGCACCATCACTGCTAATGCATAAAAACTGAAATGTTCAGGGAATTTGCCAGCCAGCTGCACATACTAGCTGAGTAAATCAGTAATGTATGTCAGCATGTTTGAAATACCCTCATGTTTTAAGCTCACATAGAAAGAATCCGTCTTTTCCCCAATGGATTACAGAACATGCAGCTTGTCAGGCAGGTATTGGAAGTAACTCTCTAGGTGTTCATTATTTCCTCCTGGGACCAGTATATGACAAGTGTCCATTAACAAAGGGTTAATGAATCAAACAATTCAAATACAATCACAGACATTTTTCACAGGGTCAACCCAATTTATATGTTGCTAAGATTATTTGACTGATACATTGGGAGAAAAAATGATTTAATTTATAGCCTGAGCATGCTTTGTGGACGTTCTTTGGCTATGACCTAGCGAGCCTTGCCCAGGTCAATGAAAAATGTGCAATTGATTGTCCTGTTGCGGTTAGCACAATGGAAGAAGCCATTGTAAGTGTTTGATTATTGTATTATTCTCACCTTCAGCTGTAATACTTGAGAGCAACTTGTCAAACTGTAATTTCTCCCCTGGGACACACCAGCCAGAGCCATTTTGATTTTCTGTCAACACCGAGAAGGATAATGAAAACTAATGCTCACAGAGGGAAATGACTTGTTAAGGTTACCAGGGTAACATTGAAGACGGTAAGGAAATTTTTCTGGTCCCAGCATCCTTTGCACATCTGTCGACCCTCAGTTGTGCATCCGCCATTTTAGTTTGAATGTTTTGACAACCTTGTAAATTAGAATATTGATTATAAGAAACCACGTGGATAAAGACACAAAGTGTGATCATGCGCGTGTGTGCCTGTGGTGTTTTTTGTGAATAAAATGAACTGTGTTGTTGCCATGACATTTCAGAGCAGATAAGTCCAGCCAGTGTTAATTATTCAGGCGAGCTCCATGTATGTCCTATGCAGGCACAGAGCTGTGGGGCTGACTAAGGCACTTTGATTATAAGCACACCTTCCTGCAAAACGTTCTAAATATGTTTCGGCTGTAAAATCACCTTTTTATTAAACACCACTACGACAGCAGTGGTGAGAAGTGTGGGGATGAAAATGCCACATGACAGAAAGCAATAACAGAGTACAGGTGCTGACAATGACAAAGCAAAAGAACTCTAGATCCTGGCAGACTTTTCTTTTTGAGCTAAAGAAAAGTCCTATCTGCAAGTTGTTTTCTTTTAACAAAAGTATAATAGTTCATTATACATTGGTAAGTATACTCAACAACATTATTAAGAATGTTAAATTGTAGAAGTTATGGACTTTTCCATAGTTTGATGAGGTCACTCAGTGTAAAAAAAAAATAAAAAAAAAAAAAGGAAAAAAGAATACAACCACGGAAAGGTAACTTTAATTATCCGTATTAAAATGCCACGTAAAAATGGCAATGAAATAAATTAGAATATTACAAAATGAAATCCACAGGCATTCCAAAATGTATAATGCCTTTAAAAATCATCTTAATGAAGCCATATGAACCCTTCTGCGGAATGCTACATTGCTATTGTGACAGCTCGAAGAGAAGCCTCTCAGCAGCGGCCTGCGATTGTTTCCACGGAGACGCCTCCCCTCCCTCGATGAACCCTCCCAAGCAACGGAACGATTCCAGCTGAGCAATCTCAGATCAATTTAATCCAGCATTGGGGAGAACAAGGCCTGGGGATAGGGGTGCTCCTGTGGAAGCCTGAACCTCACTGTGGGGTGGTGGGGGGGTGGAATTATGCCAAAATGGTGAACTGGAAAAAGCCTGATTAGGGACAGAAGCACAAAGATGAGAATAGCTAAATAGCAGAGATGAATGATAAGAAGGGTTAGGGAATGATTTAAAAAAAAAAAAAAAAAAAAGGGGGGGGGTGTATGGAGAGAATGTGCTCGGCTTGCACTGCTTAACATGCGAGAACACCCAGCAAATTAAATTCACATCAGGCTTCAGCTGTTACTGAACTGTAAGAAGGGGCATGGCATGTTTGAGTACTTCAATTTGAGTTTGGTAAGTTAAAAGAGGTGAGAACTGATGCAATTATATACTATTTATTTGGTATATTATATATATATATATATATATATATATATAATACATTATATACTAATACATACAATAAAATACATATAGCATTGCATTATATATTAATACAATGCTATAATATGTATATTCATTCAGATGATTTAGCATTTTTATGGTTTTATGATTTTTATAGCTTGCAGAGATACGTGCTGTAGTGATGTTACATACACTCTCTGGTCTGGGAATGTTAGTAGCCACATCTGTACTATTGCCAATAGAACTCAGGGGAATAAACTTGTATTCCATTAGATTATATGGCTAAGAAATTTCTATTTTTAATGTAAGTTTGAGGGGCATATTTCCTCACTCTTGAGTCAAGTCTGAAATGGTCAGTGTGCCATGGACACATTTCTGTAGGTACTGTAGATTTGCATTAATTAGGTATCCACACACCCACAGACACTCATTTTCAGCTGAGAATTTGATCTAGCTTAATTTTAGTAAACAGATTCTCTTGGGCAATTGATCGCTTTAAGAACCAGACATCAACTGCTGGGCAAAATTCCCAAACCGAGATGTTTTCCTGTATTTTTCTGTCTGCTTATCAAGGTAGCAAGCTAGCTATCGATTCACCTAAGGTAGCTATAGATGTGTGCAATAAATGTAAGCATGTATATGACTGCATTAAATTTAAAATTGCACTCCATCCAGCTGACCAAAGTTGCCAACCCTGGGATTGTCTTGAATTTGTGGTAAAGGATCTCTGAATGGATAGGGTGTAACATTATCATTTGTAATAGGTCATTGCTACGAATGATAATATTATCTGTCAATTTACCCATAGTAAATAAGATCTTAAGTAAATTTGTTTTGTCACCTGTCAACAATTTCTGTAAAATCTTAGTGGCCCATCATCTTTTGTCTTTGTCCCCTTCTCGCATCCCTGTATACATACTAAAGCTGTATTCCAAATGCTGAATTAGAAAAGGAAGTTCAAAAACTGCTTCTCAAAAGATGTGACATCTAGTAATCTAGAGCCTTTGCGGTTTCCCCCTCATTTTTCTCACTGATATACTATCGTAATTGTAGGTCGGACTCATCGGTACATCGGTACCTCTGTCAATTTGGAAAGGTCAACCACAAGCATGTGTGCAGTCAACCACAGATTCTTCCTTCACTCTGTGGTCCACCAGCTGAGTTGCTGCAGTTACTGTGCAAGGGGCTACAGAACTGATGTTGGGGATCATTGCTATGAAAAAAATTGTATTTTTATTTTCAGTTTTTTCAGGTTTCCACGGTGTCATTTCCCCTGGTGCGTATGCACAAGAACGTTATGGAGGTGGGGATTACCTTTCGTTTAATGCGCCAAGCAGACACATTTATTTACGGAGCCTGTACTGCACTCAAGTAATCCAGAAGCCATCCCCAGTGGAAAAAAGGCAATGTAGCGGACATTGTGTGGATGAAACACCTGTATGGAGATGCAGGCTGAGTGTAAGCTGATGAAAAACAATTACGCTCTTTTGCTGACTGCTGTTCAGTTCCATGACATAATCACATTTAACACATCCACAGAGGACTTACACCACTTAAATATTTCTGCTTTTCCGACAGAACTGCACTCCTCTACAAGCTGATTTTGATTACATTAGATACACATTCTCTTGATCTCTTGAAACTGTAGCACTTGATATACAGACATCAGGCTGGTCTGTGGATTCTGTTACAGGAAACAAATTAATTCTATTAAAATATTTTTTCATTGATTCATTTCATGGACCCATCATGTATGAACCCTTTACAGATCATTTTTCTTATTGCAAGTACTCTGAGTAAAGCAAGAGTTTATTTAGCAAATGTGGTAAGGACCATGTAAGTAAAGTGAAAAAATGGAATAAAATACACATTTGTACAGACTCTGTTATCCCTGTCATTCCACTCAACTTTCATTCAGTACTCAAACTTTCTCTGAAGTGTGAAAAAGTCTGTTTTTAATTTTCATCACTAGCTAGCCACTTACAAAATCTGGCACCAGTGAAACAGCCAAGCAGCTTTTCAGGGAAGTGTAAGATATAGTTCTGAGTTTAATAAATATTTGGCATTATACTGTACTTATGAAAAACAAGTAACGCAAGCTCCACTTTTTTTCTGTATATACACTCAAGTTTTCAAATGTATAAAGAAAAAGGTTAATGCTTTCATTTAATTGTTGGTCAGAGCCAAAGGGAAAAGTTGATTGAACCTGGGAGGCTTTGAGTGTCACTCTGGCTTGGAATTAATGCTGGCCTTGCACCCCCCATGCACAGCAGCTCGAAAACTGTGACAGGGCCCTTTAGATAGATTACCCAATCAAATGTGAGGATGACATTGGAGCAAAGGACTCAGTCAAAGCTATTTTCCTTCTGGGCAAGATTAACACAAGGCATGACATTCCAATAAAATGACTCGGTTGTGAACAGCGCTGTGGCTGTAGGAGAAATAGTACTTTATTGATCCAGAAATGGTAAATTTCTGCATTCTTACATACTACAGTGACAACACACATCATATTTACAATGTATGCATCTACAAGTTAATATATGGCAAAATAAAACATAAAACTTTATGCCCTATCAGAGCAAAGACGCCACGATTATTAGACAAGTGTGCTGTGTGTCAATTGTAAAAGATAATGAAGTATTGTAGTATGTAAACTAAATCAGCATGTATGCATTTCACTTGTCAGTTGTCATTTTATTTGTCAGTTTAAGCACCACAATATGCAAAGTGTGAAACAAATTAAGATCAGTTTTAAGAACCATGCCGAGAATAAAACAGATTTTAATTTGCTTGTGCAACAGGTCTTTACCGCAGTAAATGTGAGAAATATCACCCTCAATATTGCATTTTTGTGATGGTAATTCAACTTTGACAAGTCTTACATGGTGTACAAAAGAGTGCATGTAATCACTGCAGGCGTGTCAGCTCTCACACACACACAATAAATCAGCATCAGAATGTGAGTGGTAACATGACGCTCGACCTCCTGTACATTAGTATTGTTAAGACTGTACTGAACTAATATTCCTAAAGTGAAACCATAACAGAAATTTTTCACCATCTAATCAAATCAAGCTCGGACAACCAGTATCTTTCGAAAGGAAACGCGTTAGGGATTCATGGAGTTTTCTATACGCACAGGTTCCCCCATCCTCCATGTAAACAAAAGTACTCTTTAGCTTTAAGGAACAAGGAGGCAGAATATTGCGTGGATGTGAATGGATGAACGCATGATTACGCTGTAATCAGCTAAACGGATTTTCACATTGCCCATAAACCATGCATTGTTCTTGTAATTTACTAATTATAGTACTCCATACTGCCTGTACTACCACTATATATGGAGTACGTGTGTGAGTATATAGATGTATGCAAAGCATGGTTTGTTTCAGACCAGAGGGTATTTTCATTGAAACAAAAACAAATCAGCCAAGCCCTAAAGGCCAAACATGTTTTCAAATATGAGGTTGCATGTGCATAAAAAATCTGATTGTCAACATCACTCTGGAAGGAAAAACTGTATTTTGAGCAAGTGGGTTGAGTCTGCAGTGTTATGTTCTGGTGTCATTGTAGCAGATTGCCAGATTGGTGACCCTTCCAGGCTTCTACTGCACAATTCCTTCAAATGCATGAAATCTAGGCAGATGATTATCAACATTAAGAACTATGGTACCATTTTATTTATGCCTATGTATACTGGTGAAACATTTGCCTGAAAATCTGAATCTGCCAGCAACAAAATTGAGCATGTTGAATTCATCAGTCCAGTCTGCTATTTGCAATTTTATTCTGTCCCCGAACTGTGCTATAAAACAATTTCTACTAAAATGACTCCATGTAACTTCAAAGACCTACAACCCTTCTACATCTCTGTATCCAGCCAGCAACACTGCAGACTAGCTGCCCACCGCTAGTCCGATTGCGTTTTGCAAATCCGTGCAACATTTAAAGCGAGGCAGTAGAGAGGAGGATCAACTGTTAAAAGAAAGCAAAATGGTGAATGGTCCAGCTGCAAGCAGACTGGTATAGTACAAATGTGAAACATACCGAGTAACAGAGTTGTTTGCTTGCTGGGTAAGTAAAGCTATGTGCGATATAAATGCCCCGAACAGGGGTTCTTTAAGCTATTCACCAGAGGTAGAATAACCACTAAGTCTCAAGAGACAAAAGGACAGGGGAAAAAGAACGAAAAGAAATACTCCTAAGGGAGAGTATCCCAAAGAAAAGCTCTAAACAACCCGCGTACTGGGTAACAAACAAAAGCTTAAGGAGTATGAACCTACTGAAAATAAAACAAAACTGCCTGTGCAGAAAACGGGGTAACTTAAAGAAAACAGACCTTGAACCTAGACTGAAAAAGTAACCCCAATGAAGAATTTCGAGTTTTAGGTTGTGGCACCAACTTGTTGCCAACAACCCATAAAGCTAAAGATTGTTGTGCTAACTTTGTAGCCGCAACAATTCACTACCGCAAACTCTCAATCTTTTACCTTACCACGCTTGACAGAATACCGGCTCTAGTGAAACGTAAGTGACACTAAAGCAAAGCTTATCGGCTTGCTAGGGGTTTAAATAGAGAGCCAACAGGTGCAAATAGTTAAAGGGGATTTGCACACGTATAATTCAATCAAGGAAAAGAAGAAAACTAAAGAGCCGTAATAACTGAAGAAAAGGCGCAGAGAAAACCGATGGCCGTAATAACTGAAGAAAAGGCGCAGAAGGAAAATAAATGGTGGTATCAGCCAAAACCATGACAGTGAATCAGTACAGACGAAGCTACACTAGTGCACATTCGCAACTGATGGTGCCAGCCCTTAACTAGAAGTATAATCACAAAATGTTTTTACATTTTTTAAATTCTTAAACATATTTCATTCATAGGTTGTGCACTGTGACTTGATTCACAATGTCTGTAGAACACACTTATGTATTTGAGGGAAATAACTGTTAATTCCAAAATTGGGAATTTTATCCAAAAATATGAATAAATAAATAAAATAAAAAATACATTTTGCACATTTGCACAGGTTTGAGAGTAAGTATACCACCAGAATTCTTTTTTTTTACAAAAAAATGTTGGTCTTACAAAGTCTCTTTGTATTGAAACAGTACATACAGGGTGCTTCATTTTCTTTTCCACTAATTGAATGGTAAAATTCAGCGAGCCCACCAAAAATCATTCAATGGCTTGGCTTGCACATCGATTCCACTATTGACTACTGCCTAGATCCAACATTGTAAATAGATAATACATAAAGCACACGTTCCATAATCAAGACCAATGCATCATGCAATGAATTTTATTGAAGAAAATTTTGGGGGAAAATGACCTTCCCTGTAGAAATGGTCATCTGGCCATGTAGAAAAGGGTGCAACAGTCTTCAGTGACCCCCCCCCCCCCCCAACACACACACACATATTTTTCCCAAATCCACCCCCCCCCCCCCAAAAAAAAAAAGAAGAAGAAAAAAACCCTCACTCCCCACCCCTGTGGCCACCCCAATACGCAATGCCATGTGCATTTATTTTTTTGCACAGGACTAATTTTACTAATTTTAACTGCAGCAGAGCATTTTTTTGCACCCAGTCACTGAGATGTTGAGCGACAGCCTGTATCTCCATTCTGTGAACAGGAACCCATGCAAACTCACCCACTCAAGTGCCATGCACTTTCATGGAAGTCACCCATTTATTTTGTCCTTTGTGTTTTTGTAACCCCTTCACAAAGATTTCATATGAGGTAAGTATGATCTAAGGACCTCTGTGGTTACCCAAAAAAACATTGGGTAATTTGAGTTTGAAGGTTTACTCTCCTATTCGGTACAAATTACAGACATGGACGAATGGTAGAGGATTTATATAACAGAAGTAATGGGTAATAATCACATGACTTGACGTCCTAGGGTAAAACTTGTTCAGTGCGAATAGGACTTTCGACTCAGGACTCTGGCTCACACACCTCCCACACTGGGGGTCTCTCACTGAACAATACTGTACATCCAGCATTTAGTCTTCACTGTTATTTAATGCTGTAGAAATATGGCGAGTTGGTTGTCTAATGAAAGCTAATTGATTTCTCATTGGTTTGGAAATCCCATCCTTCACAGACATAAACATTGATCAGAAATGAGATCGCAGGGCTCTAAATCGGTCCTAGCCGTATTTCTCCTTTATGGATACGCATTTTTCGATGTTCTTTGGGGTGACCTCCTAGGAACCCCCCCCCCCACACACACACACACACACACACACACCCCACCATGATTAGACTGGCAAATGTCTGTTCCTGGGAAAATGCATTACCAGGATGAAGCTTTTGTGTCAAGAAATAATTTATACAAAGCCCCCCCCCGATACCCTCCCCTCCTTCGTAAATCCCCTGAGGTCTTTTATCTGCAAATCCAATGTCTTTCATTCCGAGACATGAAGGATGATATCCTTAATGTTTATGACAAATTAATCTGCCAGGGGAAAGCCGACGACACTAAGCCGCCAGTGGGTCACCCCTTTTATTCAAAACCTGTCATTTCCCATTTCCAGATCCGTTCACAGGGGTGGCGTGTCTGCGCACCGTATTTATAGAACTCTCATGTTTTCGGATTCGCAGTATGCAAAAGGGTTAATTGTGTACATGTTGTTTCACTCCAGTGGTAATAAAGGAGTTTGGACGGAAGTGAAGATGACATAATTATCTATAACGTAGTTTCAAAGTGAATCCCTCAGATCAACAACACGTAGGAGTGTAACTCACTGATCTTCTGAAAGGAAGTTTTTTTTTTCATTAATTTGATTAGATTTCTTGAGTATTAGTGGTCAATGAGGTGTTGTGAGCTATATTATTTTAAGCTTGGACATAACATTTATGAGGGCAATATATAGGCTAGAATAGTTTTAATGCAAAATCTACTATCTTGGTATATGAAAACATCAGTTTAATATTGTCCCAGAATAATATTATATAATTTGGTTTGATAAATGGTTCACAAAATGAGATTTTATGAAAACAAATGAATCATTTGCATTGAGGGCACTCTAAATTTAATGTATTTCCCCTCGAAATATATAAAGCATATTGTCAGTTACAGCTGCTGTGAAATTAGTCAGAAATGAAGGCACAGGATGTATTGCAAGACTATTTTTAGATGTCATACCATGAATAGGAAGAACAGTTTTCTTGTTGAAAGAACAACCAACAGCTGATAATATGCAGAGTTGATCCTCAAGGCACAAATAATTATTTACAAAAAGGCGCTGTTGATTTTGCATCAAAACAAATTACGCTGAAAATTATGAAGCAAAATGTATAATTTTATTTAAACCCTAAAGGAAAAGGAATTGGTAAGTAGAGTAAAGGTAATCAATAGAATGGGTTGTGCAGACGTGCCTGGGCACTAGTGCAGTGGTTAATTTTTTTCCAGCACAAATGGAATACTTTTTGCCTCAATCCAGTTTGCCTGTTTTGTGGTGGGCCCATAACAAGTATTTCAGACTTGAAACTACTCGCTCATGTTCGCATACGTTTGCTTTTGGTATTTTAGCTAACTGGACAAAAATGACACCAAAGGGCCATATTTACTAAGCATGCCACACATTACCGTCAGTGCTGCAAAATTCTGTCACAGTGTGGTGCTTTAACTGAATGAGCCATCTAGCAGCCCTCACATTAATTGCTTTAATTTCAGAAAAAAAAACAACAACATTTGATTTCCAAATCCTGATTATAAAGTCTTATTTTCATGCATTTAAAATCCATATTTTTTTATGATCCATTTCATTTTCTAAATTATTGTTTTCTGTCATAACTGGAAAGTGATAGGGGTTTTACTGTGGGTGAAACTGCGGTTATATTTCACTTCTAAAATCTAAATGGCTAATTTAATGTCTAAATGTGACAGTTGCATTATCGTACTGGTAATTGGAGAAAATACAACATTTGACAAAGCATACAGAAAAACAACACAACAATCCCTTATAAATAAATTGGCTAATGGAATGTTTTCTACTCTGACATGGGTAAACACACAGTAAAGATTGACATGGCCATTGCTTGCTCCATATCAGATTTACACAACATTTATAATCTCTTGTCTGGAGTAATGTAAATCCCCGCTGGTCGGCCTGTCAGTCTGTGCCACCAGGCTACTCATCCAGGATGCAGCTGGCCACCTGGTCAAACCTGCCCAAATTCACACATACCTCTGCAATTCTGAACACCCTTCGTTAACGTCTGCTGGCTGCCCACTTTCAGATCTCGCACAATGGTGCTGATTTTCAACTATTAGACCATTCACTCCTACCAGACCTCTTCATTTTGCATCCTCCCTCCAGCTGGCTGCCCTATCTCTTCAAGCACCCAACAACCACTCCTCACTGCCCTGGCTCTTCTATGCCCACATTCCCTGATGGTGGAGGCACCTTCCCCAGTCAGTCAAAAGGCAGATTCACTGCCCGACCCCTCAAACTAAGCTCAATGTTTCTATTTAAGTAGGAGAGAGAGAGAGAGAGAGAGAAACCTTGTCCCCGTCTCACTGGTTTGAAGCATTCACTTTGAAGTTGGCACTTTCATGATTGAAACTTTTTGCATGTCTAGGTCTTGCGATATTTGCTTGCCATGTGAAATGAAGTCTTGGGAGCTGCTTTGGATAAAAGCATCTCCTAATGACTGGACTGTTAATTGTACAGTACATGGGACAACATAAGTTCACATGATCAGGGAATCAGAATCCTATCAGCCAATCAGACAGGAATGGCACTAGACATTGGGACACACAAATATGCAAAGGAAGTTCATTACAAAAAGACACTTCATATTCAATATAACAACAAGTACCAGTGTAGCTCAATATATCAAATCCTCAATTTAACAGATTAAAAGACTGCAGAATTTCAAAAATGGTTGTACATTCAAACTGCATCAATAACAGAGACAAAGATGGGTGGAAAAGGGTGGCAAAAAAAACAAATCCACCACTCCAATGCTTATCTGAATTGGATAATTATCGCTTAAGCCACAGTGCATGCATATGATGATGGAAGGGGAAATATACTGATATACAATATTGTATATACTGTACATACTCTTTACAGTTTGTAGTTCCCAGAATACCTGCAAATAATGGAGCCTGGATCAATAAGCAGGAAGTTCTCACCTGAGAATTCAAATCCAAGCCAATTCAGAGGTGCAGCTACAGAAGGCCATTTCAATCAGGGTCATTATTTATAAAGCATCGTCAGCAAGGAGCGCTGATCTAGGATCAGGATTTCACTGTCCACATCATAACCATGCCCATCATGTCGTAAAAGAATAAGAATCCTGGATCAGTGCCAATTTTGACAGTGTCTCAGAGGAGTCCGATCTAGGGCCAGGTTTCCTTTGTCCATATCTTAATGTTACCCATTATGGTCATAAAAGGAAAACTCATTCTAGATCAGCACACTTTATGAATTTGGGTCCAGGTCTTAATATTTAACCAGTTCTCATATGCCTATCAGTTCAGAGTAAAGAGTCATTTCCTTTTTTTTTCCAAATATATTTAAACACATAAAAACCACCACAAGGAATACAGGAGCTTGTGAAATTGTATTGAAATAACTCTTCCTGCATTATAGGGGGTAAAAGTTTCTCTGAGTTCGATTCCTCTGTGTTTATTTTATTGCCTTACCTGAGCTAAGTTTTTAATGTTCTCTGGACTAGAACTGGCCAAATGCTTCCTCAGACAGGACAATAAAATGAACAGAGCTATTCCCACAGTTCAATTTTGGGTTTTGAAAATTGCTTCCAATGGGAGTGGTCATGTAGTCTATGGGTATAATTCTGTAATATTTCTGTAACGGAAGAAATGCTTCATGCTAATTTGGCTGTTGTTTTCTTTTTTGTTTTTATAGCCTATATTAAAATGAAAAAACAAATATAAAATAGTTTTCAATTTTTTTTTTTTTTTTGGCCTCGGAAACAGTATATTCAAACATGACATTTCAAGTATTACGTTGGTTTTTTCAATGTTCCTATTTTCCATTACCTGCTTAACCTGTCGCTATTCGTCAGAGCTTGTGTGGGAGTGGCTAGGCCTATAGATTTGGGTGCACTTGTTGTTTGTTGGAAAATGTGTTGTTCAAGTAGCCAACTCGTTGTCTCACCATTTGTCGAATATACTTTTATCTTCAATTTCTATAATTTGTTGGCAACCCCACTGGGTATAGTTTAAAATGTAGGGGGGATACAACGCAAACTAACGCGGTGTATGTTGAAACGTGGACTTTTTTTGTAGTTGCACTGGAGCAAGAATTATTTGTTTTCACTTATGTATTATTATAGCCATACAGCGTACATACGAACTGGAGAGATTCATAAGAGTTTCCTTATGTGTAGCAGTTTGTGAAACAATGGTTGTTTTGGCCCATAAGTCTTAGGAAATATTTATTAAAATGTACAAATTTTATTACATATTTTTACAATGTGCTTTCCATATGAAACGTAATGGTCATTAATCGAGTTTCAGAATACCATCGGATAAGTTTTGTTCACTTGCAAAAAAATGATATTCCCCATTAATTTTAATGGGAGCTCCAATGCTTTTCCCTCAGCGTGTGCAGCAAATCACTGTCCTGTGGGTTATAAGATAGAATAGTTTTGACACATGACACAAGCAAACATAAACTGCGAGCCATGCAGGAGTAGGCCTACAACTAGCATATCACGGGGCACGTTGGTTGTGTTACAACATGTCCCTGCCTATAGCAGCTGCAGTAAATTGTTTTATGTAAATGTAGGCATTGCCCTCCATAGGCTTTGACAAATGTGGGATGAGTCGGCTACCTAAACCGAAGAGCTTATCCACTCCCACACAAGCTCTGACGTATCGATACAGGTAAGAACAGGTCACGGAAAAAAGAAACATTAAAAACATATAATACATAAACAAAACAAAACAATGACCAAGTAATCATGAAACATGAAAAGAGGTCCGGGTACATTATGACAGTACCCAGACCTCTTTTGATGTGGTCTACTATTTCTTCTATGTTAAACAGATTCGGTGATTCAAAAAACGGTAGCAATGATTTATCAATGCACATGTGTAAGGTAATGGCACTAACAACAGTATTCTGATAATGTAAATAATAATGTTCTCAGAAAATAATTTGATCTCTGAACATCCTGAGAAGCATACACACAGGAAGTGGTCTAGAAGGTACAGCATATTTGTTGTTATATCCCGTTTAGCCTCTTACTGAATGTACAAGTGCTTCTGCCTTTCTTTTTCATACATTCACAATGGTGATGCTAGACTTTTCTTTATCATTTCATGTCAATTCTAGGAATTTCAAGAGTACCTGTAAGACCACCTTCCATATTTAGCTGTCACTAGGTAGATTGATGCTGCAGATGTTCCAATTCAGTAGCAGTTTGACGGTGGGTTAGATCAGAGAGGAGACATCTGGGACATGGAAAATAGCAGAAGGATCTTTGAGTGCTCCGAGGTGGTAGCTCCAAGCAAATAACAATAGATAGCCATCCACTTTCTTCCAGGAACTGATGATATGTATTGTCACCCTGTCTGGAAGTCAAAAAAATAATACCTAAAGTTGTCTATGTGGGTTGGGTTGCTTCTCGGTTTGGCTCCTGAGTGCCTCAGACACCTTGTTTGGAGTGCAGCTTTTGCATTGGACGTGCTTTTATTGATTTATTTTTCACAAAAAGACATTTTCAATATTGGAAATATAACATGAGATATTCAGCAGTGGAGTCTTTCTCTATCAGAAAATAATGGCATCCAAGGTAATGTCAGGATTTACTTGATGAATGAATAACTAAATCCAAGGGCTACAACTTTGATCAGGAGTTGTATATGCAAAAGGAATAGTATTCTACTTAGTCTGCTGAGCTTCTTCTGTTTAAATGCCATCAGCTGGATTTCCATGACTAAAGAGAAATTATGAAACAATGGCATCCTCTCATATTTATGTGTTTAACTGAGAATTGCATGTTTCCAGTTTTACAATATTTACTTACTGTAAATTTGAATGTTGTGGTAGTAAGCATGGTTAAATGTGTCAACCTTTTGTTGGATATCTAGTTTTAGATTATGTCTTTGAGAGACAGGCAGTATGATTTGATCTGACAAACTTGCTCATAGTCCACAGTGTCATTTGTGATTGAGTAGCATGCTCTTTTTAACCACTCTGTCTCCCTTCACCTCCTCAAACATTAAAGGGACATCCTTGGGGTAATTAAGAGTTACACTGAGGTTCTGTTGTCCCCCCTCTCCTCGACAGGCATAAAAGGTGTCCTGGAATTTTCTCTCCTTTGAAAGTTTTATTACTTCATTATGTGAAGACAGCACAGAGACTCTGCTTGGTCACAGAGATTTTGTTTCTTTTGATTTTAAGCATGAATGCAATCTGTGACATTTAATATAAATAATTGATTGAAAATTTTGATGTTAATATAGATAATGGTCGTTGAGGTCTGTCGAAATCTACATTGGAATATTCGTTTTTTGGTTTTTTAACTTTGGACTTGGTTTTCGTGGGATAACTAAGAATAACAAGCTGTGGTTTGGTATTTTCGTTCATTAATTTCTTTTGTGACTGTAACTTGTCTATGTCTAAAACATTAATTGATTTTTAAGGTAGTCAACTTTTATTTTAAGATTAGACATTGCATACCTGTTGTAATTTAATAAATTTATTCATTTTAATCTGGCTGTGAGCTGTATTTTCATAAAGATTGCTCTGCCTATCAACACATTTGGCGATTTGATTGGTAATTGATAATAATTAACAAATGAAATCACATAAATTTGTGCTACATGTTCGAGAAGGGAGGGAATTTAACTGTTGATGCACTTGTTCGATATTCAGTGCTGAACATTGAATGCGGGTATTAGCAGTTAAAGTGACAATCTCAAAGATTTCAGTTTCGTTCTCTATGGCGGTGCCAATGGCGAGAAGCGGTAACTGCAGGTGTGTTTTTGGACCTCACTTCCCATAGATCCAACCGGATCCAACCAGTGTCGCCTGTGTGACGTCAGTCAGTTGGCACGCCAACTATAACACTTACTATTTACTGAATAAAAGATGGTTATTATAAAAGTAACGTTATGTACATACTCATTTGTTGTTTAACATGAGGCTAACTCAAGATGTCTTTACACTGCCGAGCCAGGTTCAAATGCCGTAGCAAACCTGGGGTAGAATTAGTGATGATCAATTTCTGCAAACGTTCTTTATCTACCTTTTGCTCGGTATGAACGTCTTTACACTGCAGAGAAGAATTTGCGGGATTCGCTGTGGCTCGTGCAATTATGTATCTCGTGCACAATAAGCAGTCTTTTTCGTGAATGATTGTTGTGTGGTATTTTTGAAACAACTGCCCTGCAAAATGTTACCCCTGGTGTTTCTGGTTTTACTAGCTAAACTGTTCGAGAATAAAGCTGAGCTGGGTGTTAAATTATAACAATCAGAACAAGAAGAATAAAAGAAAAACAAAGGATATTTCATCAAAAAGGGCATAAAGGCTGAAGGAACATATGAGGAAGCGTAATAAAATAATAACAATGCTAATCCATACTGCCGTATTCTTTTATTTAGTTTTCTCCTGCATGACGTCTTCAGAAATCAGACCCAGCTCTGCTCCACATACCCCGGCTTTATTCCGATCATTATAATATATTGATGAACTTGATGGCAATGTAAATAACGGTAACGTTAAGGCCAGTTCAGATCAATGATTCGCAACGAGGCGAAACGGTTTTAGAATGTTGCAGAGAAAATTGCAGCGGTGTGAACTGGCTAGTAGCAGAGCCGTTGCCTGCCCTGAGGTTTTAAAAGACCATCCTTGTCAAATCGCCAAGTGCAGTTTTAGAACGTTTACAATCAGACGTCTTGGAATTTTGCAAGTTGCACCCAGTCTCGTTGCGAATCATTGATCTGAACTGGCCTTAAGTTAGCTACACTGCAACGTTGCAACAAGGTAGCATTGCATTCGAGAGACGGTTTGTGAGGTCGGTACCGGTCGGTAGCGTTAGCTAGCGTTTTTTTCTAATTGTTAGCCGACATTAGTTTGTGTTAATTATATTAGCTAGCTAGCTAACGCAACGTTACCTGATATGAGAGATGGATACTGTGCGCAACGTTGTCTAAACTAATGTTGTCTTTCTTGACATGGTCCGGTAGCTAGTGTTAGCTGTGCAAATAGCTATGTAATTTAGTCAAATTACATTGTCATTAAACAAAATCTACATCAACAAATAATATGATCTCTCATGTTACATAAAAACTTTTTAGGGTTCCATAACTCCCCCAACCCCCCCTTTCTCTGTTATTGTAACGCATGCAGACACCGGAAAAAACAGTACACCGCTCACACACTAGTGAGTTGAAGAGCGAGCCTGTTGCGTTAGTTCTGCCTACCCTCTCTGGCGGACCAACCACTGATGGGTGATGAAAAACGCGTCACTAACTGTGCCGCTTGTGATTTTTTCCCGGGAATGTCGCAACAGACACCAAGTTTTTAAATCATGAAATATGATAATAATAAAAGTATAAATTAATATAAAAATAGGCTCAATCACCATTGTGTTACCCATTGCAGCGATAGATAGTGACTTAAAAGACATTTATTTTAATGAAAATCCTAACTTCCCTGATACTTTGAAGCAGAAAAAAGAGCATTGTAGTTCCATGGGCTGTCTGAAGGTGTGGTTAAATGTGTCATTCACAGGTAGACATAAAGGCATTGCACAATAGTGCACCCTATTGAATAATAATACGGCCTGGCTTTCTTTTCCCCCACAAAGCAAAGTTCCTGCAAAGCAAATAACCAAAAAAAAAAAAAAACATGCAATAAAATAGAAGTACTCCAGCTGAAAAGAGAACCATTTCAGGAACCTCTATTAGGAGTCCCACGGCTGGCAAGGATTTTGTCATCATTTGGTCTTCTGTCTACCTGTGGCTCCACAACAGGAAACACAGGAAGGACACCTAAGTACAGAAGCTGCTATGCAGGTGGTGGGCTCTCATTTATCTGTCAAACTTCATGTTTATTGTCCTTTATTTGGCCTGGAAGGTCGATAGAGAGCCCATTTTGCAGAGGTATGACCTGTGGAAGCATGAGGGAAAGAGGTTGGTTGTGGGTGGGGGTGTACAATGGATTGTGCAGCCAAATACCTGTGGGGGGTGGGCGGGGGGTGGTATGAGTAGATTGGCAAATAGGGAATCAAGCCAAGACACCTTGTAGACCTTCAACATGAAGGATTAATCACCAGATATGTAGGCACACAGTGCAGCAAAATAATAAATGAACTGTTACGTTACTATTTTGCTACTTTTATGCATTATACAAGGTATATTTTATTGTGTTTAAACTGATATTTCGAAACAATGTCATTCCCCAGTCATTTAGGTGCCAATGTCATTCCCCAGTGCAAATGTGGGCATGCAGACAAGCACAGCCCAAGCCAACACAAGCCAAGCTTGCACAGATATGAGTTGGGGGAAGCCATTCATGTGCAGCTTTAGCTAGCAGCCCACAGTCCCCAGGGGTGATGGAGATGGCAGAAATTGGCTACTGCCAAATATGCGTCGTCCTGTGAGGCTACAAGTCAAATCTTCCACTTGGGTCCAGCCGCAAGGAAGATACAGAGGAAAGGTCTGTAGATACTTGTTCCTCAAAACAGCTGTCAATGGGAAATAAACCAGCTTGGTTTATTTTGCGGATGGTGGCAGGCCAACTCTGTCTCGATGATCAGATGAGATGCTTGTTGGGGCACGCAGATAAGTCCATGTATTACTGTTTTAATGTTTAAGCGTGTTAAATCAGGGTCCCCATTTTCTCCTGAAACAGGTGTTCCTGCCCCAAGCTGGTAGCTAACTGATCAAGCAGTGAGTTTATTGCGGAGTCACAAGAGGAAGGGGACAAGCATTTAATTATGCCTTAGTTGACCAGAATAAGTTAATGGTGAATGTGACTCAGTGAAGGGTCAGGCCCATGGTCAAGAACTCAGAGACCACAAATGTTCCTGTGTATAGTTACTTCATTATGGCACTGTATAAAAAGTTAGAATTATTATTTATTATTGAACAATGAAGGCGGCACTCTGAAAAGCCATTGCAGGATGGTAACAGGAGACAGGTCTGCGTATCCCTGTATGGAAATGATGACTGATCGCATCTTCCAGCATGCCTTCCTGCCTCTCCGGAGCCCTAGCGGAAGTCTGCTAAGACCGAGCCCAGTGGTTTTCCCTGTCACCTGCTGCTTTGAGCCTCCTGATGGATTGCATTGTTATCTGATTGCGCTGTGGAAAAGAGTGAGGGGAGGGAAGTGAGATACAACAGATGTGCACACAACCCAGAGCCCTGAGTGATGAGTCCCTAACCACATTCCTCAAGGACTGCGAGATGATTACATTAATTCTAATCCTCTGTGGCGAATGCGAGAAAAGGATTGCTTTGCTCCTGCTTTTTAGCAAGATAGGTCACTTGTGGGAGTGCATCTACCTTGAAAATAGGAGGGAAGGCAAGGGGTGCATGGTCTGGAAACTTCCTCAGTACAATATAGACAGAATGGACATCGCATTGAAATTGACAAATTTGTAACCATTTCAATGGCCAGAAGCGATACAGATGTGCAGACATAGATGTGCCCATTGATTTGCAGCTGCTTGGTCAGTCATGTCTGGTGACAGCAGAGATAAGGTGAGGGCCAAGTCTGAATAAGACACAGCCAATGATTTACCCACACAATTAGCATGCGGACAGCATTTTTCAGTACATAGCAGCAATGAGAGCATAAAAGCAATTCTCCTTCTTATGGTTATAGGGAATCTTTAAATGCTAATCTCAATTAATTGCACAGTTGTCACTAGACCTAAGTAAAATAAGCCTGGTGGCTATATAAAGCAGCACCTGACGCATAGGAAGAGAGGCTACATCTATGCTAGCCCTTTTTTTGATAACAATTTGTTTTATCACGTCTGTTTTTTCCCAAGCCAACATACAGCAAGGAGTTAATGGTCTGCAAAATCAATTCTTCAAATATTACATGCTGCAAAAATCTTTGCCATCTCATCACCGATCCTACGAGAGTGGTAATTCATTTTCTGTCCGAAGTGGAAAAAAGAGGCAAAGTGCCTCCTAACAAGATAGCAGGGTGGTAATGTGTATTGATTGAATGCTGCTCCCTTTTTCTGGGAAAAAAATCCCCCCAAAAAATCCACACAAATACTTCTTATACAGAGAAAGAAAGAAAAAAGAAAAGAGAGAAAGACATCCAATGTGTTTTGTTTTTTGTGGGGGGAGTGGGAGGTGAACTTGTTGAAACCAATATTATTATTTTGGGCTAGTAATAGGCCAGCCATTGGCCAAAATTTTTGAAATTTTGATTACTGTTATGGATTTCAGAATGATTCAACAATAAACTGGGACTCTTATTGAATAATTTAAATGCCAAATTTTGTTGCATGCACCTTTAAGTTACAATGTAGTCCACAACTTTTTGGTGAAATAATAATAATAATCTGTGTGCCCATTACTTAGAAACACTATAAATACTATACTAGCAAACACAGTACTTGAGGTGTTACAATTTTCTCACTGCTCCAAAAAAAAAAAAAAGGAATTCCATAACAAAAGCTGATAAGAATGTTTTAAACAGATAAGGCTGGCCACTGCCTAGACGCAGCAATTCTCAGCTCTGTTACAGCACTGAGATCCTTATCACCTTCATTTTGGACCATTTAAAGTATAGGTCCGCTACCATCGCTTGTGAAAACAGTTTTGCTCTCCCGAAGCAGTCTTTGAATAGAAATTCTCACCAGCCGTCATAAACAAAACAAAAAAAAAAAAAATTTTTACATAGCCATAAGGGGATCAGCCGCTCTTCTGTGGCTGTAGTCATGGACATACTACACAATGTTGCTTCACTTCTGAGAGTTATTGTGACACTTCCTTTGTTGCATCTAAGATGGGTTGAGCTGTAACATACCCTATCCTTGTCCAAACAGAACAGTCGCTGTACCATGCATTTAGGTATTGTTTTGGACTTCAGAGTGACATCACTTATGCTGCATACATATGCTGAAAAACATGAAAAGTTAGTGATTTTAACTTAGCTGAAAAGAGTTGATATAACCGCAAATTATCAGCGAGGGATGTATCCACTTCCCATCCGCCCAATATCTATTCAAAGTAATGCCAATAACTGTAATAACAATTTCAAAATCAGGCATAAAATTTGTATTTAAAAAAAAAAAAATTGTATGGGTGTGGTCAGGAGCGCCTCGCCACCCCATCTCCCCCTGCAAATTCTCCAACAATGTACCACCCACAGGTAAGCGAACACACATGGCTGGCGTGGCTACATCCATCTATCGAGAATGGCAGTTAGCTTCAGGGTTGCGAGTGCAATAAAACAAACTGTAAGCGCATCAGATGACGAAACAAATAAATTCAGATCACTATAAAACAGTTAGCTAGCATAATAGCTACCAGGCATAATTTTTTATTATCCAGAACAGACAAACTAAGGTATTGATCATCCACCGCAGATCTGTGCTACCCCAGCCTAAACCCAAATCTTGCGCAACAAAACTAAGCTAGCTAGCTAGATAGATAAGGCAGGTCACGTTGCCCATAAAAATCTGACAAAAAAAGGCATGCAGTACAGTGGCAGCTACATCAAACATATACAGTACAATCCACTTAATTGAACAATAGCCTACATTATCGTATAATTCGGGTATTTGCACAGAATTGCCAAATCCAAACCATTTCCCATTCATTCCATTGTAAAGAGATCAGGCATTTGCATTAACCATTATAATCCTTAAACCACAACTATTTCTTGCAAATTGCAAATAAAACTGCAACGACTACAGACCTCTCGCACACCCAATTTTTGTCCTTGAAAACATTTCCTCTGATAGTGCAGAGACGGAGGCCAGACTTCCGAAAAAATCTTCTGTGATCGCGCGAGCCCACTCTTTAGAACAACAGAGATAATAAGATGATTGAATGATAGATTTCCACGGCCTGAAATATTACTTCTATGCTACATTTTTTTTGACAGAAATCCTAGGTCAATCAGTAACAAGAGCATGGCCTTATACCAGTCTCGCTTCAAGTGTCCCCTTTAAAAAAGTAGTACATAAACGTTTCTTTTTAAAACAGACTAGAGGCTACTCAAGAGCATCATTTATGTTTTAGTATATAAAGTAGAAAAGAAAGTGCACTTTAAGTAGCACCCTCTAGGATTTATTTCAGAATAAAAACGTACATATTTTTCTAAACTTCTTTTTTGTAAGGTTTGAGAGCTCTATGCAACCAACAGCTTCCTTGGAACTGACATATTTCTCAGGGTTGCAAATTCAAATGGACATTGCAATGGGGTAAGCAAAGCCTCCATCCAGATGTGTCTGTAAAAGCAACAACGTGTTGTAAATACTCATTTCATTCAGTTTCCTGAGCCCCAACACAGGCTTCAAGTGAAATTTCAATGGACTATTTGATTTCTCAGAAGTCCTGGCTGCAATTGATAGTTTGCAAATTTCCATCAGGGCACTGGCTGAGAACAAACACACTTGTGTGTATAGAAAATGGATACTCCACTCTGTAGACGTAAAGGCTGTATGTGATGCCAGTTACAGAGGTTATTAGATTCTGTGGGTAGATACCCTGGGAGCACACACGACAGCTACATTTAGAGCAACTGTGATGTGTGTCACCACTTCGTCACAGGTGACATTACTGTTGGATGGCTTCCAGGTGACAGCAAATAGGTTTAATTTGAATATTACAAATAGCAAAACCATTAATGATACTATAAAGGTTAGGCTATATTATGTCTACTGGGGCGAAGTAATAATTCAAATAAAATAAATGACTAAAATGACATTTATTTTACAACGTAGGCCTATAATTAAAATTTATTCTGACCACTAGCTGAATTTTTCCACCTTTCAGATACCCCTTAAATCCTTGGCTTCTGACACCCATGGTGAGGCCACGTGGAGCTCAGGAGCACTACAATGCTGTGCACAAAAGCAAAAGTATACAAATACATACTTTTCGAAACAAAACCGAAATGAGGCAGGCGAGTTCAAACGATAGCTGATTTACTGATTGCCTGCATGGATGCGTTTGCGACATGCGTTCATGGCATGCAATTTCTACGTGATAGACTCCAAAAAGAGCAGGAGCATGTCACCAACTTTCATGAAAGGAGCCCCTGGACTACTGCACCTAGGGCCATTGTGTGTGTGCTCCTTCTGCACTGTTCTGTTATAACTACACTGCACTGTTCAGGGATCATTTGGAAATACAAAAGGAAAAAACAAAAAACCTACCCCAAAATGGTCTATTTCATCTTATGTTGATTTGTGAACTCTTAATATCCAACCTGCTGGCTATCATCAGTGGAAAATGTGATTAAAAAAATATCAATTTTTAAATGCAAGCTAACTTCATAAACCAATATCTGCGCCACCATGAACTGTGGATGAAATGGGAATTATCGACAAATGTAGTTCATCTCAAATATTTGAAAGAAATGGGCAAACATTATGGTGGAGATGTTCAAACAAAAGAAAACTATACAAAAGCCCTGTATCCTGGTAGGAGTCCCATGACTCTGCTCGTATGTAAGCCTCTATGGCTTACAAACACACGACTACCTTTTTCTGTTTTTTTATTTATTTATTTGGTAAACATTTGGTGATGTGAAATGTACCATAAATAATCACCGGCTAATATAATTAAATCATCATTTGTTAATCAAGTTAATCCTCTCTTTACGTATGCTGTCTTTAAGTGTGGCTTATTTTTCTATGGTCTTTTATAGTTGTTATTTTTGCATTAAAAATGAATAAATTATGATTTTTTTCAGTGATTTGAACACACCTGTAGCTGTCGGGGTTAAAGCTGCTGTGGCTTGTAAAACCAGAAACTGCTGTCCAAATTTTTGAACAATAAAAACGAAGAAATAAAAAAGAAAGAAAAGAAAGGATAAAAATAAATAAATCAATAAAAATGCTCTTTGTCTGACAGGAGTCTGAACCAATAAATGCTAGACATGATGGAGCAGCATGGTGTTGTTGGCCGGGATGATTGACAAATAATGGCCTGGGCGATGTGTTTTCTGGGGCGGGCCTGTGGCCATAATGGATGGACGTCTCGCTGGTGTGAGACGTTGGGGAATAATTAGAGCGGGCCGCCTGAGGTGAGCCCTGGTCTGAGGGTGTTCGTTAGCGAGGGGATTGTGGCGGTTTAGGAGGGGGTGGGGTGCGGGGTGCCAAACCTGATGTCTGCACCTGAAAAGTACACGGAGGTGCAAGTACTCTTTTTCTCTCTCTCCTCTCACTCTCTTACGCTCTCTCATTCACACGCACACAGGAACACATACGGGTCCCTGGAGGCCTTCAGTAGCCCATTGCTTCTGTAGCACTGGTACTCTGTGGAAAAGCATGCTGACGGTGCTGCCTTCAGCGTACATTTACTTTCATAGATCCGGTCGCTGGGGTATTAGCTACACTGCCGCAGAGCGTGTGTGTTCCCCTGTCTGTCATCTTTTAACAAATCTTTACATTTATGGAAACTATGCTGTCATTATTTTTTTGAGGATGAATTTTCAACACTAGGGTCAAAAGTGCTTGACAAAATGACTTTCCTTGGAATATTAAGTCAGGGGGTGGGGTGTAGGACATTGCGCTTTTGCAATAACAATGCACAAATACATATGATGAACACATCAATGAATGATTAGCATTCATTGAAGTGCCTCAAAAGATGGTATTAATTTAGCAGGCTTTCTAGGAATTGACTTTATTGAAAACATTGTTACAATATGAGTATTTGACTGTGTTCAATGGATATGTAATGAGTATGATTCTGAATGACATTGCAGCTTGTTGGGCTACCAGCATTGAGTGAAAAGTGTCAAAATAGTGAAGGATTCTGTTTTCTTCTGCAGCAATGTTGGACATATTTTCCCTCCAAGGTTAACCTGTACTTGTACCTTGAATAGTACAAAGCAATCAATTTCAAATATTAAAGCATTTCTTGCAGAGATAGTTGTCACAACACAATTTTCAAGGAAACAGTGATGCATGCTTCACCTGTAATGACCCCCGAAAAACCTTTTTTGTAAAGCACATCTGGTGGTAGTGTATGTTTAAAAAATAAAATAAAATAAAATAAAAATTAAATCATGCTTCATGAATCTATGTACTGGTTACATTACTGAAAAAAATGTAGTAAAATGCAAAAATATATTTCTCATATTTTATTATTTTACTACATTTTCTTCACTAACGTAGACAGTAGCATAATATATGTCAATATACCTTCACCTCAACTGTTCTTCTCCAGTGGTTTGAGAAGCTTAACACTGATGTGAAACAGAATGTACTTCACAGCTTTGTCGTGACCAGATCTGAACCCAAATAAACCTTTAACCCTCCTGTTCTGTTCATTTTTTAGTTACAGCAAAAATGTTCCCGGGTCAATCCCCATACAGGGGGGGTTTGCAAATACATGAAATGAACCATTTTCATTTAAAATGTTGATTACACTAATTAAGGCCATGAAGAATTCATATGAAAATAATTTTAAGTATTTTTCCTAGATTTTCAAACTTTTAAAAGGGTCAATTTGACCCGCAACATAACAGGAGGGTTAAGGAATATTATGGAACAATGTCAGAGGCAGCTTCTTACACTCCCATTAATCGTGAACAGTTTTTGACTGTTGTATTCCTCTTCCATAATTTCACATGCAGGTAGGCCACTGTGCATAAAGGGCCTACTGACCACACGTGGTGGACCAACACCCTATTCTTTTACTTCACATTGGTGTTTATACCTCTTTGTGCAGTACTTTCATATCAGGGTTATCCAGCTATGATGCCTGGCCAACATTACCATCAGCCTATTAAGCCCTCTGTAGAAAGGTCATGAGCAGTGCTTTGTCCATGAGCGACGCCTTGTTTTTGAGCTAATCGTTATATCAGTTCCCCACACTGAAAATGTATTCTCACAATCTGCTTACTCTTTGACACTAAAAACACATGAATCAAATGCCTTGTCCTCCCAGGCCAGTACAGAGACAGACCTTGGCGCTCTGATCATATATTTAGTCCAGCTCATTTGCAAGTTTATAGCGTGATACTGTAGCCCTCTTCAAATGGCAAATCGGCTCCATTATGCTGTTATCTGTATGTATTCTGTATTTGTATCTTGGTTCTTGGTTGTCATAGTGGACTTGCATCAGCACTTTAGTAATGTTGCTGTCTGATACTGTTGGTCATATAACTTCTATGGATGCACTTATGTTCTTTTACGCTGTAAGTCACTCTGGATAAGAGTGTCTGCTGAATGAACGTAATGGTTTTACTTTGATCTTCATAGCACGTTACAGGCTATTTTTCTGTCTTTTTGTACGGAATCATTCCTAGAGTGAAAAGAAATAGAGTACATGGGTGAATGGGTTAACACTGGATTTATTCACAATTTCCAAGGAAACGGTCATGCATGCTTCACATCTAGTGACCCCTGAAAAACCTCAAGAAAATGTTTTGGCACGTGTATGAAATCTGCTCTTTCGTGGTGGTAGCATTTATGATTTTTAGACTATGTGTTATAAATCTATGTATGATAAATATTTTTTATTTAGCGGGCCAAGTTTCATACATAGTTTTTCATCCACAGACAGACTGCATTTTCTTCAGTAATGTAACTAGTAGCATAAAAATACCAACATATTTTCCACTTCATAGTAATAGAAAAATAATTACCTCTTGTTAGCCCCTGCTTGCACCGAGTACAGTAGAGAATTTATGTGTCCAGCTAATTAGCAGTGTGATTTCTGAACTGTGTCCATTCCATGTGCAATTAATTTACTGCCTGGTTTTATCTGTCAACATATGTATTCCATTGACAGTCATGTTCCAATTAAATAAAGGCTCTCAGCTAATGTTTTCTATCTCTCTTTTCATATAAAGGAGATGCATACTGTTGATGAAAGGACTCTGTAAAAAAAAAAAAAGTGCATTTCATTTTGAGAGTTATTTATTCCTGTGAAGAAACAAATGTCATTGATATAAAAATATACTAGCCCTTGAATTACAGTACAATACAACATAGTACAAAATGAACATTAACTTACCATTAACAAACAAATCATTTAGCCTCCTGAAACAAAAGATATTATATACTGTAAATGTTCACACCGTAAATGAACATGACACAGTGCTAGCTGTCATTTTAAAAATAGTGTTAGAATAATGTAATGTGTTTGCAAGCACTTAAACTGCATTACCACCCAATAATCCATAAAACACAAATATTTGTATCTTCATATATATTCTATACCATTAAAAAAAATAAGCATATATAAAATATGCAGGTATTGGCATACACTTTGTAATCTTTGCTGTATGGTCCTATGGCAACACAGAGTCTGCCTGCTCGCTGCTTCTCTCCCTACATTTCTCCCTTTCACAGTCTCCTCCCACACAGGGCTGGCAGGCATCTTGACCTTGTGTTCACAAGGAACAGCCATACTTCAGACTTCTCCAGTTGCTCTCCTTCAACCCCCGTATCGCCACATCATCTTCTCCTCATTTCCTTTATCACATGACCCTCTCCCTCCTTCCTGTATGCACACCCGCTGTCAAATTCTGTTCCAATCTTCATAACTCAATAATTCTCCAACATATCTCCCCCTTGCCTGAATCTCTCTCATGTCTGTCTGTCTTGTTGGTTGAAAGAAAAATGCGTCCAAAAATGAACACTGTATTTTACCATCTGCAGGTAATAATATAAACACACAGCCAGGTAGTGTTCACAAATTAAACTTGTAGCTTCAAAGAAGCTACAGGTTTGCCTGTGCTATTCAAAATCACTCATATATCACTCATATAAATGTGTGGGTACTTTGAGCAATCAATTTGAGCAAATAATAATAATAATCAACCTTGAAACTTAACAGGTGAGGTATAACACCTAACAGAGTGCAGCTGGAAAAAAAAAAATTAACTGAACTCTGTGGTCGAAGGTTTCTCATTTGTAAATACAATACAATATATCTTTCAGGTTGAAAATGAATGGCTCCTATAAGCTAAGTTTATTTGGTTAGTTCTGTGAAACATTGATTTTGTAAAAATGTTTGCCTCTGCCTGCTGATCCAGCTTTCGTTTTCCCTGGAGCAGAGAAAAGAAAATGGTTCTGTATTTAATGAAGAAAAAAAAATACAATTTACAACCATTTTTTACATAATAATTTGACCAAACACAAGCTTGAGATACATTGTTTACACTCGACCATTTCACAGGAGAGGCAAGAAAAGTAAAATCACTATCCGGTCAAAATGAGTTCATTCCTGAACATCAAATCCACCATTCATCTACACTTAAAAATTCAAATCATTGCGTACATATGTGACTTTTAGCTAAATATTAGGACTAGTTGGTCCTCCAGTATCCAACAGATGTAAAATGTAACTTAGACTCACTGCATGTTGGAGTCCCAAGATCATCCCGAGGGCTTAGATCATCTCCATCCCCTTCTTATGATGCTGGCCTGCCTCTGCTTCCCTACTCTGATCTGACTAATTTAGGTACTCTAGCACTGTATTTTCTACAATGTAGCTTTTTTCTACAAAGGTATGTAATGAGTTAATTTCTACCATAATATCACTTCTAAAGCAAAATGCTGAACCAGTCACTTTGTTTTTTGAGGAGATGCTTCACCAAGCGCACACTATCTGGTACCCTGTTATCAAGAGAGATACAATGTGTAAACATTAACAAGCTAATGAGCTATAATATTTCCTCAGTATTAAGGCTAAATTTACCAGTTGAGTTGAAGGGAACGACATTAGCTTTACATTCAGAAAAGAAGGCCTCAGCCAAGTAGCTTGGCATTCCATGAGTGCCCTCTCCACTCTTATTGGAGAGGACAAGCAGCCTACTGTAGCGACTCCTCTTTGCTTTCACTTGCAGGTGCCATTTTTTAGCTGTCAGGCAGGTCTCACCACAAAACACGTTCATGTGCTCAGCTACCTTGTGCCAAGATATCCTTTTATTCTTAGATTAATTGTAGACATGAAGCAGTTCTTTAAAGCTGCCCTCTGTACACTTAAACTACCGACTGGATGGAGGTTTGAGGGGCCTGCTGAGACAACGCTAGGTGGGGTAGAAGAACACATAGGTATTTGGGTATGTGTTTCAAAGCTGCCTGTGTTTGGCCTGCACTTAAAACACCGTTTTGGGAGTTGCCTGTTATGATACAGATTTCACAAAACTTTATAATGGATTGTCTCAATTGCCACTTATGTTTATTTTAACTAGCAAATGTATTTAGGCAAAGTTGACACATGTATCAGTTACTACTAAGCATAAAACCATAGCATTTCTCTTGAAAGAGGTGATAGGATTGTTCCATATGAGTTTTATTAGATAACAAGGTCCTATGAAGACAGGAAAGATTTGTTAACACTCTAGCAAAGTTGCGAATAGATTATTCCAACAGGAATTACTGTAGGATGACATGACTTTTTGAAGTTTTATTCAAGACCATTTGCCATATAAAGGTCCTCACATATCAAGCTTGATAGAACACAATGACATCAGCTTTTACTGGGCTTTAATACTTTGGTGTGATAACTTATATAGCTCTCCTTTGCCATATAATATGTAAGATGAGGGTGGCACACAGTCACAAACACACACGCGCACACACACACATCTATATATTATTATGTATTAAATTATGTAATTCTGTGATATATTTTTAAATCTTAAAAATGTAGTAGATGCAATTCACAGATTAAGGAATAGAAATATATTGCTATTTCTATATGTCGACTGATGCAAGTCTTCCATTAAAGCAGTTATACCATGATGCATTGGAACCCACAAACCCTATAGTTTAAAACTCTGAATGTTTCAACAAGACAGCAGACTTGGGCTTTATGAGACAGAATTGGAACAACAGACAAAATCATGGCAGTTTCTTACATTATTCCTCTGTTTCTCCTGAAACTTCTATTACCACAATAAAACTTCATTTGTCGACCACTTAGCCATCCATGGGTGTGCAAAATGAAAATAAATGCTGATTGTCAAGTACAGATGCATTTTTCTTTTGCAATTTGCATCTTTGGCATTGTGGTACGAATGCCTGCTTCTTAAAGCTTTCTAAAATGAAGAAATGGCATCTGGTTTCACACGACAATATTGTTTAAAATGCCACAAGTCTTATTAAAATTTTGAGTCGAAAGACAGCCCAACCATGAGTTAAAAATTGATGCCACTTATAAAAATGTGTAATGTTTTCTTTGATCTATAATAAGCCCCTACAGTATTGCTTTGTGTTGAAGCAGGCAGCCAATGTTAATGTGTTGCACAATGCAGTTCTTTTACATTTTTTATTTATTTGTTTATTGTTTTACTGACGGTAATATGTTATGCGCTTTATTTCTTCTGCGTTTCAGTGTAAAGCTGCACAGTGATCCCGGTTGGCACCTGTTATTTCATTGTTAATGCTGAGCATACCATTATGTTCTACACAGTCCTGCGCCTGCCTGAGTTTTCTTGTTAACAGAAGTCTCTGGGTGCATTTTGATATACAGAGATGTAATTTAGTATTACAGTCAGGGTCAAACTATTTCTTTGGGGCTTTCTTGGCGTGAACCAAAAAACACAAAAGACCTTGTCAAGCACTCTGTATTATTCAGGGCTCAAAAAATGAATTTTGATCACACACTTGAACAGCTGGCAGACTTCTGGAGGCAGTTTCAATAAATAAGTCAAAGCTATTGGGTGCACACCCCAGATTAGCTACAACCATTATATGCCACTGTATTTCAAAATAGCCCCATGTGGTTTGGGGTTAGGTTGACAATACCAACAAATAAATTAAGTATGCACATATGTTGCCAACAAGTATCCCTTCCACTGATTTGTCAGTAAATGAATAAAAATGAAAGCTTGTTTAACAATGAGTATGTGTAGTGGTAATGAATATGTCATTTTTTTTCTTTTGGCTGGAATATTTGAAAAAGAGGTTTCTTGTACATTATTACAGACCAATTTTACATGTGCACAACCCCCAGTGACCACCCAATTAATGATTCAGTCCAATCTCAGCATGACAGACAAACTCCACCATGTCCTGTTTGGTCTCAAGCTAGCTTGCCTCGACACCTTTGGGGAAAATGAGACGGGTGTTTTTGGGCTGCCAGTCCTGTGGATGGTGTCCATATTCACAAATCACTGCTGAACAGCTGCAGAGGCAATGGACATGATCACAGAGGCATCCCAGTTCCCATGTGAGGGGTGGGGCTAAAAACACAGGACGGTCTCTACTGGCTGCCTGGTTGAGAAAAGCTCAAAAGCTGGGCCGGATTTTACAGAGGGTGGTGGGGGTGTGCAGTGGGCGGGGGGGGGGGGGGGGGAGCAGGGAGCATGGGGCGGGGGGAGGCTGACCAAAATCACAGATAGTTCTGTTTCTGCAGGCGGCTGTACTCATTGCGATAAGGGCCTGAGGACGGGAGCCTGCTGTAGGAGAAGAAACATCTGAGGAGATGGGGCTGATCTGCGCAAACACAGCTGTGAAAACCCTTATCTGCCCCACGAGGGCCGCTGAGGACGCCAGAGGGGCCGGGCAACAGCGAGGGGCCCTATCAGATGGGCCATGAGCGGGTTAGGAATAACCCCCGACCCCCCCACCTCACCCCACCTCACCCCCCATCCCCCCAGAAAAGCTTCACACCGTAGCAACAGGAAATCTCCGCTGCATGGCACGATGAGATAACCGTGCCGTTCGGGGATCCAGATACAGGAAGTGCAGACGAGGCAAAGCAGCACGATGCGGGCCATCTGAACTGCTCTCACTCTAATCTTATTCAAAGCCCTTTGACATGCCAGGAAGTGGCACGTTATTGCAATATAAACTGCAGTGTACTCTTTAAGTACGCAGGTAGCAAGGCAACCTAAAATGCCCGAGGCTGTTCTAAACACATGCACACACAAACATGACTGTAGCATACTATGCACATTGTATTTCAGACAGTAAGCCAGACAGTAAGAGCTGACAGTCCTGAAAAGCTGGAAAATTCAAATAAGAACACCACAGGGCTCTTACTTAACCTATGGCATCCAATACACGCTGGCTTTCAAAGAAGTGCTGTTCCGTAAGTGACTATTTCACACAATTCGTTCTGACCACTTGGCAAGGCAGTGGGATTAGTTTCTTATGGTTCAGACGTTCTCCTAGAAAAAAAAAACAAAAAAACTTTCGAATCAGAGAAAACTTCAGAAATGAATGGGAGTCAAGTGATGGGTGGGCGCTGAAATAATACAAACAAAATGATGCGTGACTCTGCTGCCTCAATAGCACACTTAACATAGAAACCGTCTGCGCTCTTTACTGCAAGACACCGCCATGCGGCTATAACACACAGCTGAAAATCACATCGAACACGGAAACCTGGATTTCAGGAGCCAGGATGTAACTGTGTAATGTCTTATAATAGATTCCCTTTACCCCTGCTGACAGCTGTGCACTCGCTGTGGAACAAAGCCTGGTGCAGGCCTCTGGTTTTCTAGTAGCACTGTCCCATCCAAACCTTACTCTGGCTCCCAGACTTCTATTCGGGATCCTTGCTTGCAAATATGGCCCCGGAAGGTTCCCTGTGGGGATTAAATTTAGGTGACTGTGACTGTCAGCTCATGACTTCAATTCCCTCTCCTGCAAATCACCCTTTCACTTGCAGCGCAGTGACAAACGACATTATCCTGTTACCCCAGATCTCCAGAATCCTCTGCCTAGGCAAATCCTAGGAAAAGGCTTATAATCCACAGTGGTAAATAAATAAGTAATTCCCAGTGTAGGCATATGTTTTTGGACGTGGCATGTAATTATTTTTAGCGTCAACGTGTATTTGAAAAATCAGGAAAAAACTACTGTTGCATTGATGATACAGGCCCCACCAGATTTCCTTCTGAACCCGCTGTGGTCATTAAGGCCATGGTTAACGTCCACCCCCACTGGTGGACGCCTGGTGCCACTCGCAGTGGAAAGCGACAGAGACACACTTAGACTGGCCGCTCGCCAGTTCCAGTTAATCAACAGCATATAACCAACCAGCAAGCAAGACGAAGGGATTTCCAAAGAGATCTGGAAACGCTCAGTCTCCACTAGAGGCTCAACCTTCCAATTAAAACAATGATTTTTATGACCTGCCCACCTTTTAAATAAATGAACTCTTCATTATGTGCGTTAAATTGTTTTAAAGGAGGGGTGGACAGAGAATAAAAAGGAACAACAAGATTAATGAGATTAATATGTTTTATATAACTGCCATTATTGGTTTTGGCTAGATTGTTGATTGCTGGTGTGCATATCCACAGTTAGTCTAATTTTGGGTAATTTGATTAGGATCACCATCACTTAAAGCAGATCTAATTATCTCTTGGCATAGGTGAAAATAGGCTTAAGAGAAAGACTATTACTAATTCAGCTATGACACTCCAGCTCTACTCACAACATTAAATTAACACCTGATTAAATGTGTTTCATAACGTAGTGTGTGAGAAAGGGAGTGAGTGGGAGACAGAAACCTGTGTGTGTGTGTGTGAGAGTGAGTGTGTCAGTGTGTATATGTCTATGCTTGCATGGGTGCATATGCTTGTGTTTTTATGACATAGGATTTTAAAATTAAATCTCATTTTTATGTAGAATTATTTAAACACGCGTTTTTGTTTGAGATATAAAAATCATGTAACAACCCTGTAATACAAATATAGTTTACCCATGAAGAGGAGCGCTATGATATACTCTAGATCAGACATCAGTGGCATATTTGTAGAGAACATGATGGCTTGTTGACTGCTGTGTAACATCTTTAGATTCCCTGGATAAAGAGGAATTGAAACAGGGGGTGCTATAAAATACATTATTCAGAGATAAAAATTATCCCTGATTCACAGAATACAGATGTGTAAAGCACAGCAAACAGAAGTGCTGCACTCATTTCTTCTCGCTTTGTGGGCTTCTGAGATGGGTTAGGAATTGGCTAAATGCATTGCAGTGACACTCCGATTGCTTTGCTCCACACAACAATGCCATGCTTCCTTTTTTTGCCAGTTAAAATGTTTTATCTTCTCAGCCTGATTCACTGCTCATCCGCAAATGTGTTTCTAATGTTCTGTAATGTGTTCTGAGTATGATTCAGTGTGATTATGATTCAAGGAGGTAGCAAAAATAAATGCTATGGAAATAGATTGAGTAGCAATAAAACAATAAGCAAGAGATTGTAATTTGCTTATGTAAAATCTTAGGTATGCTCACACGATACATTTGATAAATGTAATACGAGTCATATACGAGTGGTACAAACAATGAAAACACAGCTAGTAGGCAGAATTAAAAACATGGCTAAACGAGACCCATGCAAGAGTAAAGAATACGGCTGCATTATTCAAACATAAACAGTGAGACTTCCAGTCAGACAAACTGCCCTGTCCCACATCAAGGTGTTTAGAGGGCACTACAGCAAGTCGCAGTAAGGAAGAAATTTCAGAAAATGTAAAGCCACACATTGTGACTGATCTGTAAGCACAGCATTTACACCATTTCAGGCCACACATTGGGATTGGATTGCTTGTGTCGGCACTTGGTATAAGACTCTGACATGCAGATGCTAGACTTTACTGCATCCCCAAAGTTCATTAAACAAGAACAGGTGAGGCTTCCTTTTCCTTTTATAATCCAATATCGTGGAAATAACAGCCTCTGCAGATCAGAGGTAACAGTAGCTAGTAAGTCCAATGAAAATATATTTTGACATTGGCTTTTAGTTGATTTGGGGGCTTTATGCTTTTATTTTTACTTTACCTCTCATTTTGCTTTCTTTTCTGTTTTATTATGTCTAATGTTTTCTTGGAATAGTTTTTTTATTTATGTTTTCTCGATACCATCTTTGCATCAGTACTATGTTCCCTGTGAAATACCTGGGGCTAAAAATAAGTTGTATGAAAGGTGCTATATAAAGTTTGTTATTATTATTATTATTATTATTATTATTATTATTAATAATAATAATAATAATAATAATAATAATTAAATTCCAAGCTGGAAGTGTGGCCAAGTGTGCCAGAATTTTCAGAATTGCCTGTTTAGTTAGTAGACAGATGTTTTTCCATGATCCCCCACCTGGGAGCTCTCTTCTTCCCCAACTGGGGGCCTGTGTTACCTCAGTGGACCTGGTATTTCAATTACTCACTCCCGGCTATGCGCACTAAATAAGGCCACTTTTTAAATAGGTACAAACTCGGCAAGTGGTCTCCTTCGGGAACGGGCAGTCTTCAGCCCAAGTCTCTCCTACGTGGGGCTTTTCCCCTCCAGTGATTTTTGTGTGGGTCTCTCTTTTTCCATCTCCCTCTGCTCTGATTGCCGTGGAGGTACTGCAGTCCCTCCCTCACCTGGTCATTGGCCCAGTGCCTTACAGAGTAGCTACTGCAGTGACTGTTTGTCACCACTAGAGGGAGGAGCAGCCTGTGGTCATTGTTCAGTCTTTGTTTTTCAATAGATTTCTAAACAACTTTGTTTTATGTACTTCTTTCAAGTGTGTCTTCCTAGAATACAGGGGGCTGAGGCTCCATTTCCTCTTTTGCTCATTCAGGCATTAGAACATTTTATCTGCTGTTTGGGTTACTAGATGCATTTCCCTTTTTTGCCACTGGTAGCTAATGCAGTTAGGTGGCCTGTTTTTTTTTCACTTTAAGGGGAAACAGAGGCCATCTGACTGCCAGAGTAACCAGGGGCAACACAAGCTCAGCGCAACCAGAAGAAGATGCCAAACAAGGGAGCCATGAGAAAATCTGTAGGAATGGGGTTAACCTTCCCCAAGACATAGGGCACAGACTATGTGGGCCACTCCTTCTGTGGAGCATCAGCTCTCCTCCAACATGTAGGAGAAAGAAATGTGGGGAAAAAAAAAAATCACATTTACGCTGAATTTACAGACTTACTTAAATTGGTGTCTAATACCTGCATGTTGTCTGTGTGTGTGTTTTCATGTGGATATTATGTGATACAGAACAGTGTACAAACACATTGTTAAGAGCAATAAGATCTTGCTTAGTATCCAGTCAGGCTCGCTTTCTGAATAGAAAATAAAAGGACAGCCATAGATAAAGAGAGAACAAGTGATGAGAGAGAGAAAGACAGAAAAAGTGTAAAGTATGAGAGAGAGAGAGAGAGAGTTTGTATCTGCATTTGAAAAGCATGGAGATGAGGAACAGGGTTTCAGAAAGGCTAAGTGGAAAGGAATAATTATTTTTATAGTCATTCCTTATACCTCTCTTTAGAACAGGGTTGTGCTTGCCCAGTTAATGAGCATCCAAATACATAATGTGTGCTGAGAAACGGGTGTGCAGGTAGGGGGCTGAACAGAGGTTACAGGAGAGTTTTTTTCCCCAGACATCGGAAGCTAAGAGGAAAAGCTAAGCAGCCAAGCAGAGTTTTCAAAGGTCAGTAAAGAGGAGTGAACAAGCTGGGTTGTGTAATATTCCATTTGGCAGTGAGGCACTGCATGTAAGAGAAGTGTGAGACTAAAGGCTACTCTTTCTATACCACCTCTTCAGTTTTCCCTTTCTTTGCTAATGAGTTTATGAGTGAAAACAAGTTTGACAAGTCTGCTGGTTTTCTTGGTCAATTTAGAATGTTAATAAAGTTCTAAATGTATTAAAAGCTTACTGTATTGGACAGAAAGTTGTATACTTACAACGCGATGAGAAAAAAAAAAACATAACGAGAGAACATATACATGGGCTCAGTATCCATTAATATACCTCCATCAGAGTTAATACTGGAACAAAAAAAAAAGAAACTAAATAAAATAAATTAATGAATACAATAATTGTAACAACACTGTAAAACAAGGGGCTTACCACTGAAAACTTAACATTGATGAGTACAGTATGTTAACATATTTATTTAATTAACTGTGAGTTTTTGAAGATTACTGTGCCAATCTTCCTCCAAAAACAAGTAGCACCAATATATTGCAAACTTCATTTTTGCATCATCTCCATACTCTCTCAAATCAATCCAGTGCCATCTCCTGTTAAAAAGCCAGTAATAAAGATCAATTGGAAACTGACAAAACTTCATAGAACAGATACAGTTGCCAGTGATTGTATAGGACTGCTATTTATCAATGTGACCGAATGTCCAACAATAAAAGCGTCTGAAAAGCAAGACTAGTTACATGTTTGGAGGGCGCTTCATCATTCTGAGAGCTCGGGGCAATCAGCGCTCGCAATGTACGTCAGCCACATTCTGGGAAAAAAGTACAATCGATCACTTAGAAAAGACAATATTTTTCAACAGTTTACGCTAGGTTCCAAGAACCAGGCAACATCTTGTTTGTGTGGATCAGTACTACTTTAAAATGCTTCTTTAGATGAATACTTCAGTTTCTTTAAATGTTTTGATGCCCCATCTAGGATAATAATAATGTGCTCCAACTTTCTTCATACTTACTTATTTCATAATGCTAAAACACCTTTGTAAAGAAATAATAATCAGTTATTAAGAGAAGGAGAAAATGTTATGAAAAGCAGATATTCTGATTGGCGTTCACAAACTACTTCCATCCTTTGTGAATTTTCTCAACAGTGCGTATGTAAATGAAGTCCATTCAGAATACTCCTGTGTCCAGTTTGCATGTGATAATGGTCTGTCAAGGCTTAAGTATGAGTCAAGACACTACAGCTTCCCTTGGAATTTATACAACTGACTGTTATGGGAAACATAACAGCCTTTTTTCCATACCGTTTAATAAATGGTCATTCTGGTACAATCACTTTAGAGCTTAGTCAAGTCATAAAATATAAAACTTTTATTCTGTAAAAATCACATTGCTGAATAATGGTCATGAAAGATTGGCAATAATTGACAAAAAGTTGAACTGGTGACTGGGCATGGAAATTAACCTTAGCAATAAATAAACAAAAAAGTCAAAGCACTCCAAAAAATGTTCCATTAAATAAATATTACATTGGCGATGCAATATCAATTATGAGTGTGTTACAATTCATGGGTTGCAGTGACGATAGGAATGCAAACTGGTATAGGCAGTGGATGTTCCAGAGTTTGGGAACCACTGGGGTATGGAATCGCCCAGGAAAGAGGGGCTTCGGTCAGCAGGTTACCCTCATACCAGCACTCAAGAGTGACTCCTCTTGAGTGACTCAGCTGGGTGCCCACGGTCTACAGAATTCTTCTCTTTAGCTACAATGGCTGCACAGCTAAAACTGTGGAGTGGTAAGAAGCAGCAGGCAGCACACTTTTCTGGGGACAGAGTGAGTGTTTTTCTCCAAGATTGATGGAGATGGTTGAACCAATGAGAAGTCGGTGAAGACAGTCTGGGATTCCAGATTTGGGGAGGAAGAAGATCAAGATTTTTTTTGGAGTGCTTCTTGGTGACTGCGCTGTTCTAGTGCACGGATTGACAGTCTGGTATCTGTTAAGGAACTGGTCGAGTGCACGAATGGGCCCTGCAGCCTGGTAGTGAATCAGGACAATAGCAATACTGATTGTGGCCTACAGTCCCACAGGAAGACGCACAAGTGGCTCTAGCATTAACCTGATGAGGGTTTCAGTCAGGTGGGATTATAACGAACCAGCAACCCCTGCTGGTCCATCAGACCCTTAAATCCTCCTGCTGAGCTGCACGTGAAGTATCTGACTCGTGTCTGTGTGAGCCTGGCTTCTGAAATGCACTGCATTCAGAAGCAGCGGATGACATCGCTAGCTTCAGAGAGCACATGCTTGTCTGCTCTCTCATGAATTGAATATATTTATAAGCTTTTTATATTGGCTGAATTTCTATTAAAAAAATCAGTTGGATGATTAGATTCTGACCACAGCCTTGAGTACACAGTTTGATTAAAGCGGCAGAACTGCAGGAAATGTTTGAAACAGGAGAACACACTGTTCCTCGATAAAAATGGTTAAAAAAAAAAAATAAAATAAAATATAAAAAAAGACTTTGGCTAACGGGCAGGTAAATACACCCAATTATTTACAATCAGAACTTGAGAGAGCTGTCAAAGCCAACTTAGTTACGGAAAATTTACCACACAATGCAAAACGGATAGAAGGGGAAAATAAAACAGCTTTTTAATGACAGTGATTGCCTCTGTAAAAGCAAATTGCAGATATTGTCCGACAGTATTGTCCCCTGACGACCCATATTCAGGCATGCTTGACAGTGCCTCATTCAGCCATATTCTGGACAGGCAGAGGCAATTTTGCAGCCTCTGGGAAGGGACCATATACCCCTTCTCCATTTTGCACAGGATGGTCTAGATTAAGTCAACATTTGTTCATTTGACTCACAACTAAATGCAAAGGAAAGTAGCCACACTCTTACACTACAGCAATGACTACTAACTAATCAGTATTCACAGTGAATACTTGCATGTATTTATTTATGGATTTAGTTATCATGCCCTTTCATCCTTGTCACCCAATTTGGAAGGCCCAGTTGTGTTTGTCTGTCAATTTGGAAGGCCCAATCTTATTCATCATCAGCACTCATTGCTGAAACCTCAAATTATAACATTTGTAAAATGTTGTCCCATCCCGCATGCAACAAAAGATTACGTACTGTAGAGGATATAAAATCATACAAGAGTGAATGATTACATATTTAGGTATGTGTACCACAGTGTGTCACAATATTTTTGCAATGTGATATGTTTCATCTTAAACCATCCTAACCAACCATTTGATTGATTTTTGGCAAGATTTTGTGTAAGCTTTAGGATGCATAAGTGAGTTTTGTAGTGAAATAATTGATTAGGCACTTGGCCAGTGGACGTAACGGCAAAACTGTGCAAGGGGAATCTCTGTGAAAATAAAAGGCTCTGTTGGCAAGATTAAAGGGTGAGATGCCATTCATCCACAGCAGTAGCAGGAGGAGGTGTCTCCATGGGCTTGGAGGCGTGTCCTCACAGCCAGGGCTGCTCCTGTTCACGGAGCCCAATGCTATTTGCAGCACTGTAAATCTCCTGCTCCGTCTGAATTATATATTTTAAACTATTGATTGTTTTATAGAGACGTTGCAGTTCTGGAGAAGGGAACAAGAAGTGAAATAACATTTTTTAAAATGTGTGGGAAAAATGCATTAAAAATGAATTGAATTGATGATCAGAGACTCCTATAATGCTGTGCAAGCCACAAAAATAGGTTCCAATGTGACCTCTGTAGCAAAAAAGGAAAATAAAGAAAATAAAAAGTTCTCTTGTCACTAAAAAACATGACTCCATTTTGTATGGCAATCAATGTTGCATTGTGCATGGTGCACTGCGCATGGCTTGTGTTTGTTGGTATTTCTGGGAACAGAGGTGAGCAGTGCACAGCTGAAAGCACAGTGGTTCACCGGGAGACTGGGTTGGATAAGACTGAATATATTATTATACTGTATATTTTATACATTTGTTAATAGCCAATCAAATGAGCGCAGGGTGTGCTGGTCTACCACTGCAATGGAAGCTCAGGCTAATGATATACTAATGAGATGTTTCTCAAAAGACATTCTTTTGCAGGAGGTGCAGAGTTGGGCTGTCACTTTTTTTTTTTTTTCAAAAATTGAGTTCGAACGAATCTCATGAATAAGATAAATTTGTCTGAATTTGTTCAAATGTTCTGTTAGAATTAAAACATTGCCTAAATGTTTATTAGGAGTCCGTTTTAATTTCCCATTAAACCTGTAGCGAAAGAGCTTAAAGAAATATTGACAACTGTATCTTGAAGTTTTATTAAACAAAATAAAACCAAGGGAGGGACTCAGTGTTGCTCAAATGAAAGAAAGAACAAGCACGGAACCGTCCGGACCCATGGTGCAACTCACTTCCACTGACACATTTTAGCTGGCACCACCTGCCCATGTGCCGCACAAAACGTCCCTCAAAGGTCGTCAGTGAGTGAGTGAGTGAGTGACCGCAATTTGCCATGCATAACCCACGGCGGAAGTTCCTGCGTGCCGTGGGGAAAAGTATAATACATGAGTCCATCATGAATTCACAATAGCATGGCTTAACCAAACTGAGCCGGATTGCATGAGTGGTGGTTTAATCATCTTTTAAATACACTTATTTTGATTATTTATCTCCTGGTTCCAAATCAGCCTAAGTTTGACTTATTAAGTTTAAAGTATTACAAACTTGTTGACATTGCTAAGGAAAAAAAAAAAAAAGCAAGTCTATTCCCATACTTGGTGCTATGTACTGCAATGATCCCAACAGAATGGATAGCATAGTGGCCTGATAGCAGAGGTTATCAGGCCACTTGGGACTAGCGATCATTCAGTTAGTTTGATGTGTTTTGGCAAATTAACAAGGCCTCCTCTATGGCCAGAATTCTTTACATTTTAGATGAGCCAATTTCAACAAGATGCAAGAAAATTTAAGTAATCTTGACTGGGTGCAACTTAACTGCAAGACTGTGAATGAAAAGTAGGACGGGTTCAAAAGGGTTGTTCTTGAGGCACAATGTAAATTTATTCCAAAGGTAAGGAAAAGTAAGTTAAAGAAGCAGACTCCCCAGTGGATGACCAAAGCCACAGCATGCTCTTTCGGTTGGAGATATATTAACATTTTTTCGTTACCTCTGTTATAACTGTCCTGCACATACTTGTACGCAGTTGAAACATCGGACTTTGTTAACGTTTTTTTAAACTGTACACAAACCTTTTGTGATCACCTCAAACTTAATTTGACTTGTTGTGGCAGGCAAGTGTATGCTTGTAGTGTAATTTCACAGCTTTTGATTTCATTACTTCCAAGTATTTCAGTAAAAAGTGAAATTGTTACAGTTCTACCATATACAGTACATCTTCTTGACCATGTGTTGTAATGACATTCTATGACCATCAGTAATTTGAAATAAAGTATACATGCCAAAAATCATCTTTTTCTTTGCACAGATACTATTATTTTACTTCTACATTTAAGATGCATTAGAGTGCTCAATTATGTAGGTATGAACTAATGCATATAGGAGTCTGTAATGATTATTACAAATAGTCATTGTTTCACTCAAATGCTAATTATTTCTACATTTTTGTTTTATGTTGATATTATATTCATTACTTCTTATAGTTATTATGCCAGAAAGAGAAGTTGTTGCAAAATACTGCATTAATCGTCAAACTCGGTTTATAAAAGCAGTATATCCATAATTTGTTCCAGTACTGTTGCTTTTTATTTTAACTACAGTCAATTAAAATGAAAAGGCTGACAATAAATGCAGCTTGAACATTATCATTACAGACAGGTGTGAGAGAAAGTACGAAATACAGTGGTATGATCCTGTAAAAGAACAGCCATAAACAATAAAAAAAATAGAAAGAAATACAGGAATACAATAAGAACAAATGAAAAGAAAATGAACAATAAATGAAAGCATGCATTTTTCCCACCCCTGGGATTTATATCAAAGTCAAATTGGACAGCACGTGATCCACAAAAAACACTCCCACATTTTGGCACACGGTGGGTCACAAAATTACCAAACTGCTCCGGTGCAAATACATGGCGAAAATACCAATTTGCCAGTGCAACGGCTAGCAACACACCATGCGCTGGCCAGGAAATTTGACTTAATCTCTCTTAATATACCTGGTTATACTGAACAAAACATAAATCCATCTCTCATTTGCCTAGGCATTAAATACTTGGCATTATGTTATAATACGCTTTATAATATGTGGCCTACTACCACTGAATGTTTCAAGATTGGAATTTTTTCATTTATAAGCTTAACTGTTTGCAACATTGTACAGCCATGAGATGTGTAAACCTTTGTCTATGACGGAATGAGTCACTTGAGGATGCCCTGTTGCCTTCTCAGATGGAAATTGTAGCAGTGAGCAACAGCAGTCTTCATGAAAATTGAAAGGACATAATTTGGATTGGTAGCAAGCAAGCAATTTATAGAGTGGCTGGCTTTATTACAGCATTGACAGTTTCAGCAAGTCAGTGGGTTCATTTTGAATAGATAACATTGACTTTAGATTTAGAAAGGTATCTGTTAAGAAAAAACAGCACTTTTTGCAGTGTACAAACTTGCAAATCCCAACAAATAGAAACAAATGGGTTTTGTAAAAACAAAAACAAAAAAAAAAAAAAAACACCCCCCTTTATGGATGCCATTGCAAATAAGAAAACCTTCAGTGCATCAGTGGGGAGGAACAGTTTAGAAGTGCACGTGATCACAATGATGCTAATTTGAATTGTAGTTTCAGCTCAGGTCTTTAGCCCTCGAAGAAGTACGGCACCTAGGCTAGATAAGGCAGAGAAAAATTGAGGTGTACTGGTTCAGTACTGTATGACAACTGTAAGTCATGAAACGCACCTTGAATAATGGATGTGCTATGCATACTGTATGAGTAGTGATTCAAAAGAATGTAATTACATAAGTATTTGGTACAGGCTGTATACGGAGCTAAATTAGGTTGCAGTGTAGGTTGCCTGCTGGGAGACAAAGGGGGCTCGGTAAAACTGACTATTGGGACTGATGAGCCCCCTTCATGGGGTCCAGTGAATTAATTACTGAATCATTTCCTTTGCATGTAAAAAGCATGAGCCGGATACAATAGACCTGATGGCTGAAATTAAGTCTTAGTTGGTCTGCATTACTAATATTGAAAATATATACAAACTGGTAAATTGTTTGAAAAAGACAACCTGACTGCACAAGAATTTCATTCTAGACCTGGGCCTTGCTGATATTCTGCCACATACTTTTAAGAGTTGGAAGACCGGACTGTGTATCAAACATTTTTTCTTTACCCTCTTCCTCAGGGCGAACATATGAATGTATGAGGTAGGGACCTTGAATGAAAAATGCATTTAGAATATCTGCACACAGCACACAGTGGAACATCTCTTGCAACAACCATGCCATTCAGTTCCACATTCAGAATTTCTTCAGGAAAAAGATTTCCTCAACTTTTCTCTCTTTTTGCACCCACACATAAAACATGCATTGTATTGCATGCAGGACTTAAAGTTAATATCATAATGTATCTTTGCATTGGCCAAAGATACATTATGATATTAACTTTATCATATCATTTTGGACAGAACTAACATGTTCTGTCCAAAATCTCCCTTAGGTGTTCAATTGGGTTGAGATCTGATGACTGCGAAGGCCATAGCATATGATTAAATCATTTTCATACTCATCAAACCATTAAGTGACCCCTCGTGCCCTGTGGATTGAGGTGTTGTCATTCCGGTAGGGATCACTCCCATCAAGATAGAGATGTTTTATCATAGGACAAAGGTGATCACTCAGAATAACTTTGTATTGATTTGCAACAACCTTTCCCTCTAAGGGGACAAGTGGACCCAAACAAAGCTAGGGAAACACCCCCCACCCATCCCACAATCCACAGAGCCACCGAACCCCTTCACTGTAGGAGCCAAGCATTCAGGCCTGTTCTCTTGGTGTACGTCACACATGCACTCACCCACTTGTTGAGAATATGGTGAAAAATGCTCTCATCTGACCAGATAACTTTTCCACATCTCTGTGGACCCATGCCTATGGTTTTTCCGCCACTGAACTCACAAATGTGCATTCTTTGTAATGAGGGGTATATTCATTGCAACCCTACTATAATATACTGTCTATGTACTGTAGTTGGCAACAGACTGTTCTAGCTGACAGTCTGATCACATCCTATAACAACATTCTCAGTCACCGGAGTTGCTCTTTTTCCTTACATATCACACTAATGCTCAAGCATCACGGTCATCAAATGTGCACTTTTGACCACAATTTCCTAATGTCTTTCTCATAGATCTAAATGCAGATGTCAGTTTAGTCACGGTTCCTATTGAAACACTAGACAGTTGAGCAGTCTTTGTGACTGAAGCTTCTGCTATCCATGCCCCAATAATGAATCCTCTTTCAAAGTCACTTAGATTTTTTTCCTCTTGCCATCTTTTTCCAAAATCAAAATCAACTGGGCCTGCTCAGCATTTTTATACACATCACAGAGCATGATAGCATGCTAATTGCTTAATTGTTTCATGCAGTACACCTGCATGGAAGCGTTTGCATTCATTGTGTTTCTCTACTCATTTATTCAGGTTTTTTCTTTGTGTCACCTGTCTATGTATTTATACACTTTGTTGTTACTCCTTGTTTCAAGGGGTTGTTGTCTTAAGTTTTCTCTTCAGCTCTCATATACCTGCACTAAGGAAGCAATTGAACACACCTGACTAATTAGAGACACCTGGGTAGCCATTTGTGCCAAGGATTATGCTAAAAACGTGCACACTCTAATAAAAGCTGAGAAAATAATATTTAAATAAAATCTGCAGTTTAACCAGATGTGAATGGATTTTAAAATCTAAAATTGCGGTGAACAGAGCCAAATCACAAAAAAAGTTTCTGTCCCAAATATTATGAATGTGTCCTAATAGCTTGTCCCATTGATCAGTACAAAAGCCAATGAAACAATTAAACTAAATTGATGGAATGTAGGGAAGGCCAAATATTTACATATCATGTTTTCATGTCATGGTCATTATATGCTGCAGTTCATTTGGAAGTTATCACATTTCAAACCGTTTTGTGAAGTCCTGCAATTTTCCTTCTGGCAATCGAGTATGCTAAATAAAGCTTTAAAGACACGAGTTTCCAAACAAACCACTCCTTGGGGTAAACTTCAATACCACTATGTGCCCTTCAGAATGGCCCTGACTTCCATGACAGAAGAGGCTCTTAGACCGAGCCACTAACACAAAAAGACAATAAATGTGCATCTTTTAAATATTTAATCTGCTAAAAGCTTGTGTTTAGGATGACAAAGTCTCAGATCTCCAAATTAAAGGGTTTCAGCTGCCTGTGTGCTGCCTGTGGAGACCAATTCATTTTAGAGGAGAAGCCTGCACTTACTGATCCATCAAGGAACAAGAGTCTTTTCTGGAGCCCTGAGTGCCTTATCTGTTACACTGTTGGGATTACTGCAAGGTCAGAGCTTCACCTTTGATTAGATTTGGTGTCAGCTGGGGATTACTGTGCATTGCTAATGGATCTAATGACGACTTTGGTGAAAATGCCGGGACCAACCTCCGGACAGTATAACCAAAAATTGATACCTATGTTTGCCATTGTGTAATGGCAAACAGACTTTGAAATCTGTGAACTGAAATTGTTTTTCTGGCTGAAAAATGTATAGCCCCAATAATTTATAAAAATAAATAAATCCTGCCTAATTGCCCTAGTCGGATACTGTTTCTGGTATCTGTAAGTACCCCTATGTTATACATATGTATCATATCTTAAGAACATTATCTCAATATGGGTTGAAAAGAAGTGAGTAACAGGACATGAGTGAATGTGTTGATAGAAGACATAACAAGGCCATGTGACTATATGAGAATGCACCCCAAGGGAAAAAGAGTGACTTAATTGCATATAACTACAGATTTTGACGGTTCAGAAAACATCTCTTTCATCATAAAGAGTCACTATAGTGTGCACAAACTTACACTGGAACGCGTATTTTGAGGCAACAACACAGCTATGAGGCTTAGTGAGGTTTTATTCATGAGGCTAAACCCGGACCTGGGCAGAAAATGCCCCACCCTCAGAACAGTCCAGTCCCCGTTTTTTTTTTTTTCTCTCTCCCTTTTTCTGAGTGTTCCTGAAATATTTGGCTTGCTTTGTAATGCTGGCATCTCCCTCCCCTCCACTTCATTAAAATGTTCTTCTTCAGAGGAGAAAAATTGTCTCCCGAACGGCCAAAATCAATAAAATCAATGTGATTTAAAATCAGAGGTGAAACTTGTTTTTCCAGCGTGGTCTCGGCTCGGTAATGACTCAGGGCACTCTGGTGAAAGGGGCTTTCAGCAGTACAGGGGAGCCTTGTCAAGATGCAGCAATAAAACAGCTCCTGGAGGTGTAATTATTTTTAAAGGGGAGGAGGGCCGTTAGTCGGTAGCCTCACTTTTCTTTTTTACTCATAAAGAGATTTGATGACGCATGATTTTAGAGAAGGTGTGTGAAGGTGAAGAACTAATTTCTCATCTTGTTGGTTTATAATAATAATAATAATAATAATAATAATTCATGGTGCATTAAAAATGTATTTCAGTGCAAATTAAGACTTTTTGCAGTAATCTTTAAAGAACACCAAACTGACTTTATAAGGACATAGAATGAAAATGAAATCCCTTTAATGCAATTCAAGTGAGAACCAGATGGTCAATGACCACTAGGGGGAAAATATGATTTTTTTGATATGATTTGATAGCATGGAATTCACAAGAGATTTTCTTTTCTTTGGAAGCAGAAAATATGTGAACTAAAAAAACAGAGTGAGCATTGCATTTATTTTAGGTCTGTTTAATAGCTTACATGAAAATATTAGTCCTTTTTCATCCTTTCTGGTAAATGTTAAACTCATTAAGTAAACAAGCTTTTCATGCTGAGTTTAGCTTTTTTGGCTGGACCGCAACAGTGGGGCCTGCCCTACAAACGCAAATGTCTGTGACTGAGTGAGTGATGAAGTTACACCATTGGTCGGCCGGAGAGGTCCAGCCATATACTAGGTTTTGACCTGGTCTTATCACAAAAAAACTAGTCATCCACATTCAGCATCGGTCATTCAAAATGATACTTGAGTAGTTCATACATTTTTATCAAAACTTGAATTGTTGATTTGGTGAATTTGCTCACAGGTACTGTTGAAAGGGAGGTGTAGTGGATGCCAGAATGCACAGAATAAAAGCGAGTTGTCAGTCACAGACTGGACAAATAAAGACACAGCGCAATCTATCTGGTGCAAACTGGTGAGTCACTAATAGCTTATGGGTTCTCAGCCTATTTTTGGTCTCACTGTCCCATCACTACTTAAAGGCTAATTTAGTCCTGGTTTTCAAAGAAAAAAAATAAAAATAAAATAAGAGTAATTTACAGAAAAATCAATCTCTAAGAAATGTACTTGCATTTATATTTTAAGTCACCTTGATACGAACATTTACTAGACACCAATAAAGTTAACAAGAGCTGCATGATTGAATGAGGGTAAAGACACACATCATCCAATGAGAAGCAAATTTGTAATCGCCTCCATCCATTTTAATGAGAGTCGATTAGTTGCGTCCACAAGGCATGTGGGGATAGCTGGTTTTGCGAGGCAAGGATGGAGAAATGGCGTGATAACCAATCAGATTAAAGATCTGACGTGTAAACTGTCCCCCATTTAAAATTTTATTATGCCCACAAGTGACCGGTTATGGGAGGTGAGAGCGATGCCAGGTGATATTGTCGGAGGATGTGTGACTCTTCAAAATCTTCTCCCTTATATAATATAACTATGATAGGTCGGACAAAGGTAAACAGAAACATCTGGACTAATTACCAGTCTGCTTCAGGTGTGCATGCCTGTATGTGTGCTAGCTTTGCAGCAGAGGCCTTGCATTAAGTACCTATTAGCATGGATACTCAAATCAAGCTCTGAAGGCCAGCAGTCCTGCTGGGATATCCATTGTATCCCCCTTTCCTCCACTACCACCTTGTCTCCTCCGTGCCCCAGAAACAAATCTTTGTCTCCTCTGTCCCTCCAATGTCCCAATATTGGAGAAAGCGAGCAAAGCGGCTTCTAAATTGGATCCTCGCCTCCTTCTGGCGAAGGATACTTTGATGTATGCTACCACGGGAGCCCTTTCACATCCCTGAGTGACATCATTTTTCTCACAGCCACAGATATTGAAAGACTATCCCACAGAATTTGACATCCAAACTTCAGGAAGTGATAATGGCGGGGAACTTGAATTTCCCCGACTATGCAAGATATGTTGTCAATTTTTTGTGTATCTCAGAAGATTATCATCACACATAGCATCCTACCCAAACCATTGCCTACAAGGGACAAAAAAATGTCAGTTCATTTTTGTGGCTCAAATACAACAGACAAATTCAGCGATTTAAGATTGGGAAGCAGGTTTTATTTATTTGCTTGTACATTAATGTTACTTAAAGTAATGATCTTGAAGATTTTCATTAAAATAAAGTCAAGTAAAGTTAAGTCAGTATCTATCGCTGAATTAGGGAACACAATGGTGATTGAGCCTATTATTATATTAATTTATATTATTATTATTATAATAATTTATGATTAAAGAACTGGGTGTCTGTGGCGACATTTCCGGGAAAAAATCACAAGCGGCGCATAGTTAGTGACGCATTTTCCATCACCCATCAGTGGTTGGTCCGCCAGAGAGGGTAGGCGGAGCTAACGCAACAGGCTCGCTCTTGAACTCACTTGTGTGTGAGCGGCGTACTGTTTTTTTTCCGGTGTCTGCTAGCGTTACAGAGAAAGGGAGGAGGGGGGGATTAGGGAACCCTAATAAGTTTTTGTGTAACATGAGAGGTCATATTATTTGTTGACGTAGTTTTCATATTACATTTGATGACAATGTAATGTTACTAAATTACATAGCTATCTGCACAGCTAACGCTAGCTACCGGACCATGTCAAGAAAGGCAACATTAGTTTAGACAATGTTGCACACAGTATCCATCTCTCATATCAGGTAACATTGCGTTAGCTAGCTAGCTAATGTAATTAACACAATCTAATGTCAGCTAATAATTAGAAAAAACGCTAGCTAACGCTACCGACCGGTACCGACCTCGCAAACCGTCACTGCAACGTTGCAGTGTAGCTAACTAAAGGCCAGTTCAGATCAATGATTTGCAACGAGACTGGATGCAACCTGCAAAATTCCAAGACGTCTGATTGTAAACGTCCTAAAACTGCACTTAGGGATTTGACAAGGTGGGGTCTTTTGAGACCCCAGGCAACGGCTTCAGACGCTCTGCAACTAACCAGTTCACACTGCTGCAATTTTCTCTGCAACATTCTAAAACCGCTTCGTCTCGTTGCGAATCATTGATCTGAACTGGCCTTAACGTTAACGTTATTTACATTGCCATCAAGTTTATCAATATATTGATCGGAATAAAGCCAGGGTATAGGTGAAGCAGAGCGGGTCTGATTTCTGTAGATGACAAGCCGGAGAAAACTAAATAAAAGAATATGGCAGTATGGATTAGCGTTGTTATTATTTTGTTACGCTTCCTCATGTTCCTTCAGCCTTGATGCCCTTTTTTGATGAAATCTCCTTTGTTTTTGTTTTATTCTTCTTGTTCTGATTGCTAATTTAACACCCAGCTCAGCTTTATTCTCAAACAGTTTAGCTAGCAAAACCAGAAACAACAAGGCAGTTGTTTCAAAAAATACCACACAACAATCATTCACGAGAAAGACTGTTTGTTGTGCATGAGATACATAATTGCACGAACCACAGCGAATCCCGCGAATTCTTCTCTGCAGTGTAAAGATGTTCATACCGAGCAAAAGGTGGATAAAGAACGTTTGTGGAAATTGATCATCACTAATTTTACTCCAGGCCTGCTACAGCATTTTAACCCGGCTCTGCAGTGTAAAGACAGCTTAAGTTAGCCTAATTTTAGACAATGAATGAGTATGTACATAACGTTACTTGTATAACAACCCTTTTTTATTCAGTAAATAATAAATGTAATAGTTGGCGTGGCCCAGGTGCCAACTGACTGACGTCACACAGGCGACACTGGTTGGATCTGGTTGGATTTATGGGAAGTGAGGTCCAAAAACACATCTGCAATTACCGCTTCTCGCCATTGGTACCGCCAAAGAGAACGAAACGGAAATCTTCGAGATAGTATCTTTAAACAAACATGACTATAAGCATTAATAATCATGGCAGCCATTATTTCAGCATGTGACTATGCATGACTGAATTTATTCAACCAACCGTTTCCAAAGGATGTATTTATTACCAGAAAGTTTGATTTCAGATGTTACAGTGGGACATAATTGTTTTTCAAAATGAACTCTGAACATTGGGAAACAATAACTCAGATAATATGAAGTGACATATCCATTTCACTAACTTACAGAAATGTTTCTGAATTAACCTGTGTGAGCTGCTTTGGGCTGGAAATAGAATATGGTGGTCACAGTATAGCTAGTAGGCCTGTATGAGGTGCTCTGTACAATCAGACATCACGCACAGGATTCTGGAATTACAGTGATTATTATCATTATGTTTGTACACTGTGAGATGTTTACTTTGATCAAATGTTGCTGGTTACATATTAGCGTCTCGACATGACCCATAACGCCAGGTTCATGTTTATACAGGGCACTGTATATGCAACTGTTTGTACTTGAAACTAAGCTGTTTTGCAGCTTTAAATTGGCAGACCATGTGTATGATCTGTGACTGGCTGAGGGACTATTTGTGGGCTTGGAAAAAAACCAAAAAAAGATAAATAGATAAATGAATTGTCAGGTAGAAAAGAAAACCAGAATAATACTGGCCTTGAAGGCCAGATTTCAGTATCCCTGTTCTATAGACCAGTGTGACCTAAACTTATTTGTCAGAATGTAGTTCTGTACATGCTGTCTTCTGCATCGGTGTCCTTTATTGCAAAGCACTTTGTGCGCTATAAATAGCACCCTGAAAATGTTCTGAAATAAAGTTATTTTAAAAGTTATAGTGCAAACATTTTGACTGTAGAAGACATGACAATGTTTCCAGGGCTCTGTTTTGTGTAAGTTCATAGTAGGTAGTTTTTTTGAGCTGCAATTAACAAGGTAACAGGGGTTATGGGAAGATTAGAATGTGCAGAGAGTTTTTGTGAGATCCCCACAATTTTAGTTACACTTTACATCAGACTGAAAATTGCTTTCTGCACTGAATGTGTGTATGCACCAGGTGGTTCTCATCTGGTGGAAATCAGCAGGCTTTCCATCTGGGGTGTTGAGCGGGAGGAAGATAAGATGATAGAGAGGGAGTGAGGAGAGGGAAAGAAAGAGTGATAGAGATGCGGAGACAATTACACCCTCTGGAAACAGCAGGGATTGAGGCAGTGAGAAGAAATAAGATATCAGGTTTGGAAAGGTTAACTTCTTGATGGCTGGACCCAATGTCAGGCTATGAGCGATTGCAGAACAGGGATAAGACAGCTGTAATGGCACCTTAATAGTAGAAAACAGAGAGAAGTTCCACCAGTCATGGTTTGTATTGCTATAAACTAATATATCAATGGCAACAGTGATTGGTGGATAGTTCCTGAATATTCTGCAACCCCTGTGAGAGTTACATGGGCATAGTCAGAAATTATTCACCTGTTACCACCAGAATTATTCTGCTGGTTATTATCAACAAATTCTGTGATTACTGGAAGCTCATCTGTGAAGGTGACATCACAGCCATCTTATCCCAGGTGGTGTCACTGGCATTTGAGAGGATGAGAGAGTCAGGCTGAGGGATTAAACATGAGGCAGTTGGCACACTAAAGCCCTGGCTCACAGTGTGGTGACACCCCGCAAAATCTGGTATAAGGTCCTAACCATGCCAGTGTCGAATGTGGCTGCCAGCCACACAGGAAGGCACACACATTTGACTGTGGTGCTGCCCAAGGCAGGGTGGCATTGATGGGATTTTCACCGCATTATCGAGGAAGAGTGACACCTCTGCCTGATTGGGAGCCTGCAGGGTGTGGTCCTGTTTCAGCGGACGTGTTTCTGAGTCCTCCTGCAAACTCGACTGGGCATTCTAAATTGTGAGCAGAAGAAAATAAAGGAGTTTAAATTGGAAGAAGAAAAGCAAAGGGGGAGAGGAGAACGGCAGTGAAAGGATAAACGATGCAAGCAGACGGAAATATCTGGAAAGTGGTAGCACAGAGAAATGGTCACTGACTGACCTCCAGGCCAGGAGGTGCTGGGTCACTACAAATACGATGATCTTGGCCAAAGACAATGGGATCCCGCCACTCCATAGAGTCTTTTATTTTATCCAGCTTCTATCGTTATGTTTTTTACTCACAATTTGGAAAAGAGGATGATAGACATTGGATGAATAGAAGAATGAGGGGTGAAAAGGAGGGAAAAAAGGGCACGTGATAGTATGACTGAAGTGAAGCCATGAAGGGCGATGGAAGGATCCGGAGAAGAGAATGACAGAGAAACCAGCGATGCGTCATGTTTACCACCATTTGAATATTTTAGTCAATGTAAAACTAATTAGGAAAGATTAAGAAACCAATCAGATTCACAGATAGCACACATCATATTCTAAATAACATCATTTGTCTTTTGTGACCAGTCTTTTCATTCTCAAATGAATGAGATTGCCACGTTGTAATGGAATTCTTCTATTTTTTTTATTATTTGTGCAATGATGCGTGCATTTCTAATGCATTAATTCTGGTGTTAATTATTGCTTACCATTTTGGTCTTCAGCTAATATTCTAACATCAATTAAACTGTGAAACTATAGACGTGTTTACATAGTTGTTACACTAAATTTGCTGCCTATGGTTCAATGCATTTCATTAAACTTTAGCATCGTCATTCAGTTAACAACTTCTGTCATTTATTGATTTTATGCTGTGATTTTATGCTGTGGGAGCTTGTGGTAGATCCCCCCCATCCAGAAGTTTTTCAGGAAATATTATTTCGTTTTTTTCTTCTGAATAGAGTTATAAACTAATTTGCACTAAAGTCACTATGATTAGTTCCTCCTTTAATTTAATCAATCACATTTTTTTAAATTTTATTTTATTTTTTACATCCATTTACAGTTTTACATGAAGCTACAGAGAAATGCAATGACTTTCAACTGTATTGCAGGCTACAAAACTGCACTTGCGTCCTATTCATTCTCTGTCCCCTGCAGTCAGAATCTGGGTCATCAGGAAGACTTCCCCCCTCCACCCCACCCCCGTCTCATCCATGCAGAAAGCCCGACCTCCAGCAATCAAAGTGAACCTCAAATCCACAAGGAAGCCCTGCGATTCTGCCCGTATCTCAGAGGCCGTGGCACCCGTCCAGCTCCGGGAGGGGGCTGGGGATGTGATCGCCATCTCTCAACGCACAGAGGCCATGCTCTCGCTGATGGGGGGGGGGGCGCAAAGGGCCCACCCTCTCCCCGACAGCCCATCGGGAGCTCGGGTCGCCTCCAGATCTTATCCAATCATCCGCCGGACCTCTCTCCAGAGGCGCGGGCGCTGATGAGCTCCCTCCCCGCGTGCCGGGCGCCAGGTCCTCTGGTCCGGCTGGCGGCGCGGACGCAGGGCTTCATCCCCTGGGCTGCCCGCTGCCCCCAATCTGAGACCTCCATCACGGACAGAGACCTGTGCACTTCCCTCTAACGCCGGAGGAGCCGGAGGGTCACGTCCCCCCGTCCGTCTGTTTCATCACCGCTGTGAAGCTGGCTGTCAGAAGATACAGTGAAGTAAGCCTAACCTGTGTAACTCCACGGGTCTGCTCTATTTCCCAGAGAAAAAGGCTTCCCCTTTTTGTGTTAATTCCGGTACCTGCTGCTTTCTCTTACGGCGACTGAAGAACGTAATACAGAACACAAATCAGTGTGTCTGTGCATGTCTGTGTGTGTGTGTCTGTGTGTGTGGGTATGATGAAACTTCTGTACCTTCATGACTGTATGTCTGTATGTGCTTGTATTTGTGTGTGTACGTACATGTATGCGTGTATGATAAAACCATCACCGCGATATTGCCCAATAATTTATCATAAAATCAAAAGGTTCTTTGATAAGGAACCCGTTACTTTGGAGTGGCACATTTTGGGAAACACTCTGAAACAGTACTGACTGATTATGAAAGCATCCAGTCATGCAAAATCCATTCAAGGAAACTTGAAATTAATAAAATACCCTTCTGCTCCACCAACATCCTCCTGTCTCAGAAGCAAACGCACAGTCATTTACTCTCGTGCGTTCATTAAAAGGTAATGTTTAATCAGTCATAACTTGTGCTCCAGTTGTCGCCGACGCTTTCCCAGGAAGCTCGGCACCTCCGCTAGGTTACATCACTTCCACGTCGCCTGCGACGCTTTGCTCTCTTCGTCTCGAGGAGAAAAAAGGGAATATAAATGAGGCGCGGGCGCCGCCGGAGCGCGGGCATTAGCGGCTGAGCGCTGGATCAGACGGCGGAGCTTTGAACTCGTTTTTCGCGGAACAGCGGCTGTCATTAGCTCCCGTTCCCTCCCGCCTCGGAGGGGGAGAAGCGGCGGAGCGAGGGGAGGTCTCATTCCCAGCTCTGGGGCGCTGCCTCAGCAGCAACGCACCTCACGTTTGAAGCCGTTTTAGTTCTTCTTTAATTTTTAGGTTTTACATGAGAAACATAGAAAGAGGCACTGCATGGTGCAATAACGATTTCCCCTATTTTGTATGCTTTCCAATGACATTAACCACCAATGAAAACGAACACGGCACTAGATGCAGACACTGTGCTACAAAATGCGCGTATGCAATTTTCACGTTATGTTAATAGTACTTTACATCCATATTTGACGGTATGCTACACCACATTTTAATGAAAATGTATTCACTCAATAAGTAGGCTGTGGTCTCAAGAAGTTTGGAGACCATGGAATTAGTTCAGCTGGCCACAGATTTGTTGGCCACATATTAATTTTAATGAGTATGCCCCTTTAGGTTTCTCTGTGGTTCTGATCCAAGCTAGAGGTGGTTTGATCCCAGATCAGAGTTTCTGGTGCTGTTATTACAATTCAGGTTCAAAGGTAAGGAGATAGCATGTCCAATATTAGAATATGCAGCTGAGGGCCTGGGGAATCAACAGAATGTGTGGTTTGCTGTAATTTGTGTAGTGTCCCTACGAGGGGGGCAAGGGGGGGAGCACAAGAGAATCAAAATAAGAAAAAAGGTTCAGCGGTAATAGCATACTGTGGTAATCACCTTATTTGCTTATGTTGAAAATCAGTGGTGAGCTGAACCGTGGGTATTGTGAATTTACATAACTAGTAACAGGAATTATGAAACACAGTGGAATTCACACCATTAGATTTATTTTTTCTTTTATTTGTTGTGCATTGTTGTCTGATTATCCATACATTATGTGCACCACTATATATGTTTTTTAATATATATTTCCATCAAAAGGGTAAAACAAGAATTTTGTTGTGAATATATGCGCCCTTTTATTTCAATGTGGATGTAAAATTTTTAAATGGTGGGATATTAGCTCTGCAGTAACAAAGTAAAATTTTTAAAGCAACCCACAGTTAGAAAATAATTATGACTTGTCACATATTCTGGTGCTGAATAAATGTTTAAGGAACATATTTATTCAATAGAAGTGGTAAAGAAAGTATCCAAAATATGGCATACAGGAGTGGTTTTACGTTTTTGGGGCTTAGACAGTTAAAGACAGCCCCCTCCTAACTTCTTCATTGTGTCCCAATTTCCAAATATCCCTCTTGTAAGTGTGGGTCATGATAAAATCTGTAGATACGATAAACAAAACACAACAGCATGTGCACGTTTCCAAAGCTGTGTGTTTGTGTGTACGTACATGTGTGCGTGTTTGAGTGTGTGACTGTGTGTCCAGAATTTATGAAAATTTAAGTCAATAAAGAGGAAGATAACAATAGTAAGCAAACATCTTGGATCTAAGCAGAGGGTGCAATGATACATTGATGCAATAAACAGGTCGATCACCCAAGATTTCACTGTATTGCAGAGTCAAAGTTTTCCGATAAGAAAAGGGGTGATATGATCATATGGCAGAGGATACAATGAAAGCACAGACATGAGTCAACTGCAGGAAACTGGAGTTTAAGTGCACTGCAACTCAACTCTCACCCTGCAGGGGTGCCTAGACGGTGGGTTAAAGTAAAGAACACAAGTATTTATCATTTTTGTGTAAACACCAACAGATTTGAGCTGATCTTGCTTATTATCTCTATATGGCTTTCTCCAGTAGAAGGATGCATTGTGGGTAATTGTCCTGTGACACTTCAGCTACCTCTCCAGGGTGTTATATGTTTTGTACTGAACTTCTGTATGCCACAGAAACTGGGACACACTCCGATCTCGACAAATTAGAGTCGGTCCAAGCCGTGGGTTCTTACAATCAATGGCTTTATAAACGCATATTATAAACACAGCAGTGTGTGCGTGTGTGTGTGTGTGTGCGCGTGTGCATGTGTGCATGTTCGTCTGTGTGTGTCTGCGCATGTGTGTGTGCGTCTGTGTGTTTAGCACCATCATTTTCCATGGCTTGCATGGGGTGTTTAATTGGGGAGGGAAAAACGAAACCTTAATGCAGTTTTGATTACTTACCTTTTTTATTGCCTCTTCCCACTGTAGTTGGCAATCTTGCACATGGTGTCATTAACAGTTCATTTTCAAGCAATTTCAGCATGGCGCTAAGCCAAGACAGGGTGGTTTTTAAGCTTTCTGAAAGAAACAGCTGCACGCGGGGCCTCTCTCTGGCAGTTTGAGTGGCTGAGGGGGGCATTAGTAAATTGCTTTGTGACAAATCCTAATAGGTGTAATTATGTTCCTGCATTCAGTCTTTATACGGGATGTTAAAATGGTGAATGATGCCACTCCTTTTTTTAATCCTTAAACTGTACTAACTGTTCTTAATTCTGGTGAAACTGACTATTAAATGCAATTTGCCACAATCAGATTGGCCTCCACTAAATCGGCGGCTTGCTGCCAGAGTAGTATCGTTTGGTGATAGGTAAGCGTTGATTCAGTGTTTGATTTTGATCAGATCAAAACCGACGGAGGGCAGAGGAGGTTATGGTTCTGGTCGACTTAAACTTCAGCAAACCAGCTTTTTTCTTTTGTTTTTTTTTTACTTAAAAAACTAAGAAACAAAAAACAACTTTTAATTGATATCTTCAAATTTTTTTATGAGTGTACTTCATCATTTGAATGGGAGTGGGGGGCTGGTGGTTGAAGAAATGAATTAGCTCATGGCAACTGCAAAGTATTAAAGGTTTTAGCACATTCAAAACATTTTTGCACACATCTTCACTGATAGAATTAGACGAGTCGGCTTCGCCCGATCTAACACCTTTAGCATATGCTTGTAAAGCCTTTAGTAAGTCTGACCTTGTGACTGTACCAGTGTCACAGTAATCAGTGTCACAGGCCTGACAAGATCATTTGCAGTATCTTACAATAACACTTACAACACACGTCCATTTCGGCACCGCTCCGAGACACTCTGCCTACAGTAATAATTCATTAGCAGGAGTCCTCTGAGCAATACCTATTTAGCCTACTGGTGAGAGGGGCAAACAGAAAGAAATGTGTGTGTGTGTGTGTGTGTGTGTGTGTGTGCGTCAGTGCATGTGTGTTTGTTTGTAATAGGTAGGAACTTCCTTTCTGTTCAAGCAGCTACAAGCTTTCCAAAAAACACTTTGGAAGGAAGTCACTTGAGGTTAACTGATCTGTGTATATTTGATGACTATGCAGCAGTGGCAGTACAGTCTTGTTGTGATGTTCAATACAACTTTCAACTGTATTAGTTGAGTGTATAAAGCCACTTTAATTATGATGAATTAGACCATTTGGATCAGCCGAGAGGCGAGATTCAATGTTCCTTGATGTGTACAGGGTATTGACCTATAGGTAAAACAATAAATCTCTCTTTTCATTGAGAAGAGGCACTTTCTTTGGAACATCAAATATAATTAATATCTCTCCAAGTCTTAATATATAGAGTATTTTTACAGACAGCAGGCTTTTCTACCTATGTACATAACAGAAAAGGCATTGAGCTATACCACGATTCAACTTTCTTCAAATGTCCAAATTACACAAACATTTACCACTCTCTAACTTGTATCTGAATTGTCCTCTGTATAATAAAAATGAATAAATCATTACGGAGCTAAGTTGGTTGTGTTTTGATGGATATCTGTGTAAAATGCATCAATATATTGAAATAAAATGCATTGGTCAGAAACAGTGAGCAGAGCTAAAGAAGTAAATGGTGGGTTTGTCCGGATGCTACACGGAGCACATGAAGGTCACTCATACACAAATCTGCGTGGGCTTTCTTCCTTCCCAGCTTTGTTCATCAACTTTTTTTGGCACACGTTCAACTGCTTGTGAATCTGCATGCAAGCACACAATTAGAGAACCCACATTTTTCTTTAAAAAATTGCCGGACTTGCAAAAAATAGAAAAGAAAAAAAAAAAGATTCTTTGTTTTTGAAATGTATTGGTTGCCTCCCCCCGCCCCCTACTTTTTTAATTAATACTACAGAGACCGCATAGAATGTGGGCAGGCATATTGAATGCTCATTTACCACCAATTCAGAGTTATGCATTTGTTGTTGGTTTAGTTTATTTCAACGAGGAAAATGAAAGACAGCGCAGTGCCTCTGTGGTGAGGCTTCAGTGTACAGGTCAAAGTTCACCCTAATTAGCTCATTAACCAATGAATGGGAAACATGCACATTTAATATCCCAGAATCCTTTTCTTCTCAGTAATCTAGAGAATACTAATTGTTTTTGGGGTTCCCATAGTAACTGGGTGCTCTCCTGTTTGTGTTATTTTATTGGATAAGCAAATAAATTAATTAATAGATACATTTTTCCTTTGGTGTCTGGCTTCAAGGCATAGTCATAGCAGCTAAAACTTGTGATTGAATGTACATTGCATTGAAGTGCATGGTGCTCCCCGGTGTTTTCAGTAGTGTAAGCATGGCCAGGATTTGGTCAGGAGTGAGGCAGTGCATCACTACCCTGGATAGCAGTGTTTTAACTTTAAAGCACCACTGTCAACCTCACTGAGTGAATACTGTTGCAGTATTGCAATGGGATACGGGATTTATTTGATCATCCTCAGCTGATTTTTCACATTTTTAAACAGCAAGCATCATGGGAAAATTATGCTTCCATTTGGGTGATGCAACCTGATGCTCTCCTTAACAATAAATGCACAACAATAATTTGATCAAAGCAACAACATTGCTAAGACTTGAAAGCAAAACATATTATAGCATACTGTACATATAGTCGGAAACTCACGTCTCTAGTTTCAACTGCTAAATGAAACATTGATGTCAAAGGCCCTGTAATTTCTTGTTGGTTAAGGCATAAGTGTTTGTTGATATGGAGCATTTTTCACTGTATTTATGAATGCATCTGAGAATGCTGCTTGCTGAGTGCTTTATATTTCCATGCTCCGTGCTGAATGCCATGAATTTGTGAGAAGCACTTTTGGATGTTTGTGCAATTACTGAAATTGCAATAAAGTTATAATGGGCTGCTACTAAAGAAACCACATTGTAATTCAGCACGACACACATTTTTTAGACAGAGAACTAGAATTTCAGAGCTATTTGCACAGTGCAAGCCAATATATTCTGTTACAAAATGTATTTATTTATTTATTCATTTGCAATGCGTGAATATGCAATTGTCATATTTTGGTAATACAACATTTTCATTTCTCACAGGCTTGTTGAATTTGATTCAAAAGGTAATTCTGTTAATTGTTACAACATCTGCTCTTAATTATTTAATTAGCCTAATTTAATTTATCTGACATTATTTATAGAATCATGGGCTATAGCTAAATTTAATGTTGAACAACAATTCTCCATGAAATATCTTTCTGTGGCCTGATATAGGAATGAATCAGCATTGGTGCATACATCTGTTCAGAAAATTAGGCCAGAATAACTGTTGGAACAGACACTGACACACTGGGTTGTGCACCCCTGGTGTACATTAACCGTGGGCTTGCATGTTCTTCACTGTCCTGACCGGCTCCTGCCCAGGGCAATTTCTGGGAGAAGGTTATTCTGGAATAAGGTGGGACTCAGAACCTCCCTTCTATGGGGAAGTGCATCGATATTTCTGGAGAAGTTTGCATGGCAGCATCTGCCAGGAAGACGTGAGCTACTCTTGCTCTCCGTTTCCTACTGTTTCCCAGAAATATGAATTAAGCATTCCATGATTATACTGTCTGCTGGCCCTAACTGAATCTGTGGCAGGCTGGGAGCGCTGGCAGACACTCTCCCTTGGGGGTGAGAAATCCCTGAGGATTAGGTCCAGGATTCTTATCAGCATAGCTTGCAATCCCATGTGAGGGATTAGTGTTATCTCTGAAATTTAAGATCTGTTATTTCTAATTTGTAATGATCCCGCTGTTTTCAAGGCGAACTGGTACCAAATCACGGTGGCAATCTTTATTGGCACAACGGTGGAGTACCTGGTGAGAGTAAAGGAGTCCCATCGTGGTGAAGGAAAGCAAATTTAATTCAAAATTTCATAATAGGTTTTAAATATTTTTTGTGGGTTACGATATTAGTTAGTGAACCGAAAATCTAGAAAACAATTGGCCAAAGTCATCTTGTAATTCTGAAAAAAAAAACATTAACTAAAAACTGAAAACACACAGGGGCGATTAAAAGTTAAATTAGGTAGTGCTCATGGTTTTCAGTAACTAGACTACTGAATGATGACTGCGAGAGTAAGATTAGTAGAAATCTTAGAAATCATTTTTCCCAGCCTGTTGATGGATGACTACTGAAATGCAACCTTGGGGTTTCCAGCCAAATTGTTTCTCAATACAGTGGTGGTGAATTATCAGCTCATGTAGATCAGTCAATTTCTTTTTTAAATAACAGTTGTAATACTTCCGTATGTTTTTGCTGTGGAAAAATTAATTTTGCCCTGTATACAATCAACATGTGTCCTTAGCAAGTAAACGCAAGTATTACACTATTTCTTCATAAACTAATTTTGTCATGTTAAATTTTGTGATCTCTGAACACACCAAATGTGCTTATTAGTCAAAGTTACAGTCAAATGTTGATTGGATCATACACTTACACACTGGTTTACTCATCAATTTAAAGTCCTGTACAGCTGATTTTTTTTAAACAACTAAAAAAACCGAAATATACTTCCCCTCTTATTGTGTCATCATCTATTAACTGAAACATTTTCCCTCACAGGTGGGGTGTATGATCGGATGCCTTTTTTGGTGAAGCATCACTGTCCCTCCTGGATGCAGCAGTGTTCCGATATTAACCTCAAGTGCCAGTCCACCTCCTGGACACCAGACTCTGGCACAGGTTCAGGAAGGCTGTAATAGAGAGTGGTGGTACTGACAGCAATAATGACAGGACTGAGGAGCTCAGTCAGACCCACTGTTTCACTTATTTGCATTTAGCACACTTGCTTGAGGAGTGCTCTCAGAATGTGGTCTTTTTTTCCAGAAAAAAAAGAAAGAAATAAATGCACCCTACTCTTTATTTCTGAAAAGTGTTGCTTGTTGCTTAGTTACTTGAAGCCAGTTGGGAAAGAAAAGCCTCTATTTGACCCACAGTGGTAAGAGAGGGAGGGGGAGAGAGAGAGAGAGAGAGAGAGAGAGAGAGAGAATGCAATTGGATCATATGTGTATTTTATGTTCCGTTTATGCTACAATAATTGAAATGGAATTTAGTGTGCCTCTCCCACTAGCCTTGCTTACATAAATGGTCCCATATGTCAACCCCATTGGGCTGTATCAGAACTGGGAGGGCTGAGGAATGTATCTGAATCACATTTACGGGGCTAAGTGACTATCAATGTATCTGTGTGACTGAGCAACCAGGGAGGCAATGTTTGTTCCTTTTGCTTTTTCCTTATTGATTCACATATATTCACATTTTTCTTGCAGAACACAATGTTCTATGAAACTGTGAAACTTCATTACATTGCAGTTCATTCTGTATTTATATCTGTGCAGCTGTAGGTATTGTTGTATATTAAAAAAACAATAATACTGAGACATGGTGAGAGAGAACAGAGGATAGACACAGCAAGGAACAAAAAAAACTCTGCACTGACAATGTTGAGTCATTTAGTCTTATATCCAGCACTTTTAGCCTTTAAAAAAAATAAAAATAAATAAAAAAGCCTTTTAAGAAACTATTTTAAAAAGTAGTTTTGCAATAAAGATCAGGTACAGCCCCCGTCCCCCCCCAGTCCGCAGTCGCTATTTGTATGATGTCCGCACAGTGACGCATTAGCTAAAATGCATTTTATACACATTTTCTGTGGCATAAAATCAATATGACCTCTTTTTATTTTTAATTCAGCCTGACTATCTTTGCATTTGGCATGTTGTATGTTCATATTCATGCCTTCTGGAAAATCAATCTTATTTTCTATGGTGAGATTGTCACAGAGCACTTGAAAAAACTGATTATAATAGTATATATATATATATATATATATATATATATAAAAGTTTGAATTGTTTTATTGTTTGGCCTTTGAATTAGCTGCTGTTACGTAATATTTTTCAAATAAATGACTATACAGGAAAGATGAAAGTTTACTTCACAGTTCAATGTGATGAGTGATGACTGGATCATAGTTGCATCAATACGAACTCATTTACATAATGTGAAATGCACAAAGAATATACACGATGATTGTTATTCTAATTCAAAATTCATAGAAGAAAATATATGTCTGTTTGCCTGTGAACAGGATAATTGGCAAACTATGGATACATTAGGAGGACACTCTGCAGTCATCGCCTTTATGAGAAGAAAATACATGCTAAGACCCTTGGACAGCGACAGGAACTTAAGAGTGAGCAGTGGAGGTAGGCACTCTGACTTCTTTGGTTACAAAAAAGTTAAACACACCTAATTTCACCTTGCACATTTAGTGCTGACTAAGATGATGCATTTTCCTTAAGTCCCTTCACCTGTCTGTAGATCCTGATGATCCCTAAGTGTTTATGAAGCTTTCTGCTTGGTTTGGGAATAAAGTATGCTCGTCATGCCCTGTGTTGGGCTTATGTGGGTAAGTCTATAGTCTCTGCTTAACAGTTGCAATGGTAAGTAAAGCTAAGGTGAAGAAATTCTAGATCTAGAAATTCTAGAAATTTTAGATCTGAAGAGCTGCGATATTTGGGTTGAAGCCAGACCTGGGTAAATGCTCAAACTCCTTAGCTGCACATCCTTGAGAATTGTTATGTTATTAATCCAAAAATGTATAACAAAATCAATTTTGTTTTCAATATTGTTGAAAATGGATTAGAAGACACACATGCACACACATACACACAATACAAGAGTACTTTAATGGAAAATGTAAATTAAATTGCACTTTGAATTGCGTACATAAACAATGACTTGAAATTAATGTGGGTGCTTATTAGGGTTGAGGAATTTGCAGATTGGGACATAATTACTGTGCTAAAATGGATGGACAGAAATGCAATGTTATTTTATTCATGGTGACATTTCAAACTGGGAACAGTAAAGTTTTTATCAATATTTCTCATTGATGATTCTGACGATTCTGTCAATTCCAGTAGATGGAATTTCCCCAGTAGCATTAACAACATTGTGTGGTACCATTCTTTCTTTCTTTATTTATTTATTTTTTGCCACCAGATCTGCTACAAGCACATGAAGATAAATGTAATTTTCTCTCCATATGCTTCAGTTTTTGGAATTGTTTTTTACATTAGCTGTGGTGTAGCAACCTTGGGTAGACTGGGGAACCTGCTGGATCAGCACAAAATTTATAGAAGGTAATACATCACATCAAACATTAAGAAGTGACAAGCCTCTTTCAGTCTGATGAGGTCAGAGGCAGCCGAGCTTCTCTTCACCTTAATCTGAGGGCTAAGGGATCCTGACAAAATCAACACAAGCAGCAGGTACCCCTGTCCTTTTCAGCAGCAGGCTTCTTTTCTGACTGAATGGTTTTCAGAGATTTATCCTGAACACACTCTTCAGACTGGTAGACCTCTTGTGATCCTATTTAAGCATTATGAAAGCATGTTGCAGTCCAAGCCGGGTTCACTTTGTCTTAAACTCTGAGTGAGTCTTTTCCCCCTAATTCTCATTTAGAAGAATTCAATAGTTTCTGAGTTTACAAATTGCATGGTACTGGTTTCTGAAACTAACTGTATAGATCACATACTATATACTGTAGGTGTTTGGATGCACAAACTGAACACTACACTATGTGTTCCAGGCACAGTATAAAATATTTGTGCCAAAAAGTGTGTTCAGTTCAGGTCAGAATCCACATTTTTGAATGCTGTCACACAGAGCTGTTTGATTATTGATTGAGGTCTTCAGCTAGTGGATTCTGCTCCAAGAGGAAAGAGTAAAAAGCAGACACAATTACTCTCTGTGTATGGGAGGACCAGCCAATTGGAGGATAGCAATTGAGTCACCTGACTGCAGAAATGGAAGTCTGTCAACAGACATGCATGGCAGACTTATGAAGTTTCACCAGACACCTGTGTGATTACGAGAAACTGGTCAGAATTGTCAAAACTATGACAGAGCTCCCCACACCCTCAGATCATTTAGACTGACAGCTCAGAGTTCTTTAGCTTCCCTGTAATTGGGTGTTCCAAAAAAAAGGAACAACATGAGCAATGTTCAAACCAATGAAGTTGACACTTAAAGTGGCACCAACTCAGTGGTATCACTTTCAAACCGACCATACAGAAAACCTTTTCAGAAATGTAAGTGTGACATGAAGATAAAAGAAGAAAACACAAACAAATAAACACAAAAAAATAAAAGAAATGCAGCTTTGTCATTTATCCGTGACAAGCTCAGAACACCGGACCAAACAATGCCTTTTACTGAGGTGATTTGCTGCATTATTAATCATCTGCAGCAATCTTGTCTCCAGCCTCTCCTCTGTCAGACATGTTCACTTTGTCCCACAGCATTCAGGCAATCAAGGAAGTAGAACAACTGAGTCGCTCTCCCCCCAACCTCCAACCCCCTGTCCTGTCCCTTTCTGTGGATGAGTCCTCAAGCCAGCACCTCCATCCTAATCAGAAGACTGGTGCTGGGAAGGCTGACAGAGAACATAATTTGATTCATCGGTTCCCGTTGTCCTAGAGACTCTTGGCCACGCCCCATGCACAGAGAAGTGAACCCCGGGACCCAGAAAGGCCCCATCTCCTTTGCCCATTTGCAATCCTCTCCATGTGCGCCCAATTGGCTATAGAGTTGATTTAATATTGTGGCCTGTGTCAACAAAACCAGCCAAGGATGGAGAAGGGGAATAGTGTGCGAGCGTGTGTGTGTGTGTGCGTGCACTTGCATTAAAGAGGTGAGTCGTTCAGACAAATGGCCCTGAGTTTAAGCCGCGCTGATCGTCGCCAGCGATGCCCTTGCGTTGACTGCGAGGATGGTTATTGTCTGCGAGCTCAATGAGCCGTCGCCCCTGGCGACAGAGAGTTTTAAATGCGCTTTAAAGGCGTCGGGCTTCATCACGACTCTCGCCTTGCTTCTCCCTGCCGAGTCGCAGCGTGATTATACCAGGCTCACTGGAGGACAACAGCGCGGCATCCCACCTTTTCTTTATATTTAAATCAGCTTGTCACTTGCGTGCTTTGGACATCAGCTTTCAGATATTTTTAGCTTTAGGTCTTGCATTTAGGTATTTGTTTATTTAATGATCTTCATCTCCTGGGTGGCTTCACAGCTGAGAACTCATCACATTATTTTATATCGGGAGTCCTTCAAGTCCTTTGTTGATCCTTCTGTAAAAGTGACAGCAAGCTACAGCACACTTCTGTTTGTCTCTCTGTTTTTGAGTTTCCCCCACATTTGCAGTATCCAACAGTTGCATTATGTGGCAAACCATTTCAGTTGTGAGCAAACGAGACAGAGTGAGTTTAACTTCAGTGAAGACGGCACCAAAATTAATCACTGAAATCTGCATTGCAATTCTTTAAGGGTAGTCACCAGTTGGATGGGAGCTAGTGTCATAGAGCAATGGGGTTTTGGTACCCAACCCTATTCATAACTCTCATCAGCTACATGAGTTGGAATGACCACATTATCTTCAGATGGTAAGACAAAAACAAAACAGGACCTAGTTACATTAAATAATTCAGAAAACATTGGGTAGCATTGCTTTGTAATAGAGCTTGTTTAATTTGTGCGAGCTAAGATAGCCAATATTGTTTGTTGTAACTTGGCCTCATTTTGATATCAACACTTTTAACAGCAGGCGTAGCTTATGCAAGTTTTAACTGATCACTTATAGACAGTGCTTAGTATGTGTGAGTAACTTGCCATTTTTGTACATTGAAAACTTGTCTTTTTTGAGATGAAAATTACAGGAGAACGATGTGGTAAACTGAAACCTTAGCACACAGAAAGCTGACTAGTTAGAAACATTGTTGTGACAGTTGGTGAGTTGAACATGTCAGACTGCACATTTTACGTGCAATCCCGAGGTAGGAACTTTCTAAAACAAAAATGGGTGGAATTTCTTTATAAAGACCGCATGGATGCACCTGACAGCATAGAGGGATTTCATGTTTATTCCACACATTTTACTGATGACTACTTCCAGAACCTCATGCAGAAATGGAAGGGTTTCATGGTGAAACAGATTTTTAATCCAGAAGCCGTGCCTACTATATATCCTGGGACCACAGCAGCAAGCGTTTCTAATTTGCATATTCATAGATTCTGACATTATCCATGAGGGTAAAAGTGCAGAAATGCTACTAAGCCGTTTTCAGTAGTTTATTCAGCATTTCCAACCATATTAAAGGAATTATTATTCAATATAGAATATTTTTAAGGTTTGAAGATACATCTGGAGGGGCACTTTAAACCCGTGTTCTGGTCTGGAGTTGATTCAGCTTCAAACGAGAAATCGCTCTAAATCACTGGTACTGGACCATGTTTTTGAGTGATTATCCATGCTTTTCATTTCTTTATGGATTTATCGTGAAAGTGTTTTTTATGAATTCCTACTCATCGGGCTGCATTACAGGCTGGGAAATTTTGGAATAGAATATAAAGTGAAAGAACATCTATAAATAAAACTTGAAGCATATCAGACTAAGTCTTTCATGCTGGGAGGTACATGGACCCGTGTTGAGAAATTTATCTTTCGAAGTTCTGAAATCCAAGAAAGATAGGCAGTGAAAAATTTGACCTTAATTCTCCCTGCCAGACCTGTGCGTGCGTGTGTGCGTGCATGTGTGTGTGCACGTATGTAAACAACATACACACACAGGAACTATAGTCTAAATTTTGTCTTTTGACTAAAACTGACACATATAGTACTGTGCAAACCTAATGCACACAACAGGTAATATGACCTTTGAGGATATGCATATGTAAGTTCTCTTTCATGCACTGAAATATTATTATATTGTTAATTCAATATTGACCTTCAATTACAGTAAAGAAGTTCAATAATATTTTCTTCATTTATCTTTATTGCAATTTCTCCATGCATTCCAAGGAAAACAATATTTCCATAATTAATAATTATTCCAATTTTTAAAACTGATTATTCAATTAATTCCTTTTAAATGACACCACATGGAATGGCCATATCAATAGAGCAGTACTACTTCTGGCCCAAACTGATTTATTGATTGATTTTATACTGGTTTTATTGACCAGCTTAAAATAGAACATTTCACACTTCAGTTTCTGAGGAATATCACCTAATTACATGCACTTACAGATCCTTGGGAATCAGAATGTGGGACACAATCTGTGTGTGTTGAGGTTGGGGTTAAAAGGGGGTTGAGTGTACGGGTTATGAGGCTTTTATAAGGATTGTTACATAAGAATAACTGTTTTAAAGCTCTCATGTTTCATATAAAAATTAGCTTTTATGCTTTATTGCTATCTTGCTTCATTTTGTTTCACTTTGTATTATTAAGTGTGAGAGTATAAAGGGACTAGCTTCCCCCAGTTCACGCTTGAGTTCAACCCTCAGGCAGCTCTAAGGTCTCTCTGAGTGATAACACTGCTTGTAGACTATGTATAACAAATGGAACTGAGTTCACATTTAAAATATTAAAATATATCACTAATTCCTGTGGAAGAACTCTATATTTTCAGCAAAGTGCACCTTAGTGTCTGGCGGATCTTGCTGGGTTTTCCGTGTATAAACGAGTCACGGTGAGCTGCAAGAACAAGGGCTGAGCTGTTCCTATTCTCCGTCTTACAGTTTTTCTTTCATTCCGGGTGCCCACCTGCAACATTTATATAAACCTGACATCCCCGCCACCTTAAGTGCTGCCCCTCACTATCTCCCCGCTTTACATGGGCAATGAACCCTTGGGGTTTGCCACTCAAACCCATTAGTGCACTCTCTGGCGTAAAACTTGCATGATGCCATTAATCTTTCAATAAGTCCTTTTGAATCTGTGCTGGCAGAGGTTAGGTTCTGGATGAGCGGCATCACAGGCAAGGCTGCCTTACAGGGCTCAACATTTATTTAAGAGGTGAACACAAACACCGCAACCGCCGTCCACAGAGGCCTTGTTACTCTGACATAACACTGGCTCCTCTTCAAACTCTCTGGGCGAATTTATTTTTTAAAAGGCTGAAGAATTGATCTGATATGTCTCTGCAGTGTTCAGGGGGTGTTCATCTTCCGATTCATGGTTTGGGGGGGGCAGGTCCCTCTTTTCCACAACCTCAAGATGTCCGGCTCCTCCCCCACTCAGAGCCTACACTTCCTGATACAATCTGATATGCTATCTGTACTGGCCCCTTGCTGATTGAATGAGCTTCACGCAGCGGAACAGCAGAAATATTTCCCATCTTCCAATGCAGACAGAAGACCCAGCTCTTCAGGAGAAACCTCATCCACACTGACCTTCTCTAGAACTTATCCCCCATATTTTCCGCATCTAATGAATTACTGCACTTTGATCCCCAATCTTTGCTTTTGTGTTTACATTTCTCATGATAAGACCATCTAAATGCTTGGGAAGATGGAATAGGAGTGTAAAGAGCGGGGTGTAGTTGGGGAGGGGGGGGGGGGGGGGTTCGGTATTTGGAAAAAACTACCTTTAAAAATCATAGTGAAATTTTTCATTCACATGCTAAACAGAGTACCTGCATTATTATTTTTTTTTAAGTTGTTTTGCACAAAGCAAACATTTTCCAGAGATTATCCATTGGAAGAGAATAGACAGGCATCACATGACAGGAAACCCATCATGTCACATCACAACACAACCAGCTAGCCAGGCAGGCAGGCAGACAGGCAGCCACTCTGTTGTTTTGGGAATGAGAATAGGGGCCCGGCCAATAGAAGGAGATCTCCTTCCCTTTTCGATGAAGGAAATAGAGGGCCAGAAGAGAACAGACTGTGCCCAAACTGTTGAAGGGCAGTGGGAGGGGCCGCAGAAGGAGAAACAAGATCTCCACTGCAAGGGCAAGCTGTCTGACCTCAGAGACAAATTGATAAGAGCCTCTATCAATAGTCGAGGGTCATCTTGACACACAATATCAAAACCCCTGGCTCAGACAGCTGGTCCTTTGTGACTTGGTCCTGGACAAAAAAAAAACAAGCTGGGGGGGGGGGGGGGGGTGCCACACTGTCACTTAAGGTACCACAGCAGAATGAGAACAGTATAAACTAAGACGGCCAGTGGCAGAAAAAAAAAGAATCATGTGACGATGCTGTGATGTGATCCCAATGTCAGCAGAGGGGCAGTTACACCATCTTTTCTGATTATCCAATCTATTTTCATTGATTAAACCATGTTCATTAGACCTGCTATCAACAAGAAATTCCTGCTGGTACATTTGCCTATCCATTAGATCATTTATTAAACACAATGAGGCCTTTTAGATCTTGCAAACTTAAGTCAGTCTGGCATACAGGCCCTTCGAGAGCAGGAAAAAAATCAGTGAGGATGACATTCTGGGTCGGGAACACAAAGACACTTTTACAGTCTGCAAATTGTGCTGCAGACAAAGCTATTCTATAGCTTCCTTCCTTTTTTAAAGTGATACTGTAGCTAAAAAATGCCTCAAGCTTTTACACTTTATGTCTAAGAAGCAGAACACAGTTGAGGACATTCACACCCTTCACAGATCACTCTCTTGCACTGGCACCTTTCCCCACTAACTGAGGGTTCCAAACACCCACACCTGTCATTTATCGCATAACAACCTTTTAACATGGATGCTTACTTGGAGCTGGAGATCAGGAGTTTTTAAAACTGGGCAGTCCTTCTGCCATAAATACTTGATCTGTTCAACCATCCACGTCGCCTTTTCAAACTTATTTTTCTGGAATAAATTATACAAAATGCCTTTGCAAGTTTGAGTTTCTTGCCCTTCAGCTAGTTGCGAATACTTACAATTGCAAGGAGAACATATAAACAGCAGAGGACCAATTTTAGTCTCATCTGACCATAATAACTGCTTCCCATCAAAGTGCCAATGCTGGAAAAAAAGTGGTAGGAAACCCAACACACATGGCTTTTTTTGTGTGTTGCTTGTTTGGGGTATGATGAGTGTAGGGAGCCCATGTGTGGAGCTCCTAACTGTACAGTTTGTGCCAAGCTCACATTCTCATTCTCTGATGTCAATTTGCCAAATCATTATAATAAATAACATTTTGATTGAGGTACAGTTTTTGATTCAATATTTTGTAGGCAGTTTACCCCGTCTTGTGAGTGGTTCAAATGTTATTTATTTTTATCCTTTTTTTATTTTATTTTTACTTTTGCATATAGTACAGGCACTTCTCATTTCCATGATTATCCATCTTGTTTTTCCACCTTCACACAAACTGCTGTTCCTCAAGATGGAGTCATTATTTATGGTGGCCAAGTACTTTTTAAAATTTGTTTTGGAGTGCAAATCCCTGCACATTCAGTGTGTGCATATGCTTTCTGTTTCTATACACGGGTTCATTGAGTTCGTTCGAGGGTACAGTGCATAGACACAGTCAATTGCCTTCAGCATGCTTGGGAAGCTGGGGATGATGAAAAATATTTGGCTTAATTTGTTTAGTTCTTTTCAGGTTTTTGGGGACTTGAATGTGTTTGTGCACTCTTTGGTGTTCAGTACAGTGGAAAATAACCTGGAATATATGACTGTAAATGTCATATTCAAGTTTTTCAGCATTTCCAGCTGCCATATGCACCTAATATGGGGTGTATAAAGTTTTTTTTTTTTTTTTGATAATTACTAAATGGTACATTTAAAATGTGTTGCTCAGTTTAGCCCTTTTAATTCAGTTATGTAAATTACTTGGTAAGTACAGTGATAACTAATAAAAAATACATAAAGTGGTAACTAACTAATGAAAACTAAGTACCTGTACAAAAGGGCTGATCTTTTCATTTGACAGTGGAGGTTTCAGAGAGCTCAAGTGTGGCGAATATCCTCATCTGCCATTATGTGCAAGCCAATCAGCAGGGTGCTATGAAGCCATGAAAAATGTATGATATGGGTTATGGTGGGTTTACTCTGTGGGATGAGTTGGTGGGAGGGGGAACATGTTCAATTTAAATACACATTTAATTCAGTCCAGTAAAAAACTCATACACTAAACAATTATGCTTGCTGTTTGGCTGAGGTTAGCCGTTTGTAAGCAAAATGAAACATTCTGTGTTGAAGATGGATTAACCATAAAATTATTAGCCAGACATGATAGAAAAATGATAGCAAAGCCCTGCCTCCATAATGCAGAAGGCTATTTTTCTCCCAATCTGTCATGCATTGGAAGTCATATGAAGTTAATTTGTTATTCTGTGGTTCTAGCCATGACCTGCAAGGCTACGGTCTCTGGGTTTTCCAACAGTAATAAACCCATATGTAGGAATCACCTTCATTGTTGGTGATTGAGTTAACGAGGTCAAAGTGACAAATTATTTAGGGCTATGGTCTCATTTCCTGATTGTTATGATGTTTGTATGATGTAATATAAAATTATATCTTTCATTTGGCAGGATTACTGAATCTCTCAAAACCAAGACCATCTCTTCTGTCCAATTAAAAGCTATACACTGTAGGGCTGCTGGGTGGCTCTGGGCTCGGTGTTGCGTGGATGAGCCCCACAGTCACTGTATCTGGACCAGGTAAGTGTCAACTAGCTCCTTAGGGCGATGTGCAATTGCCGTTTACTTTACCCAGAGTACCGGAGGTTTCAGTCTGTTAGGGATCTGCATGAGTGTGAGACAGATTGCAATTGTGAATGGGAGGGAATGACCAATAACACAGACCTGTCCACCTTGGTTAATGCTGCTATGTTGAACAAACAATGCATTGAGGAAACATTGCTGAAATCATACACCTTAGAGCCAGCTATCAAAAGAGAGAACTAATCATTTTTGGCGATCAAAAAATATAGAGTAAAAAAAAGCCATCAGCAAAGCCCACAATATAATATAACATAACATAACATAATACAATGACAAGAACGGGCCATTCAGCCCAACAATGCTCGCCATATTCCAAACTAAATTAGTGCTCTGATTACTTACAGACTAGATAGTATCTAAATGCGGTGGAAGAAAATATACAGGCTGTGAAAATATCGGAAAAAAAAAAATTCAGATGATTACAAAACAGAGAAATAGAGGCTAAGTCATCTTGCCACGCAAGAGAGAGAAGCCCCGTCAGCTGTCAGCTGTCCTGTAGGCTGGGCGTGCTGTCCAGTGGGTCGGGCCCTATTAGCATGTGTGCAGTTTACATTATGTGCAGTTTAACCTTTTTCTGCCTGAGATGCTCTGGTTAAGAGCACATCACATTGCTTTTAATGCTGTCTTCCAAGGTGTTCTTTCCTTTATGTAATTGTACATGCCAATACAGAGATGGAGCACTGGCAGTAGCATGCTACTTTAACTCCAAAAATGCATTTAATGACAATCTCAATAACATGTATTAAATAACAAATGTTTTATCTCTGACAAAGGCACAGAAGTGCCAGAACAACTTTTCATTCATAATCATAGTTTTAGAGTCACTAACTGGCAAACCATTATGTGTATAAAATACTTTCTCCAATAACGAATACATGCATTGGATTACCAGAGATTGTTTTTGATAGGCCAGAGCTGAGTTGGGGCCAGATCCGGAAGCCAGTAGTCAAGACTGTGGTCACAGTTGAGGGGGTTTGGAGAACAGAATGCAGCAGCCAGCTCTATGCGGCTGACATTTATTGTTTCTGGTGTTGTCTTGCTTGTAAAATGGCACATGAACATTGATATAAAGATCCAAGAGTGAAGAAGAGGAAACAATAAATTCACCATTCTGTAAGTGCTTCCCAGCACCGGAGGGAGGGAGTTAAACACAAAGCAGACGGACAATGTGCTGCTCCATCACACCAGTATGTAAGTACCACATTCACTTCAGCTCATGCCTTTTGTACTTTGCTTAACTGATTTTAATCCTTAATTAATTTGCTAGATTGTTCTTATAGGCAGCCAACCAGTAATAAAGGCGCATGCACGCATGGATCATTAGGTATATACTGTAGATGGCAAGCGCACAAGACACAGGCATCTGGCAAGAAGAAGTGGCAACATCAAAATGCATTTAATGGTATTTATAGAGGGGAAGGACCTTGGCTAGCCTATCACGCAACAGCTTTAAGACCCATTTAACACTGCATACAATCAGCTAATATGGATTTATAAAAAAATGCTATGTGTTAAGCTGACCAAATATTGGTCCGTAGCAGTCAAACAGCAGCCCTATCTGGAAAAAAAACAACTAAAAAACCCCCACAATATCTGTAATGGACAGTTGGATTTTCCAACTAGTCGCCTCATCTCTAGTTTTCAATATTCTCGTCGGTATTGCAGTACGGAGTGAGGACACTTCCGACATATTTGTATTTTGATGACTTGTCAGCTGATTGTCTGTGATGGCACACACTGAGGTTTCTACACCATATCTACTAAAAGAGATCTTGCTTGGAACACGTTAAAGGCTTGAAAATAAACTGAAAAAAATGATCTCAAGATCTGCTCAAGAATTTATATTTGTTCACGCCCTTAAAATTTTGATCAGTGTGACAAGTATTCTATTCAAGTTGATTTTTAAACTATGTATTTTGCTGCATATCCAACCTTATCTCCATTTGCCATGTCTTTTATTTTTAATGCATACTTGTCTCCCAATCACCATAGCAATGGTTCTGTGTATACTGTTTTTTGGCCTTTACATGTCAATCATATTATTTCCGTACACCCCACAGTTCCATTAGAGCTATAAGTAAAACAACATCAATATGGAGATTAGCAGTTCAAAGCTAAAGCAGTTTAGAGGCTTACATTGTTACGCACTTAATGGTGACAACCTGCATGAATAAAGCATTATCTTTTCTTTTTTCCTGGAATTTTGAGACAAACAAAGGAGAAGTGAGCCTTTTGTGAGCTCTGCGGAATACAGTCCTTTGGTAAAATCCCATTAGAGAACAGGGATCCCTGACAGAGTGAAACCGATTGACTTGTAAGATGTGTACTAAGTGCATTTCAGATCATTTTAGTTCTTTGTTCATACTGTTTCACTTTTGGGAAAAAAATGGGAGCCTGAAATGTTAAGTATTGATCAATGTACCATTTGAGTTTTGGTCAGCCATTATTATATATTTTTTTTTAAGCAGGAAAAGTGGGGAAAAAACATGAAAAAAAACAAAACAAATGAGATTATCTAGCAGCATTGTTTTTTGATCGACAGAAAACAAGTTATGAAAAGATACAAACTTGCAATGCTGAGACAAGTGCTACACTTTTCCTCCCACACTGAACATATTATGTCTATTAAGAATATTATGAGCATTAACATCACTTTTTTTATTATTTTCTCCAAGAGTATAGTCAATGAAAATGAAATAATATTCTCTAATTTTCTTGTACTGTACACTTACTGAAATTGTATACGACTGGGGGGAGGGTATGTAGAAAAATCTATTGAGAAAGGAACAGAAATGAAGGGCAAATGCAAAGTTGTACTTGAATTACAGAATACACACACCCATCCATTCGAAAGTTCAATTTTCCATCTAGTTGCACTGTTAGGGCTTGCACTTGTGCTGTAGGCAATGGTAGACTTTCAGTGTGAGAGAACAGAAATGGCAGCCATGTTGAGTTTGTTACGTGTACCTGAAAGGTAGATGAGCACAGAAAGGCTTTTGATATGCCTGAAGAGTGTAACTGTTTGATAACACATTATATTGTTTATAACACATTTTGACATTTGGTGGGTTCCTGGGTAACTTGTCCTGCTTACTTGTATCTGGTAGTGCAACTGGCTATGGTATGCTATTAACCAGGCTTTGAACCAGCAGGGTTTTCCTAAACCCTCATCACAACTCAATCCTATTGGTCAACTGCAATCCAACTGCACCAGCTGCCCAGGACGTTTACTCCTCCAAGGTTATGCCTGGACAGCTGAGTCACTGTACGACAGGAAGAAACAAACAACAACCGAAAAAGCCTATGGCTTTGTGGAACGCTCTGGGAAGGGAGAATGTGTGCTTACCTGCACTCGGCCAAATACATGCAACAGTGGAGGAAGCTAGTTATGATAGGGCCCCTCTGCAAGAGTTCTTACCGGACCCCGCACACCCTGAGAATCACGCAAACATGTGCACACACTGCACTGTTAGGTCTAGTTAGTTAGGTTAGGTGTACAGTAGACAATGTGTTGGGTTGTATGAGCAATTGGGAAAGTACGTCAAGGTAGACATCACAACCCTTTATGCTGTGGTAGCTCTCCACGAGAGGATCATGGGTCCTCCCAAAGAACTAGATTAACTCCGTGAATCTGTCAATCTGGAAGTTCCATTGACAAAACGGACTATACCTGGGGAGGGAGGGTTTCAGCAGGCTGCTTGTGAGTGCAAACTCTGGTTGACTGTACCCCTGCTACCTTCAGCTTTATTGAAGGACGGTACCACTGCAGCAGTTTCACTGAAGGATTTCAGTGGGAAATAATTACTTGTCTGACTGCATGAATGCTTGTATGTTGGCGTGTGAGTGGCCCTGTTGAATTTATGGGCATTTAACATTGGGGGATAGTATAAAATAATATAGTAATATAATATAAAATCCAAAAATCTTGATCTGGAAACTCAAATAACTAAAACTGAGAACACAGTCAGTGTTGGTATGGTTGAATTTACCCAAATTAAAAACTGATTTGGTGCAATTTGGAATGCACTAATCAAAGATCATTTGTACTCGCTTATCTGAACGTATCTTTATCTCATCCATGCTATTTTTTCACTTGAGAAATATACAAACCGAGACACATTTTGTCAAAATGCAAAAAAAAAAGAAGAAATAAAATCACATATTTTGTCTCGTTAAAATGGAAAGATTGCTCAGTTTCGCTGACAGGCCTCTATAGCAGTGCCTTGATCTTCATTCAACTATTTCAATACATTATAGTGTTGATCCTATGTAAAAGAATGCCTCATTAAAGCTTTAGCTTCACTTTATTGGTTACTCATAAAATTCAAGTGATGTTTAAAGTGCTAATCCAACATCCAAGCATTAATGAAGTTGCTTCATTGCATTTATGACCTCTAGAACACCTATAACCATAGCAATACATCTATTCATGAGGGGCTAGATATCTCATTTATATATATATATATATATATATATATATATATATATACTGACACAGCTAAAATGTGGGGCAGCCATTTTTACAGTATCTTAGAATTACTTTCCATAGTTTGCACAAAAATCAGAGACTATTTCAGTATTTGTCTGGATAAAAAGATATAAAATCTACTCTATCGAGATGTCATGGCTGACTGAGCCAGATAGAACCCTGGTCTACCCAATGGCAAGGCCCATTGATCATATAAAAATGGGTAACTTCGAGGTAGTACCCCCCAACATATCCCTGGACAGGCCAGTTCATCATAAAATATGCCTCTTAGCCAAGGAGTGCAGTTGGCTAAGCTCAGGCAAAAGCCATTGATCTTATAACATGGTTATAGATAGAAAACCCCAATGGCTAATCCTGGAAAAAAGCCATTCAATCACTCAGTATAGCTCATAGCAAAGGAGTCCACTTGGCTATATTGAGGTAAAAGCCATTGATCTTATAATATAGGTTAAATATAGAAAAACCCCTATGGCTAATCTCTGGAAGGGTCCCGGATTTTAGGTCTTTCATTCGGGAATTTGCCTTCGCCACTCTCTGTTAAAACCTGCCAACGTCTGAATATATTTATGAGAAACAGGAGTACCCTAGCCAGAAGTAGTCAGCTGTTTGTATCCCCCCCTCTCTGTCAGACTGTCTCTCTCTCTTTCCTCTATGAGGCCTAACTTGTGCACTTGTTAAACACAAATAACATACTCCTGTCACTCAGTGTCTGCACTTGGTCAGCACATACAGTAGAATCTTAATGTTAAGGAGTTCACCTGAGCTCAATGCTCTCCACCTCTTTCTGTATTCATGCTCACATTCTTGGTGTGATCACATGAAGCAGCTGTGTGCATGCTCTAGATATGTACAGTACATTTCCCATGTGATGCAAGCATGCACACATTTGTTGTGATTACATGATGCTGCCATGCACGCATTCTCAAAGTATTCATGTGATGTGATCATTTGAATGCGTTTCATGTGCATATTTGAAATGTGATCATGTGATGTGTACTGTATACCTTTGATGTAACCATAACAATTCAGTCTGGACCAGTCACCGGAATTTCTGTTGTCTGAGGGTGATTTTTCCCCTGTGAAGGGGTCCCTTATCTTAGGCTTCTTTGGTGTTTTCTCTGAAGGTATTTGGACTTGCCTCTTCAAAGGGCTGCGCTGCTGAATTAGCCATTCACTTTTTACTCTTAATCAGTTCCATAGGCAGCAGGCCTAATGGATGAGCTGACTATGATAATTTAACCCGACACCTCTGCTGTTTATTAAATTTCAGTTTCATTCATGCTACTCATTATTAAATAAATACACAATATTGCTTTATAATTCTTATTTATTGTGATCAAATTAATATATTTAATATCATTTTTATTTATTGTTGGGGAGCAGCAGGATGAGGGAGTTCTCATTCTGTTATCGCCTCACCCCTTGGGTATCTATATATCTATATCCCTTTTTTATCTCCCCATCACTTTCTCCTCTGTGACAATGGTGTTTTGAAGGGCATTACACGGGGAACAATGGGAAGCAGATTTATACCTGGCTGTGTCCTCACAAGGTTTTAAAGCGGAGGTCAGACTCATTAAAGCAGGGATGGAATTACTGTGGTTTACAAGAAAGCATTCAAAGGTCTGTCTAGCAATCACCATGCTATCGTGTGTGTGTGTGTGTGTGTGCCTGCCTGAGAGAGAGAGAGAGAAAAGTACAATGGAATAATTAGAGAAGAATGAACTTGGGAGTCTGTAGAAAATGTAATCAGGAAACAAAAGCAAAAACATAACCTGAACTCAATAATCATTCATGCTTAACATCTTTAATTGCACATTTAATTGTGTAAGTCAAGTTAATTGCCAAAGTTACGGAAAAATTACACTTGAATCAGAAATGAAAATCAAAACTCTAATCTGATTCTCGACCTAGTTATCAGGTGGGCCGACCAAGATATCTTGTTTCCCTTGATGGCCTTCATTTGAGTTTTTGCTCCATAAGACTAGGCAGATTTATTGTTCAGCAGACTGCTGAATCTTAGCATAAAACAGTCAAACCATCTAGCTTCTGTGGAGACAGTAACTAAGAGCAGAAGCAGGCATCTTTACTCTGTCAACTCTTTCAGAACAACATGTAATTCTGAACTGTACAAGACTGAAACAATTGCTGGTTCAGAAAAGAAAGGGCAATATATTGAAATGAACTGAATTAATTTGTCTCCTCTTTCAGACAATAACACAGAGGAGCGAGGGGAATCGTACTCTTTACGTGTTATTACAGCATCTCAGTGCAAGACTACATATCAGGCTTGGAATGGCTGTGCTTCCATTTTTTATTCACCACCTGTGGATACTTGTAAGATCACAGGTAAATGATGATGATGATGATGATGATGACCCACAGTAGATGAGTTGAATGGCCAGTCTATTGTTAAATGTTATTATTCTGAAGACAGACCTTCTAAAGAGGCACCTCGCAAGATTGACCACTTTCTTCAAACGTCGGCCCTCTTGTTGAAGCCTCTCACGCTACCAAGCTCTGTAATCAAGCCCATTATGGGCTGCACTATTACGTCCATTTGTGTCAAGGGCTTTCCCATAACATTTAAAGTTCTTAATGGACTGACATTATTTTCACAAAATCCTTTCATTGGTTTGAAAATTAACTTGCTAGAGTACATTTGGATGCTTTATAATGCATTTGCTTGCCATGCTGTCTTTCTGGCTTGTTGTCCAGCTCTGAGGCAGCCTTCAATTTCCCCTTATTTGGGAATGAAAATTCACCTTCATCTTAACTCCATAATTCTTCCTGCTTCTAATGTCAAGGCTGGTTCATTTAATTGCTCACCCTTACAATTCACCTTTACATGGCATTATCTTTGATGAACATTAGTATCATTAGTATCTAGTAAGTGTTCAAATTATATTTTCTATGATTATGCTATAGCCTTACCAGCTTCTTATATGTTTAGTGAAGTCAATATAGTTTGCAAAAGTAAATAAATTAATAAATATAGACATGGAACAGGATGCATTTTTCAACCTCCCATGCTAATTGCTATAATTGACCTAAAATTGACCTTAAAACTAAGCATGGATATAAGGTGCCTTAAAATATGCAAAGTAGCGGGCGACAACACGTCTACATTTCTATGTGTAAAGAAGCACCCTCTTGAGCTCTGTTCTCTTGGTTCACTTTGAAGAACGGCCTGGAAAACAAAAAGGGTGGTTGAGTTGCAGCTTTGTGCAGCTAAATGCAGTGGAGGCCAGAATTAATTCCTCTAGGTATCGATTAATGGTAACCCGCTAGCTTGGCAAAGTGGCAGGTGCCAGACTGCGCTGAGTTCGAGATCAATCCAAGACCACATTTAGCAAACAATTATAGCCATTATACCAGTGCTCTAATGTGGCATCTCTTACAAGGTGCACGGCCATTCTGCTGCTCTTCCTCTCGCTAATTTTCTATGCTGAGCATAAAGAACTAACACTTCATCAACATTTCCATCAATACCCTGTACGTAAAACTGTGGCAAATCTAGGGCTGGGCATGTTGTCTACCCCATCGTGTGCAATAAAATACCTAACACAGGGTGCAAGATATGTGACAAAAAAACAGTGTTTCCTGTATTGTCTGTTGTTCTGGAGGGCACACTGAAGGAACAACAGAAAAAGATCTGGAAAAGAAATACCTAGCTCCTTTGTTGGAGCCCACCTACTAATCCCCACCAGCTCTTCCAAACCATCACTTCTCTCTGGCTCATTCTCTCGTCTCAGTTGCTTCTGGCTGATTTTAAACTTGATTGCTGACGGTATTCAGGTGTGCTGATTTAGACACTAAACGCAGTACTGCCAGTGACCAGTGATTGGAGCCAGCAGCAAAGCACACACCCTCCCTCCACTACCATTCTCTTGCTTCCACAGAACTCGGATGGATCGGATGGGCCTGCTTGACTAGTGCACATCTGCAGTATTTTCCACGAACGTGTAATTATTGGACAAACCATCCCCGCATTTTGTACAGCACATTATTTAAAAGCTGAATACATAGCTTTCAGTTGGCATAGAGGATATCTCAGGGGTAAGGACTTCCAGTGACTTTAGTTATTAAAGCAGGCTTAAATGTCTCCAGGTCCTTTTGTGTCTTTTCTTTTAATTCCCGGGATGTAAAAAAGCCTGGACTCCTATCCTAATTGGTAGGGACACACACATTCTGACACCATGTTTCCTGCTTGTGAATGACCGTCCCCCTTGTTCTACAGCAGCCCATGACCCACATATCACTTAATACTGACACACATTCCCCCTCTCAGTTTCCAGATACAGCCAGAGAGGCCCAAATCCAAGTGCTGTCCCAATAAATCCGCACCACCCCGCCGTTACCTGGGTATCAGCTCTCGGGTTGCCAACTGTCCTATATTAGCCAGGACACCCCATGTTTCAGCCAAAAATGGTGTGTCCCAGTGAGAAGTGTCGAGCTGTGTATGAGTCCCTGCGTGTTGGAGGGCGTTAGATTCCCTGCCATGGCACCTTCTGAGCTGTTGAGCGCTACCCTCTCTGCTTTCTCCCTGTCTGAATTAAGCACAAAATATCTCCTTATAAAAAAAACATAAAATAATTTTGGTTCTTTTGCACTTTTTGGACTTCCTGGTAGATGTATGCTAAATCACCATTACACAGAATATCAACATACGAGTCAACATACGAGTAAATCTGATAAGCATGACTATTTACCTTGCATATGTTCAAGTACCATATTCTATATGTATTGGATTAAGATTAAAAAAGGATTGTGTTTTCAAAATGCTGTAATGATGCAATCATACACAGGAATGTTTGGGGCCTCTGGTTCCCTGACCACCAGACTGACCCTCTGTTGAGTCTCATTCTCCATTAACTTTTTCTGGTCAATCATGGTATGCGAAACCAAGTGCCTGTCCCCTTCCTCTTGTGACCCTGCAATAAACTCACTGCTTGATCAATTGAAGCACCAGCTTGGGGCAGGAACACCACTTTTAGAAGGAAACGAGGAGCCCAATTTAACATGCTTGCTTTAGAATTAAAGCAGTAATAAGTGGTTAATCTATCCATGTTTTATTGACCGGTCCAATACCAACCAAAATGTTTGTGCACCCAAAATAAAACACCAATCATGTTACAGTAATCACACGTGGGATTCCGTTGCATCAGTGACTTTTTGCGCATAAACACTCATCAAATACCAAAAAAATTTGCTCTGAGGTAAGGCATTGTCTAACCGACCAGACACATCTCCTTAAGGACATTGCCAGACTTTGCTGTGCCTCTGTGTTCGCACCTCGCTCCAGACCTGCCTGAGTTGGCCTGCCACTGCCTGCAAAATAAACTAAGCTGGTTTATTTCCCATTGACAGCTGTTTTGAGGAACAAGTGTCTACAGGCTTTTCCTCCATATCTCCCTTGTGGCCGGACCCAAGTGGAAGATTTGTGCACATCCCATGTGGTCTTGACTGGAACCTGTCGCGACCCAGACTTCAAGGAAGAAGTTTACCAAGTCTCCGCGTGCCTGCCACGGACTCTGCGACCAGATGAGGAGCTGACACATCACCTAACGGACTTAAGGACTGCCCTTCCTTATTATCACCGTTAAGTATTGCTTTTAATGTTTTTATGCTTTTATGTTTTTCGATTGTTATTGTTGTCAGTTGTTTTACTTGTGATTTAATGCTTGGCTGAAACCCAATTTCCTTAGGGACCATAATAAAGCTGAAGTTGCATTGAAACGCATCAAACCATAGGATAGCTTAAAACTTGCAATACATGATTAGGTTATTTTACTGCTGTTTGTTGTTGTGTTTTGTTTGTTATGCGTGTGTTGGTCTGGAATAGCAAATTCCATGACCTTGTTGTTTTACATTGTTAAAACTTCATTTTATGAGACTGATTAAACAAACTAACCATATAATATAGAGTAGTGTGTCACTAACAAATAATTCCTCATATTATGCAAATTATTGTTTCAATTAGCCTATTAACATATTCATTTTTATAGCCAAGAAATATACATCCTTCATTTCCAAAACATTGTTGTGAATGTTATTTCACTAAGCTCTACAGACGATACAGAATTCTGATTTGTTGTTGACCTTAATTGGTTCTGAATAAACCTGACCACCTCTCACTTCAATGCCCATGTCTGTTTACCATCTGCTACAGAATTTGAACTGGAGTGCTGTGGACCTTGGCCAAAAAATAACTTCTATTGGTCAAGGAGACGAGGAAGATATTGGGTGACTTATAACATTGGCTTATACAAGCTACCTAGTAGTGTTGTCGACAGCTATCTGAGACACATGCACTTAAGGAAGCAATACATTGGTGGCTGCCAGAGGCACACTTGCTGACAACGAGAGCGACGAGGACTGCGGAGGCACCGGCCTTTCCCTGGAAAGTGTCCGAAAAGTCTCCCTGGGCTGAGCACAGGGGAAGAATTTCTCAGAGGCAAGCTGGGTCAGACCAAGAACACGGTCTCCAATCTGACCAAATCCTCCCCAGGGCACTGTGGTAAGCAGGGGAAATCCAGCATGCTGCGGATATGGTGTGTGTGGGGGGGGGGGGGGTGGAGGTGGAGTCCGGTGGTTAAATATTCCCCCGACCACTCATCCCACCTCGGGGAGCATGCTCTCTGTCTAACGGGTTATCCCAAAAGTGTGGCGGTTTTAAAAAGGACACAATAGCCATCTCAGGAATTATTCAATTAGAGTCAAGGGGCTATGCGGTGTCAACAGTGAGAAAATACTCTCCCTCATCTTTTCATCAAAGGCACAAATATAGCAAAGACAAACTGTATATTATACTGTCGCTGCCACAGTCCCACCCCCACCACCCCCCCCCCCATTTTTAAAAAATGTGCACAGTTTGTCAAAAAAATAAAAAAAATAACTGAACTGGAGAAGTATTTTCAGTGAGTGGGTGTCAGTATATCTTACTGCATGCATTTGGGAAGGATCTAAATTGATTTCACTCTAGGGTCTGGTAGTATTAGCTCAACCTTCAGCTGTAAACTGAGCTTGCTGCAGGACGTCCTTGACTGACCTTGGGGCTTTAACGGCCCATTTAGGGAGCATATAAATAATATTGATGGCTTCTTCAGAAAAGCTGTCGGTTTTACAGGCGTTTTTTTTTTTTTTCCATTTTTATTTATTATATTTTTTTAACCAGATTTACAAAGCAGAGAGTGCCGATGCTTTATACAGTTTCATTAGAGATTTGCATTCCACTCCACCGACACTGGAACCATGTCAAAAAAAAAAAAAAATTATATTCTTCAGTTCCTAATGTATACATACAACATGTTACTAACAAAATGTAAACATAATAGAAATAGTGGAGTGTCAGCAGGAGTACAGGTGAAATACAGACATGTTATCATATGCTGGACAAAAGGAAAGTATTACCAATGAAGGTCATTGTACAGAAAGGAGTTTCTGGAGTTTGAATGCTAATGCAGTGGTTTGGAATGCTGTACAGCTGTGGTGGCAAAACTGGTGGCATAATATACCTGTCAGTTTGAAGTATGTAGTGTGCTTTAGCACGTCCGCTGATTCTCAAATGCTAAGCTATTATTTTTCCTCTAACACTACAAATGAAGCCATTATTTATAAAGCAGAGTATCCAAAATGCACATGGTTGGAGAAACACATAGAAATATCCTTTTTTGTTCCTGCAAAAGGAATTGTGTGGAGCATCCCAAAAGAAAGCACCTGAGTTTGTGAAGACAAGACTTGGTAAAGAACATGCTGTGCCATCATTAACATAATTGCAGATTCTTTTTTTTTTCCTTGCAAAGAGAGGGAACTGGGCTTTTTCCCACAGATGGGTTTGGGTTCTACACACAGGTGCGCATGGAGCAAATGCATGGACTTGTTTTTGGGAGAATGGGAGCAGGTGCGATTTTAATTTAATTGGACTGTTCAACCCCCTCCCATCCCCTCTCCCCCAAAAGACTGCAGTGAAGTGTTCAATTCTATTTTCTAAAGCTATCACCCCCACCCCCCTCCCCCTCCCCCCAGGTACTTCACACTCACTTGGCTAATATAAAATATGGCTCCTTTTTATTAAACAAATAAATAAATACACACACACACACACACACACACACACTATGGTTGTTTCACTGGCCGCAGTCAAGTCATTAATATGGCTAGCTTAAATATTGCTTTTTTGAAATGAGAATGGTACCAACTCAAAGCCTTAATTTATTACACCTCCACCTTGCAATTGCACCTCTACATCAGTGGGATATTGCAGCCGACCCAACAGATCCATGTTTTTCTTCTTTTACATGATATACTACTATTTATGTACGATAAACTTTATTTTTGGGCTATATTTTAAAGACTGCAATCCATCTATGGAAAGTACTTCATGGATCACTGTTCACTTCTTTATCATTTATTTGATAGGGATAGATACATTTTGACACGATACATTCTTTAAAACACATTCTTTTATTATTATTATTATTATTATGAATAATAATAATAATAATATTACTACTACTACAACTACTACTACTACTACTACTACTAATAATAATAATAATAGTAATAATTATAATAAAAGTCTCCATTCCAGCCCCACAGTCTTCAATAAAGTCCATGGGTCCCTGTTGTCTGTGGAAGGGTCTGAACAGGACTTGTTCTGCTCCAGTCCAAACAGGCTGTCTGGGTGAACAGATGATCACTGCTAAAGGTCAGAGGTCACACGGGAGAGGAATGAGCAGAGAGGATCAGACCCATCTAGCCAATTGGCCATGACCTCTTGTCAATCACCCACAGCCTTGGGGCTAACCTTCATTATGAAGTGCTACCACTGCAGAAAAAGGACTGTTTGTTTGTGGCTGTCTGGGACGGCCCTGAGCAGGGAGCGTGAGCACTGGTCTTCTGACCCGGTGAGCGATAGAGTGGGCAGCAGGTTCAGAGCACTCATGAGACTGCCCCAGCTCTGGAATTAACACTTAATATATTCAGTCAGCTAAGCAGGCCGGTAAAGTATTATTTTTATTCATCACATGCCAGAGAATTCTTCTAATCTACACACACACACACACACACACACACATACACACGTACACGGTGCATGCAAGTTTGTTTTGGTTTATTTCAGTGATTTCAACTACTGAAGCAGCCAGAAGAATCCGTTGGATAATCCACAAGGCAACACAAAACAATACCAAAGAGTACACCCCCTACACCATAACCCCCTTCTCCCCTGCCACACACATACGCATTTTTTTTTTTAAAGGAGGCTTGCCATTGCTGCCTGAATAACACCATACACACACATCCTTATATGCAGTATCTGCCACTAGTGGGCACTGTGAGTCCACATGCGTGACACTGCTGCTCGCCTGCAGCAAAGAGCTGCGTCTCAGTAAGGACGGTAAAAGGAAATGTCACTCCGGTGAAGGTTGCAAGGTGGCGATGTAATTAATTAATGTTTTGATTTGGTGCCGTTCCAATTTCAAAAGAGCGTCATTTAAACTGGGCATATTTATGACTCGACTGTGGCAAGTGAAACCATCATAGTGTGTGTATTTTATTGTATTCTTATTTTATACTTTTTATGTGCATTTAAAAAAAAAAAGGAACAGTAGTTTATCGAGGATAAGCCAAGGCAGCGAGAAGTACTTGGGGGGCCCTTCTTCAGCGCTGTTTTTTAAAATATTGAAAGGGGTTGGGCTGGGAATAGGTATTGAGTGTTCTCTGTAGGTTTACCTGCAAGAACAACGCCGCGCTCCTGGCTCATGGAAATAAATGTATACTTTTTTCGTAGCAAAAGCGATAATCCCATATAATAACCTGAGGCACACTCACAGCCTGGAACGAGGAAGTCGGAGGCTGGCGAGTTGTCAGGGAAGTGAACGGTAATGGAGAATCATCTGTTCCTGGATGATTATACTGCCCCATTTCTAACATCATCCGCAAGCACCCCCTACCCTCCACCCTCCCCCAACGGTGCCGGTGCCGTTGCGTTGATTTAAATTGTGCTCCTGCATTTTTATATCAGACTGTAAATGTCTGCAAGCCTCATCCACTCTCAATTACCAAACGATAGCAATCTATTCACATAATTAGAAACTTTCCAGGTGTCTACCCCCAAGGACGGAAGCGCGCGAGGCTTTTTGCGAGCGCAGTCGGAGCCCGGTGCCTGGAACAATGCGTCAGGCGGATTATGGCCTCCACAGCCCGGCCCAGCCCGGGGAGGAAAAAGCCTGGGGGGGGGGGGGGATTGGGAGGAGAGAGCCGCTCTTTACGAGACGAGGCATAACCTTGAGTCGGGCTCCTGGCGGTCTTCTTTCACCACGCATCACCGTCGCCTTTACCCCGCCGCTCTCTGCCAGGCCATTTTCACCGTGGCAGCAGTGTCAGGGAAATTGCACGAGGTGGCACCGAAATACGTTTTAGAAAATTGCTCTGCTGCCGGTTCAGTGGGTCAAGGCCCAGAGGAATTCAGGGAGAGATGCTGGAGCACAAGTGGGCCGCAGTCTGTCTCAGCCCAACAAACGAAGTGGTGTCGCCGTAAAACGCAATCCTGTATCCCCCCCCCCAAAAAAAAAAAAAAAAAATTAAAAAAAGCCAGTGACCTGCTCTGTCTTCAGCTTGATTCATCATAGCCACATGCAAAAAACAAAGACTGCATCAACTTTAGCTAAATGTGCATCAATGGAATTATAGAAACATGAATATTATGCTCTATTGCTGATACTTCCAAACACTGCATTATTTTGCTGGCGCAGTGTTAGGGGTGGAGGACTGGTTTGCATGTGAATTAGAATAATGTATATTCAAAAATCCTTAGGTTGGTTTGGATGAATATTTAATGGAGTAAGTCAGTAGCATGAATGGAATGGAAACAATCCATCTGCAACACCAAAACTTCTTAATGTAACTTTTTGCCCCACTTGTATCCATAAAATCAATGTCACATTGTAATTGCGTATTAATTGCATTATAAATTGAAATGAAATAGCCTGGTGTCATTATTTGGTAATTGCTATTGTAAGGTTATGATTAGATCATTCATTTTCATCTTTCGTTGTGTCTAGTTATTTAGCAGTATTTAATTTGTAATCTTGGATTTTTTTTTCTTTTCTTGAGATGCTGTATTTAAAATGTTTTAAATGGCATTGAATAAAATTAAAAAGCTCCAATGGATTGTGATCTGAGTGTCTATCCTGATGTCAGTATGGCATATTTTTATGTTGGTTTCCCACAAGGAATTGCTGGACATTGCTCACAAGTGCATGCATTACATAAAACACAAATAAATTCAGGTAAGTTGGCTTTGCAATGGTTATTCAATATAACCAATGTGCATTGCAAACATTGTAACTAGTAAACATTACAACATTATAATGCTGGATGATTCCCTGGGAGATTATACCCCATACTGGTTTAATGCTGTAGTGGATATACAGTATGTAGTTTACTTTACTAATATCATGTCTTCAACTCATATACACTGAATGGAATATTTCAAACAAAGAATCCAGGCACCTGAGGCAGAAGTAAGGTAACAGACTGGCAATAAACTGCAGACTCACTTCTACTCAGGCCCAAAGGCAGGGGTCAATTGGTATTAATTGTACTGAATGCGTCCACTAAATGATTCCTAGTTATACTGCTGACCCAGAGGAAATCAACAAATGAGATTTAGAATAGAATTTAGGCAAATTAGCTGGAATAAGATCACATGCTTATTATTTTCTTGATGAAAAAGTTAAGCTGTTTGCACGTGTGTGTATGGGTGTGTGTGTGTGTTTATGTTTCAGGGTGTGAAAGGGTAGTGGCATTGGAGTGACAAAAAACCTGAACAGATCACATATTTTATGAGATTAACTGGACTAATTTCTCTCTAATACAATACATTGGCTTAGGCTATTCTTTTATTTGTATCCGATTAATTGAACAAAATTTCCATTTAGCAGATAACCTCCCTCTTCCAGCCCTGCCTCATTCTATTTACCGTGAAGAAACTCCAAAAAAAACAAAAAAAAAACCTAAGTACTGGTGCTGTGGGCTCCAGAGGGATGTGTTTCTCGGCCTTCGATGCTTCAGAAAGAGTACAATAGGAGCTGGCATTACAAGTTGAAGGCCTTGTTCAGGCAGCAATCAATATGCTGCGTCCCTCTGTGCTTTGACACACTTGTAGGGAAAATTGAAATCCAGTGATCTCATTAAACTAAAATAAAGTTATACACTTACCCGCCCTGCTTAATGATTTTAAGTAGTCGTGGATTGCCGAGGACAGGATTGACGCGACGATAGAGGTCGGCTGGAGAACGTGACAGGAAGAGGCTCTTTGGTAACAAGAGGAGTTGCAGAAAGCTACAACGGCTTTGATTTATTGAATCTGCCTTCAACTTGTGCCCCCTCAGGAGATGAATACAAGAACGGAATTAATTTAGGTTTTTCTACCGGCTGGAAGAGTGTCATTTTGAAGGCTCCACATTACGTTACGTATGCAGGGTGCGTGCCATACAGTTAAAATGGCACTTATATATACAGGGGTTGACATAAGTGGTACGATAGTATGCAGGTACGGCAAAAATATTAAGATGTGCAACAATTTTATTGTATCTATTGTAGGATATGTGTCTATTTTTAGGTAAGCATTTTGTTCAGTTACACACACGCAATTATGCAAAAGAGAAACTATGGTGCATGAAAATTTTCAGGTGCTAAAGTGACACTCAGATCAATGTACTGTTTAACAATGTACATTGTACATTCATTTGGTCTATTTGAAAAGAAATTATGAAGTATTATTACAACCCAGGAAGTGAAACATAGTTCACAACATTTCTTTCACTTGTAACTTTATAATTGATTTTTGAGAGCTTTCATTTTCTGCACAATCATCCCGGTGAGAATGTAATACTCCCAACAAAAGGCTTTTATTCAGGAGTAAAATGTTTCAAAGCAGGGGGCTTTCTGAACAAGACAATGAGAACTAATGGAATAAGACTGAAAAGGCCTGCACAGTAGACTCACCAGACCAGCAAGTCTCTTTCAGAGCAACACAGATCCAAACATGAACATTTTATGGTTGGAAGGAATAAAAACCTGATTAGAATGAATGCAACACTTTTTCTTAAGGCTATTAGTAACCCTAGAGTGATGCCTTTACAACTTCAATTGCACATAGCGAGTATTTCACAGTTATGCCTGGTTGTGCTGGTTTGCCAAATTCTGTAGATGGGATATATGTGAACAGAATGCATTTCATAATTCTCTAGCTCAATGCTGTAGAATAACAAGATTACTGTGCTAATTCATCACAATAACCCCTGGGCATTGGCAGGTGTTCTGAGCTTTCCTTTTGATAACAAGACATATAAATTCCAGTTCACCAGCTCTGCTGCCAATATAAAGGATAATTTCTGACACTGAGTTGTGTGCATACAGTCATTTTCTGCTGTAAGCATGCTAATTTTTGCAAGTCACACAAGTATTTTTTTTGTTGTTTTTTATTTCTTCCCTTGTCAACAAAGCTATAGATAAATAATGTTCTTGGCAAGCAAAATGACACAATGTTGGTCACAATGATCAACAAATCTGGCATTTCATTACTTACACTGGAAACATTCTTAAAATGCTATGGAAGTGCACCCTGTATGATGTTTTCTCATCATTAAATGCTAGTAAATGTGTATGTGACAAGTCTGGAATTAAATAAATATGTGACATTGATACGATCTGTTTGGAACAATACATATTAAAACAACACTTACTGAAATGTTTTCACAGAACCAAAGAGGAATCTAATCTAATGCGCCTCAAATATTGTTACAATGTTTTGAGTATTTAACACACATTAAAACGTCAATGATCAAATTAGTATCAGTGCCTTCAGGTGGTTTCTTATGGGTTTTCTTATGATGTGACGAGTGCTTACTGTCAGTGATCACCCATAGTACATCAGCAAGGTAAGGTAAGTACTGTCAAAGCCAGTCATAGCATTTAGTAGGCAGGATTTTATTTGAGGACCCCATCACTGCCATCTGCATTTGGCATGATGGTAACCCAGTCAATACAGGGTTAATCCTACTGTCAGTCTGCTTTCCATAACAAAATACATACAGGCCTATGTATGTAGGCCTATGTTTTGTGTGAAAGCAAAAAAGTAACAGTAATAGTGAACTAATACTGAATTAATTTAATTAATAATGTTAAAGTGGACATGTGGCCTCAACTTAGACATTCAGTGCTCCTGCAACCAAACTATGAATGAAAAAAACCTGAAAAAAGATTGATAATTTGATTACCTGATTATACATGACAACTATGCAAAATATGGAGTTTCTAAGTGCCGCCATTGTTGTGTAGTTTGTCCATTTATCAACCCCCGCCGAGTCTCATTTGAAACTAGTGTGACACATTGGACAGGGGTGTCTATTTGGGAGTTCAAACAATATTCTTTCACTGCCAAAAATTTGTATTCCGTCATAGCACCAAGATAAATCCAACAATATGCCGAAGGTGTGCCAATACATTGGTGAAATATGCTGCACACTGAATAGTGAAATAAGAGGAATTCTTGTGTAATTATTCCACATCATTCTGTCATCAATATCTGTGACTAAATGTGGAATAAATATACAATCTTATCAGTGGTTTTACAGTACATGACGCGATGTCTCTCTCAATATTCAGTGGTCATGTATTGTCTAAAAGAATCTGTTTAAGAAATAAACACACAAATAGAAAGCAGGGCTAGGTATTTACAATGACCACACGCAAAACCCCGATTGCTATTCATTGTAACTCTATTGAGTTAATTCTGGTTTGATTGATAACTTATCAAGTAGAAGACAATATAAGCTTTCCAGCAGTGTGTGGCATGTCACATTGCAAGCTTATATCTATGATTGAAAGGCGAGCGAAACAGCTGCAGGTTCCTAAAAAGGGTCTTATGTTGCCAGGACAACTTTGTGTACAGTCAGTTACGTCCACATTATTCATGTAAGATCAAAAAAACTATTAAGAGTTACTATTGAAAGACTGAAAACATGGGGATTTACACCTTTCTTTAACCATATACCGAAAGTGCCACTGTGCTGGTGACATTTTGACTGTCTGGCAGAAGAATTAATTTATTATTTTGTATTCTCAGAGTTGAGGTCAATACAGCCTATTTGTATTCTGAAGCTTTTTTTTCAAATAATGTCAGATGTCTGTTGTTCCGTAAAAGAAAAATTCAATGTTTGCGGAATGCTTCAGCAGCAACGACAAGGCCTGCTGGGACACTTGCGTCAAAATCACAACCACATCTGTCTGCCTTGATAATCATTTTTCTCAAGCAAAAACAGAAAAGCAGAGTGTTTCAATAATGGGCAGACAGCAGAACTAGGAAAATTTCAGACTTTTATAATATACTATATATAATATACTTTTATAATATACTGTATATATATATATATATATATATATATATATATAAAACTTGAACAAACTGATGAAAAAAGAACATGCTATAAAGAACGACCTTAATAAGTCTATGCAAAAACATATGTTGCTCCTTCCATTGTGTTTTATTGCATCACTAGAGAAGAAGTGTCAAACTGTAAATCTGACTTTTGCATTTGTTCGGGAGCACTGGGGCTACACAGACCCACATCTGAGAAAAAAGTGGAATGTCACAATTATAAAAATTAAGAGAGCTGCCCTAAGGAATATAAGCCAGTGACAGACAACTGAGTTTGAATTCACCTGACAACTTTAATAACTGATGACCAGAATTTGAAAAAAAGAGAGCCAATGCAAAATCCAATTGGGTTCTTCATTCGGTGGATGAGACAAGGATGAGTGCAGCCGTAAGCCAAGCATGAAAGGGGATTATCTCCACCAGAGAGGGAAAGAATGCATATGTTATCAGAGACAGCTACTCATCAATAGGAATGAGCCTCTAATAGCAGGAAATGTGAAGGGGAAGTGTTCAAGAGGTAAAATGGAAGTGACAGGTGTTTGCAATCTTTGGTCAGATAGCGGATGGCAATAGGGCACTTTGGGAAGGAAGGAGATGGCTGCAAAAGCAGCACTTATAAATTGGCTGTGGATACCAGCTCTCGATTGGTTCCTGGGCCCGTATTCATAAAGTGTTTCACATTCCCGATGAACATCCTTTTCTACATGTCCACCTTGAATGCTTAGTTTACTCTAAATGTTTAGTAACTTTAGAAATGAGCTCACATTCTTAGCTCCCATAGTTGCAGTGCTATAGAGCTGGATATCAAATGCAAAACTCTTTCAGTTTATCAAACAGTTGCAATGTTTCACCCATCCTGGACATAGCCCAAGTGTGTGAAGTCTGATAATAGGCTACACGTAGGAAGGAGCTATGCCCTCAAGGTATCTGGGAAGGCTACAGGATAGAGAGAATAAAAACAGCTGGCTACTTCTGGCTAAGATACTCCTGGTTCTCATAAATATATTCAGACATTGGCAGGTCTTAACAGAGGGTGGCTAGGGTGAATTCCTGGAGTCATCAATAAGGGGCCATGTTTGCCTCCTTGTGTCACACGGATTTGGATTAAACTTTCAGCTTTAGGACATTAAAAAGGCAAAGAAAACTGGCCCATGGGTGGTGTAAGAGTCTAGAGTGAAAAGGAAGGAGTTTGTGCCAGAATTAGTTTCAACACTGTTACGCTGTAACCCCCTTCTTGTGTTGACTAGGCAGATGTACTCCAGATCCTGGGAAAGTTGGGGGAACGTAAAGGGCAACATTGTTTGGGCTTGTGAATCAGAGCAACCCTATTTGTCCACAGTACTGATGGGAGAATGCGACATCATGCAACCAAAAAAGGGTGGAGCAACATATGCTATTAGTCACTCTGTTTTGAACCAATAATTGTATATTGCATGGATGCTCAAGTATGACCCTCAAATCCAAATCTGGCATGGGTTTTCTTTTCTACCAGCTAATTAACTGAACTGTTAGTGCTACTGTTGCTCATGTGTGATTCATATGGTCTTTTGTTATACTTTTGAGTGCAAGCAGGCATAGGCATTTCTTATTTATTGTTCTTGTTCTCTATCTGTTTGGAGTGTCAACTTTTACATTGTGCCATGCTTAGTTATTATTATAATAAACGGTAGTCTTGTTTCATCAAATACACATTACACCTTTCTTAAATAGGTTTTTATTTGAATAAGTATGGAAAATGCAATAATTCCATGAGCCCTTAAATTCATGAATGATCACTGGCATTTTAACATTGGACTAACGACCACCATAAACTATTTTATTAAAACAGAGGTGTCCTGTCCCGAAGGGCTGGAGTGCCTCTTGGTTTTTGGTGCATTTCATTACTAAGCAATTCATTTCAGTCATTGATTGGCTAGGGATTTCACACACCTTGTTTCCAAGGCTGCTGAGCCCGGAGATACTATAGCCCCTCCTGATTTGGATGGACTTGTATTAAAATTAACTTGTGACCCTACATATTAAGGTCCAGTGAATTATGAATTAATATAATGCTCTCACAAATTATTCATTTGTAAATAACAAAGCATGAGTTGACCTCACCCATTTTGTATCGCCCATTCTACAGACATTCATGAAGAGTGTTTAATGTCTTCTTTAAGACTGGCACTGCAATAAAGGGTAATAATGTACACATTAGTGGTTAACAAATGGGAGCTTAATATACTGTGTGGATAAAATTGTCCAATGGAAAAAAAGTTTTCTTTCGTCATATATATTTGAATCATGTATCTGCTTGATTGTATCTTTGCAATTATGCAAGAATGTGCCCTTTTAAAGAAAATGCATGATATTTACAATAGCAATTTCCCTCCGCCTGTCCTGTCTGAGTAACTTGCAAAGAACATTGCTTCTTGCAATTGGCCAGGCAAGTAAATCTCAAGAAGTGCCAGGCAACAAAGAGATGATATTTTTGATCTGGTTACAATTTCAATCCTTCAACCTGACGTTGTATAATGGTACAAATAAAGCCTGTTGAACATGGAAGGCCTCCAACAAAGCAGGGGGCTGGAGTGAGTTGCATCCCCAGAGGAGGCGAATGACTGATGGGTGGGAACTGGGCCGAAAAACAGCGTGGGACCACATCACAGAGCGGCTTCATTAAGTGATAAACTCTTCCACACACTTCCTCTTATACATAAATCATGTCACTGAACATTTGATGTGACTTTGTGCTGTTCATTTAATACTGCACTGTAAATTTAAACTTACAACAGAACTCTCTGTCGAATCTTAATTGAAGATTAAATATCTGATCTCTCAAATACAGCAGCTCAGTCAGGTGTGATGACACTACTTGCAAAAAGCCTTTCTGATGTTAGATGAAACTCCACACTGAACAAATAAATAATGTTGCAGCTCTATCTGTTAAATTTCTTTGATAATTATGTTTTGAGTTGCAAAATACTACATTTAGTTTTATCTGTTTTTTTTTCTAGGAGAGCAACTAATAGCTGACACAGTGTGTGTGTGTGTGTTTTATGCCCAGCTTAACTATTTGTATACAGCAAAATATAAAGTCTATACAGTTTCTTGTATTTATCAGCATGATGCCATATTCATATTTCATATTCATACGTATACCATATGAAACTGAAATGCAGTATCTAATACAACTGAAGTTTAACATGCAACAAATGCTTGCATGGTCGTCACCATCGCCATTTCAAACCACAGATTAATGATTTGTTCATGAACATGACATCAAGTGATACATTCTCAGATTATGAGATGCATTGTAGTTTTATTACAAACAGTCTAAGAGTCAGAAAGTACAAAATGAATTTCCTTCAGAGGAAATTATAGATTACATTTAAATGTAGTGAAGGTTGTCTTCTCCTCTCATAGAACTAATCACGGATGGTTTCAGTGCAAATATCAATGCATCTAATCCTGGCTGGATATAAATGGATCAATCTCACTAAGTCTGCTCCCTGCTACACATTGAGCTGAGCAAATTGGAGACATTATGGGTAATAAAACACAATTCAGTACTGTAGTCAGTTTCTAAACTCTCCCCAGCCAGTTTGTTTGCATCTGTTGGGTGAGATCTACTGTATGTGTTTAAACAACACTGATCTATTCTAGTAAAATGCTTTCAACGTGAGTGAAAATAAATTGATCATAAAAATAAATTTTAAAAAATTGAAGAAAAAAAACACCTTGAAAAAGCTACACTATATATTTTTTGCACATATGGTTCCTAAAATAACAAATCAATAAATCCAAAATCCATCATCATCATTATGATTTCACTGATAATGTTCCAGTGAAAGCATTCATGAAATGATTTACCATCGATAATAAATGAGTAATTTACAGTGGTTGAATCCAGGTGCAAGGCAGTTGTATTGCTGGACAAACCCTTCCGAGTAGAATGTATTTTTAGGGTTTTTTTTCATTTTTATATTTTTTTTGCCAGTGGGCCACTGTCACTTTGACATTTCTTCATTTTTGTCCTCTTGAATTTTCCTATATATTTCATACCACCGACTTAAGCTGAAATCTAATCAACAGACACTACTAGAATTCAAATGTAAGTGGTGCATGAGGCTATGCAGGATGCTTATGAATGGGTTCCCTATATTAATCAACATTTTATAATAAAGCCAATTGTGCTTTATTTTATCTATTCCCCATTTTTTACTACTAGTCATAGTCAACCATTTTTGTCCCCATACTCCATTTGAATTGCTCGATTGTTGTTAGGACCATCTCATCGCAGCAATGTTACCTCTCAGTTCAGGAGGGGGACGCAATAGTGGTCCAATAGAAAAGCTGAGGGTGAGACTGAGACTGTCCACCCCAGGGTGAGTCAGCGAGCTGGATTCCAGTCAGGAGCCCCGTCTTGATTCATATCTTAGATGAACAGCACAGAGCTACCAGCTACTGATATCACACCATACTGTATGTGGATGATGGTGTCCATCAGTGAAGATGCATGCCGAAGTGACCAGTTACATTCTGCTGTCTGTGAGCAAATTCAGGCCTGGATTCAATAAACATTTCACTTGGGACAACATTTACTGTGACATCCCTAAATGACCAAAAAGCATTTCTGCTTACTGCTCTGAGTGAAAGTAACTACAGGCATTAACTGTTTGTTTAGTATCCATCTGTATATAGCACTGATCATACAGTTTTTTTCATGCAGGCTATAATGAAAATTACAGTCTTGTTTCACATAATACTGGATAATCACATTTTGTATTTGCAATGGTACAATAGGTTTTCAAGCAACCACAAATGGCAGAACTACAGTACACTTCTTGCTTTAACCAGTCACTGTTTTGATGTGGTAAAACAAGCCTTTGATCTGTTCAAGTCAGTGATTGACAGCATGTTACAATCCATATAAATGTAACTCCACCCATTATAGATTTCATGAAATGTTATGAAACTCCTCCAGTGCTAGTTCATACATATGAGCCACTTACAAGACAATCTACACCATTTTGCCCATACTTACATTGCTGGAGAGTCCATGTCAGATTTCAGATGGAACTCTCACCTTGTTATAGAGTTAGCCAGCCAGGCAAGCTGCACTGAGGTCTACAGGATCACTGCCAGCTCATTATTTTCATAACAGACTTAAAACCAGTTATCTTTTTCAGTTTTTTTAAACAAATGAGATTTTCTGTGCTTGTAGGTGATTCAGTACCTGCAAACATTTCATACAATGTATTCCCATATCCCATTAAAAGTATTGGAACACCATTCGAGAGAAAAAAGGATTAGTGTCTGCAAGGGCCACGAGCCATGACTGACCGTGGCTTTAAAAACCAACCAATCCTTTGTGAGGAAAAAAAAAAATGTGCCACTTCACATTGTCCAAATCATCTGGAAGAAGATCAGTCAGAAACTCCCAAAGGCTCCCCCCCCCCCCCCAAATGAACAAAGGAAACCATTTTCTTTTCTTGTACCTCTCGGAGAAACGCATGTGGCAACAATGATAAGCATATGTTTAACAATGTGTTGTAATAAGGATTACAGGCAGCTCCTGCAGTCGGGATATCACCTCCACTCCACAGTGATGGAGGACAGGCTAAACCTGAAAAGACAGGAAAGGTTTGATGGCTGTCAGGCGCAGAACGCACTTTCCTTCTCAACACACTGCTCCCTTTCAGGAGGACAGAAAACAAAATTACACACAAACACAAGAAGAAGAAAAAATAGACCATAATATCAAAAAAGAATTTATGCACTTTTAGGAGGACATATTTGATTAAATAAATTTAAAAAAGTAATAGTTTTGAAAATGGAAAGGGAACTGAAAATAAAATGAACCTAAATCAAATAAAAACAGCAAGGAAAAGACATTTGTTAAGTGAAAGACCCAGGGCTCCTTTCTCTGAGAAACAATTATACCCTGCAAAATAGTTTTGTGCAAGCTCAAAACATGCAAATTCTGAACGATTCAAAAAGGATCTAACAATCCATGTGATGTTCCCCTTTCTATGGCCTGAGAAAAGTTAAACAAGTCACTTGACAGCCATTTAAAAGACTGCAGCTGCCAGTAACCCACACTTATGTTTTCCTGAATGTGCTGATTCCCCAGCAAGGAATTTAATGCAGACACCTCAAATATAAATAAGATTCTTCAGCAACATGATGCTAAACTTAAAATAAGTCTCTGCAATTATGAATGAGTACACAGTAAAATGCCCAGTGTTAATTAAACTCTCATTGGTACCATATGTACTCTTTTAATGTGTAAGGTTAACCAAATCATGAAATAAATGGATGAATGAGGTTTCATGGACACAATAATGGCTGTAGTTAGGTTGTAGCCAATTGACTGCCAAAATGTTTAAACAAACCATAACATTTTGCTTTCCACAGAGAACCATTTGGTTCAAATTAAAAGTTGACATCGATAGCATGCAGTACGATATGTGCGATGTTTCGTGTGTTTCATGAAGCCTCATTCAACATCACAACATGGCTTTCATTTTTTTATGTTTTTCCACACTATTCATTTATACAGCTGGTTATTTTCTAAGGGAATTATCACATTATGTACGTTGCTGCACAAAGGTACAGCGATGGTGCCCCACCACAGAATCAAACCCGAGATACAAGTCCAGTTACCTCACCAATACACTGCACTACCAGCCTGATTCCTTCTCCAGTGTTTTTCATTCAAAGAATACATTCCATTTCATTCTACAAATCACAGTTAACATCAGCACTCTCAGAAGAGATTTAAAAGTTATAAAAAAAGAATTAAATTTAAAATACCTTGCTTTTGCTAGGTTTTATTCATTTCCTTTTCAGTTCATTTAATTCAGTTCCGCTTCATTAGTTTTGTTTAAAATTCATAGGCGGTAATGGATGACGTGTTTCTGCTCTTGAGCCTTTATCAGTGTATAACCCCAGGCTCCTATGCTACAGTTGTATGGCACAATAGAGTAGGATAAATGCATTTGAATTAACAGGCTTTATTAATACTTTAATACGTTTAATTACTCTTAGTCTTTGTATATGCTTGTGGAAATGAAAGGTGTACTGTGATATACAGCAAGTATAATGCAGTCTGTTATGAAGCATATGTGCTTACCCACACTCTCGATAGCCAGCTGTAATCAGTGTCATAACTGAAAGATGATAAGTGATAAGTGATCTACAGTACGGCGTAGATTCCCACTGTTCATGATTCACTTTTGAGGATACCATTTAAATGTATTGTCTATGTGTTTAGGTGTGTGTGTGTGTGTGTGTGTGTGTGTGTGTGCAGGTGTGTGTGCATGTGTGTAAGGACAGCGTGCCTCTGAAAAAAGCAGGACTTCTTAGACTTCCCGCAAGATGAATCAAACAGCTTTGAGAATTCTGTTTTAATAGGGCAGGTTTTGAGAAAAGGAGTTTCTTCCCAAGTTGGCAAAACAACGGCCTCCTCGCAGATCACAACACACACATTTTCCACTTTCATGTTTCCATTATTCAAAGTGAGCTCCAATTTGTCAATGACTGAACCAATTTCCCAGACTGGGCCCTGATGAATAAAGCATTGATGAAGACGGAAACTCAAGGTGCCATCGTCCTCCATGGTGATCCATTGGAGGTGACATCAGTGCTTGTGTTGCTTTACACTCAGAGCAGTCCGAATGGCCGCCGCAGCCAATCTGGGCTTTATCAGTCTGGGCTTGTCCAGATCGCTTGTGTGCCTCACTGGCCGGGATTCGGCTGTATCAGGAAAGAGCAGAAGGAGGCTCGGGCCGGGTGGTAAAACAGTTCTTAATGTATGTTTAACGATTAAAACCGCCCGCCAGTTTCTCATTCAGATCAATGATTGTACTTAATCAAGCGCTTATAAAAACAAATCAGAAAATAAAAAATAAAAAAGCATGAAATTTTGTGGAGTTTCTTAGCCATCAAGGGAAGTGAAATTTCGAAGTGAATTGAAAGTTTTATTGTGTGTGGTTTGTTCGCATACAAGGTCATTGTTGCTCGGGTAAGGCTGTAGCTTTTGCTACTGACAAGACCTCATGTGTTCACATAATGTCCACCAGTATCTATGTGGTCTCTGTCAGCCACACCTTTACAAATGTACATATGACCATAACCAGTCACCTCAATTAATCAATCACATTTTATTTATGATAGAACAGCTATTTCACAGGTTCAGCTTAAACTGAGATTCACGAGATGTCCAATAAGTGCACATTATTTTGGCTACAAATAAAACTCAACACTGGTGTACATCGTAGTGATCTAGATCAACTATACTAACTTTGCTAGACCCTACAGGGCAATCTGAGGTCCAGTTTGTTCATTGAAATTTTGAAAGTGTTTGCAGGTAGACAGCAGTGTGCTTCCCTGAAATGCCTGCGGTGGGGCAGAATAAGGTTTAGTGTCTCATCATGTTGTTTCCCAAGACTCTTTTATAGATTTTATACTCAGTGAAATGTACTGTTTGCAGTTTCCCTTTTCTGCTAGCTGTACTTGCATGCCCAGTTTTGCTGGCTCAGTAGGTATTTCATTCAATGGCTAAATTATAAGAGGGAGGGGTTAGTGATATAACAGCTCTGCCAACATTCTCAACTAGTAAGTCATTAACCAGCTTCATTTGCTGTGAAATTGTGTTTTGATGCATCTATGAGACGATTTGGCTTAATTTAACATCATTTAAGTAAGATTTATCTACGTGCGGTTGCTACCAATAGCGGTACTGAAATGGCATGTTGAAACGACGCAGCTATTTCAAAACAATGTCAAGACGTTAATAGCCTCATTTGTTCCAATGACTCTTTATCACACACAAATGTCCCTGTAAGCGTTATTTTTTTCTTTCTTTTGCTGTGTTGTTAAAAAACACATGACAAGTTAAGCAAAACACTGAAATTAAATTTTGGTACACACACAACTAAAAAATAATGTGTGCTTTCATTTGTAAATAAAAGGTGCCAGTGATTCTCAGTGGTCTCAACGTGATTATCTATAGGTAAAATACTTAGCCCAGCATGATGCAAATGTTTATTTACAAATCGTCCTAGAGGTTTTGATGCATGAAATTATTCCCCATATTCTCAAAATAACTTCCCCTACTTAGCTTTCCCGGTTAGATTAGTTTGTTATTCTTTCATACATTGATTTATATTCCCTACATTAAAACTTTGGCTACCTAATGTGAAGAGGTCCTTGATGCTGTGTAGAGTTTATCATTTATTTTTAGAGAAACTCTGATTAAATGAAAGGTATTGAAAATACCAGTGTCTTATTGTAGAACTGTCCCATAATTTCCATACTAAGACTTCAATTCTAAAAGAGAAACTCATCCTCTAGGAATATATAGCATCCATGTTGGCTCTCCTTAACTGTTAGTGGGTAGCCATGTTCAATTCTAACATAGCATTACACAATCTTTCAGATTCAAAACCAGGGGTGATTCACTCAGTGGTCAATTAAGTAATGTCTATTGACTGCTTTTATTATTTTAAAATTATTTCTCAGTCAGGAGTCTCATTCGGTTAGATGCAGGAGGCCATGTTAAAGGCTTTGCTACCGGGGCTTCTGCCTGTGTGACCTTTATTTCTGAGTGTCACTGTGTGTACAGGCAGAGATAATGTCTGTAGGTCACCCACTGAGGAAAGCACCACTGTTCTTCCTCCCTCTTTGTCCAAAAAAAAGAAGAAAAAAAAAGTCAGAATGGTTAAAAAAAAAAAAGAAAAGGAAAGAAGAAGTATTCAGATATTGAGCCCCAGGCTGTGCTGAAACCAGGCCATGCTGACTGGGGTCGTTAATCTCAGAACTGAGAAAGGTCATATTTATAATGACTCATTGCAGGAACTCGTACGTTTGGGCTCTATCTCAGGAACCTGTGTACTGATCCACATTCCATGACCGCGGGATACCAGTATCTGATCTGTTGACCTGTTGACACAGTGGATAGGCGCTTGACACCTTTATCTTTTATTTTTGTATATTGAGCTGTAAAGTAGTGATTGTTAAAAGCACTACAATGTTCGAGCATGATGTTCTGTATTATGGATGAGGGTGGCGATGACTACTTTGACCACTGCTATGGCTACAACATATAATGTCTGTCACAACACTTGTATAATACTGTATAAATGCTTCTCTAAAGTATATGCATCTCAAAAACTGATACATGTAAACAATTTAAAGAAATTTAAATGTGGTAAAATATGTACAAACATTAATATTTTGTTAGTTCTCATTATATATGTGCTGATTTAAAATGACAGCTTTTACCTATGGTAACATGGAAATGCGTCTCAATACAAACCACTTGCTCACATACTTTCTGGAAATTTTGCTATAAGCTGAACTCCCTGTACTATGGAAAGCCTTTTTGTTGACTTTATCACTGTACCTTGAGCTACGTCTCTGTGTTACACTCACGGGGTTTGACACTTCTCTCATGTTCATTATTTATGCCCGAGAAATAATTTTTAAAAAGATTAAAGACAATGCTGGAAGTGAGATGCAACGTGAAGCACACTCCTCAGATCAGCGTGTCATCACCAAGCAGCAAAACTATAACTCAAGCCCACTGATTATTCAAAATATGTTTCACAGTGGAGTCCAAGGACAGAGCTCCGTCGTGCACCCCAAGGAAAGGGGGAGGGGTGAGAGAAGAATAAGAGGAGGAGAGGGAGATCTGAATTAATGAGGGAATCAAACTGCCATGACTTCCCTGAAACTGGGACAAAGACTCCGCTGTGTCCACTGTTCAGTTCCTCCTTTTCTTGCAAACCCCACACCCCAGCGTTGCCCAACTCGTACCCTTTGACCTCACAACCCCCGAAGGCCTCCCATAGGCAAGTGATCCATTAATGGATGAGCTTTTGCCTTTAATGTGTGCAAGTTGCAGGATTCATGCTTCCTTATTCTCACCTCTGATGTACGGCCGTTGCACCACACATGTGCGTATGTGAGAATACGAAGTATGATCCTATTGTCATGCATGAGATCACTCATTGGATGAAGGAGATACAGCAGTTAAAATAATTTTATAAGCAAAGATTTCTACTGATGATCTCACTCTGCCGGACCCAGAGGTACACATATACCTTTAAACCTTATATATGCACTGAAGCAATTCATGTTATGGTACTCATTGCTCAAGGATACAACAGCAGTGCCCAGCTTTCGTTTGAACTGGCTGCCTCCCAGGTTAAATTCCTTCTCCCAGGCCACATCACCAGCTTTGATGAATCACAAAGGCAGTGCAGACAACCTGCACTGTCCTGCATCTCTCCTGTGGAAATGGTCTGTGACCCGAAGCAAGGATTCACAGATTTTGATTGTGTTTCACAATTTTTTATCTGTCTTGGTGTCCAGTCCCCTGGGAACAAATGATATTCTTCCAAAGTATCAGAAGTTTTACTCTGAAAGAAATACACCGCATCCACTAGTAATGTGACAACCATTCTGGCTCTGCTTAACCCCATTGTGCAGACGCAAAATCTACCCAATCCTCACCCATTTAGGAGGTACTATTAAAGGCTTTATAGCTCCAAATGTGAGCATCACAGAGACTTGGAAATGGTCTTAATTAGATTAAGTCGTATTCATAATTTAGGTAGAAATGAAATGCCACAAATGCAATTATCCTGGCAAACGTAATTGTTCTCCTTCAGTTTGAAAAGATATACTTAGAGATCACATGTACTAAAGCTATACTTCCTGTTCCTATTTCCTGGATCATAAACTTCTTGACCACAAGTATGCAAAATTTAAGGGTGATATGCGGAACTACTAATGATATAGGAGGCACAAAGTAAGCCCAGAGTGCCCAGGTGTCCCTTAGTGCCTCCAAATCTATTAAAATATCTAAATTGTGCATTGCTGCAAATAAAATAATCATACAATAAAATAATCCTTTTTCACTACAGATCAACTGTTGAAACTGTTGATTCCTGAAACTATCATTTTCAAGTGAGAATTACTATATTTTCATCAATATAGGGGTCTAAGATATTTAGGGGTCCAAAAACCTATCCAAAACCACTCCAAAAATGAAGGAAATTATTTTCATCCATTATGAAGCATATACATTTGCCCCTTAATGATGCTTTAAGATGATACAAATATCCCATTGAAAAATAATTCAAAAACAGTGACACACTGTAGTACACATACCTAAATATCTTATAGCTATGATGAATACACATTTTTGGTGGTGAAAGAATAGTTTTATGATATCCAAGATATACTCTATGGTTCAGTGCATAATGCTTAGGGGGTATAGTTGCAGGGAGGGGGGTGCTTGATAAGTGGACGACCTACACAACAATGGTGGCACTTAAAAACTCCACATTTAGCATTGTTGCAGTGTATCCTATACTAACACAGAGTTTGTCGTTTCCACTCATACTTTGGTTGCAGGAACACTGAGTTGAGAAATCTGGGGATGTCTGTGTGCCAGCCACTAGGGTCTTGCACAAACGGGTTAAAACATCCAGAGGTAGCCGTGTGCCATCCTAAACTGTTATTATGTAATTAAGGGGATGATTTGGTCAGGGATCTGTTAATTGAAGCATAACAAAGGCTAAATTTTCCTTCTCTTGTACAAATGGTCTGTGACCAAATACATGGTGTCACACGCCAGGGTGTCACCCATGGGTGGGAGATGCGGCAGTTCCGGAAAACACCGATGTTTGCCGCATGGAGAGAGAGCACACCCACACCAACACAAAATCAAATAAACATCTCCACCCCATCCCCCTGACGGGTTCTGGGCAAATAAACTAAAACAAATTAAAATAAAGATAAGAAACACCGAGTGGCTGCCTTTTGGCTCACTGTTCTTAGCTGGCTCGTATTTCAGCTGACCAGCTCCTCCAGCTTTTCAGCGGCGGCCTTAACTTTCTTGTTGTGCTGGGACAAAAAGCTGAAACTAAAAACAAATCAAAACTCGCTCTCGGTGTGTGCTCCCAGTCTCAGCCCTGAACTGTGGAGGGGAACACCTTTAAGCACCTGGGCTGATTAGTTAATGCAACACCGGTGCGTGGGCTCTCTTCACCAGCTGGCACAGCAGAGATCAATCCGGTTCACTTGACCGAATGGCACACACCTCCAACCCCAGAATTCAGCTGAAGGCGGATTTGGCTTATGCCGAGACTGCTCCCTCCTGGGTTTTGGCACCAAAAATGTCACATGCCACCGTGACACCCCTGGGAGGGAGATGCAGCAGTTCCGGGAAACACTGTTGGCTGCCGCATGGAGAGAAAGAGAGAGCGCACCCACACGAACACAAAATCAAATAAACTAACATCTTCACCCCTCCCCCTCATGGGTTCAGAGTGAAAACGATGAACTAAGACAACAACTAAAATAACAAATACAAAAGAAAGCAAAACAAAGCAGCAACTTTTCAGTTCCCTGCTCATAGCTGGCCAGATTTACAGCAGACCCACTCCTCCTACTTTTCAGCAGCAGTTAACTTCCGTTTTGTCGTGCTCAAACACGCAAACACATACTACATGAAGAAACGTGCTTCCAGTCTCAGCCACAAACTGTGGCGAGCAGCACACCTTTAAGCACCTGGGCTGATTAGCTAACGCAGCCCAGGTGCGTGTGCTCTCTCCACCAGCCGGCGCAGCAGAGACCAATCTGCTGCTACGATTTTGATTGCATCTCTCAATTTTTTGCCATCCTTGAATCTTTTCCCTCCAATGTCAGCACAAACTGTACATGGATCCTGCCACTTCAGTGACAGAAGAGCATAGGCACATCCAGTCATTACTACAGCAGGGTGGGAGAAAGTCATTCAAACTGTGGAGAAAAATATACCTAGCTTTTCACACTGTTCAAATGCTTCCGTCGTTTGACTGCAAATGAACCATGTTCTGACCTACACAGCCTTCAGTCTTCATCCTATATCTCATGAGTAGCTATTTCAAGACAAATTGTTTTTGAGATACTGTTAATTGAAGTAAAGATATCTTTCAGAATGTATATCTATAATTCCTGTGATAACACTTTGATGAAGATACATTTTTATGGTATTATGACATTATGACATTATGACATTTTATGCAATATTTTCTAAATGTTACCCTTCACATTATTTCCTAATTCCAGGTTACTGATATCAAGGTGTCTGCTAAGATTTTCCTTTGAATTTTCTAACATTAGCAAACATACACATTTAAATAATTAACAATTTGCATTGTTAAAATGTATCATCTTATCTCTTATTAGCAAACATAATGCAGTTTTTGTAGGATTTATCTTTGATGTATAATTCATATTGTTGACACATGACATATTGACAACTTAAATAGAACTACTTAAACATTTTAAGCTTTAAAATAAGAGTGAACAGCTAGTTTGACAGATAACTAGATACCCTCAGCTTCTTTTTTTGACTTTGGCTCTGGCTTAAGCATTACATTCAGAATATAATACATACAACTGCTTATTTATATTTTCAATAATCATTTTCATTTAAACAGGCTGTTCTGAGCTAACTAAACAGAAGTGACACATTAAAACTTGACAGCACATCAGAGCAGAACTTTGCAATAAGTGTTAGCAGCTTCTCTCCGTCGCAAGCTGTGCAGAAGGCTTTAACAATTCTCCAATTAATTAACACTGATTCTCATCTCGCTTCAGCCTGCAATGAGGTTCAAGCTATAACAACACCCGGCTGTTCAAACAAAGCAAGACATTTCTCTCTCCCTTATTAATTAATGCTCTTATTAATGGATCCCCTTATAAAAATCAAATGTACAATAAATTCAGGTAAAATTAAATTCTAACAAAATCCTAATGGAGATCAAGTGTGTTTACACTGTTTTTTCCTTCTTAAATAAGCCTTCAGATTGCTGATGAGGTACTGTTTGATTCTAGGTTAAATTAAGATTAAGGTTGATTTACTCCATTTAAATAGTTCTGTAGGGCCAAACACAAACAGCCAAGCTCGGTGTCCTCTCCTCTTACTAATGGGTGTTGATTCCAAACCGTTTCCTTGTGTGCACTTGAAATTCTTGAACTGTTTTATGGTAGAGACAATTGTGCTGTGTTTGCTCAAAGGTATTCACCAACAGAGCTAATTGCCTACCTGTGGAATAGCATCAGCTACACTTAAAGGCGTGTGATGGAAATATTCAAAAATCCAAACATTTGTGTGAAAATAAATGTCTCCATGCTTTTGTCTCCATGCCAAGTGAAGACCATTTTGTCTTTAAAAAAAAAAAAAAATTAAGGAAACTTATGAAAGAAGCATCTTAGAAAATAGAAAATGCAACGTTTTGGGTCTGCACCTTTCCCTGAGGTTCAGACTAATTTTTAGAGATTTATTTCTTAAAAACTAACATGCATTTAAACTCCCATTCAAAGCACCCGCAAGCCTCATACTGAGGTTTCCCAATGTTTACAGAAGAACTAGAAAAATGTATTCCCCATCTTTCAGATATTGGCTTGCCCATGACACCCATTTATTCACTGATGTATTATTTAGCTACTGAAATAAACTAGTTAGGGCATGGGATAAAATAACTGTGAAAACACCCTGAAGGCTTTCTCTATAGCCTTAAAGACCCTCATTGTACTTTTCAGCAATTGTGGGTGTGCATACTCTTATTCCCCCAAAAACTTCACAAAACACATTACTGCCAGTTCTGAGTGTGGCTGGCAGTCCTGCAGGGTACCAAAAAAACAGCTCTAGTGTTGCCCAGAGATGTGAGGGTTTTCCTTTGGCCAGGATGATGGTCTCATCATGCACCAGTGACCCCTGCTGGTTGATTGAGTGTCCACCATCTTCCACATTAAGCTGAGCAGGAATTGACTTCTGACTCGTGTCTGGGGGACCCTACTTGGGAATTGCTGTGTCATAAGTCATGGCTGACATCACATAGTTTGGTACAGGGAGTTTGTTAGCGGAGTTGAAGTATTGAGAAAATACGATTAGGCATTGCAAGTTGGGGAGAAGAGAAACAAAGAGTGTTGGGGAAATAATTACAAACGTGGCTCAAAGATCCTTCTGTTCCAATAACACGAGGACCACCTTAAGAATGTTACATTCACTCAGAATAGTTTTGCAGCAATAATTGAGTTATGTCTGTATTATACACTGGACATGCCTGCTGAATTGTGTGCGTTTTTGAGCATTGGTGAAAATTGAGATGCACAAGAAGAAAATAATAATAATAAGAATAATCCCAGCAAAAAGAAGGGGTCTATGTCCCCCTGAATTTACACAAGACTCCTTGCACTGTATATTTGACAATATTTAATTTTGCACACTTTAGTGAGGGGAATATTCCCTCTCAAAAGTGTGAGGGGAATTTAACCAAAGTGTATATTTTTTCAGTACCATGATATAGAATATAAAAAACAAAACAAAAAAACATTACAAAATGCCATTGATTCCAATGAATTGACATAACAGTAGAGATCATCATGGTAAAACAATAGGTGATGCTAAAGCCTGTTAAACAGCTATGAGATTACTTCTTCTGTAACATGTATTAATCACAAGTTTGCTCACTCTTAAAGTTGAACTAAAGCTTGAGGGCAACCACTGGAATCTGGTGATAGACTGAAAGACTACATAGCAAGTTTTTTGGAAGTCAGCAAGGCTGGAGAGCTTTATTGAGTTTTCAGGGAGCCATGGGTATGGACACTTGGAATCAATACACCAACACTTACATACAGTTGCCACAGCGGTAGCAGGCAAGCACAAAATGACCAATGGCTAAATGCTCCTTTTACTGCCTTCTTTCAGATAAACTGGCAAAAATGATGAACTTTGAGTGGCTGAGTGATCATTATCATCATCATCAAATGCGTATTTCCTTACTGCAATAGACAGATGTGACATTTTTTTACTGTGTTTCACAGGTCCTTATTGTCTTTAATCAAAGGCTAAATTTCACTTTTGGACAAAATACTTGCATTCAGTCAGGCAAGTAGAATGAATATCAAAGCTGAATGTGAATTTAACTATACTCTCTTAATGATCATTGTGGTGCCATCATTGCACCATAAACGCAAAGGTCCATGTGTTCATCTGCTACAGCCAGGGATTTGCTGTAGCTGAAGATGGCTCAGTCAGAGAGTCAATCATTTCCACATAAGTAGCTGGAGAGCTTTATTATGGTGGCTTCAAACAGCTTTTCCCTTGTTTTTACATTTCACACTGCACTCTGTGTCATTATAGCAAGTAGCTTAGAAAAAAATAATAATAATGAAGTGTTGTTCCAAATGCAGAATAACAGTTTTTATTTTTGTCTAAAGTCCTGTTGAGGGCAAGCTGGTGTCTATCGTTAATGGAATTACGTGTCCTATCCCCACTCCCCTCACTACATTTTGGGAATGCTTGGCTGACTCTTAGGATGACTGACCAATTCAATAAACTGAAAATGTTCAGATTTGTGACTAACCAAAATAACAACCTTCAGGCCTGCTAAATGGGTTCAAGCGATCCTCTGTCCTGCCTGCTTCAAGGTCGCAGACACATTTAAATGCCTGGGAAGAGAGGGGAAGGAGATTGATTGAAGGGATCCAGTGTCCCGCTCGTCTCATTAGACCCCATTCCTCAGCTGCCCCAGGTTAATCGCCGCTCACACACACACGCGTGCGCGCACACACACCTCACGCTGTTGTTCCAGTTATATCATAATTAGAGCAGTGGGAAGAGCGATAGAGGGCTTATGAAACCATGTCCCTCGCTATCCTCCCCCCAGGAGCCAGATGTGCCGCTTTGCCTTTTTTATTATTATTATTTTTTTTTTGTTTGACTAATTTCATTTATTAATGACAGCTGTGCTAATGACCGTCTTTGGAGCACCGGTGGTGTCATCCACTCTGGGCGGTGTGGAAATTAAGACGAGACAAAGCCAAATAGTTTTCCCCTGGCTGTCTCAGAGACACAAGGACGTGTGGACGGACAAAGACAATCTGCTTTATTTGGAAAAAATATCTCCACCGCTAAAAAAGTACAAAAATAACAAAATAAAAATGACTGCCAAAAAGAGCAGATGAGGTAAATCACAAATCAGTGCTTTATAACAAATCCGTGCATGTGCTTAACCTTGCCTTCAATAATAAATGCATTTTAAAAAATATTAACACATATTTGACAAACCATTAATTTTTATATTCAGAAAAGTCTTAAGAAAAAAACCACACAAAGGCACAAATTTGAAATTGTTGTTAATTTTCCCACACATTTGACAAGGTGTTATTCTTTTTTACTCAGAAAAGTGTGTTAAGAAAAAAAAGCACAAAGACATGATATTTTGTAAATCCCCCAGGTATTATAATGCAGAAAGTAGCCGATATTCTTGTGTCCTTTTATCTTTCTTATTACTATTTTCAGCCTTAAAAAAGCCTGGGGGCAAATGTACTTTGGTAAGGTGGTATTATCAATAAATCAACGCTTCTCATTTATAATTTCTCACTTGATTTTTTGATAAAAACCACAAGAAGTATCTATGAATTCTTGTTTTAAATTGAAATACGGTTTGTCAAATGATGTCAGAAGATTTGTGGTGAACTCGACTGTCTGGATACGAGAGTAGCAATTTCATGTCATAAAGAATGGAAAAACAAAGACCTTTAAATTTATGAAATTTTATTAACTTTAAGAAATAAATACATTTTTAAGAAATACAAACATATTTTTTAATGCCTCCACAAAGGCACAGCCGTGGTCGGAGGCATTATGTTTTCGGGTTGTCCGTCCGTCCTTCCGTCCGTCCGTCCGTCCGTCCGGATTCTCGTGAATGTGATATCTCAGGAATGCCTTGAGGGAATTTTTTCAAATTTGACACAAATGTCCACTTGGACTCAAGGATGAACTGATCAGATTTTGGCGGTCAAAGGTCAAGGTCAAGGTCACTGTGACCTCACAAAACACATTTTTTCCATAAGTCAATAATTCATATGCTAATTATGACAAAGTTTCTCACAAATGCCTAATAGGATAAAATGATGAAGTGATGACATTTTATATCCAAACTGGCTACTGGTTGGTGGAGGCATACAACCGCGAGGCGGTATTTCTAGTTTAAAATAATACATTTTAAAATTAAGCAAAAAATGGCGTACAGGGAGGACAGACGCATTTCAGGATTCCATTATTATTTAATTAGCCCGATAATTCATTTAATCTGACAGTTTTAATAAAGTCATGAGCTACAGCTGTAGACTGCATACATATTCTTCGTGAAAATGACTGTGGTCATATATAATATACATGTATATAGTATCTGGACACCCCTTGGTCTGGGGCTGTTTTTCATGGTTTGAGCTAGGCCGCTTAGTTACAGTCAAGGCAAATTTTAATGCTAAGACATACAACAGCATTCCAGAGAATTCTGTGTTTTCGCCACACGTTTGGGGATGACCCTTTCCCATTTCAGCATGACAATGTCACCGGGCACACATGGTCCATATAGAAATGGTTTTGAGAAAAATGGTATAGAAGAACTTGACTGGCCTGCACAGAGCCCTGACCTCAACCCCATCCAACAAATTTGGGAATAATTGGCCAACTGAAAGCCAGGCCAAATTGCCCAATCAGAGCTCAACCTCGGTAATGCTCTTCTTGCTGAATGGAAGCAAATTCCTGCAGCAATGCTCCAATATCTAGTATAAAGCTATAGCAGCAAAGGGTGGACCAGCTCCATATTAATGCCCATAATTTTGGATGAGATGTTGGATGTCAGATGTCCACATACTTTTGGCCCTGTGGTGTATGAATATGAAGCAGCATTACTGTATACAGCAATTTGGATTTTAAATTAAAGGCCAAAATATAAACCTTTCTGGTGTACAAACTTTGGTGTAAAATAAATAAATAAACAAACAAATACATACATAAATAAAATAACTGGGCCACCAATGTATTTCATACTAATGGTTACAGTTGTGACTTCATGATTTATGCATATTACATGTACATTTTTATAATTACTGTAAACAAAATATTAGTGTCATAACTAATGGTAAGTATCATTGCATATTATTCATCTAGCCTACAACATGACATTATGTTCCATAGTACGCACAAACAGAAAGTTACCATTTTCGCCTTACTGTACTAATAACCATGTACAACAGAGTATGAAATGTAACAAAGGGATTAGGTTTTGGATTTATAGATTTATCTATGGAATATGACATTTCTTTTCATATTTTATTAATCTTTGTGTAGAAATCACACAATTCAATAAGCGGCCATGTTTACCTCCTCGTGTCATCCTGTATTGGAGTTATATCTTGGCTTTAGGACACTAAACAGGACATAAATCTAATCAGGTAAAGCAAACTGGCCCGCAGGTGGTGCAGTAATGTACATTCATGTGCATGAGCACAGACTGAAGAGGAAGGAGTTAATGCTGGAATCAGTTGCAGGGCAACGTTTTTGATCCAACAGCTTTGAAATAAATTGCTGACATTTTGACCACAGGGCCTTAATCACATTCAATATCACAGCACTAGGCTGTTTACTTATTAAAGCATGTTTACATAATTATGGATATCAAAGACTTCAGTAAGATACATTAACACAGCTGCAACTCATTTAAATTAGAATTTTGCACATGAAAGCATCCCTCAATTTATTAGTGAAAGGAACTTAAAAATGAATGACTAAAATATTAAAATCTGGTAATCTGGCAAACAATTGGATGTGATAAGAACATCAGCTCTTAGAAGATATTCTGTCAAATATCTCACTTAAACAGGCACCAGGCACTGAGATCCTCAGCCATGAGAAAAGATTGTCTGTGGGAAGGGAATGATGAAACCCACAAATCGGTACTGGACCGCTGGTTTACTAGTGGGGAATTCTAACAGCCAGATGCCTCTGATGTACCTCATGCTAACCCATTCTCTATGAACATTCAGGCACACTACAGAACACACATGTTCAAATGAATGTTGAATATGAGGTTAGTTAAAGACACATGATGCATATCTTTGACTTGGTAGCCAGTCAGTAGCAGCTGAATTAGAAATTCATAAATAATGTGATCCTTCAGAAATATGCAAACTGAATTTGACAGTAGGATGGGAGCACAGTGAGGAATGCTGTGTAATTGAAGAAAATGCCACTCTTACCCATTAAAACGAATCCAAGTTGGCATTAAACAAAGTTACACTCTTCATTGCTTATGATTTTGTGTCTCTTACAAAGGGCCTATTCATACCATAACTTCAGTTGGGGTTTCGGTGAAAAAGCATGCCATTGATCAAGCCTTTATCGTTTAGATTGAGAACATATTTATTCTAAACCTCTCATTTGAATGCCATGCAAGTCTAGTTGGGCCTCCTGCAAAAGGGGAGGATAAGAAATCATTTTTCTTTGCGTGCCAATGTGGCTGGGGGGGAAAAAGAAAAAGAAAAAAAAAACCTTCAGACAGTTCATTAAATTGTGCAGGCATGAGCAGGACACCCTGGAGTGACATGAAATAGCTCATTACATAATCTTTCAGACAGATATTATTTTCCATGGTAATTTCTGAAACCGATCAAAAAAATTTGGCTTCTTCAGCCTCAGACAAAGATGTTCTTCTCTAACAGAGGTTAGAAAAATCTGTTTGAATACATCCTGCCTGTTACTTTTCAATCTGAGCTTCCAAAATTCAATATGACCCAAGGAATTGTGGGAGGACCTTGATAATTTACAAGCAGAAAAGTAATACCATTTAATTTGGAACTTGCTTGACAAAACTATGTAAAGATAGATCTTAAACAAAATGTCAATATTTGGATTTAACAACATTCAGGGTTATCAGGACTAAATTACCCAGGGGAAAGGAAACTGCAGGTTTTGCATTTTTTAGAATCTAATAGAATGACTATCGAAGCTAACTGACTTTAAACACAATATCGATTGTTGATCGTCAGCTGTCTAATTTTGTTGTTTCATGCCAGGCCCTTGTAAAAGAGTATTCCCAGTTGTCATCTGTGGGGCAAAAAGTAGTAGTGAAACCAAAGGTTTCGGGGGAGAACCGTGGATGCCTGTACTCAGCAGAGGTAATTGGACATTCCAAAATTAGGGTGGGGATAGGATACATGCAGCCCGAATTAGATAATAAATAAAGAAATATATAGATAAATAAATGCATTGAAAATATATACACTCAAAGTATTTTAGTATTGTTCTCATATACTGATAGAAACATTTTATACACAGATTCTGAAAGGTCACCACAAGTGTTCTAATTAATTAAACAGACACTGGCAAAAGAGTCTCCATTTTCATGTAGGCTACAAACAGGTAAACTTCACTCATGGCAGTTCATAAAGTAATATACCTTCTAAAGAGAGGTGGGTTGTGCTCATATTTGCATTTTTGTTAAGCACAACATAATTAAATTACTATGTAAACTGATAATCGTATAACACCATCGTGCTGCTGAAGCCAGTGTGCAAAGATGTTTGCATCTTTAGTTTGATCTTCACTGGCCAAAACAAATCTGTGCAGTGCTGATCTTTTGTGAAAGCAGTTATTGAAATATTTTAACAGATGCACCTCTGTTTTTAAGCCTAAAAACAGTGAAAGAATGAACATAGCATATTGTGGAGTTCATCTAGTACAAATGCTGATGCCGCCCTTGAGGTGAGCTTCAATAGGAGTGTAATTAGTTCCTTTTGATGTGGACCTTTAGCTCACCCGGTGATCCTATCACTATTTGTCGCAGTAGACCTGCCCCGGTTGCATATATGGAATGGTTGCTGAACTCCTATGTCACTAATTCCTTATGTATGCATTGTAATGCTTCAAGATTTTTAGCCAATATTAGAAATCATTGTGGTCTCTTGTATGCAATTAATGCACACACATAAATGCTTTGAATAAATAACTGATAATGTAATGAGTTGAATATATAGCATTTATTTTCATGGCAGGCGAAGCCATATTTAGCATTTCTCACAGACGCTTTGCTCCAGTGCAGTGTTAATTGAATGAAGCACAATGTGAAATTAAACAGCATGTTAAACAAAATCTGGAGAGCTTGTCCAATTTTTTATTTATTTATTTATTTATTTATTTTGTTGGTACTTACACTGGTAAATTCACAAAGTCTTGGCTGAGACAGAAAGGTCAGGGGAAATATATGTAAATATCACTCCTTAGCTGTTGGGTTTAAGGCTGCCTTCCTTTTAAAAGCCCAATCAAGAATGACAATCTCATTAAATAGTAATTTCTCTCCTGTGAGCCTCTTCTTTCTTTTTTTTTAATCCCGTCCTCTGTAAAGTCCTAATTGAAATGCCCAGGCACTATGACCTTGAAATGTTAATCTAAACACAGACATTTATCTCTGCCTTGTCGCCAGTTTAGCTTCTGTCTTCTGATCAAACACCTTGGGAAACTAGGCATCCATCACCTCACTGCTGTGGTGCAAATTTGATTTATGGAGGAGATCTCACGGCAGTGTTATTTTAAACTATTTAAGGCATTGTAATGCACTTTGAAGGTGGTGGGGGGGACCTGATTGTGTTGGAAAGGATATCAACCACTCACACGCTGGGTACAAGTCTCTTTGATTCAATTTGGCTAATCTTTAACTGCTTCTTTTGCTCTAAAACTATTTACTTTTGGGGTAGAACACACCTAGAATCAGATTCTGAATTTCTAAAGTTATGCTCATAGATTTGTATCTGTCATAAGGGAACATTAACTTTAACCCTTTCAATAAAAACCAAAAAGTATATGCGATTTGTGTGTATTTGTGTGTGTGCGTAATGTGTGTGTGTGCATGTGTGTAGTGTGTCGTGTGTGTGTGTGTGTGCGTGCGTACATGCATGTGTGTGTGCACGTATGTCTGTGCATGAACATGTATGTGTGAATGTGTCTCTGTGTGTTTTTTATGGTTTTATATATAGCAACGCATTATAGAGTCCCTGGCATAAACAACTGTTATAACTTAAATATATCACATTCTTTTTATACTACTATCCTGGGTGATTTGTTCTGGTTGTCCTTTTATAATGGCCTTGTTTTCCCATCCGTACTCCTTATAATGTTTATAGTTTGTCCATAATACATTATATGTGGCCCTTTGTTTTACTATAGCAATTACATGGCTCAAAATGTGTTTATATGTGGCAGTTCAAGGAGTAATATTGTTCTTTACATGCATGTTCAGTAGCACATCTTCATGTAAAAAGAAAAAAGTACTGCAAATATGGGTATAACTTTTAATGATTTAATAAATCCAGTAATTTATTATGACAGGTGAAGATTTTCTTACGTCCCTACATGGAACATTTTTCTGTGGTCTAATTCCACCAGTGATCCAGTGCCATGTACACAACTTATTAGCTACCTGAGCCAGGGTAACTGGTTACAGTGAAAAGACAAGAACGTTGCCCAACCTTGGTGTAGCATCTTCATCCCTGCTAATCAATTATTCATTATTAATGTTAGTCTAACATTAACCAGTGTCCCCATGATTGGAGGAAATCTTAGCTCCCACTTATGACTCAGAAGGAAAGGATTATAACAGCCAAAACCATTAAGTTATTTGGTGGGGAAAAAAGCCTAAGTAGGCCAAGGATCCGCCCACTCATGCAAAGAAACTGCAACAATTAAAAGAACAGCTGCAAGGCATTGTGGGTTGGCAAATAGTCCATAGATGCCTCAGCGAGGACCCCATGAGAAATTAGTGATGGCATTCTCATGTTATTTGTGCAATGTTTCTGCAAATCCTATGGGGAAATCCTCCCTTGGAATAACCTGTCATTCCCAGCGGAACCCATGTGAAACCCCCGATAATTTTAAAAAGATGCCTTTTTAAGACAAAACACTACAAATGCCCTAAATCCCACGGAACTCCGTGTTCTTCCCGTTTCGCTTATTCAACGGAACTCACTTCAGTTCGACCATGATTCTCATGAAAACAAAAAACCCTACTGAATTAAATGAGTCAACCAGATAAAACAATACACACAAACAAACAACCAACAAAAAAAAAAAAAAAAATGATAAAAAGGCTGAATGATATATATATATACAGTTAGCTCCATAATGCTTGGGACAAAGCATTTTTTTTTTCTTGATTAGGCTCTTAGATGTGCAACTGAACAACCTGAAGAGTGTTTCATCAAAAACACCTGTGAAGCCATTTGACATAAAGGGACCCATGTCATCCAAAAAGTTCCACGTTTGACTCGTATGCTTCACTTCGCTGTTAATTGCACATCATCCTTTCTGGAAATAAACATTCTTGTTCTCAGAATGTGTGCTTTCACTACCTCTATACTACTGCGCCACTTGTCAGGTTTTTTAAACTGTTTGTATTACATTTTCGCATGCACATGTTTGACCTATGCCTGCTTGTTGCCTTCTAACCCAACTATAATTCATATGGAAACTCGAATAAAAGGAAAATGCCAAAAAAGTACTACATAAAAATGCAATACTGCAAATTATGGAAATTATTATTATATTCATTACCTCTGTCTTTATAAAAGCCAATAATATTTTAATTGGAGAACTGTAGCTTTAGTTTCAGATGACAATCTTCTATCCAAGATCATTAGAATAATTTGAATCTGACAATCACCCCTGATTAGACATTGTCTGTAAAATAATAAGCTTTATTGAACTGACGCAAACCATGTTGCATCGTTTAACAAAAAGAAATCAGCTGCATTAACATAATCTCCAATTTTTCCCCCATTCTTTCCTTCTGATTCCTCCCTATAATGCTGAGTATCTGCTTCCTGTGTTGATTTAGTGACACTAGTGTATGTATTATATAATCGCAACAATCTCATGGTTTATTCATATTCATTATTATTTTTTATTTTTTTTACAAGCAAGAGCACAAAAGCATGTTCACTTCTAATACGAGTTATCACCATTTTCATTACAGTCAGTTTAGAGGAACAGCTTGTCTTCTCACTCGCTATATTGTTCTATCTAAGTGGCTGACAGAGGAAAATGATATTCGCCCTGAAAGAACAAAATGGAAGAGGGGGGAAAAGTCAACCCAAATTTGCAGCGTGAAATCAGTCACGCAAAAATGCTTTCAATTTATTTTCCGGAAAATGAAGGAGTCGGACATGCTCTGTGTTTAAAGTATCACTGTTGTGCTTTCGGTCCCAGCTTAACAGGAAATATAAATGTGGCTTAAGAAGATTTATTTGTGCATGTCAACCCGCAGCACCGACTGATAGTCAAGTATCTGAGCATTTATAATGAAGAATATGAAATGTGACATACATACATATATATACACACACACACACATATTGCATGGAATGACTGTACACCTGAATAATATGAAGTGGAACATGAAAAAAACGATAACCATAATTCATGCAGTGCGGCGCTTGCTTGTTGTGGTGGGATTTTCACACAGACAACTTTGAGAAAAATAGGGAAAATAAAGTACTCCAGCATGACATTCAGTGTAGCGCACATCACTGCCATCCCTTAAGGATGTTTCAGCAGCCGTAAAATTGGATCATTTCTTTTTTTTTTTGTCAACATTTTCCTTTTCTTTTTCTCCAAGATTTTTGAGATTACCCCTGGTTACTGTAACAGGTCCCACACTGCACCCCACATTCCATGCTCAGAGTACTGAAACTGCTCTAAATTGTGCATATTATCCTCCAGTGCCCCCATCAAAGCACAGGGTATTTCCCAGCTATAGGCCACTCAGCAGCACCAGGGAGCCAGTACCAATTGGAGAAGAATCATTAAGGAAAAGGCTGAGATGGACATAGAAACCTCCACACTCAATGGGAGTACATGCATCATAGCAAAATTAGTCAGAATTCCTGGAATTCCTCTGTCTGGGAACCATGGTAACCATCCAATTTCATATTTATTTTTTTGCACAGTTAATATAAATATTTGACTAAAATCAGTAATGTTTTTTTTTTAAAGAAGCACAAACACTGTTCTAGGAAGTAGCATTTCAGGTTAGCAGGTTTTTGTTTTCACCTTAAAATCAGTAACCCGAATCACATTTAAAAAAATTTTTAAAAAACTATTTGGTGAGTTGAGTGCATGCCCCAGCTTTAATTGTTCAATTAATTGTGAAAGAATGAGTTAATTAAGAAACCTGCATACCCTGTGGCTCTCCAAGGGCACATGCTTCATAGTTCATTAACATGACATTGTTGATTGTTGATTTCATTAATAAATATTAATTAATTTGTTATGAAAACAATAGCCATGGTCTGAAAACATTTCAGGCTTACAATGTGTACTGTTTTGTTGAGATCTGTCCATGGCTCAGCTCGCTCTTAAAGACAGACAGACAAACATGATAATATCCTTTGCTCCACCTACTGGTTGTGAAGACAGTAAATATAAACAGTGATGATTACAGTGCACATGTCCCTTTAAGCATCTCAGACACTCTGTGAATAGGCTCGGAAAGATGAATGTGTAATGCACTAAATTAATTGGGCATGTAATAAGTCCAAGGGATTTATCATCAGAAGACAAGGATCATAAATGAAATAAATATTGTTGCACACATGTGCACCTTAAATCCTGTTTACTGGAAAATATTAAACGCGATGTTGCCAACGTGAAGCAACTAGATGAATGATACAAGCTGATTCTTGATGCAATTACATTATGTGTTGACCTTAATCTGTAAGTCTAGTCATGGGACATTATTCATTCTCCAAGATGGGATTTCTAAGAACCATTATTCTCTGCTTTGAATGGCTGCTGATGTTATTTACCTATTCCACAGAAAACAATCAATGTTTTCACCCTGGTGTTTTACGATTATTAATATTCTTCATAGAATATCCTCTATATATTTACATTTCCAGCTCTCTTGGCAAATGTGTGAGCTGCTATGCTGGAAAAATCGGATGCTCTAAAGACAATTAATTTAATGCTCAACAATCTGAATACAAAACACTCAGTCAATTAGTGTTGAGCAAAATCACAGCAGTTCTTGTTTTAATGGGCCTGGAGTATTTATGCAAAGGAGGCCAAAGTTTATCCGAAGTTTGTTGTAAACAAGGTTTATTTTTTTGTATTTCAAAAAAGACTTTGGTATGCTCATTTTGGGTAATTGCTAAACTTGGTCAACTGCTTGTGGATAATTAAATTTTTTTACTTGCGTCAAAACTAAAGACAAACGTTAAACTGAATGCAGATCAAAGTATTCTTATGGCCCTGTGTCACAGGGAGGGACGGGAAGGGGGAGGAGCAAAGAGAAAAATCCTCCCCCTTTGGCTGCTGTCAGCTGTTTGTGCTCCCTTCCACAGCCTGGGAGGCCTGGATAGCAGTGGCCTCATTTACAGGGATACACAGCTGAGGTATTTTGGATACACACTTGAGATGGATTGACAGTAGGCCAGGTGTGGTCCACTGTAAACCTACATGCTTGTGCCTTAGAGGGAGGGTCTTCTGGCGACCTTCCGATGTGATAGAAAGTATCTGTTATTTATTTATATTTTTAAATTTGGTTTTCATTGTATAACTTTACAATAAAAATTGTCCTTTGGCCAGCAGTGCTTTAAAGATTTGTTTGTGAACATGCTCAGTCCCCAGTCTGCTTCTAGCCCACTGCTCCAAGCCCTTTCCTCTTAAATAAAGATCAGGGCTTATGAAATCATTATTGGCAGCTGTTATAATCCTACTCAACTCGCTGAAGACTGATATGTGACATTTAAGACTCTGTGCAAGTTGTGTTCTGACATTGACAGCGCTAAAATAAATAGATTTTAAAACAAATCTAGGTCCTCAAATGCTCCTGCAGTTCTGTCTACAAATGTCATGGTGTATAAAGGCACAGCTGTGGATGATTTAACATTGTAGCCTTGAGTCTAATGGTAGCCATTATCTCCTATTAACTAATCACACAATTGGGCATGTTAAATACTTGCAGGGAGTCGGAGCTGAGCTGATTCGGAGTGACAACATTGTCACTTTATGGCATGTCAAGCGCCTTACGGGACAGGCACTGGCTCGTTAAATGGCCAGGACTTCCACGCCATCGCTGTCTCTTCAGGGGACACACCAAATATGATTCCGTTTGACTTTGTGTCAATGTAAGGGTGGATTCAGTGAAATATCTTCCTTTCAATGTGCAGAGAAACCACAGGCTAAGCTGGGACACTGACAATTCCAAATTCCAGGCCAAGATTTTGAACCCACCCCGGTTGTGCCTTGTGGGTAAATGCACAATCAACACTTCCTTCATTTTGACTTTGTAATAACTGTGTTCTATTTTTCATTGTGAGAAATTATTGCTTTTTCTGACTTACTTCATTTTTGTGGTAGCTGAGCTCATCCAAACCGTGTTTGTGAAGAAAAGTCTGACACTAAATCATTCAGCTGAGAGGCAAGGTTAAGGACAGACATTTACTGAATGCAAGTCTTTGCTGGAATTCAATAGCTTGTGTTTGTGAAGAGAGTTTACACTTGGACTTAAGTCAAGGGCAAATGTTGATTGAATCTTGGCCTTCGTTCAGAGGTCAGTGCTCTCTTTTATCACCGCCATAAACCACCTTAAAAATACTCTACATTGCAATATTTTACATGTTAATATCTTAATATTTTAAACAATAAAGTTTACTGTGTAAGAGTACGTAAAGCCTAATGCTAAAATGTATATAAAAATTATTTCAGAAAACATGTACAGGTACTATTTATTGTACTGTTGGAAAAAAAAAGAAAAAAAGAAACAGAAACAGATTATAGTGGTGTGAACATACACATATTTAACATTTTTCTATGACTGAGATGAATAGGGCTTGACATTCTGGCACAAAAATATGAAAGAAAAATGCACAGTCCACACCCAACACAGCAGCTGGTAGAACGACAGGAAGTCAAGCTCTGCTGTCGAAACTTTTGCCTGGAAGCTGTTTGGAATGCCCAAACTGTGCGTACAACTGTATAAATCCTCCATGCTTACAAAGCAATGGAATCTTTTCATTTTTAAATCTTGTATATAGCTTACACTGTCATACAAAATACATTCCATATAGCAGAATGTCAGAACTGGAAAGCAATGCTTTGTGCTATTGATTGACTTTCTTTCGAAACAAGTGTTTTGTTTTGTGTGTGTGAGGGGTGTGTGTGTGGTATGTTTGTTTGTTTGTTTATTTATTTATTTGATTTTTTGCACTGGGACACCCTGCTTTGTTGTGGTGATGAATGATGTTCCCTCATAAAATGAAGGAGACATGTTCATCCCTGTCCGTGCTGTAAGATGTGTTTCGGATCGGCTGGGCGAGTCTCACACTTGAAGACCGTGTCATTTGTGATTGATTAGGCCGACAGGGCTCCAACTCATCACGTCCACTGCGCCGAGTGCATTCTTAAATGAGGAGTAAGGGTGCAGCCTTAATGAGCCAAAGAAATCAATGTTCAATGAGGTGGCTTTGATCGATGCTTTGAAAACCACAAAATGTCAAGAAAGCCCAGCCCCGAAAACTGATGAGTGCATCTTGCCTAAAAAAAAATAAAATAAAAAACCAAATAAAAATCATAATTAATAAATAACATAAAAATGGGCCATCTGTAAATGTTGGTGTGACTTAAAATCTTCCCCCCTCAAATACAAATGCAAATTCACCTTCAAATTTGATTCATTGGCCAGCCAATAAAAATAGCACGGTGTTGCCAAGGGAAGCCTTTCGTTTTTTTTTTGTTTTTTTTTGTGTGTAATACTTCAAGCTTGACGGCCGGAGAATGTGGCTGTAATTTGCTGCCCTGCCTGTGAGCACTCCCTGTCCCTTCACTCCGGTCCTCTTGACACTGTGACCGAGCCGCATGGATCACCTGCTCTCATTACAAATGCATCATTTAGGGGGGCCGTCACTCTCCAGCACAGGGAACTGCAGAGCATTTCTGGGTTTTTTTCCCCCCTCTTTGACGGGGTGACAAGAAAAAAAGAAAAGAAAAATTAGATAAAGATGAACCATACTTTCCTTGAGTGCCCCTAAAAACACTGGAAAGCCTATTAATACATATTAAACTGAGGCCAATAGGCATTGGTCCTGCATGAAGTGAAGTAACAGTATGTAATACTGTATAATAGTAATAGGTGATAATAGTATGTTTTAAACAATGATGTTATGAATAGTTAATGACACCCTAATTACATAAATGCTATAACCCATGCTTCCCATCGACAATTATGGAAATCAATGGCATATTTCATAAAACAATACAGACCACTATGAGACAAAGATATGACAAAAGCATCATGGAAATTCATTTTTAACAAATATGCTATTATGTAATAGAGCAAGTAAATACCAATGGCTACCAAAAATACAGCATTTTAGAACCAGTAAACAAAAACATTATGTGAGAAGCTGAAGAAATTACTGTGGAAAGAATGCACGAACGTATGAACGCACATTTTTCTCTAGTTTTTGCATGTTTTAAAAAAATAAAAATAAAATAAAAATTTCCAAAGAAACTCTGGCTTGGGCAGAGCTTTCTGGATCTCTGTTGTAGTTTTCCTTGCTGATTCTTCTGTCCAGCTCGTTTCTTGAGCTGGAAGCTGTGCGGATTTGTTGTCGCAGGAAGTTATGTAGGCTAAGCATGTTTACTTGTTGCTATGTTACAGAACGATAGCGGTGGATGCAGTTCCTTTAGCTTACTTGCAGTACAACACATTTGCTAGTTATAACCCGCTGGCTGTGTCTATATAAGGCCTTAGTTTGTTCTCTTTCCCCAGTGGGGTTAGGACTTATTGTACTTCTAGAGGCTGTGCTTGGTGCACGTCTTCCTGGCACCCTGGTGATCGGCAAAGAGAGTGTACGGAACTCACATACTGTATATAATACAGTAAGTGGCTTATTGTACCCAGTCACCATGTGATCAGTCTTTCCAGCTGTGCCCATGTGATTGTGAGTGTGACCTGTTGGCTCAGAATGACGCATGGATGGCATATGGTGTATCTTTGGGAAGCTTTGTGGTTCACAGCTAATAATTGTAAACTTCTGGGTTGGCAGCGCTTACATGAGAAAGGTCTATTGATTCACACGATACATGGCACCATTGTAATGGAAACCTAAGGAGAGCCACAGGGTGGTGCAGGTTTTCATTGTCACTCAGCACTTAATTGATTAATTAAAGCAACCGATTATACAGTTTCCTCGCTTGCTTTCTCGTCTGAATTGGCGGCTGATTCTGAATGAAAAGAAAAAGCAGACACCCTACAGCTCTCAGAGGGCCAGAGTGGATACCACTGCTTTGGCAGGCCTTTCCACAGGCGCAGGTGGCAGGGTTCTATTAGGCACAATCACTGACTCCAAATGGATAGACAGAAAGGGAATACAGAGACACAATGTAGCCCACAGACAGGACGAAAGAGTGTGAAGGTTTGTTAACAATGAAATGACAGCGTTCTATTGGATGTGTTATTGCAATGTAGAATGAAGGGTCATTTAAAATAATTATAATTTGGTATGTCAATTTCTAGTATCTTAATACAGGAACTTTTTTTTCTTTTGTAATAATACATGACACAAATCAATTCCATAGTCAGCACAGCAGAGAGGCAATTACTTTGCAAAGCATGTGGCATGGCTAATCTCTATCTTATGCAAGTTTAATAGCTAACCTTGCACAAGTTAATAGGTAGCATGCTGTGGTAAAAGAAATTGCTTTTTAGTGCAAGATGTACAGATGATACAACAGTCATTTATATTTTTTTGTTGGTCTGTAGATTTTGTCAACCTCCATATTCCGCTTTAAAAGAAATCATATAAAGTGCCTGACTTGGTTATTGTTTGCAGTGCAATTGATTGCACTCTGTTTTATTTAGATAAATAAGGACTAATGGCTCATAAATTTTACAAAATTTCCATCAGGTTTTTAATCATGAGATTCTCTCGCATAACCTTACTGTGCCATGGCATACCTGTTTATCAGCTGGATATTATACAGGGGTTCCTCCCGATATGATGCAGTTACATTACAAAAAATGACGACGTTGCATGAAACGATGTATCGAGGATAATTTCCTCCCATTAGAATTAATGTAACTTAGAGGGTCTGTATTTCAGTGAGTGCTTAAACGTCCTCTTGGGGTGGATAACCAGCCATTTAATACCATATGTATTAATAGTTATATGTTGCCCTTTATGCAAACCAGTAATCACTAGCCCAAGCTCATGATACAGTATGTTGTTTCAAACACACAAACACATACGCCCATACATCCAGCTGCTTCACTGCATTTTTTTGTTGTTACTGTATTCTTAATCTGTAATCACAAACACATATTTGAATTACCTTTTTGTAGCGTAGACTATGTTCTTGCACATTTAACAATAATTTATATTTAGAAAACGTCATCTATTGTTGCAAACTGCATATGTCATTTTGTGGTGCCTCAAAAATGGAAATTATTTACATTGCCTGAAACGTTTGGGAACCACTAAACTATGGATTAGAGTGCTCACATTTGCCACCTGGTGGGGTAGTTTTGCAAACAACAAGCAGTTACTGTGGAAAAAAATGCTAATTTGCCTCTGTCGAGAAGATCTCTCAGGGAGGCAGCCCCAAATGAAACCCTAAAACACTGTGAGTGTGAAATTATGGATAATAGTTTGATGTATAGGACCCCCGATATAGCAACACACTTGCTGATCACAAATGGCCCCTTAATTGATTGATATGTTTTGTTTTGCTGTGGGTTTCCACCTTTAGAATTGGTTTCAAAGGCACAGATTAAGGTTAGTCCTGGATTAAATTGAGTTTTTAATGGAGAATCTCCATTCAAAAAATAATTTAGACTAGGGCTGCACTTAATCTGTGTCTGTGAAACTTAACTTAACGTTTTCTTCAACTGTTTACAGGGATAAACTTAATTTATTTTAAATTATTTATTTTTCTGTGTTATTTGGATCCCTAAGAATAAGAGCAGAACAACAAAACAAACAACAGCACTCCTGGTACTTGTTACATTCAACCAAATCATACTTTTTTTGTCTTGTTCAATACAGAAAAATTGGCATTTTAGAGTACTTATTTTTCATATGCATATTTTAATACCTGAGAGGCCAGGGTATGCATATTGTGACAAATTGTTAAAAAGTGCAATATAAATAAAATTAGATTTCATGAACATTAACTAACTAATTTCAAAGACTGGAGTCTGGATTCCACACATTTGTTTACCAATTAAATTACGATATTATTCATTTTCTTAAAGAATCATTTAGATTATTGCTGAACTCAAAATGTTATTATATTATATAATTCTACCTTGTTTGACTGTACACTTTTTTGACCATTTTCACAAATACATTTTGTTTTATCCCAATATGGAATGCCCAGTTGTCTTTCAAATCACTGAAACCATCTTCATACATCAAAAGACACTCGCTGGGAGATGTCATGGCTAATTAGATGCTTCAATGTGGGCGGAGTACGGGGGCGGTCACATTCGGCAATGCCACAGTATGGGTTCCATAGCATTCCACGTGTGGCCCCGTCCACACACTGGAAGGCATCCATTAACAGGATGGGCCACCCAGCAGTTCTATCCGACTGTATTGGAATTCACATGAAATTCTCTGAAACATATTGCTCCGTTTAATCAAAGCCATGCTGTTGTCCTGCACAAGCATTGTATGCAAATACACAATTAAATATATAAAGAACTGGTAATTATAAAACCGCACACAAATATAAAATGTACATATGAAGAAATGTAGTACAAAGTAATTTGGAATTTAATCATCTAAAGTCCCTGATGTCCACATACCAAAATCCAAGTTTGTCATAAGAGGTAAAAGGAGTAATACTTGACTTCCACCTGGGTAATGTTGAGAAGGAAAGGATTTTAATTAGGCTATTAGAAAGGGAGATGATTAATTGGGCTGAACGAGACAACCAGGCTGGAAACTTGGCCAGTACACTGGGGATGACACCTCCCTTACTCTTTTCAATGGCTTCCATGAGCTGCTTAATGATGACAGTCAGACTGGGTCTTATCACAAAACTACAGTACATGTAAGTGGTTCATTTCCAATACAGACTTCTAATTTATTAGTTACAATTAAACATGTTTTCTTTTCTTCACAGAGTTCAGTGAATCAGCATGAATTAAATGTTTTCAGTCAGAAGTCAGATAGATAAATAGATAGGAGAGAGAGAGAGAGAGAGAGAGAGAGAGAGAGAGAGAGAATGCACATGCATAAAGATAATTCTAATCAGAACAAAAGCAGTCAAAACAATACAAGTCAGCCTGGAGCTCTCCATGGTGCTGCACCTGTGGGTGTTCCACTGACATCACACTCCATACAGAAGCAGCCCTTTCAGTTTTGTATCACACTTGTACACACTGCACACTGGGCATGTGCATATATAATTAATATCATTTCATAAAACATATATAAAAAATTCTGCAAATATACCACTATCATCATATTTTATTCTGTTTTTATATTATACTTTATTATATTATATATTATATTATCAGCAAGTATAACATCTAAAACACCTTGATAATGAAATAAAATCCAATCATTATACTTTTTAGGGACATAATGCTACCAAAAAAGAAACCTAAGGTTATTATATATCTTGATTGAATCCAATTCATTGCTACAATTGCCACAGTCTGACCCCAATCCTAAAACAACTCCTTTATATAGCACTTGATATGTTTTTTTATACTTCATTTCTTTCATTTATTGTGATTTCGTTCAAATGTGAATTCTTCTGAGCACAAAATGTTCTACCAGACTGTTCGAAGTGGAATTGTCTCCTAAACGATAACATTAATGGTTTTTTATGTCTTTTTTTTTTTTTTTTGAAGTGTTGAAGCTGAAGTCTTTTTAGCAAGGCAGGGGGAACAAGGACAACTTGTTCAGATCTTCTCTAATACAAGGCACACAGGATATCTATGCCATGCGTTTACCTCATGAGGATTTGGAGATGACTGGCAGTGCACACTGCTGTGGTGCATGCACCTGACAGCATGACAATGCCAAGCAATTGAAGACATTTAAAATGGCATCACGTGCATCCTTTCCTGAACCTGTACAGTTTAACATCTGTTGAATTCTAAAATGGCTACCTCACATTCGTATAAATGTTAAAGACTTCAGGCTGTTTCCGTGCCTTAATTGCTTGACATTTGCATACTGAGATGCTATCAGATGCATGCTAGCCTAAGCCGCACATTATAACATTCAATCCGCTGGAGGGGGGATCCTGTCCATTTCTGAGTAGCACACAGAATACTAATTAAAGTTTCAGAACCGCTAATTTACTGTCTCTCCCTTCCTGGCCTCTCCTGTGAAGCCCTAATCTCATACCAGCTAGGCAGACATTGCACATTTGGCAGGTCATTCCTCCTTGTAATCACATCAGGGATCGATTCCACTTCTAGTTCACATCCAATTCAATTCAGTTTGGTCACATCCAATGCGGGTTTCCACGCCCATTTGCTGTTCCAACTAAACCAGAACTTGCTGCTCCCTCCTGAATCCATTCAGTGTGTAAAGGGGTATGTGATATATGAAATATTGTAACATGCATGGATTATGGAAATCTGGAATGAATTCTAATAAATTCTTTGTGTTGTGGAGGATACATATTCATTCATCTACCCCCTCTCTCAACTTCTGTTGCTTTTTTTCCCTTTTACTCATGGCAGGGGCTCGACAGTTTGTTCACAGATGCTCAATTCCCTGAGACCGAGGGGGTCCTCTCTCTCTAAAGTCATGAGTACAACACCATTTTTAGAAGCTCTTCCAAGCATTCGCACTTTCATCATGCAAGGGCTGTTATTCCGTTATTTTTACCAACCCTACTGATACTGACCGGTCAAGATTCCGACTTATGTTGAGTGAAGACTTTATGATATTTAATTAAAAAAATAAAATGATGTATTCCCACAGAGTGCCTGAGGGAGTTAAAGAACAGAGAGCACCTCACAGGACCAAACATCAAGCAGCATTAGTATTTTACTACGATTACTGTTTATTATAAAACTATGATCACTCTCATAAAATGCTACCGTTTTTTTTCTGACCCTCTGACCTCAAACACATGGATCACCCCAGGGCCAACAGACTGGCCAGATAAATATTAATATATTATAATGCATATTAAATGAAAACAAGATACACCTGCTTGGATTACAAGTTTGTTTTCATCTAAGAAAAAAAAAGACATACACAATACTAGACATTATAGCCTTGAATCATAATAAAAGAAAAATATGAATGCATTTTGGAAGTCCCTCTCCTTGCCACAGTCAGGCTATTAGTCCTTCCACAGTCGTACACATAGACTTACAAGCCTTCCTCTCTCAGTGTGTTCATGCAAATCTCTACCTTTGCAGTGCAATCATTACATTACATTACATTTTACATTACAGGCATTTAGCAGACGCTCTTATCCAGAGCAACTTACACAACTTTTACATATTTTACATTGTATCCATTTATACAGCTGGATATATACTGAAGCAATTTCGGTTAAGTACCTTGCTCAAGGGTACAACAGCAGTGTCCTACCCGGGAATCGAACCTGCGACCTTTCGGTTACAAGCCCAGTTCCTTACCCACTGTGCTACACTCCGTTCCAATCTGTACAGAACTTATTTCTGGTGTCATTGTTTAAATTTATTTATTTATTTATTTATTTATTCATGGCTGGACAAACCATAGCTGTTTATTTGAGAATAGGTATAAGTGCGTTGCACGTGGGTATCACTGCTGTAAATCAGGATCAGGATATTAGCAGTGATATCGATTGAATCCTGGCCCATAACTTTATACACCTGCTACTAGCCTAGAAGACACTGAATGGGAGAATTCCACCACACCTCCAGTCAATCTTCAAACATTATACACCAGCAAGATCTCTACTTCAGGTGACTGACAATCCTCTCCCAGCATGGTAGCTTTTCTAAGCTGATACCTGTGTTTACTGGCTCTCCAGTGGTGTAATGAACTTCCCAAAGTGGCCAGGGCAGCGGATGCACTGTAAATCATCTGATGCAAGCTGAAGACCCGCCTTTTCACTCTGTGTCTTAACTCCCTTCCCATTCAGACCTCATAGTACCACTTACTTATATAATAAGTTAGCTTATTGTAGCATGTTTTTTTATACACTGTCCATTAAAAAGTAAATGAATGGCAACATTGCTGAGTTTGCATCTAGTCTAAAGTCTATAAGGCCGTCACTGGAGATCATGTGCAGAAACCAATTTCAAGTAATTTCGATTTCACCAGAAAGAGATCAGATCTAATTGAAGATATTCACCCCAGTGTATTTTTAAGCCAGCATTTAAATATATATATAGGGCCTTGCATTTTTTCTGCTTTCCTCTACTCAGTAATCAGCATTTCACTAAAACAAACAAATAAATAAATGAATAAATTAATCATTTAACTAGAGTTGTCATATTGCTATATACTCATGGACTGAGGCACCTAATAATATTTTGAATTCAGTATAAAATCTGTTTCATTATGGTTTTAATTGGAGGACTTATAGTCAGTATTCTAGAAAATATGACTGTGAAAATGCAACTTTATACAGTATATGCTAAATTTTAAGTTGCTTTGTCATTGTATGTGATTTCAAAACAATTGTTAATTGTGTCCTTGCCAAAATAAAAGACCTAAAAACATGCTTTTGCAGTCAGGCAGTCTGTAACCACCTAAGCAGAATGATCACTCTGAATGTAGCCATCTCATCACAAGCTGAAAGGATGATTGTCACAGCCTTGCTGATCATGAGCAATTGCTGCCATTCAGAGGAAAAAAAGGTTTTAAAGACAGGGAGACAGTCATCACAGACCTGTACATTGTGTGGCAGCTACTTTTGAGAAAATATTGATTAGTAAATGAATTTGTTCTGCCTTATGAGTCTGTAAAGATTAGTAAATGAATTAGTTCTGCCTTATGAGTTTGAGAATGAACAGGCCCTGTTCAGTGTCCTGGCAAACCGTGGACACTGAACACAACGGATTAATTTTTTTATCCCATTTATTCATTTTTTTTTAAATAGAAAGACTGTATATAACAGAACTGAGATACAAGTCTAGGTATCTTCCTCAGCACTGCCGATACCAGGGCTACTCATTGCTAGAATTAGAAGGTTGTATGGGTCTCAGAAATGGTGAGAGAAGGATTATAGATTAAATCAGGACAATGATTAGCTGGATCAGGTGGCTAGGAGCCTGATTGGAGCAAAAAGCAGGGGACACAGTGGCCCTTCACAGCAGCCCTGGGGCATGAGGTGGTTGTGGAAGCAAATAACTGTGGATCCCAAATGGGGGTTGAACCTCAAGTTTCAGAAGAAAGGGGGAATTTAATCAAAACTACGAAGTTATCATAAGGAAAAGTGATGTTTGGTCAACAGTAGAAAAAAAAAAAGCCTTAACCCTGATTGATCTATGTTTGTGTTACCATTATGGAACCCCTTGATTCAATGAAAGCACAAAGCCAGCTTACCATTTAGTGATTTGGATGATGCTTTTAGCCAAAGCAACTTACATCAACTACCAATATCACACAGACAACCAAAGCTGCAAATGGCACATATCCACAAAGTTTTAAGTTCCACTGGTATACATTCCACGTCAAGACGCATACCTCAAGACCTAAAAGTTAATGGGAGAGCAAGCTTAGTTTATTTTATTTTATTTATTTTAAATACAAAAATACAAAAAAAAGGTCTGAAAATGAGTTTTTAGACTACACTTCACCATTGTCGGAAGATAAGAAAGAGCAGCACCTTTCAAGCTTGGTATGCCAGTTTGAGGGCCAGTGAATGGTGTTGTAAAGTTGTATGACGTGTGTAACATTAGGTAGGTTGAGGACTAGGTGGAAAGAGCATTATGGAGTACTTGCAGTAGCATGATGGCATATCTCAGTAGGCTGGCTGGCAATGCACTTCAGTAGTCAAGAGGAGGGATCAACAGATATTGTACAAGTAGCTGTGTAGCCTCTTGGGTGAGAGAGTGTGGATTCTTATGATTTCCTTCTTAGAACCTACAGGATTGGGTGCTGCAGTTTGTATTGAGAAGCTTAGCAGATCATCCAGAATCACACCAAGGTTTTTAGCTGAGTGAGTGGGAGGCATCACAAAGCTGTCAACAGTGATTGAAGCATCAATCCATCCTTTCCTGGGAGTTCTGCTTTCCCCAGGTTGAGCCTCAGGTGGTGACTGGACATGCAGGCAGCGAGCAGAGATGTGAGTGTCAGGGGAAGAAAATGAGAAAAAAGGCTTGATTGTCATCAACAAAACAATGAAATGACACATGCCATGAGCAGAGATAACTGGACTAAATGAGTTCATGTAAAGAGAGAAGAAGAGAGGACCAATCTATCAGCCATGCGGGACACTGGGCAAGCGAGGGCAGGGGGAGGAGAGAGATCTTCTCCAGGCCACCTGTTCGGATCAGCCTGCATGGACAGAGCCTGAGAATCCCATCACTGCAAAGGCATGAGGAGGATTTGGTGATTGGTTGTCAAATGCAGCAGGCGAGTCAAGCAGGATGTTGGCAGAGCTGAGTGACTTAGCTTTCATCAAGTGAAGAGCCTCTGTGACTGTGAGGAGAGCAGTCTCAGCGGAGCGGCCAGACCTGAACCCCGATTGGTCGGGGTCAGGGAGGTTATTCTGTTGGAGATGGAAAGACAGTCGATTGCAGACTGGACCCTCGAGAGTTTTAGACAAAAATGAAAAGAGGGAGACAGGTCAGTAATTGTGTACATTGGCTGGGTTCAGAGTGGTTTTTGAGGAAAGGAATGACACAGGTTCCCTTAAGAGCAACAGGGACAGTGCTGGTTGAAAAAGAAAAGTTGGAAAGAAAGGAGATGAAAGGGGGAATGGAATATGGTCAGCAGAACAGGTAGTAGGGTGGTGGAAGAGGTTTTGAATTAGGAGGAGGATAGGCATGTTGGAGGTTATGCAGGTGGGGAAACATGTAAGAGAGGAGGCGATAAAGTGCTGCAGATGACTATGACCTTTTCAAAGAAAGTTTAACAATCATCTTTGGCTAGGGGGGAGGGGTGAAGGTGGGGTAAGGAGATTTTTAAATTTTGAGAATATAATCTTAAATAAAAGTGATGTTTGATCATGAATGTGGGAAAAAAAAAAAAACTATGGTCCAACAAAATTCAACATTGTATAACACTAACGGAACCTCTATTTAATCAAAACTGCTAAATTAAATGTTCAGAGTACAGAGCCAAAACAAAAATGAAATAAAAGACCTCAAAAAAATCTGAATTAAGACTTAACACACAAGCAGTTATAATGATAAGGCACATCACTATATCATTGCATCGGTGTCACTGTTACTCTCACTTTATTCACTTTTGCTTGTCCTCCACAAGCATTGTCTCCACTAGAAACATAACGATGTATAACTATACACAAGAATGTTTGTGGCCTCTGGATTCCTGACCACGGAACTGACCCTCCCACTGAGTCACATTAACCGTTACATTTTTTCTGGTCAACTAAGGCATAATTAAGTGCCTGTCCCCTTCCTCTTGTGACCCTGCAATAAACTCACTGCCTGACCATTTAGCTACCAGCCTGGGGCAGGAACACCCCTTTCAGGAGGAACTGGGAGCTTGATTTAACATGCTTAAACGTTAAAGCAGTAATCAATGGTTTATCTATCCATGTTTATTGACAGCTTCAATACCATAAGCTAAAGAAATGTTTGTGCACCCAAAATAATACACCAATCCTGTTATAGTGAATACACATGGGATTATGTCTTGTCAGTGACTTTTGTTAATTCGACCAGTCACCACTAAGGAAATTGATGAACTTCCTAACCCATAACACCAATTAACCTTCATTAGGCGGTAGTACTGTTATCCATCGCAGAATTATCATTTCCTGTGATTAAAAATGGTATTATTAGCCTATTCACATATTCACTGTCATATTCAATAAATATGTATCCTTTATTTACAAACCACTGTCTGTTATTTGACTAAGTTGGGCTCTACCGACGTACATAATTCTGACTGTTGAATTCATATCTTCTGAATAAATCTGACCAAACTTCACTACATGAGTCAAGTCATTCAAATAAAGAGTAACTCCCCCACTTATGCCATCTGAAAAGTGTTCTAATTTCTTATGATGCATCAAGTCAACTGCTGACAATAATCTGTTACTTTTCACAAAGTGTTCAATATTTTTCATGAAGTACAGGATTTAAATGGGCAGGCTAGGGTAAAACTTCATTTTTGACCAAAAATTTTTTTTTTTTCATGTTTGTCTGCCATTTGCCAAAAATGTAATGTCAGCAATGTCCAATGAGTTTCTCCAGACCTGCCCCCTCAGTCCTCCAACTCGCCCCTTCAGACGATTTTTATTATTTACATAAGAAGAAATAAGAAATGCTATCATTTTCACATTTGGAAAAGGCAAGTGTAATTTCATTATGGCATATTGAAAATTTTATATGAAAAACAAAACAAAACCAAAAACAAACAAAAAAAAAAAAAAACACCTTTAACCGCTCTGAGGGAAAAAAAAGCCCTTGTGGAGCTGTTTTAGTGCTCAAGGTTTTTTGTATTATTTATCATTGTTTAATTGCACCTTAACATGGCTTCTTGGTTTCGATAAGAACCTGCCGAGGTGTTGGCAAGGATTAATAGGGCATTTGTGTCCCCTCCACTGCACATGACTGTACCGCCAGGGGAAACATTGTCTATGCTGTTTTGGGAACACAGAGAAGCAGGAATACTTTACGGATTACAACCAAAATAAGAGCTTGGCAGACACCACAGAGGAGCTGCCCAGTTTCGCCAGCTGCGGTAAAAAAGAGGCTTTTGTTTTTTTTAGGCATTGTCATTCCTGGCAATAGTGTCCTCACATTTCCAAAAAGGAAAAAAATTTGTAAAAATCAAAACCTCCATTTATAGAACAAACATGTAGACAAAGACGACATAAAGCTCATGCTACTCTCGTTAGAAAGGAAATGGTAAACTGTGTAAAGCTCTGTTTGCTTTTGATCTTTAAGGTGGAAAGAGAGGAGGTGGAGTGAATGGGGGAGAAAGACAGTAAGTCTAGGATTCTCTTGATAAAACAGCTGAGCAGAAATTTTAAAAGAAGATACAAGATAATAATAAAACCAGCTGGTAAAACTAAATGAAGACACAGACACAAAGATTTAAGCACATTTCAAAATAGAAGTGAAATTGATCCAAAACATAAAAATTCCATACCGTACATAATAAGATGACATGGTGAACTGTTCCTTACAGTAAATGATATTAAACTAATACAGGAACTTCTCATCTCTCTGGAACTACTGCTGGCAGCATATTTGTAATTTTACATTAAAATAACCACAGTTAAAAATAGTGCAATTTTATTTCTGGTTAAAAAATGCAGACATTGAAGTGTACAGTGGGGAGACAGAACATATGGTCAAATAGCCACACAATCTGATGTGAACTGAGTCTTAAAATAATGATAGATAAATTATATGTCATAGACATTGAAGGTGTTTTTTTGCTAATGGTATCAAATAGAAATAAAAAATCATAGACAAAATGAGTTCATATACTGATATAGTGAAAGTACATACAGGGATGGTGATGTAATAGGGTGTAATGAAGAAACTGGAATTGTAACTCAGAAGTTGCAGGTTTGACATTGCCAGTTTATTCTTGAGCAAGACACTTAATCGGAACTGCTTCAGTAAATATTCAGCTGTATAAATGGATTGCATGTAAAAAAATAAAAGTCAGCTGTGTAATTTGCTCTGGAAAAGAGCGTCTGCTAAATCCCCACGTATAATGTGTAATTAGAGTCACCTTTGAGCCTATAGATGGGATTGCAATGGATATTATGGGGATTATGACCTACCCTCATCATGACACGAATACACAGCATTGAAGAAGGTGTGAATAGGAATGAGTGGAAAAGCAGCAGGTACGGGTGTCTTACACCTCTATGATTGACAGAAAGAAAACCTTGTTTAGTTGGAACTCTTCTCTTCTGTGTGTACTGCCTAAGATGCGTATGATGTAAAAAAAAAAAAAAGAAAAAAAAAAGTGCAACGATTTTTCATTTTGCGAAAACAGAGTTGGTTGTTGTTAATTTCTCTCTAATTTCTCAATGCAGGTTCAAATTGTTTTGCTTGGCACTTGGATAAAGAGCAGGAACAGTTTCAGTCTCATTACCCATTGGATTAAGACACAGCAGGAGCCCTGGATTGCTTAAAGCTAAAATATGGCTTGTAGAGCAAGTTCTGGTGAATATCTCCATATGTTTTTCCTCCTTAATGTCATTTTCATGTTCATGCTTAAAGCTATCTAGCTAACTGATTGATGTTAAGTGGAGACAATACATAGACATACATAGTCTCTAAATTAATTCCCAGGTGTCATGACTGAGTTAGATTCTCTTTTTGTCGCTTATCATTTCCAATTTATTTATTTTATTATTATTACTATTTTTATCACTCAAACAGATGGCTGCTATTGTGCACAAAAAAAATTATTTGTGGCCTTTTTATGTCACCTTTATATCACTTTACGAATTGCCTTGGCTGTAATGGTGTAGCACAGTGTTTGGTCAGGACCCAAAATGAGCCATTGGAGTCTATGAGGTGGGTCCCGAAATCAATCTTAAGTTCACTATGTTATGCAAGTATGTGTATTTAATGGGTCCCTGAAAGGTACTGAATGTCTACTTTGGGTCTTGATATTAAAAAGTCAAGAACCAATGACTTGAATTGTATAAAAATGCAAATAAATAAATAAATAAATACATTTTCCTGTAGCACTTCAATTTGCACTATTTGTAGAACCATACCATCTGTCTTATGTAATATACATGCCAGTGCTCAGTGGGAATAGGCAGGTAAAAATAAGCTTCAGGTATGAATAATGGACGTGGTCCTCCAGCTGTGAGTACTGCCCTTAAAATGTTTTGTTTTTCTCTAAACAGCAGCACACGGCTTTAGCGATAAAAGAGTATTGACGTGTAGGTTCCGCAATGCTGTTGTGAACATCGATTTGACCAGCTGCGAAATCTAAGGCCCTGAATTTTACATCAAGCTTGACAACAGCCCTATGCTCAGGGTACACCTTAAAACCTTTGCTGATGTCTTTATTTATTTATTTTATTTGTTTGGATGTGCAAACATATAAGCACGCACGAGTGTGAGCGAGACTTTGACAATTGACTGGCGGAGAGTCAAATGGAACTTTGGAGCCAAAAGCTGAAGCACAGAAAATATACCTTAGCTACATTCACAGATTTACACAATTAATAAATAAAGATATATTACATAAACATCAAAAGATTTTCACAATGTTTAGTGAAGATGCTTCATGAATGTAGATTCTCTGAAATGTGTTTTCTCTTTTTACCTGAAATGAGGGCAGCTTATTTCTATTTAAAACCATAATTTGCATAGAAGAGAAGCCAATCTGAGTTTATAATGATCGCAAAGCTGGCCAAGAACAAAGCCTTTCCAATTATCCTGTCTTAAAATTGCACAGCTATGGAATGCTTGGAAATATAGCATGATTAAATATATTGAGCTGTTATCATCAACAACAACAACAATAATAATTCTTCCAAAACAAATTAAGCAATTATTGCAGAAATACTATTACAGTTGCACCAGAGTAGGAGTTGTCTCATACGTGTTATTTAAATGTGCTGATGTATTCAGCCAATGTTCCTGTTTCACATTCAGACTGGCAAGTCTGCCAAGCTCCATATTTTCTCTTTTCTTTAGTATTTAATTGATAAAGAAAACACAAGAGCCACATTAGTATACATCAATAGCCAGCCACAGCAAGCCTTTCATTCTTAGAAATAACAGCAGCCATAAAAAACAACAACAAAAGTAGCCTACATCTAGCCACTGGCATGGTGATAATGCAATTGCAATAATTAGATATTCCTTTTCTCAAAGTGATTAGCAAGTGTTGTTGTTTGTGTGTGGGGGTGGGAGTGGGTGTCTCTTTTTAATATTCCATATGAAGACAATATTGTACATAAGAACATAACAGTACATCATGATGGGAACAGGCCATTCACTATTTAAACGATTTACAGACATCGCATTTACATGCAAACGATTTATACAGTCAGACATCCACTGAAGAAATTCAGGTTGAGTGCCTTGCTCAAGGGTACAGCGGTAATGCCCCACCCAGGAATGGAACACACATCCTCTGTGGTCACAGGCCCAGATGTTTAACTGTTCCACTGAACTGCCTCCCGCAGGCTTAGTGTTATTTGGGGTTTGGCTCAGAGCTGTTGGCACAGCAGGAGCCACACGGGTATGAGGAGCGAAGGAAGAAGAGGGAATAAAAGCACGTGCTGACACGGAGTCAGCATTATCGAGAATACGAGCCAGGTATCTCAACGGCCTTCCAGACCCTCACTTTTATCCACAAGACTCCTCGGCACGCACAGGCCAATATTTGTTTTTACAAACCGAATATGGATTTTTTAAAAATGTTATCTGACAACGAATTGTGTCACGGCCCTTCTCCTGGGGTTCAGAATTATTTTTATCGACCGTGTTCTGTGTTGCATCAAGGTACGGTTATAGTTTGAGGAATAGAAGGAGTGATTATTCATTTATTCATATATTTACTTAATTGAGGGAAGAGAGTTGTGTGATTTAGCACACTGGGTTCACCTTTTTTTTTTTTTGTTTTTTTTTTGTCTCCACTCAGAAGCACAATATTGCTGCCAATTTTCTCTTATAGGTTACTGCTTATTACTGCTATTTATGAAATAAACTTTCCTTTTAAACTTTTTTGCTTCAGACTCTAATCGTTTTTACTCTGAGTATTGGAGCACAAATGACTGCATATCAGAATTGGATGAAATGTCATCTTCATTGTGCGACAGTACATTAATGGGCAGAAGATAGTCCTGTTATGAATCGCTAGGTATTTTAATGAAGGGTTTTTGCTCAAATGCCCTAAACCTCTAATGAGCTCCCCTGGGAAGGCAGACACCTCTACAGGTAACACTGTCAACCTTCCCTTTTTATTTAAAAAAAAAAGTTTTATAAAACTTTGAGAAATTACACATCAGAATTATCATTCTCACTATATTGTACCAATGTGGCATCTCTAACTGGAAGCAGTAACATAATTTGCTACATTTTTTTGCCATAGATTTTTCCACAGGTAATGCTATTAGACCTTCTCATTATGGATTTTATTAACGATATATTTTGGTGTACTACCAGTACTGCAGAAACATGTTTCCATCCACAGGATTTGCTGCTACAAGTCTCTGTAAAGTTTTGTCATCTTGTTTACGGAATTTTATTGATGTGTATTTTACGGCAAAATAATATGAAAACCTTCCTTGTATCTCAGTAAAACGGCATATCATGCTCTCATGTTATTTGGTTGTTCTTTTGAAAGTGAAACACTGAAATTGTGGTAAAATGAGATGTAGGCACCTCTTTTTACCTCTCAAATTGATTTTATCAGGCGGTTTGTCAAAGAAAAAAAGAGAAATAAGAAGTCTTGCACCCCATTTGGATTGTTTTAACTTTGAATAGTCTCATCTTGATCTGGGAGAGTCGCAGCTGAAATCTCAATGTTATTCCTGCTATCCTCTGGGTACTCTCTTGGGCTCATAATTGTATTTTCTGTGTCTGGTTTTGATCCCCTACTTTGATTAAAAGCTTGTCTGGCTTTTCTGATGAGCATGTTCTCTAAACTACAGGGAACACTATATTGCTGGACCTTTATCTGTGAACCTGAGGGGACTGATTTCTCTCATTCATTATTGAATGTATATGGAAGTTTCACAACAATCAGCTGTAGTGCAAAGCATGTGAGTATTTAAACAGCAGATGAGCTTCTGCTGTGGGTCATTGTGCTAGGCCAGCAGTCCTGTGTTGGGATGGGCCCCAGGTTTAAGGAATGTGACATTGCTGACCGTGACTGGGTGCCCTGCAGGGGAATGCACAATCAATGAAAATTGCATCTTCCTCCGACTCATGTCTGTGCATACTTGACATCACATTTCTGGGAGGAAAACTGTGATCTCTGTGTCAGCAGAGAGCACTCCTGGTGAATTCAATAGGCCATTTCCACACTGGGGCAAAATGGGTGGTGGTGGGGGGAGTGTTGGGCTTAGAGGGGCACTGAAAACAGCTGATCAATAACTAAAAAACTTTCCACCTCTACTTTTAACCCTTTAAGTGTAAGATCACAAAGAGGTCATTAGAATGTCCTTTATAATGCTGATATGACAATCACTACTGAACTGAAAGCAATGGTGTTCTAAAACACTGACTTTGAATTTTGAAACAATCCAAAAAAAAAAAAAAACTACTCTTCAAAGGGGAAAGGGAGGGAAAATCAGTTCTGTTTGCCTCTACTACCTGGGAATGGTGGTCATCCTGGGAAGAACAAATGCATGCTTTGTACATTATTTACAAAGACACACATAGCCATAGGTGCACGTGTGTGTGCACACACATAGAAATATCTGTGTTTTTATCAAATATCTGCAGGTGTGTGTGTGTGTGTGTACTTTAACATTATTCTCTATTTTTGCAGAGTATGACATCAGCTTCCTGGAGATGGGCTCACGATCAGGAGGTTGCTGGGTTGATTCCCTTGTGAGGAAGTGTGCATTTTACCCTTGAGTGAGGGAGCCACTTACCCTGAACTACTTCAGTAAATATCGAGCTTATATAAATTGAAAATATGCAAAATGGAAGCGGTGGATGTCAGTGCAGATAAGGGTATTCGCAGAGTAAATGCATGCATCCCAGACCGGTGATGGGAGGTTGTGGTCTCATTACAACAGGCAGCGTCCCATGTGTGTTCTCACTTACTCCAGCCTGCACCCATGCTCCTGACAAACAGGGTCACATTCTTAAAGGACATGTGGCTAATTGCATTTCATAAACAGGCCATTTAATGTAAATTTAATGTTAAATGTCTCGTAATTTTACAGTGAAGGCCCACATTTTTGATTTATAGTAACATTAACCAATATTTACAGAATCAAATTGAATTCTGTCCAGTAACTGTGTAAATAATTAGTAACTTGCCAAGGGCACAAAGCATAAGTGTGTGGTGCCTTCGGGGTAAACAGTTTGTTGTATGAATTTCAAGAATGTCATTACGTGATACACGACAAGCAGACTTTTAAATGATTTAAGTATTTATAGAGGACTCGATGAAATATATAAATAATTCTGATTAAGAAATACATTTTTTATTTCTGCCATGAGTTAAGAGTGTTTTCTTCCACTGAACCCTTTCACAGCTTATATTGATGCAATTTCAATGACAAAAAATAAATAAATAAATAAATAAAAACATCCAGTCTTTTCCATTTCTGTATTAGTTTGTTCATCTCAGTCCATTTTCAGAATTGCTTTGGAAGCATTCACAGTGACCCCATGCTTAAGACTGTCACTCTCTCAAATGGGAACCATCAAGGTGACCTTCAGAGACTTTTTTTTTCTTCTTTTCATCAAGAGTGGAATCCTAGTTTAGGTTACTCCACTTCCAAAAGCTTTGGGATGATGTGATATACTTCCTTATACTAGATTCCAAATGTGCAATCAAAGAATTGACCCTATTTCAAGACTTGATCGATGCCTGCCCTGGTAAGCAATCTTTCACACAGAGGAATTCTCCAGGTTTGACCTTTTAACCAATAGGAAAAATCCAGGAAACTCTTTAACAATGGTGGCAGATGCCAAGTTATGTCACAGACAGAGACTATTGACACGATATACTGCTTCTAATTCCAAAGAAGTACTCGAATAAACATTAAAATAACCTGCTAAATGGCTGTAGTTTTTTCATATTTCAAAAATCCAATCATGTAGTGACTGAAATTATGTATTATGTTTAATCTATAAAAGCAGAATTCTCTCTTCTTTCTGAAGGAAGACCTTCAAAACCATTTTCTTTTTATGACCTTGGCTTTCTTCCCCTATTTCTATGGGTCTTTAACACTCATATTTTTTACAAGCTGATGACTATTAATAAAGATAAATTAAAACAATTTCCATAGATCCGCCCCATCACCCTCTCTAAAATCACAGAACAAACCCTGATAATTAGACAACAGAAGAAATTCTCTTTTCTTGTGGTTTCGCTTCTGTGTTTCAGCCAATAACAATACATTCCCTGTCATTCCCCCTCTTTCTCTGAAAGGTGTCAACTTTTTGAATTGTTCTTTTATCCTGATAATATTTAAACATCCAAATCAATAATGTGACTTGAAATAGAAAATTAAATTTTAATTACATGTTCCCCAAGACATTCATTCACAGGAGAAATTTCGGGATGTGCGGGGGTAAAAAAATAAAAAAAATAAAACAATAATAAATGAAGCACTTAATCATTTTCATTGAGTTAAATATATATTTTTGCTCATCAGCTGTAATGTATGACTGCACTCTCATATGCAACTTTAACTGCTATTAAAGAAATGATTTCTCCACTTGAGAAGTAAGCACTTAATGGCCTGATAATATATTAATAGACACACTCAATAAGTGAAGTGGTGTCAGTCCATGCCATTAGTTTCAGACAATGAAATAATCTGTTTCCACGGCTACGGAAACAGCACAGTTAAAAACATACCTGCAAGGAGCCATTACAGCGCTCAAGATAAACTAAGCTTTGCTCAGACTGAAGCAACAGCTAATATAAGCTTTCGTACGATTGGAGGCAATAAATATTGTTAATTAAAAGAAAAATATCATGGAATTACATGATACGTAGCGATCAATACTGTCACGTTGTGGAGGTGGGCAATTGCGACAGGATCTAAGTTAACCTGGATACCACAAATCGCTGACATAGAAGGGAAGGGAAACAAATTAAAAAGAAGTTCCACCACAAATCGTCACGCTCAGAACTAAAAGAATTAAAACGCCGCCGTACTGCCCAAAAACCCACTAGAAACAGAGTGGTACTTAAAAAAAAGTTCGACCGCGTGAACAAGAACTAAAGACGGCAATTCTCCACAGCGCAGAATAACAAGAGAGAAACAACGAGATCAAATCAGGCAGATAGATCACACGTAACTGCTTTTCCACACCTACCCTAAAGTCTGACAACAATGATCGCTGACCGAAATCAGGGCTACAAGCCCCTACACTCCTCATCAGCAATAGCTCGACAATCCTGTGAGGGTATCACTCACATAGTACTCATCACTGCCTCGTCAGGCAATACTCGCAGAAATAGAGAGGAGGTGCCACACTCACACTACTATATGCCAAAGGTCTGACACCTGCTCTGGGTAGCTCCATGAAGCAATCTAACTTACTACATCCTCTAGACTATGCTGCACTTTACCAACAGTTTTGGGAAGGCTCTTTCCTGTTCCAGCATGACAATGCCCCCAGGCACACAGCAAGGTCCATATAGAAATGGTTTTGTCAAGAATGGTGAGGAAAAACTTGACAGGCCTACACAGAGCCCTGACCTCAACCCCATCCAACACTTTTGGGTTCAATTGGAAAGCCAACCGCGAGCCAGGCCTAATTGTCCAATCAGTCTAATCACCCAATCAGTGTCCGATCTCACTAATGCTCTTCTGGCTGAATGGAAGCAAATCCCTGCAGCAATGCTCCAACATCTAGTATAAAGCTTTCCCAGAAGTTATGGGGCTGTTGCTGTATGGCAGCAAAGGGTGGACCAACTCCATATTATACAAATGTACATACATACGAGCAAACAAAAACAATTAAATATATTCCAAAAATAAAATTCAAACTTGTATATGAAAGCCTGCCACTCACTCACCAAACAAATAATGCTTTTCTTGTGTCCTGGGCTCCTGCAAATGATTTAACCACTCAATTTCCATAAGGAATGATTTTACATGCTAACTATAAGCCATTATGCATTTATTTATTTATTCATTTATTTATTAAATATTACATATTAAAAAAAAAAAAAAAATTGCAGCCTGAATTATATGCTTTCTTTTCCAAAGGGTTCCAGATGTATTTCCTTGACTGGCACAGCCCTTTTGTTACCTCTGGAACCACTTGATTTAACTGAAATGACAGCTGACTTACAGGTTCCTTAAAAAGCCAATTAGGAACACTACCATGGCAAAATGTCATTGAAAATGAAACAGCCAGAAGATCATGTAGAGATGTCACAAAGTTTGAACCAAAAAAGAAGACATTTTCATCAGCTGGAGTTGCAGTTTTGGTTGACAAAGTTCATAGGTCTGTTTTTATAAGTCTGTAGCTTCATGCATATTACACATTAAATCTATGTAAAATAGTACATAGAGATTAAAGGAAACAGATGATCTTTTCATACATGAGACATCCAAAAGATTTTGGAACCTGAAGCAAAACATTTGGCAGGGTTGAGAAATTAGTGCAGTCTTCTCTTCTGACCCCCTAGAAGTAGCCACATATTCAATATTCAAAATATTCTCTGGAGTTGGTTACATTCAAGGCATCAGTGGTCAAACTTTAAAGCTTTCTCCTGGTTTTAATATGCATCAGTATCGCACAACACTGCATTTTGTTGATTCAGTGAGAAAACAACTTTTTTTTATTGCACTCTGAGGGTCACCATTACAGTTTACCATTGAATGGTTAATGCTGCCATATATAACCGGCAGTCAGTTGAATGTGTATGCAGCATTGCCCTTGTTCTGTCAGGGGTAATGCACTCACAGATACAGCACCACATGCTGTACACTTAATTGAACACACTCATCCAGGCTGACTTAAAACATTGAATTCTATCCATGTACACGACTGGATATTTACCTATACCTTCATTTACCTTCAGGTTAAGCACTTAGCTTGAGGGCATAATGGTAGAATCTCACCTGGGAAATGAAGCTGTAAACTAAGTTTCTCAGTCTAGTCTGTCAGCTATTGCACAGTTGTTCCTAGGCAGGTCTATAATTTGCTGAAGACTCAAAAAATATGATATAGAAAATGTATAACTTTTTTGGAAACTATCAAGAAACTAAAAAAGTTACTGAACTGAAAAAATCTGAAATCCTACAATTGTCAGAATGTAGACAGTAGATGTTAAGATAGAATGATATGCTTGTGGGTGGATCATTGAGGAAATAGCATATTCATTTATTCATATTTAGGCCCTGTGAAATTGTGTTGGCAGGAGGTGTGAGGGGTGGGTTTGTGTTGGGTTATAGACCGAGATGGTGGAAGAGAGTAAAAACAATCAAATCTTTGTCTCAGCTCACATACTTATTTTCTTCATATTGCATACTATGCTAAACGCACTACACATTACACACTTACTGCAAAATCAAGCATTATGTATTAAGCTGTCATTCCCCTGGGTTGCTCAAAAATTGTTATTATTTTTTAAATTAAAATAATTAAAAAAAAATCTTATAAATCAGCTTCCATTAAAAAGAAAAAAGATGCCCTTCTCCAGTTCCCAATGCATGATGGGATATAGCCAGTATGATGATTGAGACCTGCTGGAGGAGGGAGATGGGGAGGTTGAGCATCACGAGTGAGCAGCCTGGCCCAACACTGCCCATGTCATGCCCTCCTCTCTGTAATTAGGAGAGAAGACAGCTGGGTGACATGCAGATAGGATGCAACTGCTGCTACTGTTTGACACGGGATGGCCCCCGTTCTCATCCTCAGGGTCGTTGTGGTTCTCACGTGAGAAGCTGTCTGTGGTCCGGCCAATGCCTGCCCTGCATGGCAAACACGGCACTGTGCTTGTGCCCATTCATGCTCTGTTCATTCAAACAAGTCTGAAACTTTGCTGATTAAATGTTCATGAGCATGAAACAAAAGCAGAGAGGTCCTAAAGCACAGTACTTGAACTGAAGTACATCTCAAAGCTACTCTGAGCCACCTGGGATTTTTTACACACCACCTCCAAGTCACGAGCGGTCCCTCAGCATTCTACTACACTGCCACCGATTGATTTCCATTGAAGAAGCATCACAGTTTTTGTACTAGACCACCAAGAAAAAATACAAATGACATCTGGACATAGCTCAGAGGACTGGTCCACCCTTAGCACAGAGTACACAGATAATAACGGCAACCACAGAAACCCGGCTGAACCTTTCCTACATTCTGCTCAGCACTTTTTCCCCCTTTCAAGTTTCTTCAGAGAAAAATGTTGACAGGAGCTATGAAGCATTCATCTCAAAGCTGGAGGAAAAGCACCGGAAACCAATGTGTAAAATTCCACCGATGATCTGAGAGAATCTAAGAATTTTAAATATCTTTTTATTTATTTATTTTTTTAAATGAAACCCATTTGTATATTTTGTTGTTTTGCCAGCTGGTTAAAACATTGCTATTGGTGACATGACTTGGATAGCAGGAGCACTCATTACAAAGGTAAAAGCATGTATACTTACAGCTTACTTAGATAAATAAATAAATAAATAAATAAAATGGGCAGAACCATGCAAAGCATCAGTCTCATAAAGCGATTAGGCTTGTTTTCCCTGCAGTAGTCTATGGCTGCCAAAGTCAGTGTTCGTTCACATTTTTCTCCCCAGCCTTTGCTTCGCTGACACCCTTATCCGGTGTGATTTAAGCAGCTCATGTGCACTACATGCATTTGTTTATTTGTACAGCTGGATATTTAAGCAGTCCAAGCAATTAAAAGTATCCAGCTGAAGGGTACAATATCAGTGGGCAATTTGGGATTATCATCAGTAACCTTAGAGGCAAAAGCACATTTCCCTAAAAACTGCTCCATGCTGTGACACACAATTATGAATAATGTGTGTGTGTGTGTCTGTGTGTGCGCAGGCGTGTGTGTGTTAGAGTATTGTTTCAAATAATGTGATATGAAATGATAAGTTGCGCCTGCCAATTTTATCTGTCTTCTGGCCAATTGCTTTTTTTCCCCATCCTCCTCCCCCCGCCCCTTGATACGCATCCATGGTGTGAAAATAAGAGCAGCTGTAAGGGTTAAAGGCCCAGTGCATGTTCTCCAAGTAGCAGTCCCAGAGCGCAGGAAGCATACTGTCGTAATGCCATAACGCCACGGCAATCTGGTGCATCCTATCTCCTCTCAGATTGCACAGAAACAATGTTTTATTTGCCACTTTTAGTCTTAACAAGTGGAACACAGACGGAATACTCCAGAGAAAATCTCCTGATTTTTCAATTTCATGAGAACAAAAAAAAAAACTGAAAAAAGGAAACATCTTTAAATCTCCTTTGGGGATTTAGCTACATTCAGATTGGACCAAAATATACTGTGTTGTGTTTATATACAGTGAACCATTCTGGATCATCTCAGCTGGAATGAAAATATAAATGTTTTTTTTTTGTTTTATTTATAGATTTTAAAAATTGATTACTGAATGTAATAATACTCCATTGTAATATGATGCTAGGGAGATTAAAATAGATTTTATTTGTAAGTCAGATACCAAGTAGAGAATATTTTTATAAATCACAGAACCTTCATTACCCTGTATGGTTATGCTTTGTATAATAATAATAATAATAATAATAATACTAGCTGGGCGCATTCACCCTGTAGGTTCAGGCATGTGAGATTCCAAAGGCAGCGCTTCAACTGTGTGCCTGAATTTGTGACCAGAGGATGGCTCAACACGAGCCTCTGCCTGCATGCCTCACCTTCACCGAGGTCTGTGCTAGCCAACCGCTGCTGCTGCTATGGCAACTTTCATTTCCTTTCCCCCGGTCAGTCCTTTTTCATACCCTATTTTCTTATTTTTCACCCAGTTGGGAGTGGCCAGGTATATCAGCGTGCTGGCCTCCCATCGCTGTGCTGCAATGCGGTGCGTGCAGACGGACGCATGGGTTCTTCAGAAGGCCATGCTGCCGGCCACTGTTCCTGTTCACTGTGCAGTCCGTCCGCCGAGCCGCGCGGACGCTGCTATGGAGGGCCTCACTGCATGTGCAGCTGCTACGAGCAGGCCGCTTCTCACCAGATGAGTCGCTCTCGCACAATGAAACGCGGAGAATGTCACTGACTGAAACCCTCCCTGGGGATGCTGTGGCCAACTGCGTGTCTCCTCACTAGACATCCAGCCACAGCTGCTGTATGGATGGTCAGGATTTTATTATAGAGCATAGGGCACATCAAGATACAGAAAAAAATAGTGCTCGTCATTCCATCTGGGAGTCTGACTGCAAATATTGTCTCTTGTACTATTGGAACAGTGGGACCTGGAGCACGTGGACAGGCCAGTATAGGCTGTCTCGTCTTAGGTGTCCTAGTCGAGGATCAGTGTTGCCTTTTAGATCATAATGGATCACATTACAATAGGGGCAGGGGAAAGCTGGTCCCAGATCAGCATTCTTACTCTCAGACACTTTGAATACGGGCCTTGATCAGTTTTCTATTTAAATCCTAATGGATGAGGCTGAGGGAAATATAACCCTGGATCAGTACTCCTACTTTCAGACTCTCTGCACAGAAGCCCAGGAGCCTGGCGGGAGGCTGCTTTAGTACCCTATTTTTAGCGGCTCGCGGAGATTGCCGGCGCGGTCGTTCACAAGAGGGATGGCAATGTCATGGACATGAGGAGGGAGCAATAATAAACTGTCATTTGGGGCACCTTTGGTGTAAAATAACCGGGGGCTGAAGCAGGAGGCTTAGACAGCGTGGTCCTGGGAGGTCACTGGACACCAGAATCTTAATTTGACTGCAGCACAACTCCGCCACTGACAAATGCTCTGACTTTATGACAGGTCTCATTTAAGAATATGCTTATAGTATAGTGCTAAAACAAAGGACTTTATGGCAAGCTTAGTGCAATAATATCCTAAGGATATGATTAAAAGACGTAGTTAATTTAAAACTATACTAGAGTAAAACAGTGAAATTATAATACATAACTTAAACATGTTTAAACAATATGCTTACGGTATTAATATTGGACATTGTGATAATTTAAGGAAGTTTAAGAGCATGTTTAGGATATGAATATGGGGTTATGCCTCATGTATAGCCTATACATTTCCAGAATCCTAGAGTCTTGTCTAATATTGTCCACACAAGCTGAATTTTGTGACTATGATGTTCATAGATGTTATCAAATATCAAATATAAGATATGGTTAAATCCATTCAGATAAAAAAAGAACATTTGAAAGAGATCCACAGAGATGTGGATGCAAGTAATTCCCAAATCTATTTGGAATTGTCCAAACTCATCTAATTGTTACCAACAACAACACACGCACAATAGATGTGAACTTTCAACCATAAAAAAATTCAAATAAATAGGAGTGTTACCTTTTCTCTTCACATGAAACATTTGCTGAGTCAATTTTGGTTAATTGGTAAACTCATTAATGCGTGTTTGTGAAAATAAACAACTTTCAGAATTTACTTTTCTGCCAAAGTTAAGGAGAAATGTTCATTGAAACCAGGCCTAAGAAAGCTAAGAATTGTGTGAAGTGCTTATGAATATTTTATAATGCATATATTTCACATAATGGCTACTGAATCTAAACATGCCCTAAAGCAGCTTGGTATAAATGGTTACCACATTAATACAGGGAGTGGTTTGGGACATTAACACCATTGCTGGTGTTATCAATTAAGCATTGGGCAAAAAAAAATTGCTGTGTCTTTTCTTACCGATTGGAATGCATATCCACAACAGCATGACATGACATCTAGCAATTGATCCTTCCACTTTCTCATGTATCCTTTTTTTTTTAAACAGGAACATACAGAGGTCAAAATCTCATTTACAAGGAGGCCCTGCCATAAAAGCCAAAAAGACGAAGAGGCAGCCAGCAATCAAAATGATCGGAACGAAGAGATGAGTGAGTAGAACCGTTGTGTTAAACAGGAATTAACAGCAGGGATCAAAAGCGGGAGCGTACTTCAAAGCGTGATTTACACACTTAAAATCAGTAAATGAAACTGAGGTTTAAACCGGACCTGACTAAAATACAGGCAGGACATCGACTTGCTTAGTGGCATGGTAGTACATATACAGGCACAGGGTCGGTGATGTGTTTCAAGGGGTTAGATGTGCATCTGTTCATAACATGTAGGAAGATATACATGAAACGTTACGTAGAGATAACTGCATCATTTACAAGCAGGACCTAGAAAAATACAATATGATAAATACACTGTGAAAATGCAGGTACTCTATATGGCCAAAATTATGTGGACACCGGACACCCAACATCTGGGCATTAATATGGAGTTGGTCCACCCTTTGCTGCTCTAACAACCACTACATTACTCTTCTGGGAAGTCTTTATACTAAATGTTGGAGCATTGCTGCAGGGATTTCATGATTGCGTTGATTGGGCGATTAGGCCTAGCTTGCAGTTGGCTTTTCAATTTTTCCCAAAGGTGTTGGATGGGGTTGAGGTCAGGGCACTGTGCAGGCCAGTCAAGTTCTTCCACACCGTTCTCGACAAAACCATTTCTGTATAGACCTTGCTGTGTACTAAAACAGGAAAGGGCCTTTCCCAAACCGAAGGCCGTCTAGAATGTGATTGTATGCTGTAGATACCTTGCGATTTGCTTTTATCGGAACTAATGGGCCAAGCCCAAAGCAGACACATTTGGTCATATTGTGTACTAGCCTTAAAATACATGACAAACGTAAAACAACATGCGTTCACAGTACAAGGAAAGGGAAAAAGTTACAATTCATACAGCAGCCAGAAATATGCTAAATGTGTTATATATTACAGCAACCAATGAGCTGCACTCTATTGTGAACACCAATATTCTGTTTCTGTGTCCCATACTACCATAAAGCTTGTGAGCCACTTAATATTCAGTGTGTGTTGCATATGAATACTTATGTAAGAGGAACAAGGGCCCGGTCTGTTGAAAGGCATCAAACCATGTGTGAGATTTCACCTGGAACATGTGAACTTAATCTTGAATGTTGCACTACAGTGAGAAATGGTAAACAAGTTGAGACTACTGTATATAAAAATACATTCTAGAGCACAATTTCAAACTATCTACACAAGAGGAGGTAAGGTGTAACAATGATTACCTGACAATTTCTGTTGATAATCAGATAGGGAACCTTATGACAAAATGAATAATCTTGTAATGATTAAACATAACCACTATCCTAAACAAGTATGATATGAATCATGTTATGATAAGCCTTACGACATTAGAGGACCGAAACATATCATGTGACAGCAGGAGAGCAATTATAAGCTGTTGTTATAGGTGTGTAGTACCATTACTATTCAAGTATGGATATATTGTATGTGTGTTTGTATGTATGTGTGTGTGTGTGTGTGTGTGTGTGTGATTGTGTATGTGTACTGTAGGTGACTTGAACCAAAACTGACTGTGCTAGGCCTAAGCAAAATTTCAGGTATGCAACAGGATGGCTTTATCGATTGAAAAATAAATGTCGATGGACATTTTATTGAAGCATCTATGCTCTCTGGAAGAAAAATAAATCAACAGCACTTTGAGAGATTTTTTATTGTTAGTAAATGTACTGGTTTTGCACAGATCTGTTCAATACCTCTCCACTCACATTATGAGTGCTGACTGCTGGCTAGCTGTTACTCTGTAGCAGTTCCCTGTGGGCCTTTGCCACTATGTTTTTTATGTGTTATGGTTGATACTGTGCCAGTACACCAAACAGACTCATGCAGTGAATGCATTTGAAATGAGGCACCTACACTTAGCTGAAGTGGGAAATAACATTTCACATTATTGCATTTTCAAAATTGTGGTGTAAAATTTAAGCAGATGCAATGAGGCTCTCTTGCTGATTTATTTGCATATGGTATGAAGGGTTGCCAGGCCAAACTACATTTGAAAACAGTGGAGTTGTTCTCCAGTTGCAGATTTGATCTTATAGGTACACTCTGAAGAAAACTGGGAAAATAGAAAAACATTCTCTTGTTCTCCCCCTTGTTTTTTGATCTGCCAAAGTATAGATGCTTTTCTATGTTTTTTTTTGTGTCACATTCTGTACACAGTGTTTGATTGACCGTGCCATTGAGCCATTGTGCATGGGCTCACTTGACCCCTTCTCAGTCTGACATTAGTTATGTCTTGAATTAATATAACTGTGCTTGTTGGCACAGTGAAAAAGCGAGTTACCAAGCTAGCTTCACAGAATCATAATACTCAGTATTAGCGTATTAGCTAGCTAGCAAGTTGGCCATCTAACCACCAAATGCAAGCCAGTTTAGCTACAATTATATCAAAACCCTTAGCTAGCTAGTGAGCTCTACTAACTGGCTAAGCTGCCACTTAGTAGAAAAAATAAAATAAAATAAATAAAAAAATAAAACAGTAACATATAATAACAAAATCTAAGTAACTTCATTCGTACTTCATCACATAATCTTGCAATTATTGCAAAGTCCATGAGTGTACTTCTCTGCCATTGCATTCAAATTATCCAAATCAATGAAAGCATGTTAAAATTTACTTCCTGGCTATTTCTCCATTTTGTAAGAATTTGTTTTTGGTCCCCCTGACATTTGACAGTGACCCCTTAAAAATAGCATGGGACCAATTTGGCCCCTTCTAAATTAATCCTTGATCATGCACTGTGTGTAAATGAACACTCAACTGCAGTAACAAAATTACCTTCCACAATTTCTAAAGGACTGAAGGACTTAACTTTTTGTGTAAATTGACATGACCACGCAGCGGACTCCAACTCAGGCACTGTGTATCCATTAGAAAGAGGATGGTTACTTAGCACTGGGAGAATTACAGTCTTTTAAAAAAGGGGTTGCAACAGAAGCAGATGAGGAGATATTTGAGAGAGAGAGAGAGAGACTTGGCCCCGTCTGCCTCCCCAAGCGCACTGGTCTGTTTCTACTCATCATCTGACAATGACAGCCAATGGAGAAAGAAGCGGAAACCTCACGTCAGTGTTTGGCAGCTGGTCGGCGGGAACGGCACAGCCAACCTGAAGTCTTCTTCTCGCGACAGCGGCGGATGACAGGACGAGACTGACAGGGCGAGCTTTGAAGCAGCTGGCCCGCTGCAGCCCGGCACCCTCGTTAAAGCCAGCCTCCACGCTTCGCTCGTGAACCCCCCGCTCCCGAGGTTCCCAATTTAGTCTTCAGGACATCCTCTGCACTCTGGCAGAGAATGTGGCCCTGGCAACCAGATCAAACCTGCCTTCTTCCTCGCTTGCCGAGATGACGGATTGATAGATCTAAGCATAATTCGGCTGCACGCCGACGAATCCCACGTCAGCGCCTTCAAATGTGTTTTTTTATTTCTGCGTGATTTTGTAATTAAGTTCCTCACTTAATCACATGTTGTAAAGCTGAAAACCAAAGGGAGAGATACATGCTTTGATTGCTGCATGTTGGTCCTGTGAATTTAATAACACCTCACTTAAGTTTTTTTTAAAGCTTTAATGTGCTAATATTTCAGCAGGGCTTGGGACCCATTTTCTCTGGTGGGGTACCGCCATTGTGCCCTAGAGCCAGAAACGGAATGTGAAAGGCTTTGGTAAATATCCAGCTGTGAGTTGATAATGCTGCGGGGAAGTCTTTGTATTACCCTGGTTTATGATACACATCATTATTAACATCCGTATTTGGCTCAGGTTTGCTTCACGGTTCTCTCGTCCCTTTATGAAAGCGTCTTCATGAAACCAGTTCTCCAAACTCTATGAAATTCAAACCCTTGACTTAATAAATGGAAAAAAAAACAACCAAAAAAAAACAACATTTTGTTTCGTGTCAATGAATAATGAGAATTATGAAATTTCACCTAGCAAACAGATAGAGGAGCCTTGGACTGCCATCTTCTGCATGTTTTCTCCCCCTGCCTTTCTGGGCGGTTTACGCAAATACAAAAAAAAAAAAAAGCCTTTGCAATGGATTAGAGGAAATGACAGTGCTAAAAAAAATATGCATCACTCATTCTGAAAACAACCTGCCAGACGATAAAAAAACAAGTAGCTTTATTCTGCCAGGAATTGGGCCTGACACTCAATTTCTGATCCCAACATTGCAGTTCAGTATGACAGCGGAACCCACTTCAAATGAAACCATTTAGGGAGGACTTGAAATTAGATGAAAACTTTCCAGGTGCATGTATGTCTTGAGATAAAAAGGAATAGTACACATGCTGCTAAAAAGTGCACACTGTTGTAGCATTGTTTATTTTGTATTTTTTGCCTAGAGTCTGAGGGAAATTCATTTCTGCTGTCACAACCCCCCGCTCTAGGTTTTTAAGAAATGTTTACTTTTAATTGGCACCAAGTGTACTAGCATAATGTTTCAGTGCTATGCACTGTCTGAAGGTGGTGGTGCAATCACTCACTCACTCTCTGGTTAATACCAATTCTTATACTGTACTTGGCACTTGGCTGTTCATTTGACTGGTTCAAGTAGAAAGGAATTTACAGAAAAATGGTATTTCAAAACATAGTTTCCATTACTGGATTAGAATCCGCATCTATCGTGATTAACCTAATCATGGAAGTCTCATGTCATCCTTTAAATCGTTCACTTTTGTCACCCATCTTTTAAAAGTTATCATCACATACCAGATTACCACAGCATGGTAAGATTTCCCTATTAGAAAGTCAAACAGTCACAAGCTTTCAGATCATGAAGGGCCATATACTCACAGTGATTTAAAAAAGGAAACAAAGAAGAAGAAGAAAAATCCCACAAGACATTGCAGATCAGGAAATGGCTTGTGAGAGAGCATTGTTTGTGCTGTACCTGGGCATTGGTGCGGTACGATAACAAGTAAAAAGACATTTTATACCAAGCTGTATCCTACAAAATATTGACATCTGAGAAATATGTAGACCCATTTTAGATGCGAGCGCTGGTCCCTCTCCTGGGACACTGCCGCATGTGAGGAGGAGAAGAAAACTCAACAGGCGAACAGCTGAGACAATTGGAGGCAAACGCATGAATTATTCTCTGAGAAGGACTGCACTTTACAGTCTGTAGCAGAGAGGACAGTTTGGAGGAAGTTACATATGCAAGGATTTTTTTCTCAAGTTTTGTGTGAACATAATAATAATAATAACAATAATAATAACAATAAAAAAAAAATAATAATAATAATATCACTTGTTTGCTTGAATCAAAAGGGCTTGCCTGGAATGAAACTGACACTTGTCCCCCAAAGAGTGTTACTTTCTGAGTTGTGTCAGTTATTTCAGAATCTAGTACACCAGGAAGCACAGCTAAGTACATGCCATACCCCACTTCAGTTGCTCAAAATAACTCAATAAGGATGAGTGCACCAGATGGTGGCCGTTTTATTAGGTTCAAGATTGGAAAAATGTTGCCTGGTCTGATAAATTTCGATTTCTGTTATGGCATACAGATGGTAGGGTCAGAATCTGGTGTAAACAGCATGAATCCATGGATCCTTCCTTCCTTGTGTCAACTGTGCAGGCTGTTGGTCATGGTGTAATGGTGTGGGAAATGTTTTTTTGGCAAACATTAGGCCCATTAATAATGCCACAACCATACCTAAGTATTGTTGCTTAGCATGTGCTTCCTGTTATGGTCACATATACCCTTTTTCAAACAGATACTTCCAGTACAATAATGTGCCATGTCACAAAGCATGCATCACCTCAAGTTCCATGAACATGACAGTGACTTCAGTTTACTCCAACGCTCACAGTCCCCAGAGCATCATTGGGAGGAGGTGGAACGGGGGATTTGCAGTATGAATGTGTAGCTGAAAAATCTGCTGGAACTGTGCAATGCCATTGAATCAGCTTTGGCTGAAATCCCAAAGGAATGTTTCCAACACTGTATTTAATCCATGCATGAAGAATTCAGGCTGTTCTGGAGGCAAAAGTGAGCCCTATTCGGTATTAGATTGGTACACCTAATAAAGTGATCACTGAGTGTGTGTATATACTCCATTTGTTAAATTTCTTTCTTTTCTTAAGCCAGATAAATAAAACGGCATACAGAACACACACACACACACATGCACACGCACGTAAGTGCACAAAACACAGGTATTCCGGTGGTGATGTTGTGTTGGCTCAAGTCTTTCCTCCAGTAACGGTGTACTGAATTAGCATTAACCTTTAAGTAATTTAGGAGGTATTTTATGAGGAAACTATCAATACCTTCAATCTGAGTTTGGACCACTTATTTGAATAAAAAGATAAAAAAACAAAATATTTATGTACAATTTAGGCCTACTGGAGACAAAGTGAAAAATGACAAAAAAAAGTTATCATTTGCCCACAATGATGGCTATACAATTGCTATACACTCGCTTTCTTGATAATCTGAGGTTTTTATACTCAGTGTCTACTGCCACCCTTCCAGATGTTGTATATATTTTTGAGAGGGTGGCTAACAGAAATCTATTACCATTTAAAATATTACAGTGAGCCGCAAAGGCAAATGGCAAATATCTGTTTGTTAAATGGACCAGTGTGTCTGGCTGTCATTTGTCTGAGTATTTCTATGAATTTTAGAGTGAACTAAATTAGCACTAAAACCTTAATTCAGATGTGAATATACATTGCTTTTCCAGGTGTGCATTTTGTTGGCAACACCATCTTGATTATTGGCGTACAGCTGTATAATAGTCACAATATCCATTATTCACCTTGAATATCAAATCAAAAGCATTTGGATAATGCTGGTTGAGAGAGAATGCTTGGGGATGGGGGTGGTTGGGTGCAGGCAGAGGATGTGGTTTTTGAGCCACGTCTGTAATTTATAGTTCTTGAACAATAACATGAAAAGGTTTGAGAAGCTGAAGACATACAGTGGCACGGGAGAAAGTATCTTTTCCTTCTCAAATGCACTTCAGGAGGGTCAGCCGAGCAAATGCAGGTTTGCGCATTTCATTTTCTCAGTCATCGGCCACCAAATGTACTATCCGAAATCAGCTGCAGTTTTAAGTATAGCCACTATTATGCCGCCATTAAAAAAAAGAAAAAATTTAATTGTAGAACTACATGATTACACTCGCTAGGCAACAAAGGTAAGATCAGGACTTGTATGCGTTTGAGGATTTACAATAAATTTCATTAAAAGCTTTATATGAATATTCATAATTGATATACATTTTTTGATTTACCCAAATTTTTACTTTTGGTGATCACAATTTCCATAAAATAATGACTCAATGCTTGAGACTCTGGGGTAATTCCCCTCTCCTGCTCTCCCTGCAGTGATCATGCCCTGCTGCTCTGAGGCTGTTTCTGAGCTGATGTCCTGCATGTTTGTAATGCTTATACACAATATTCTATGGCAGTGGTCACCAACACTGTCCCCTGGGATCTACTCCCCTATAGGATTTCGCTCCAACCCTAACAAAGCACACCTCCTTCTACGGCTAAAGAGCTGCACTGAGCTGCAAAGTAGAGCCAGTTGTGTCAAATTAGGGTTGAAATGAAAACCTACTGGATGGTACAGTATATCTCCAGAAGCAGGACTGGTTACCACTGGCTTACAATTAGCCTTTTTTGTGCCTCTTTATACTATGGCCCTTTTCATCTCTTATAACAATATTACACTCATAGTCTTGATTTTTCTTTTAAGAATTTCAATTTTGTTTTTAGAATTCCACTATATTCCTTTTACAAAAACTGCACAACAAGGAAGAGAAGGGTTAGGTCTTATAGAGTTAAACAAAATATTCATTTAAATTTGTGAGGCTTCTGTCTCTTGCAGCCTATTGTAGTTTTAACATTTTTTGTTCTCATGGCATATTTAGATTTTTATTTTTATTTTTCTCAAAATGGAGCAATGGAATTCAATTTTTTGCACCTTGCTCAAGGGTAAAAAACAAACCTGAGAATTGGCGCTTCAGTTCTATAGCTACCAGTTTGGTGTCTCTTAGCCAGTGCTGGGTCAGTGTATAACACGGTTACATTTACAGAGCTGAGCATGAGTAATCCCTGCCGTGGGGGAAAAGAAGAGAAAAGAAAAAAAAAATGTACTGGGGCTTGATATTTTAAGCCACACCCAATTAATTCACAATTTAACTAAATGAAGTAATTTCACAGTCTGATGAACAGTCACAACTCTTAACTGGAAACAAAATATAAATTGTCGAGCAGCTGGAGGAAGATGTAAACTAGAATTTGTACAGACTTATAAAATGTTCCAGAAGGTCAAATAGCCAGACCTCTTGAGAGGGGAACTCATAGTTGGAAATTCAGAAGCAAAAGCAGACCGCACTGTTTCACAATGCTTGTTCTGAAATGAGACCAATAGGGGATCTGCTTTTAGTTTTGTCTCATCATAATTCAGGGCTGGGACCCGTTTCACAAGTGTGACAAGTGTATTAACAAAAAATATTGATTGATAAAGGTAATATATTTTACTTACTGATAAAAAAGTAGAAATTAGACATAATTAAACCTTAGTTTTATGTTTTTCCTCTCCAAGCTGTTCATCTCTCATTCTCAGTGTTAATTGGTATAAGTCCTTCCCAGCAAATATAACAATGGAGATCTGAATCACACCATTCACCTTCATTTCCAATGAAACTGCAGTGAAATGAGATTTGCTACAGAGTAGCACTTTATGGATCAAACCTTGGTTTTAAGTTAATTATGTTATTACCATCACTAAATGCTCTGCTTATAATGTATGCGATATGCACTGTACATTTTGTTTTGCTTTGTGAGTGATATGCATGCACATGTGTATGTGCATATGCAACATGCATTTATTTTACCAGTAAAGCAAGAATACAAACAATTATTTTAACTTCAAAACCAAGCACATACATTTATATGTACATTTTTACCCATTCAACTCCTCAGTAAGTGGTCATTTTGTCCAAAGCTTCTGATGTTCCTGACCAATTTATATCTAGCTGTTGTGCCTTAATTAAGCAAACAATGTATGCATCCTAATCCTCTCCTTCTCCTTCTCCTTCTCCTTTTCTTTCTTCTTTCTATTGTTATTGACCACTGATAGGTCAACACTGACTGTGAACACTTCTTTTTTTGCAGTGAGGACTTGGGAAATCTAAATGGATAGGAATGCAGGGGATTGTGTAGTCAGCCAATCAGGTAAAGAGCCAGTTTTTTACGGAAAATTGGCCAGGTTCTTTGTTGAAAATTATTTGCATGCAATGACTGCTTGAAGTCTGTGACCCATAGAATAGGCATACAGAATGCGTGCCAAGAATGTGGCTAGCTTTCCAAACAGTTAATTTTGCCATTATTTTAATATTAAATAAATACTGAAATTGTAATTCAATACATAGACTCAAGCAGGATATAATACAGTCTTACATGCCATTTTATGACACGTGGATACTATTTTTAAAAATGTTGAGTCTTATAAATGCAGTTTTGTAACCATGGTCACATGCTTAAATGAGATGCTTTGGTGCTTTTTGCATCTTTGACACAATTATTATTATTGATTTTTAATTCTTTACCACAGATGATAGTTTAGTCAAGGTTAAACATGTTCCTAGAGATATTACAATTGCAGATATTTATGATAACTTCCACGGTATTACCAAACATAACTTGTTAGGGGTATTGGTTTATCTTAAACTTCAAAGTACATTCAACTGCATAATTCTCTCTCTCTCTCTCTCTCTCTCTCTATGAGAAAATACAGGAATCCACAAACAATAGACCCACAGAAAAGGACAAATCACCAAGGTAAGCAGTTATGAGGAAACATGATGTCTGATGAAGGCCATGTAGCTGAAACGCGTTGGAGTATTTTATTGTTTCTATTTTGAACCTGGCAATGTAATAAAAACATTTCAACTTGATATGGGCAGAGTACCTTGGTTCCTGTTTTGCTTTTTGGTTCATGGTACATTTAGTGTCTAGTAACACGTAATACAATTCACATGCACACATACAGGCACGACCGAGACACACAAACACAAGTCCTTTCTCTCTCTCTCTCTCCTCTCGTCATTGCACAAGTGGGAGCAAAAATATTTACTTAACTGAAAGACCTTTGCTGTATTAGGGAGAACTCTGGGTAATGTATGGGGGCTACAGTGTAGCATAATTGTAAGGGAACTGGGCTTTTAACTCAAAGTACTGCCATTGTACCCTTGAGCAAGGTGCTTAACCTGAGCTGCTTCGGTACACATATCCTGGTGTATAAATGGAAAATGTGTAAAAATGTAATCTGTGCAAGTCCCTCTAGTTAAGAGTGTCGGCTAAATGCCAGAAAGGCAATGCAATAATGCGGCTCAATAAAGATATCATTCATAAAGGGCTGCTGGGAGGCTTGACCTGTTAAGGCACCATTCTAGTGCATGGGTGGATCTTGTGGGCTGGTACTGAATCTGGACCATGCCAGTGCTGACAGTGATGAGCAGTCTTGCAGGGGGTGTGAAGCTGGTTCTAGCATTTACATTTTATGGTATGGTGTGATACGAAGTGGTGGCTGACATTGGAGGAGAGTGCTTGCTTGTTTGCACTCTTCTAAATTGATAGCACAGGTTGTAGCAATGAGTGCTTATACTGATGATTATTTTACCTTGTTAACCAAGGAACCAAACCAAGATAAATGGCCAACAATAGAGCTTAAATTTGCGAGGTGTCCAATTTATTATTTTTTTTTTTAGAACTGCCACATTTTAGCCTTGCCACATTTTTCAACTTGTCGTGTAAGATGAAGAGGTAGCCATCTTTTTAAATTTGAGTACAGTAATCCATAGTGTCCAAGAAATTGTTTTTAACAAGGTCTTTGGTTTGTATAAGCTATATGTTAAATTACCATTAGTTAGCTCTTGGTAGCATAGGATGGATGCTTAAGGAGTAAATAATAGTGGCATGGTCAGGGGTTCAGAAAGGGTTAACACAAGTCGTTGCAATCAGTGAAAGAATATAAGGTCAGTAGATGAATGGATATTGAGCCTTAAATAAAATGTTTTTTTTTTTGTATTCTTGTGTCAAACATGCCCTCCATCTGTGCAATAGAGTCATATCCTACCCATAAAATTATTCAGAATAAATTGTATTTTCTGTCCTGAAGGTTGATCGGTCAAGATTAATATTCAATACTGCATTAACATCCCAACCCACAATTAAATAATGTCTTAAGAATTTTTTCAGATACACTATTCTAGAACAGAGGTTCAAATGTGTTAGGGGCATATAATGAAGGAAGTCAAAATTGATTATTTGAAGCAAGCTGTGCCTCCCTCATCAGCTCCTGTCCTGTGAACATCTATGGTCAGTGCCCTTTTGGCAAGAATTACCATCTGTTTTGTACTGGTAGATTGTACACCATCCAAACAACATTACCATCATACCTTAATATTATATATATATAACACAAAATAAAAAGCCCATACACTTGAATGACAGCTGCTGGTTTCCACTTGCTACGCAAAAAAAAAAAAAAAAAAAAATAATAATTGACTGTCGACAGCAGATTCAATATGATCTTTCTCTGCAAGTGCAATTCTGAGTCCCCAGTATCTGTCAATATCCCTTGCAAGGCAAGTCAGTTATAGCAAGCTGGTCAACTACACTTAGTTTCAGTTTTTCAAAAGTCACAGTTCTGACAGATGAACGGCAAACAAACCTACGCCTATTTTTCAGGATATTCAATTTTTGAGGAGACAGAAAATATTTCTGCAGCAACAGTTCCTTCAGCTTCTTCTGGGACCTTTGCATCATGGTGGCTGAGAAATCTGGAGAAAATACAGGCTTATTGTTATGAGAAACTGCATAGAGGAGTTTGATGAACTCTTGTGACCACTTGTTCTGTTGGGGTGATGTTTATCATTCCACAGAATTAACTGCCGCTGTGGGAAACCATATTGAAATGTGCTATTGTAGCAATTCAATGCAATCTGACCCTTCTGCACCACCCATTAGCCTGGCAATCCTAACTTTGAAATGGTTCTTTCTGGACTGGATCATCATGATGTGATTCTCCAACGGAAAAACTGTCCATCCTGTATTGGCTCCTATTATTTTCTTCTTGCAAGATCTCCACTATGTTGTCTTGCATTAATTCATTCAAACCTGTCTGAATTGCAGTATAAAGTAAATTGAAAGGTTTTTCAGGAACAACTTAGCTTTCTGCAATAGTGGTAGCAGGGCACTCACTTAGCTTAGCTGCCTCACCATAGCTATCAGCTAGAGACTCTTTTTGCTGGAGTCTCCATGATGAATGAGCTCTTGGATTCATTTAAAATGACAATATCAATGAAATATTTTCAAAAATATACTCGCAGAGGGAGCTCTAGGTTCATGCGGCCTTCTTAAAGCCAGCAGAGGTCCCATTAGACAACATATGATACAAATCATAACTGTGATTTATAGTTCACCCTCATATTATTGAGCAAGGCCTGGAGACAGCTCTGTGGAAGCATGCCCCTTGCAGTCTTTCCTGGTGTCCAGAGTTCCCCGTAGTTTCTCGGAGTACTGCACTGGATCCCTACATTTTAGAAGCCAGTGCACATCGCAGCATATCGCTGACTGTTTTAAAAATTAAACCTATATAATTGTACACTTTGATTAGTACGTCTCATTTAAGTATTTGAACAAGATCTTCTTTGGTTTCAGTTTTGACCTGAAGGTTCCAAATGAGATTCATGCCATTAACCATATCTTCACCCTGCCAGAACTGTGCCTTTAAGGTGTCTCCTTTTTTGATTGGTATTTTGATTACACGCAGTTTTTCTACAGTGTGATGGACTGGTTTAAAGTACATATTACATTTGCTTCAATGTTACTGAAGTAGAGATTGTCATTCCTATGCAAGTCGATTTGAGCAATTAAAATGTTCTGACAGTGACGCCAGAAATTACTGACGGTTAAACAATGAAATGTGAGGTTCAATGGCATATAGCCTAAAATATGCAGATTTATATTTCCATGTGCTTTTAAAAACTTTTATTGTAGTAATTGCAACTCAAATAAGGATTTTCCCAGTCTTTCAGGCAGTCATATTCTCACGTCAATATTTTCTGAAGTGGACTAATCCATTTTTTATTAGCTCTGGGATGATGATGTCATATGATCTTTGCTTTGAATCAGAACTCTTTAGCCTTGCTCCCTGAGAGCTGTAATGTGGCCCCACTGTACTTTTTAAATCACTGGCACTACAATCTAGAGAGAAAATGCGCTGGTTCAATCAAGGCAATGATTACTTTAATCAGGTCATAATTACCTGTGCGGAAATAATAGCACTTGAATCTAACCATGTCCACTCAGGGCAAAGTAATCCTTTCTCAATATGTTATTGATCTTGTGCTGATGTAGTTCAGATACGTGAGTGAGAACGTGAATGTCAGCCACAGCCAGCCACACTACCCCTGGAGAAGCAATAAAAAGTATGATTAGTTTCCTTAGCTGGGGATCATTGGTTTTTAGCTTGGTGGTATAATAGCGTCTCTTGTTGCACTGAGCAACTGCAATTTGGAACAGTGTATTCCCATTACACTAAAAAATGCTAAAATTATTTTCACCATATTTTACTGAATTATTATATTCAGAATACATTATGAATGAAACTTAATTGAGTGGTAGTGAGGGGGCTGACATTCAGACAATCTTGGCTGAGTAAACTGTTTACTGCACTGTACTCTTTGTGAGCGAGCATGAGCGTGAAAGGATTGGCGATGCTGTAATACTTGGATGAAATGGAGCCATACATCTGCACCTATTTATTTCCATATTGTGCTATTGTTATCATAACATAGCTATTTTATTAGGCTGTTCCCAGCAGGAACACACACATACATATTTATATACATCACAAACTGACCGAAGCCGGATAAACTTGTATTTTAAAGCTTCGGTATGCTTTAGACAAAATTAATTTGGCGTCATTCAGTGTAATCCTTAAAAATCATTGAAAATGTTGTAATATTTTTAAATCTTTTATTTTATCCATTGTGTTAAAGTGGTCACTGCAGGCCTGTTACCCCACGGTCTCACAGGTAGATGCTGCCATTTCAGAGCAGCCAGCCAGCGGTGCAATACCTGTGGTCTTATCAGAGGAATTTCGTGAAAATGATTATGTTTTGTTTGGTAATACTCATTTGAGCATCCCGGGGGAAATACAAAATGCATGTCAGTAGGAGAGCATTGTATTCATTTGAGTAATATTTAATTGCAGTCACACATTTGATCGTGAAAGAGTAAAAATTTTTATGGAAATTTCGGCTGGCATCACTCAAAGCGTGCCTATGAGCCAAACTACACCAGAAAAACAAGCATGCCAGATCAATACACAAGGACGGATATGTGAGGGCAAACATTAAGCACTTTCATTTTTAGAATGTCTGCGATAGGTTGGTGTATTCCTGCCTCTTGCCCAATGTATGCTGGGATGGGCTCCAGTACCCCCTGCAACCCTGCCCAGGAATAAGTGATCTTAAATATTATGTTTAACGTAGTAAAAAGTGCAAGGTACCAGAGGCAAAGTCTGGAACTGCCACCAGTGCAAAAACCGTGTGGTTACAGAATGAACATTTCCGCTTACACTTTTATTATATTTACATTGAGTCATTCTGCTGGCTCTTACTCAGACCAATTTGCTAAAGGGCATACATAAGTGTTATGCACAGAGCAGGGGCAGTGGGAGGAGGTAGTGTTTAAGAAAATTAGAAATGAAATGTCCTGAATGAATTGTATTGTCTCGACTGCCCCCTCCCCCATTAGACATTATGTTGAATCTTGACACATATTTTTATCCGTTTGTTTCACAACTGGTAATATGAGTCATTACATAAACCTACAGCATAAGATTCAGTGCTATTGTAGGCACAAGAATGATATCTAGGTTATTATGCTTTAAGTGGAAAATAGATTTTATTTTGCAGTGTGAAATGTAGCATAAGTGTGAGTATTCAACCAAGAATAAATACTTGTTCACAGAAGAGCACCTATTCAAAAATCTTTCCTCAAAAAACTCTAAACTTCGAGGGCTTATTTATTATTTTGGCATTTGCACATGTCCTCAGTCCTGCTGTGTATTGATATTGGCTCAGCTCTATGTACATGGGACCCAGAAACTGTTTGACACTTAAGGTGTGGCTTCACAGCAACAATCAAGTCAATGTGAAGGACGCACACTGATTGAGTCCAGGTCAATGTCCCTGGCATGCCATTATAAATGTGACTGTGAGAGACCACATGCACACAATCACTTTTTTATCACTAAAACCCTGCAAAGGAATGCCAAGGATAAAGGTGCTAGAAGTGCCTGAGCTTTTCCTTCTCCTTTTGATACTGCTGGTTATTAGTGTTTGTGTGTGTGTGTGTGTGTGTGTGTGTATGGGTGTGTGCGCGTGAGTGAGTGAGAGTGTGAGAGTGAGAGAGAGAGAGAGAGAGAGAGAGAGAGAGAGAGAGAGGGAGAAAGAGAGAGAGAGCCCACTTCCCTGAAGAAGCCAAGCTGAATGCTACTCTCAGATCAGCCGTAGATAATCTCATGATCAATGGTGCTCTGTCTGTCACTGCAGATGGGCAACACTGAAATCCTGAAATGGTTCCATCTGCTCATATTTCTGAACCCTCCCTCCTTGGACATATTTGTTATTTCCCTGATCTTCTTCTGCCCCAGCAGGAGCCGATTCTGGCAACATCATACATCGACTTTTTCCCCCCGTCAGAAGAAAGCATTCTAAAATAGTATGGCAGTACATTCTGGAGCTAATGGCAAGTATTGTACACTAGATTGAAATATCTTGCCAACACTCTGGATGACAAATTAAAATTCAGTCATGCAGTGATTCTCTTATTATAATTGCCTTCAGGGAAATAAGCTATTCAGGAAAAAAAAATCAAATTGAGTCTTAACCTCCTAGATAAACTGACAGCGGTAAGGAGAAGAGATCTTTCTCCACAGGATTAACACAAAAGCCACTATATAGTTTTTTTTTTTTTTTTTTTTTTTAATTGACAAGGCCAATACACTATAACATGATTGAAACATGGTATTCAAATGTAGTGCACAGCAGAACACAGCAAATAAATGAAATAAAATGAAATAAATAAATACTCCATGGCTGGAATCACAACTCTAGATAACAGCAGACAAGTTTATTTAGAAACCATCATACTGACCTCTGACCCTTCATATAAAGGAATCCATTATGAAACATGAAGTTCTCATATGGTATTTCTTGTCTGAAAAAGGAAAAATATGTCACGTCAAATTGATAATCATTGATGGTAGGAATTACGGATTATGCTTCCATTTCCATCATTTTAGATTGAGCCATAAATGGAGGTGGACAGCCATATTAGTTATTAACGAAGTGCATGTTAACTCCTCACATCACATGATCTTTACATCAATCAGGTTTTTAATATTTAATATCAGCCTTACTTCCTTTTCCTCTTGCTCACTTCATCTTAAAAAAAAAAAAAAAAAATGGTTTAATGTGCTTTAATTTAACAAAGTCTCTCTCTCATCACAAAACAGCTCCAAGAAATGACGGAAGTACTGAGTGATTGTCAAACAATTGTCAGTTTTGAGGTGCATGTATGGCAGAGCTGCACAGCTGTTGGGTTTTGTTGCACAGCTGTTTGTTTTGTATACCCATAATTATTGCTGATACTGAAATGATCATTATTGTACACGTATCCTCCACCCCTTCCTGTGCACTTCCATATTTAGACTGGGAAATGGACCCCTTATGTCTCAATTTCCCACCTAAAATATTCATAGATCATAAAAGGAATAAGAAATGTCTCCAAATGCTTTGAACGTGCCTCAATGTGCAACAGAAAACAAAGTGACTCCTCCTCATTTGCTAGCTCAAACAATGCCCAAGGGCTCAATTTTGGCCAATGATGCTATGCGCACATTCAAACTATTTTCCTATAAACTATGGAAGCTCTTTTTTTTATTTTTAAGCAACCATCATACATTCCATGACCATACCCATATGTCACATTTGTTCTCATGTGGACGCTATGCACATTAGCAAGATTTACCCCCCGCCCCCCTCCCCCAGCAGTGTTCCCATAAAAAGTGTTTTTGGGTTTCTCTCGCTGATTGCTCATTTGATTGTTTGTTTCTACTAAGTTTAAAAAATGTTTACACATGGATTTGTTGTTTACATCCTTTTTTTAATGTTCCACTTTAAATGTGCTATTTCTACGGCCATATTAATTGGCCTGGTCTTCCTATCCAATGACTCAGGGTGGTCCGTTGGCTACGTCTCCCTGTGCAATGATGCAAGCTGGTCCAGCCATGCAGGGCAAATGGATCTCACAGAGCCCTCTTGGCTGCGAGGGGCTGGGTTGCAGATGGTGTGAGGGACAGAACAGAGAGAAAAATGATGAGAAGGGGGAAAGGAGAAAATGAGTGGTCAGAATAAGAAAGGGGTGATTCAGCACAGTATGTTATGGGAAGCACAAAAATAAGCTTAACAAAACAATGCTTTCTCCTTAATTGTGATTCCATTGATATTAAGAAATTGTCACTCTTTTATTAAAATTTTTCCACCCTCTTTCGGTTGTTCCCGTTCGGGGTCGCCACAGCGGATCATCCTGATCCGCATATTTGATCTGGCATGTGTTTTACACCGGATGCCCTTCCTGACGCAACCCTCACATTTATCTGGGCTTGGGACCCGCACTACGAATGCACTGACTTGCGCATCCCCAGTGGCTAGGGTTTTTGGGGCATTGGCTTGGATACAAACCCGTTTTGGGGCATTGGCTGGGATACGAGCTCTACCACTGGGCCACCAATGACCCCTCACTGTTTAATTCAATTAAACGTATAAAAAATGAGAATTAAAAAAAAAAAAGAATAAAATTAAATTCCCACGTTAGATACACCAGCTGTATGGTGTACCGGCTTTTGCTTTTGCAGGATGTTGCTTTTGTCTGGCTTATATTACTTACAATGTTTAAATGCATATAATGTGTTCACTTAGGGTTAAATTCTTTTATATTGTTTTTTATGTGTTAACACAGTACAGTAATAAGCTACGACGCAATATGACAATACATGAATATGTATGATTTTTTTGTCCTCCTGCGGACGAATGCAGTGTCCACACACTTGCTGACATTTGTCATCTGTCTCAGAAAAAAAAGAAGGAGAAGAAAGGTCAAACACATAGATTGTCTTTATGCAGTAATGAGCTTACAGAATGAAGTGAGAAAGGTCAAGCATTTTGATCTGCCTGTAGTCCCTCCCGTGGTCCCTAATTATTCAATCAATGAGGATGACTAGCAACCGTGAGCGGCTAAAGTCCCGCTCCAAGCCTCTGCTCTGATCCTCTGACCTTCACCAAGTTTGTTTTCAAGTGGGAAAAAGTACATGTTTGCCTAGTATTAATGAGCCATGTGTGCCTGCCAATTCCTCTTCTCCTTCTGAGATGAGGGGAAGGGGAAGGGGGGGGGGGGTGTAAGCACCGTACAGCCTTGCAAACTGTTCGCCATTTACAATTCTGTCACAAACATTCCCCAGTTCCCCTCTCCACTGCGGAGTGCATGGCAGTGTGCACAGGGCTTTTTAAAAATACACGATTAAGTGATTAGCTTGTTTCATCAGCATGTGGAGGATAGTGAACAGATGAAAGTGGAGCAAATGTCTTTAAATAAAAAATAAATAAAAGCAACAACCCTCTCGGTCATATTCCCCAGACGCATCCAGGGCGATATTAACATAAAACGGCTGTTTGAATTGTGTCTGCGTTTGGAAGGTGAATGCATTTAAAAAAAAAGGTTTAATTCCTGAAAATTAATCTTGGACATAAACAGTAAACATGGTTACGGACCCAATGGCCATGTTTCCTGTTTGTGTCTGCGGTGTGTGTGTGCGTGTGTGTGCGTGTATGTGCATGTGTAGCTGTTGTCTGGTTCTGAGAGAAAAGGATTTTTTCCCCTTCTTGAGCTGCCCATTTGTCTTCATCTAGGGTGACCTACATCTCCAGACATCTTCAGCTAGAGCATCTGCTCCTTTAAAAGAGCCTTGCATTGGATCCATATTTCCGGCACCTGTCTCTTAACTGTAATTGATCACTGTGACCTTTCAATTGTCCCACATGTTCAGTGATTCAGTAAAAGACTGCTCCATGCCGCCAGTTGCACAGAGATAAATTATTACTTAAGAATAATGTGCAATGCTGAAATTAAATAAAAAGGTGGAAATTAAAGCAGCATGAAAGAGAGAGGTAGTTCAATTCAAATTTAAACTACTAACTGAGATTTCCATTAACTTCAAGGTAAACCAAATCATCATCTGTGGCCCCCAGGAAAGAGTGTGAAAATAGAGCAATAACAATTCAAATTGTAATGTCCAAAATGATAATGCAAATGGAAACAGAATCAAGGCTGAACCTGGGAACTGAAAATAAACAGCAGAAGTCAGTTGTCCTGAAAGTGGTCAAAATTTTATGAGATTTCAAAAAATTTACTTTGAAGCTGGCACATGCATTTCTCGCAGATGAGCACACATTTCAACCATTAACACACTTCCTTTAGTTCCCAAAAGCACATTTGGCATATATTTTTACGAAATATTTTTTTTTCTCCAAAATATATCCATACAATCATCAGATGACTGACTGACCAAAGACATCTGATTTTGTGCAACATACCTGTTATTAATATCCCCCAATTGAATATACTAGAAGAAGAAGAAAAAAAAAAAGCACAAACTGTACTCCATTTCTGCAATTGATGACGGCTAAAGATCCCTAGATCCTGATCATAAACATGCAATACATCTTTTTGCCAGAAGGGGCTCCCTGGCATATCAGAGAGGATAAATCTGACCCATACACACTCAAGCTTACAGGTCTGTTTGGATCCAATGTGAGGGGAGGTATGTTCTATTCAATTTTGTGCAAATTTATATCAGAATGCTTTTTATAGCTCGCATTCTGCGGAGAGAGATAAAAAGCAAATGAACAATGAAAACCCCTTGAGTGGAAGGAGGTCTGTGAATTGGCCATCTGAAATGAATGGCCGGCCCCCTAAAATCTAATCGTTTCTGGTCCAGGGCCATGTTCCTGGACATATGAGGAACAGCGTCCAGGCTTGTCAGCCATTACACAAAGCCTCTCGAAGCTCTCTGCATTTGACACATCCTGGCAAAGCAGAGCAGAGACTGAAGAACCAGGAAATCCCTGGTATGGTCCAGGAGAGATGAAGCTGGGATGTGGCCTTGCTACCAGAATACTTCCCTCTCAAGGAGAAGGGACAAGTGGGTGATGACACAGATGGTACTGATAGCCTTGGGCATGTGCTGACCAGGTCCGCAGGCCTCAGAGGGGGCGGGGTGGAGGTGAGCCATGACATCGGGGACAAACGGGCAGGAAGAAATGCAGCCAGACACGAGGGATGAAACAAACTCAAAAATCCATGGCAACCTGTACTGGTCAGAGATGAAAAGAGCTTTGGGTGAAGAGAAAAAAAAGAGAGGGAAGAGGGGAAATTGGGTTTGCAGGAGGAGGACAGGCAACACATGGGCGAGTTGTATGCTGTGACTGACTGGCCAGCAAACGTGACTGGCGTGGGATGCCATCAACTGACGACCAGCTTAGATCCCAGGGGCCTGTCAGTCAACAGCACATTATGCTGTCGATGCAGAGTTGACCTTGCAACCGGTTATGGCACAGTGCTACACACACTCCCTAAGCAGGTGACTTCATTTTCAGCAGACTTGACAATCTGTAGGTGTTGTGCCATACAGAAGCACATACTCATTGTATCAGACCTTTAATTTGAAGCATTGAGAGAGAAAACAAAATAATCCTTGACTTTCATGGAGAATGAAACTTTGCCATGCATGTAAATTATTAATTCTTTATGCAAATTAAATCTCTTGAGTGCGGACAGAAATCCAGATTTTATAGTACACAGTTCAACAATTCTTACAACAAATCGTGGATGAATTAAGTGATTACCAGCCACATTTTCTATGTTTTCATAGTCTAAACGTATTATGTATGATAAATGTAATTGAAGTAGCATGCATCTTGATTTTGTGTATAAAGACATATACTGAACTGTTCCATAGACGTGGAATGAAATCCCACTATCGATGAGTGGGGATGCTGAGAATGTTTTGTGATTGAAGGTCAGCGTAGTGAAAATCTTAAATGCCCAAAGCTATCTATCATGAAAGCTTTCAAATGTTTCCCATTACGTTATTCAGTTTTATGAAACAGAGTTTATTCATGTTTGTTGGACTTTTATATCTTCAAATTAAGAAAGTTATTTACTCTGATATATAACACACTTTTATGGCATCCAACAGCATCAATCTTGGGAGATGTGCAAGTCTCCACTATCATCTATTGCATCACACAGAATCTGTGCATGGGTAGTTTTTACACTAAAAGGCAACTATGTATTGGCATGTGATACTAGTCATTCCACAGAATGCATGGTTAGCTTTCTAAACAGATGACCAATGAACAATCAACAGCACTCAATGTGGTATGTGACCAGTCTGGTCTAATTCAGGGTTTTCTGAAATAATGTTTCAAAGATGCTACAGTATGTGGAATATATACCATTAATTTTATATATAAAAAATAAAAATGAAATATAGAAGTATATAGTTTAAATAATATAGTTTTTTATAGGATGTAATACATCAGTTTTATTAATTCCAAAATGGCATAAACTTCTTAAAGTAAACTCAATAGTTCTATATTGTAAATTCTGCCACTATGGATAGTTATTCTGCACAGAACAGTGATCATTGTAGTATTGCAGCACACCAAAAGAAATTAAAATAAAATCTGGTGTACACAAAAAATTTTAAATACAAAACATCAAAAAACACTATTGCAGTTTTTGATGTTTGTATTACAATTGTGTTGAAGGAAACATTTCCCTGATTAAATATAGAAAAGAAATTTCATAGAAACCCTCATGACTTGTGGGAGTGTCAGGGCTTGCCACAATGCAGGGCATTGTTTGAATTGAAAGTACCCAACTATGAATTTAAGAAATTGAAAGTGAATAACAAAAACATCCCGAATCTGAAAATAAGACAGAAAACGATATGAAAAGAAATACCCTCTTGTAAATGCAGATTACTTAAATAGGGTTCTGTGAGACAAAACAAGCTGTTCAAAAAGATCTCTCTCAAATACACAGCAGGCTGTGCCTTTATAACGGGCCTAATGGAGGCAATTAGCAACACCCGAGCTGATTGCTGATCAGCCTCAGGTGTGCCTTCCTGTATGTGGGGTTCCTGCTGGTCTCCCTGGCTGCGGGAAGCCCTGCCCTCATCCTCCTCCTCCTCCTCCTCCTCCCACTCCTCCAGACATCACAGCTTACTTTCCAATTCTGTCAATGCCAAAGGCAGCTTATGCTGTCACACGGTGGTTATACTGAACTTGTTATTTTTAATAATGTCATACTACCATAGCCATCTATCGTATATTCCAATTGAAATAAATAAATAAATGCATTTGTCAGAATGGTAATTCTGTTTGTACTTATTGATATGCTAATTGGAATGTAGAAGAAAAACGTGTGTTTTGCAAAAAAATAATAATAATTGAATTACATGAAAAACACAAAAGCCATGTTAGCTCTTCATCCTTTAGAGTACATTTTGTAAATGCAATTTTTCTATAAATCATATTTTTAGTAACCCTTTAAGGTCAACAGAAAGCCCAGTATTCATTTGCAGAGCTGACCTGGGGAATCAGGGTGGGTAGGGAATGCTACATGCAAGCATACAGCCATGCAATCTCCTCAGACAAACACTACCGGTAGAATGGGTCGTACTGAAGAGCTCAGTGACTTTCAGCACTCATTACCCAGTTCCAAACCACCTCTGGAAATTCCAGTGAAGATAAATCTTAATGCTACAGCATACAATGCCATTAAAGAGAATTGCGTGTTTCCAACTTTGTGGCAAAAGTTTGAGGGAGGCCCTTTCCTGTTTCAGCATGACAATGCCCCCATGCACGAAGCGAGGTACATAAAGAAATGGTTTTCCGAGTTTGATGTGGAAGAACTTGACTGGCCCGCATAGAGCTCTTACCTCAACCCCATCCAACACCTTTGGGATGAATTGGTACACTGCGAGCCGGGCCTCATCTCCAAACACCAGTGACCGACCTCACTAATACTCTTGTGGCTGAATGAAAGCGAATCCCCACAGCCACGTTCCAAAATCTAGTATAAAGACTTCCCAGAAGAGTGGAGGCTGTTATAGCAGCAAAGGGGGGAACAACTGCATTTTAATGCCCATGGTTTTGGAATGAGATGTTCAACAATTACACATAGGTGTGATGTTCAGGTGACGGCACACCTTTGGTCATACATACATACCTTTATTTAAACTCTCTGATGGTCAGTGTTTTCACACTGGTTGAGATAAATACATTGAAGAGATGACTGTCCATTTGAAGGCCCAGTTTAATTAGCCCGGTATATTCAAAATATATATTTTTTAAATTATGTCAGAGAGTACGTTTGCTATATGCATATATGCACCAGACATTGCTACTCTGAGATTTCCTTAAAAATGTTCTTCCACTTCTTAGTGACAGTATACTCTACAGGAGGCAATGTGGGGAAAAGTAGGAAAAGTTATCCTTGTTAGATCACTACTTTACTGCAAGGCCCTGCAGCAGACACAGCTACTCTGGGTAACTTATAATTACATCTGGAAACTGCATGGAGACTGTAGGCACTGGTACTGTTAATAGTGCCATTCAAGTGCACTCCCCAGTAAAGAAACATGACAATGAATTCTGTAAAATGTCAAATCCTAGCACATTTTTAAATGATTCTGTTCAGAGATTTCTCAGTAAACAAACCGTTGTGCAAACCTTTCAACTGTCATTCTTGCAATCGCGTACCCATGGCCTGTCTTATTCACATTTTTTCACATTATCATCAAGTGCACAGTGTGCTCATTCCATGAGAGATGGTGATTATCCAAATATTTGTTTTAAGTAAAATTGGCATATATTTCAATATTTACCTTTATATTTTAACCCCACAGCTTAAGGGTTGTGACAGCAGTGGCCTTACCTAACAAAGAGAGAGTGTGTGCGTGTGTATGTGTGTGTGTTAAAGGAGTACCATGGTGATTTTCACACTTTCTCGGTTTTATGTGCTATTTGCACAAGAGGCATTGAAGAAACACAATGAGTAAAGTATTAAATATGTCCGTTCTGTATTTTTGGAGAAAGATGCGTCCTATTTTCAACCGGTTGAGAAAGTTGTCAACTTGGTGCGTCACGAACACAGTAACCACTCCCCTTTCCACGCCCCGTAAACCCATGGATAACTCGAGACCCATAGTTTGCGCCGCTGGCTTACAGGCAAGACAATGCAAATATTTGACTAATGTCAGGTTCACTTAAATTAGAGTGCCTTTTAAGGACTATTAGATTATTTCTGGTTATATTCATTTAGCTAGCTAGCTAACGTTAGCTAGCTAGGTAGTTTGCTTTCATAAGGCAATGTTATCGATAACGTTAGCTAGCTAGTTTGCTTTTATGAGGACGTTATAGTCTAGCTAGCTAACTTGGCTAGCTAGATAGCATAAATTATAATTGGATATAAGTCAACGTCCTTATCTTAGCTATCTATCGATACTTGATATACTACTAAGCTAGCTAGCTTGTGAAAAGTCTCCCAAAAAGAGCGCTTATCATGGGGGTAGCTATGGTAACGGGGCACGGTCTGTCAATCATAGCTAACTGACGCCCAGACGGTTTGGGTGAACTTTTATAGTGGGAAATTTAGGCTTAGAAAAATACGTTTTAAAGTACATTGAAATGACTGAATAATAAAAAAATATGCACATTTGTTTTGTTTTTGCCTAAAGACAACTAGGAAGTGTCACGTTCAACCACCATGTTACTCCTTGAAGGGAGGTGTTAGACCCCAGTATTCGCCCTCCTAAACAAATATGCTTATGGTTCTGTTGCCCTGTCTCAATACGAAAATCGCTTTACTATTCTACTTAATGCAGAATTACACAATACAATACACAATTACGTTGACTGCAGTTGTGGCCTGGATTGATGGTAGGATCATTTTCAACCATCACCATAGCTCTTTATACATATTACACAACGTGTGAAATTGTAGGTTTTGAAAGGAGTGCCACTTTAAGCTTGGGACCAAAATAAAATAAGTGGATAGATAAAAATAAAGTCAGTGGAGGCTAAAGAATATAATGCATTTTTTTTATTTGTATTTTTTCTATGTCCATGTAGTGACTTAAGATTTTTTCAGCAGCTTCCAGCACTTTCTTAACACTTTATTGTGCAGTATTTCTTGACCCTTTATGCATAATTCATGCAGAGAGAGGAAAGTTTAGCCAAGGCAACACTCTGTTTAATCCTGTCAATGTCTCTTATTGCCTGGAGAATTATCATGAAAGGACAAAAGGGAAACAGATCTTGGATATATATGGCTATTGCCTCTGAACGTAGGACCAATTTAGCTGTTTACTCCAATTTATCTGGTACATACTGTAATAGGTGTGATCTTGAATGCAATAATGTTAGGAGTGCACATTGCAACACATTGTTTGTAGATAAACTTTTATATCTGCATTCTGATTCATGTTTCATTATATGTTGTATCATGCCACTAGTTCACAATAAGAAGGCAACTTTTATGATGTTATATTCTTATATGATCATCTTATATGATGTTTATATTCACTGAAACTATTCAGGCTAAGTAACTTAAGAGTACAGCAGTGGTGTTGAGTCTGTAATTCAAACATAAAGTCCTCTGATCACAAATGCAATAGAGCCGACTAAACCATTCAAGTGGTCTGCAGATGTATTGTGAAAATATGTTTAGCCTGGAAGGTCATTGAGAACAATAACATGTCAAACTACCTTTAAAATCATGAAAAATACCAACTTACAAAAAAAGTGCAGCACATTGTGTAATATCAGTGTGCTGATTGTGCTAACTAATTGGATAGCTCTTTTTTTGTATATTCAACATATCCCTGGACCAGAAGCATTCATCAGTACCCTTTGTGAGTGCAACTTTTTACACCAAGGCAAGTCGAACAAAGAGAAAAGCTGAAAAAGACTCCATCCACATTAAGAGCAGCAGTTTCTGGACTACGAGCTATACCACCATATGGTCTTGTAACTGGTTGTAAGCAGGCGAAGCTAGAGGGTCATGGAAATGACTGCATTCTGTTCCACGCCATCGACAGCAGGTGGAAGCAGTCAGGATGTTGGCCAGGTGCTGCCAGGAAGGAAGGTGTGACTACTTGCATCAGGGAGAGCGAGGGCTACCCGTTCAGCATCACAGACAGAACTGCGGAAATCTGTGCTACGGAGACCTATCCAGCAGTTACTCCACTGAGCATTCAAAGTGTCTCCCATTTTAACCCTGCCACACATAATTAAACCATCAACCTGGCAAACTGAAAGGCAGAAGCACCGTACATAGTGCAGTCAAATGAACTAATGTCCACATATACACACGTACACATGCGCGCGCGCACACACACACACACACTTCCACATACACATGCATACACTTACACATGCACACATCTGTTATACATGCACACAGCATGTAAAAGTGTGTACCATTAACACAGATACAGAAATTACACACAGGTCTGACATAATGGTACACACTATTTTACATGCTGATGTTCTGTCTATTCCTGTTTTTTTTTTTACTGCATTATACTTGTAGCTCTGTACAAACCACTAAAAATGATAAATGGTGTGACCATAAAGCTTTCAACAACAAATATACAGCCCTGCTACTTCTTTGAATAGTTTTTAAATAGAAGTGAATTGCACTCTTATTTCAGCCTTTAAGTTAAACAGGGGTCCGTAGATCAACATAATTCAGTAACTACAGTGGTGAAAGGCTCACAATAATGTATCCTGTGAAAACAAGGGTCCATTTTCTCTCTCTCTCTTGTTTTTTCTTCTCATATCTCTTTGCCCTCTGTGCCATCCACACCCACAGAGGGTGTTCTTCAGCTGAACTGTGTTCAGGCCTCCAAGAACCAGTGACTATTATCCACACAGCCCACGACCAGGAACAAAGGGAGCACATGTATTTGTACAACTGGTGACCTCCTTTACAGAAATAGAATACACTCCATATATAGAAGAAAAAAAAGAAAGAAAATCATCAAGGTCTTGGAACATGTCACAATATTTGGACACATTTTTATTAAGCAGACACATTTTGGCACTGGAAAATGATACGTTTCTGTGAAATATATTTATCACTATACTTTCCAAGCTTAAAAAAAAAAGAAAAGCGTAAAGATGCCCAGACAAGTTAACATGTACACAGTTAACACTTTTAAACTAAAAGGCACTCTCAACAACTCCTCTTTCGCTGCAGTTAGCAAAGGGTAACAGGAGCCCGGTCGCCTTCAGATTTAGGACTTCACCAGGCAATTTGTTATCCTTAGTTTTTAGGATTGCTAATTTAGATACTGCTGTGTGCCAAGACACTGGCGCATTTGTGTTTCACCCATTTTAAAAAGGTATATCAATTTAAGCTTGGGGGACCTGGCCATGGGGATGGTGGAGCTGGTCCATCAGTAGCCCACTCAGGACTGGATAGTGCACAGATCCTCAGGAAAAGTGAGCATTCTGCATGGCATTCATACATCTAGAGAAGTGTGTGTGTGTGTGACAAAGAGAGAGAGAGCTAGAGAGAGAGAGAGAATGGACTTGTGTTTGTGTGTCTCGGTGTGCACAGTCGTGCCTGTATGTGTGCATGTGAATTGTATTACGTGTTACTAGACAATAAATGTACCATGAACCAAAAAGCAAAACAGGAACCAAGGTACTCTGCCCATATCAAGTTGAAATGTTTTTGTTACATTGCCAGGTTCAAAATAGAAACAATACAAGACTCCAACACGTTTCAGCTACATAGCCTTCAGACATCATGTTTCCTCATAACTGCATACCTTGGTGATTTGTCCTTTTCTGTGGGTCTATTGTCTGTGGATTCCTGTATTTTCTCATTAAGGAAAATAAACATTGATTTAATTTTAATCTATTGACTGAACATTTTACCGGGGATTTTTTCTTATATATATATATGTATATATATATACACACACACACACCACACGTGAACAATTATCTCATCTGACCATACCACTTTTTTCCACATCTGTGTAGACCAGTGCCTATGGCTTTTGCACCACTGAACTCTCAAATGTGCATTTGTCTTTGTAATAAGGGGTTTATGCACTGTGACCCAACTATAATATCCCTCTCTGTGTAGTTGTCAATGGACTGTTCTTGCTGACACAGTCTGAGCACATCCTACATTGACATTTCAATCACTTCAGACACCTGCTTGTCTGTTTTTCCTTACATATCGCACTAATGCACAAGCATCACGGTCATTAAATGTGCGCTTTCGACCACAATTTTTACTGATGTCTTTTCCACAGATCTAAATGCAGATGTCACGTTAGTCACTGTTCCTATTTAAACAGTAGGCAGTTCAGCAGTCTTCGTGACTGCCCCAATAATGAACCTTTCAAAATCACTCAGATCTTTTCCTCTTGCCATCTTAATCCAAAATCTAAGTGAAGTGGGACTGATCAGCATTTTCATATATGCCACTGAGCATGATAGGATGTTAATAACGTAATTGTATCATGCAGTACACCTGTATGGAAGCATCTGCATTCGTTATGTTTCTCCACTCATTTATTCAAATTTTTCCACATATTTCAGTGTAGTTGCAGTGCAATTATCATAAATGAATAGCTGCAAAAAATAAATAACTTATGAACTAAAGAATCTGCAAACATGTATGTAATAATGCATGGGAACTCAGAGGTTTGAGGTTGTGCTGGAGGCTCTTTTCTTCTCAACGTCTGGAAGGTTTGAGAAACAGTACCCGCAGTGATAAAACACAGCCTCCAGCAGCCAGTCACAGAAAGAGTCGTGACTCATGGAAACTGCAGAGCTTGGTTTCTTTTACGTTTTTTACATGCGAAATGTGCAAGAGGTCCCACTCATTCTGAGTGAAGGAGCAGACTGCTGCTGTGATGGCCTGCTGCAAGTAAGGAATGTGTGGCCAGAGTGAGAAAGACAGCCAAAAAGATGCACTGCCTACACAGATATAAACACATACACAAACACGCACACACACACACAGGCACACGCCCGCGCACACATGTGGGGAAACTATTAACATAAATAAATAATAAAACAAGTGAAAGAAACTGATGGAACATTTCTGCCTTCCAGGGTGTGTCCAACCCAGCGTGTTTGAAAGGACATACACAGTGAAAAATGCAGTGTTAATGAGACAGCATTGCCAGAGTCCACACTGGTACTCCACAAACCATAAAAAACTATGTTCCATCAGAGGTGATTTTACAATGAATCTTGCTGTGGCTCACCACACATTATAAAAAAAAATATATGACCAAAAAAAAAACCAACAACTTTTACACCGTGCAGAAATGGGGGGGAAAAAAGATGAATTCAATCGTGAAGGATTGTTCATTAATTTGTTATTACATTTTCACAAGTTATATGGTGCCTACCTTGCCTGACCTGACACAAGGTCAAGAAAAAAGGCCTGGGCAAAATGCCCTCCAGTGAGTCCCATTGGCCAGAGCACAGTAGAACCGCCTTCTGCTATCAATGAAGGCTTGACAGACAACAGGTGTGGGCCGAGAAAGAATTATGGGAGGAGCCACCAAAAGAATGGCCCAAGGCCCAGCCTGGCTGCACGCAAGGCAGTGAGTAGAATGGTTTAAATAGACAGCAGGTGCTGATGAGTGTGACATCTGTCAGATATGACTGTGGCTTTTAGACAGGACCGGGAAGCAAATTTGGACAGAAATTTGATGAGGTACTCAATTCGGACACATTATGACAAGTGTGTTTAGCCCTTTCTATTTGTTGCTCTGTTGTGTCATTATTTGTGTGTGCATGTGTGTTTCTTTCATCATAAAAATCTTTCACACACCTTCTCACACTTTGCTGTATAATTATTTAGGGTTTAATTTGGTCAAAATTTGGATACTTATGCCAAATGTAATGTTTTTGTTTTAAGCGTATATTTTATGAATGACTGATAAGCGTTAATATAAAACAGGAGAACTGTGCCAGTATGCCATGGAAAATGTAAGGGTAAGCAGGGATACTATGCACAATGTTTTAACACTGATTTGGTTTTAATAGGAATCGTATCAACTCTATTGTACTTTATAGTGTATTCCCTTCAAGCTATTGGCAGTTAAATGCATATTGTCATTTCCATGCTTGATTGGTCGTTACCCTCTTATGCCTAAAAGTATCTGACTCTTTTCTCCATGTCAAATGTGTTACAGTGTTATCTGTTCAGTGTAGTTTAGCTCATTGCTGCTACATAATAATGCTACTGCTATGGATAGAAAAGAAGAAGAAAAAAACACTTCCTGTAGGCTAGTAATGTCCTTTAAAAATATTTTTTTTCATTTATTTTAATCTTTTTTTAATGTATCATCCAATTTAAACCATGTAGCACAACTTTTACAACCTAGGCTATATTCAGGCAAATTCAATACCGACAGCCTGGTTTTAGAATGAAGTGTAGCCTACCAGCATAATTGAGAAACACCAAAATATGCCTGTTCTCCAACAGCAGCCAGTGTCCGACAAATGCCAGGGCTTATTTGTGTTGTAAGAATTAAATGCCAGGGCTATTAATTGATGTTTTACAGTATTTATGTCAATTTAATGTGACATTGCACCAAGTAATTTGATGGTAGTAGAGCAGACATTCTGTGACCCTAATATGCATGAGGTGTCAGTCCATGCATCCGTGGTGGAGATTTGAACCCATAACCCCAGAAAGGCCAGTTACACTGAAGCACTAGGCATCTATCCATTTGGTATGAGGAATTATCTTTTATAACTGTCATTTTTCAGTTACCTTTATCTGTATGTATTCAGAATTCCACGTTTCACTACTGGGATAAATTCCACCCAAGTTTTTAAATGGTGAAAGGCCAATCATTGTAACAATAAACTGTAATATTTCAGTCTTTTTGAATGCTTTCAGCTGTGCAGGAGTCCCCCCTGTGAAACTGACAGGTGCAAAATAGAAGTTTAAAACATCTTTTTAAAATGCACTGACAGATAAATGCTGTGCAGTTTTCAGTAGTAGAATGCATGGTGTTGTCTGTATCCTTTTGAGAAGCCAAACAGGGTAAATAAATGAAAATCTCCACATTTTGTTGCAGGCTATTGTGTGTGCCTTTTTCTGAAGGGTGCAATTGTGGTGTTTATTCTGTAATGAAATATTTATGAAGTAAACATCTTTGCTCGGCCTGCAGTCATCTTTCCTTGGCCTGTGATTCTCGGAGCCTGTCCCCTGAGAACGGCCAATTCATGCGGATTATGAAAACAAACAATTCTTTCTTTAAAATGGATTTAATTGTAAAAAAACAAACAAATGAACAAACATAAGTGTAGCTAAGAAAAATCTATTTTAATATGATTTTTTCTTTGAAGAATTCTTTTGTCTTTAATTCGTGGGGTTCTCCAGAGGAAGACGGCCAATGCTGATGTGAAGGGAAGATCAGTGCTGATGGTAATTGCTTTCTCCTGATTCATGATCACTGCTCTGCTAATTCTCCTGCTCCTCCCTGATCACAGATGTCCGGATGTTAAGTGGAGAGGGAGAGATGTCAGTGCATTATGTGAAGTGGGACATTGAGACATCAGGAGAAACGCATTATTGGAAAGCCATCTGAACTGCAGTGAACTACTGCCCAAACTGCCCAACGCCATTCCCAGAGCTCAACTGAGAAGTGTTCAATTAAGGATGGTCAAGGTTGTTAGAGCCATCTTAGTAAATTGTATTTGAAGCAAATGCACGCATGCACACTCACAAACAAAATGCTTTCATTCTATGTTTCTAGAAACCTGATGGGGGTTGGTGCCCTTGCAGTGTCCTTAGAGCTGATTATGGGATTAGAGAATGCAGTGTGTGAGAGAGGCCAATACACCGTCCTGCTCCAAGCTTGGCCTTTACGGGCAAAGCAGGAATGTGTTTCAATCCCCTGGTGAGGAAAATCTCCTGGGTTTTCCTCAACATATGATTGAGAAATGAATTAAAATTCACTATATCTGAGGACTGCATCAGACATCACCAGGTTGGAGCCACTGACCACGCCCTCAAAATATTTCAGATTAGTTTACCATTGGAGTAATTTGGAGGGCGATGGCTACACCTTCCAGAATGGCGCTATGAAGGGCCATGCCCTTACTGTGCCATTACTACTATGCCATTACTTAACTTTCAGAATACTCTTCACACCTTGCGTAAGAACAACCAAGAGGATTGGAAGATGTCGGGATATTACTCATCCGTGAAGCCAGATTTACTCTAATGAGACAGGGCACATAGCCTTGCTCTCTCACCCTCTCTCTCGCTCAAAGGACGAAAAGGAAATGTTTCCTGCACTCAGGAAAATTAATGCTAAGCTTACGAGTGACCTTGTTGCATTTTAGGGGACGTGTGTTTTTGCACAATGTCTCTCCTTTGCGAGTTAAAGCTCTGTGTCTTTTCGCTCAAATTATTCAATCACTCAATCAATCATACTTTATTTTATATAATGCTTTTGGCAATAAATTGCAACAGGGCCTAAGGAAACTATGAGAGAACAAAAAAGTCAAATTACGCTGAATTTATATTAGCTAATTACCCAATAAATTCACCACCTTCAATAAGATTAAATGAGTCTAATCCAGATCAAGATAATTAATTTGGGTGTAGGTAATGTTCATTCCGAGACTCAAATGTACTGATTTTTGGATGGTTCTGTGTGCTTATGATATTTATTTATCCTATGTTGTTGGTCCTGTAAGTCACTTTGGATAAGAATCATCTTAACAAAATTACATTAATTAATGTGATTATTCCTCTGAGGATTCGGGTCCACTTATAGGTGTGAAGGTTAACTTTATCTTACTCCATAAATTTACAAAGTATTAACTTTTGTATACATTGTGATATCCTTGGGATATATATACAGATAAATATAGCTTTATCTGTTTATGCCAGAGAAGCTTTTTTTAAATGAACTTACATACTGTTGTCTATTCAGACCCAAGGAACCAGGAAAGGACAAGGAAATATATCTCCAGATTTACAAATCAACAACCTCACTTGCATGGGTCCAGGTTCGGGTCTGTCCTTAACAAAATAGCTTGCTGGAAGTAAATTGAACAAGCAACAGAATCCAAGTGCAAGCCTTGTTCTTTATGCCATGGCTGAATTTAACATTTGGCTATATTTTTCACCAAAAAAGTAAGTAAAAATAATAAATAACATTCATTAATGAACTGTTATTTTTTATATTACTCCCAAGACAGCAGAAAGTCATCCTGAAGTCACAATAGACAGAACATAAAACTGAATTTAGCATGATTGAAAATATGCCAAACAAAACTTTTGAAATGAAAAATCAGCCTGTTCAAAAAATGGTCTGACCAATGAAACAAAACCATGAGTGTCAATGATTTAATGAAAATTAATTTCATTGGCACACATCTCTTACTACTGGTCACTGGATCTCAATATGGTGAGCAAAATAGTGGAGAAGGCCCTGGATTCATTTTTTTGAGAAGCAAACCATTATTATGACCATATAATTCCCATTAGCATTGCGCTGTCCTTAACATATCCATCAGAGAGGAAGTGGTGCAAAGTGCTTATGAAAACAAATAAGAGAATATTACCATGCAAGAGGGCCATTCAATGGCAAACTCTTACACTGATTCAAGCTGTAGCGTCTGCCTTCTAACAATAGTTTCAGGCATAAAGTAGGGCTCTTAAGAGCCAACTACTATTGAGTGCTGGCACAGCCTTACAGAGCATAATAGAGATAAAATAACATTAACCTTAACATTTTACATAATCAAAAACAGAATGCAATTTTAATGGAATCAAAAGTATTGCCAACAGCAAAGACAGTATTACTACCTTGGGGCAAAGCCAAATCAGTTTTTTGTTTTGTTTTGTTTGTTTTGTTTACATTTTTCAATGGGGAAAATTAAAATGACCTCAAATTCTTGAAGGTCAGACCAAGATCTTTGTCAAAGCTGAGAGTGTCTGTTCTTAGGGTTGATAGACAGATAATCCTCTGGTTAATACTTGGCAAATATTGATCATGTTAGTCCTCTATGGCTCATCTCAAGATGTGGAATCAAGGGAAATGGATTGCTATATGGGGTGGGGGAAAAAAAGGATGGACAAAAAGGAAGTACCTTGACAGTCACAGGAGATAACATTGTTTGGGAAGCAACACTGGTTCCATTATGTCTGCCAGTTGGAGAAGAGGAGTCTTTTGTCTGAGCTTTTCACCTTGTGAAAGGTTGATGAAACTCAAAAGTCTTTTCATGGCATGGACCTTTGACATGAATTGCTGAGGTCAGGTTTTTTTCCTCCTAATTAAGGAATCTGTAGATGTTTCAACTTGTCACAGGAGACAAATCAGACCTAACAGTGATGAACAACTGCAGTCAGTTGATTGCATCAGGAGTCATATGCTGTCCTGCCGTGTGACTGGGAATCGAGGTGGGGGGATGATAAGATTGTGATATGGTGACATTTTATAGCTCTTAAAGGGACAACAGCCCATGGTACATTGGTGGGAGAAACTAAAACTCTATTCAGATCAAAGCTGATTGACCTAGGCTTCATACACACAAGCACCAAAAACCTGATTAGAGAACCATTTCAGCTCCTTAAACCCCTCAAATCCACACTACCAGCGGGATCGGAAATGTTTTAATGTAAAACACCTCATAGGTAGGATCAAAAATGTTTTAAAATCCATAACTGGTTTCATCCATAAATGTGTCCAGGACTGGTTTTCAGTCCCCGTGGAAACATTTTCCTTTGTTCCAGAGTTCCATTGGTTGTACTCACAAGTTCCGAGGGACTTTCAAACATCTTCACAGTTAATCTGACAGTTGAACATCATGATTTATTTTACAATAATAATCATATTTATCCACTTTATTAGGCTGCCTATCACTGTTCAACTTGGACAGAGCACAAGATTGTGATCCATGTCATTTTAATTTTTATGTTAACGTCGCTATGATTACCTCAAAATGCAAAAGATCAAATCTGCTGTCAAATAAACGTTCTGTGTGGACCGCATTCTAAGGTTTCAAAAACCACAGAACACATTTGTTTAATGTGTATGGACAGGGTAGTGAAAACCTCTCAACTAAAATCTTTCTGAAACGTTTTGAAACAAAAGCCGCTAGTGTGTACGAGGCCTTAGACCCCCACCCTATTGTTCAGAATGCTGAATGGGAATCAACAATATTTCTCTTTTCCTTATGTCATATTACTGTTGCTCAGTCAAAAGATCAGATAATTCAGTGAATGCACTCAGTCATTACATACCCATTGCACACCCTCCCAATCATCCATGACAGGGAAAGAAAAATCAATGGCAATGTCTTGGGTATCCTGGCAAAAAATAAAATAAATTAAATCCACTTTGAGCTCCAAGTCCAGTTCCCAAACCATTATATTAAACTTCTAGTCCAGGGCAGTATAAAGATGTGACATGTCCAGAAACTATTATCCAGAGCAAATACAGTAATTCCCTGCTAAAGCCAACAATCAACAACCTGTTATTTGGTTTTACTTGTTTAAAAGCAGAGCATTGTCTCCATTCCATACAGAGTGTGTGATACTTCCAAGTTACTATGAATTATCTTGTTGGATTTCAAATGTGCACAAGGTTTACCTTGAAATAAATCCATGTGCTTGTTTCCCAGGGGGGAATAGGGGACCAAAAGGAAAGATGAAATCTCTGTACGACTCTCAAACTAATAATATACTCATCTATGAAAAATAAATAAATAAAATAATAAATAAACCAAAGTGCTTGAAAACTGCTGTAAAAACAATAAAAATCAAAAATGTGACAGGGAATGCCTGAAATTCTGAAATACACAACTTGGCAAGGCAGAAACTGATTTTGTTTGGAGCATTTGAAGCAGAGTTGACTCTGATGTAAAGGGAAGAGAAAAAAGTTGCTTTTGTTTCAATCACAGCTCATATACAAGTATTGTCATTCTGTTCACCCATTGGACTAAGCAATATTTAAGCCTGAAGACAGTTTGAAATATGCAACTCCATATGGTGGAGCAAAATAAAGTATCACTACTGTTAGGGTTAATCTAATCGATCAAATTACTGCATTTCATTAATTATTTAGTTAGCAGCTGCCCCAATTCAGGATGACCTGTATACAGTAGCGCTTTCATTCATTTCATCTATTCATACAGCTGGGTTTGAAACTGAAACATTTGTGCACAAGAATAAAACATCTTCTACCTAGGGTTTACAGAAGCAACCCTCTTGTCAAAAAGTAAACTGACTAATGTTTTGCACTACACCAAACTGTTAACAAATAACATAAGCTCTTCCCTAGGTATTTTTAAGTCAGCTAGTGTTGTTCAAAAGCTGGAAAAATAAGGCTTTGGGCAGGAGAATTTGGAATAAATTATTCAATACCGGAGGGGCATAACTTATTGTGTTTTTGCTCTTTTAAAGTCATGAAAAAATGATTTAATTCATTCTTGATTTCAAGTTTTGCATTCTCTTCCGGGTTAAAAATGTATAGAGCATCACCTTAGTTCAGGCAGGCCACAAGAGTTAAGCCCAGCTTCAGTTCAATCAACTGATGTTCACCGACCATTGTCCATTCACATAACAGGGTGATCTATTTAAACTGCCTTCTCCTACTTATTTGGCTGCTTGCTCTTGCATATATGCTCGGTGCACACCTCCAGTTCAAACCTGCTTTCTCCTGCCATACATGCTTGGTGCACCCTTCCAGTCCAAACCTGCTTGCTCCTGCCATACATGCTTGGTGCACCCTTCCAGCCCAAACCTGCTTGCTCCTGCATACATGCTTGGTGCACCCTTCCAGTCCAAACCTGCTTGCTCCTGCCATACATGCTTGGTGCACCCTTCCAGTCCAAACCTGCTTGCTCCTGCCATACATGCTTGGTGCACCCTTCCAGCCCAAACCTGCTTGCTCCTGCATACATGCTTGGTGCACCCTTCCAGTCCAAACCTGCTTGCTCCTGCCAATCTCCTTGCAATCTGAAAAAAATTAAAATAATTTTTCCTAAACCATAACTTGTCAACTGACTGACTTTTGTTTTCTTTCATTTATCTCATCAGACAATCTTTGCTGTTAACAATTATTTTCCATGTCATACTGCATTTCCCAGTTGACCACATTCAGATGTACATGTGCCCCTTCAACTATAAACTAGATCCTAGCATTGAATGATTAACACTGTGCACAGCCATGCTGCTAGAGAGTAGCAGAGTTGCACAGTATTCCTTCAGCAGCTCTGAGCAACCACCAAATTGACTCCGCCTTCAGAATAAAAAAATAATTAGAGCTTTTACCTCACTAAACAAAGCAACGAAAGTGGCATTTTGGGAAATCATCTTAACATGGTCGTACGGTCATGGTTAGAATGCATTTTTGCATTTAACATTTAACTGGAAGATAAAACTGAGGGGGCAGTTCTCCCTAATGCCCTCCCCATGGCACTGAGCCTGGTCTTTCAACATGCTTTAGCTTAGCGTGGGCTTGCTAACTAGCGTTAAGTTCCTGTGTTTTTCTTTTGTCTCCCCTGCCTTGTGTTTTTGTTTTGGTGCATTTCTTTGTGCAGCTGAAGTGGAGGATGCCAGCAACCTGTTGTTGGACAACCGAATCGGAGGATACTGTGGAATTGAAAATGTCGACAGTCGTTACGGAGCAGATGGATTATGCAATGATGCAGTACAAAACGGACCAACTCCATTGGCACAGAAGTTTATTCTTGTAAACTTGCTCGCCAGCTCACACCTTCAGGCTGTTTTGCTTGCTTCGCCTCAGCTTACCTCTGTCATTTAGATTTTTGTTATTACTATGACTTGATGCTTTCACTGTTTCACAGGTTGCTGTAGACGACCAGTATTATGTCTGATTTAGAACAAATCAGTGGTTGTACTATGCTTTTAAGAGACTGTAGTTTTTTGTGACGTGTCATTTCTGCATCGTGTTTTATGTTTTATGAGCGCATGGAAATTAATGCTGAGTAAAGTGTGGTAACTTTAACCCATTGGTTCTGGTCTGAACATTATAGCCTGCCTTTGTAAATTGTTGTGCTTTAACAGACTTAGGTGAAATCACAACATTGTCTTTGCCTTTTTTACATGATAGCAATCCATTTCTTTAATAGCCAGGGTTCATGGCCTTGTAGCCTGCCAAGTGTCATCTTACAACCGACTTTCAAATTTATGTACTTAATTATTCTTTATTTGTGTTGTTAGTAAACCTTTGTCTTTTTGCATTTCGGTTTGCTCACCTGTATCTTTGCTTATTGTTGATGTGGCTTATGTTTATATCCATTACACCTCACCTTGTTATTGTTACACTGGGGGATTCTGGGACATAACACCACCTAGATAATACCAAAAGTACCAAGTTATAGCGGTGGGAAAGATAATCCCATCTGATCTGCTTTAAATCTGCAGTGTTCCCCTGAGCCTCTCATGCACCTCAAAACCTGAAATGAAAAGCAACACGGCTATCAGTTCTCTGCAAATCAAAGTGTATTCTTGCTTACATGCATAATTCTAATCTGTTTCATCTTCCCATCAAAATGAAAGTACATGCGATGAAATACAAAACTCAGCACTCAGAGTCAGTATAAGCACCCTGCACTCATTCAGAAAGCACTGGTAATAATACCCCTGAGGTCATACAGTGCTGTGAAAAAAGTACTTGCCTCCTTCCTGATTTCCTCCATTATCACACATTTGTCACTCTGAATGGTGTCAGATCTTTAGACAAAATGTAATATTAGGCAAAGGGAACCTGAGTAAATGGTGAGTGAGTGGTGTCTGTGACCTGTGATGGATACTCCAGCACCCCCTGTAACCCGGCCCAGGATAAGCGAGTACAGATAGTGGATGGATGGCAACCTAATAAACACAAAACACATTTTCTAAATTATTTAATGAAAAAAAAAAAGTTATCAAATACCCATATCACCCATATGAAAAAGTAATTGTCCCTTAAATTTAATGACTGGTTGCACCACCTTTAGCAGCAATAACTGCAGCCAAATCCTTCTTATGATTTGATATCAGTGTTTAACATCACTGTGGAAAAATCTTATCCCACTCTTCTTTGCAGAATTGTTTTAATTCAGACAAACTGGTAGATTTACAAGCATGCACTGCTTGTTTCAGATCCTGCCACAGCATCTCTATTGGGTTCAAGTCAGGACTTTGACTAGGCCACTCCAAAACTTTCATTTTGTTTTCTTTTCAGCCATTCAGATGTGGACTCGCTTTTGTGTTTTGGATCATTGTCTTGCTGCATAACCCAATTACGCTTCAGTTCACGGACAGATGACCCGAAAACCTTCTTAAGAATTTTCTGGTGCAGAGCAGAATTCATGGTGCCTTCAATAATGAAAACTTGTCCAGTCCCAAGGCAGCAAAGCATCCCTACTCCATCACGCTACCACCACCATGTTTGACTGTTAATGTTACTGACTTACTTACTGTGAAACACTGTAGTTGCTTTACGCCGGACATAATGGGACCGTGTCATTCCAAAAAGTTTTCCTTTTGGCTCATCTACCCACACAACATTATCCAAAAAAGCTTGGGGGTCATCCAGGTGCTTTTTTTTCTTTTTTGAAAATGTGAGACGAGCATTGATGCTTCTCTTGATTAGCAATGGTTTCTGCCTTGCTACTCTCCCATGAATCCCATTTTTGCTCAGTCTTCCTTATTGTGGAGTCATGACAGCTGACACTAAAGGGGTTTGCAGTTCTTTGAATATTCTTCTGGGATGTTTTGTAACTTCCTGGATGAGTTATCATTGGAGAAATGTTACACCATTATACATACATTTATTATTGTATGATTACTTATGCGTTATAAGGCTCAAATCACAAAGGAAATTGAATGAAATGGGTCTCTACATCCCTTCAAAATGTTTCTACATGCATACTATTTGCTGTTACTTTAAACATCTGGTTCCACTTTATTAAACTCTCTTTTATGCGGACGATGCTGCTCTGTAATAATAATAGTAATTATCTTTGGCTATACACCAGTGATGCTGCTTTGTGATAAGTAAATGGAGATTTAAGTGATAATCAAGAGCGAAATAGTGAACTGTAGTATTGATTAATGACACTAATAGCACGTTTCATAGTGTAGGAGGTCGAAATTAGACTTGCTCTCATAAAGCTTAAAGATTGAATTCTCAAATGATTTTCTACCCTCAAATCATGGGGCTTGTCTGAAACCTCCTCCATGTTGATCCCATGTCCCTGAACAGCAACATCAACATCACACATCTAATTAAATGAACAGTCAGACCAGAGTGAGGAGGTGGGAACCCAAGCATTTATTATCCACTAAGTATGTGTTTGTGTTTGTGTGTTTGTATATGAGAGAAAGATACGTTCATTAAAAAAAGAAAGAAAATGATTGCCTGTAACTGTGACTGACAATCTTGAGGATGAGACAGACACCTTAACCTGTGGTTTTACCATGAGCTCATAGTGGGGTTCTGTTCTGTTCTAGTGGCAGTATGGTGATTTTGTATTAAATGTGCCTTCGGAATATTTTTATTTCCACATTTTCAAAATATATATTTCGTAATTTTCCTCATTTCTGTCCTAGTTTTGAATGGCCAATCTTATTGACCAGCCATACTCATTGCTACATGCTCTGCTTTCAATGTGAGAGAACAAACAAGAGCATGCTCTCCTATAAAACATGGATATCAATCCACTGCTTTTTTCACACCAGTCTGCAAGCTGAGCTTGCACAGACATAAGCTGGAGTAAGATGCTTCATGTGCAGCTTGAACCAGCAGACTGTGACTTCCTGATTTAGCAGCAGGGGGTGTTGCTAGTGAGTGATGATACACAGTCATCCTGGCAATGGGCACCCCCCCCCCCCCCCCCTCATCCCCACACACACACCTCCCTGGATGACGGGATGACCAATTGTGTCATGCCGGTCACAGTTACTGGTACTACCAGAGACCACATCAAAACATTATTTTTAAATTAATTTTTTACCCACATATTACCCCATCTGAATTTTATTTTCATTATTTTAATATCATTTTCAACTCTTTACAAAAGTTTCTTTGATAGATTTCCTCCCCTAATGCTTCAACACTGCTTGCCCTCCATAGAGTGACAATTGGTGCATGCAACGGAGAAGGTTTCCTTTCTCGTAACTTGTTTCAGGAAAAAAAGAAAAGAAAAAACTTAATTTGTGCTTACAGTTTGCTTTTTGTTCAGGTGCTAATTATACATTGAGTCATTTAAACTAAGATATGCAGGCACACAATATAGCCAAACATGTGGGTGGAGAAATTTCCTCGTGTGTTATACATAACACTAATAGCTTGTAATTATCTTAAGCCAGCAGAGATAATTAATGACACAAATTAAAATAACTGACACTGGGACCATGGGACCAGAAAGAAAAAAAATGATACTGGGACCATGTTAAAACTGTGTGGCATATACACCTCCAGTAAGACTTGCCGATGTGTCACCAGTGAGTCTGAACCAAGTTGAATAAATCAGAACCACAATTTTTGTCTCCTGAAATTACTTTTGTCCCACCAGTGTGAATTTGGACAAAAGGAGGAAAGAATAAGAATAAGATAAGATGGAATTCCTTGCCCCTTTACCAACACAATTACCAATGAGTTGTAACTTAAATTACAGACCTGCTAAAGCAAGCATTTTTATTTCCCACAATGAATGGCTATTTTGCATTGTATAGGTTATTAAAAGTAATGCTTCCACTAATCCACAAAGCCCTGAAGCCTCTTGGTTTTCCATTCATTATCCCTGCATAAACTTTGAGCCTTTTTTCCTCCCCTTTCTCTTTCAGGCTCAGCTAATGAAACTTTGCTTGCTGGAACTTCAAACAAGCCCTCTATGGTGCTTTGCACCACTCGGAGACAACTTTCTTCAGCATAAACAACTTTATTCAGGCCTGCTTTCCTTCACACGCCCCTTCACTCTCTGCCAACCAACATCCAGCTTCAATTATTGTGTCCTAGTAACAAAGTAATAAAGAAAACACAAATTATAATAAAAATAATAAGCAAAGCTTGGAAAGTCAAATGTTTATGTTCATCAACAAATGAGTCATATCTTAACAGGATTATCATTATAAGGTGTCATCTGAGAAATTTAAATTATCTACTTTAATTACAAGATTATAGCCCTATTAACTCAACCGTCTTTACAAGAGAGGATTAGGGAATAGGAGAATGAAAACCCTGTGCTGTGGAAAAAAGTTCCAAGCAAATTAAACGGGAGGAAATGGTGCACTCACCTCCTTACCGCTAAATCTACTATAGTGTTTTTACTGGTATCCAATGGTTTTTCTTGTGAAATTATTTATTTCAAAATAAACGTGTTCCAAGAAATGGAAACGTGTTGTAACTCCCTGACTGCAAAGCACCAAAATGCATAAGCTAGACAGTACTGGCAATTATGTCATTTGGGCATAGAGACCAGAGGTGTCACAGATCCATTGTTTCTTTTGAAATGTGTTTTGAAACCAGCCACATGAAAAATTTAGTGATGATGCATATGATGTGAACACTGATAAGCAACAACATTGTACTGAGCATAGTACACAGTACAAGATTGTACATTAATATTATATGTTTTGGCTTTTCGTGAGAAAGAAAGAGAAAGAAAGAATGTGCATGCGTGTGTATGTGTGTGTAGATTGGTGCAAGCTCATGACAAGATCTGTAATATTCACTCTTTAGTATACTAGCAATAAAATAGGATTTCTAAAATGCATTAATGGTGCGCCCGTGCATGCGTGCGTGTGTGCGGTTGTGCGTGCTCATAATACAAAATGTGAAATATTCACTAGCGTACTACCAAGAAAATAGGGTTTCCAAAATACCTAAACAAACAATTAATTTAACATGTTGCAATTTACTGAGAAGGGACGCCAAACATATTTGTCAATTAATTTAGAGCAGCATATTAACTTAATTATGCTGCCCCTGGGTTGAGCTACAGCGTGCATATGTGGTCAGGGAATAAATGGAAAAAATAAATACTGGGCTTTAATTAGGGAGATATATGCACAGACATATAATATGCATAAAATTGTCCCTCAGAAGCAAACAAAGCTCTGTCCAGTTAGCTCCATGACTCCTTTAAGTTTAGCTCCCAGCCGGTTGGAGTCAGAAGTGTGCCTGGACTTCAGTCCTTCCTCTGTCAGAGACTGAGATCCTCTGTAATTATGGAACGAGTAATACTGGGGTAGGGTAGGGCTGAGACCCAATGGTCTGACACATAGATAAATTCTGCTTACTTTCCCTCAGCTGCTGTATCCTTCATGTGCTTGACCAAGCAAAAAAAAAAAAAAAAAAAAGATAAAAAGGAAGGCCAGTCAGTTCAGGAGGTTTTTAGACAGATTACATATTATAGAGGGGCTACATCATGAACTGCTTAATATGGACTTAGAGAGGGGAATATATTGATAACTTCTGAATGATGTACTTCTTTGGAACCTACAAGCTGAGCATCACTACTGTGTGTCTGTGTGTGTGAGAGTGAGTGAGAGAGATAGAGTGTGTGTGTGCCCTGTGTGTGTGTGTGTGAGGGCAGGAGTGGCATTGTGCCTACATATAATATCCTTATTTCCAACTGCGTATTTGACCTAGTTAGGAAAAAAGGCATAACTCCTGGACTGTACATGAAGCCTCAGGGGCCAGTCTCACCCACATGGTTTACAGGATATTTTTCTTTATTACAATTAGGTGCTGGGCATAAAGGTGACCTTACATATCTTACAAATTTCAACCTAGACTCATCTGAATACATGTTATAAGACAGTCGTTATTTTGAATAACATTAATAATAATAACAATAATGATAATAATACTACTAATAATAATAATAATCTTTTTCTGAATATGTGCCATAGAAGATTTTAATAAGTGGTGGGTTAGAGAATGTATTTGGTTATTTATGTGGGTAATGTGCTATGAATGTTTTGGAAACAATGTCTTGTTGTATAATAATTTAATAATTAGACTTGGTCTCGTTGTCATCACTTCATTTAGTAGTATGGGTATGATGATGTATAAGCTATATATGTACAATGTCTCAAAAACTGTTGGAACTTTGTACAAATGTAGAATTATGCATGCAGTTCTAGTACAGTTGACTGTGCTTTAAATAGCCAGAGGATTTTGATTCATGACATTTTGATTGATAGTGCGCAATATGTGTAAGAATTCAGAATGGAACTGCTATCTGTTGTGTTTAATGGCCATTTTGACTGGGCGAATACTGTGACAAAATGACAGGGATTGCTTTGACAATCGATATCCATTCTGGTTGATAGTCATTTTGGCTAAAGCAATAAGGATAATAATTCATGCTGTTTGATCTGGAAATGCAATCTGTTTAGGTTGATTGCCATTTTGACTGAACGAGAATAAAGCACAACTATTTTAGGTTGCCAGACATCCGATATGGTTCACGCCTGACCGAAGTGCTAATGCAGTAGTCTGACATAAGATGAACACTACACTCAGGGCCCCCGAGCAACACTTTAGAGAGCATGCTAATGCACGTATGTGGGTGTTATGATAATCTCACAAAGCCTTTATTGAATAATTATTCATTTGTACATTTACATTGTCTGTTACATTGAATGAACAGCCCATGATCATTCATTGAGACAAAAACATGTTCTGATAAAAAAATTATGCTTTAGGATTTGGCAATAAATTAGTTGCGCTTATTTAAATCAAACGACTAGTTTTCATTTATTTGATTATCCGAGAATGATGGAGGGAGGGAGTCTTGTGCCTGTTAGCATTTATCAGAATATTTTTATCCTGAATTATAGACCACAGAAAGTGTGTTCCACAGGACTGATCTCTAAAAAGATGCACAAACATAGAAGTTACTCAAATCATTTTAACCTGGCTGGCACCTTTGCCGATGCCTTCCTGAAAATCAAATTACCCTGTCGCTAATATTCACAAATAATAGCTACCCTGTTTCATCTGATTACTTGTTAACACCTCAACTGGAGTACATTGACTAGCACACAAAATAAGGAAAAAAAAAAAAAACATTTAGACCTGATTAAAAATAGTGATAGCAGCAATCCACAGAGTCCAAGCTTCTCAAATTGTAATTCTAATAAAAGAATACATTATTAGAAGTTACAAACAAATATTTTATCACCTTTCCAAAATGTGTGAGAAATGAATGGGAAGCTATGTGAATATCTGGTTCGTCCACCATAAATAAACATTTCTCTATTCTTCATCACAACCTTTATTCTATTTAAATATTATCAAATGTGTCTTTGCAAATATCTGGCAATTAACAAAATAAAACCATCTCTTCATTGAATGAATCTGCCCTTCTACTTGTTAATGTCACTACTGCTAGTGCCCTTACATTATAAACACCTACACACAAAAATAATGTATCATAATTGCTCTAGCCCTTGATAAATTATTATTAAAAAAAAAATTTAAAAAAAGTTGTTGGCACTGTCCTCAGACTTTTGTTCCCAACTGCATGCTTGCATATATGCAAAAGTCAGAGACCACCCTTTTGTTTATTCAATTTCCAGTCAAAATCAGTCGTTTGTAGACACCAGTCAAGCATTTTAAAACAATATAATAGCATTATGTACTCTAATTTTATATATTTCCTAGTTAAATGACCTGTTAAAGTGAGCCCAGATGCCAATTTTGTTTCATGCTTGTGCATATGAACATGTGATTATATTGCCAGCTTAGTAACTAGTTATTACACAGGAAGAGAGAAGCTGCTATTTTAAAAAAATCGTATTAAATAAAACAGCCGTTATTTTCTGGCAAGTTAGCTATTTATATGTTGTTATTTGAGTAGCATTTATGACATTGTGAAAAATAAAGTGTCAAAATATGTTCTCTTAAAAATTGGCGAAACCGGTTTGACCTCCCTATTAGGGTCTTGCACAAGTTTTACATTGCAAACAATATGACAAGAGAATTACCGGATCCATAAATATATTTGAATAGCAGCTACGCTGATACTAGCCCAATATTAGCTGGGGCTTGACTTTTTCTAAATATGAATGCTATCTCCAAATCACAGAGCTAAGCATTCATCTAAAGATAGCGAATCACCCCAAAATGCAAAGCGACGTGACCTCAAGTACAGTGAAGAATGATGGGAGCTGTCCTTATGAGGAAAAACTACACTCTGCTGCCCCCTACTGCCAGAACCCCACAAGAATTTCCCTCCGGCTGGCAGAACCTCCATCTCAAATGAAACCCTAAACCACTGTAATGGCTGTTTTCACTGGAAAATAAATAAAAGAAAGGGTGGTCTCTGGCTTTTGCACAGTATATATTTAGCACAACTTCTGGCTGGGAACTAGCATCGGTGGCATCAATAGGTGTGATATTGCCTTTCTTTTCAATCTCACAAGCACTCACAGGGATAACCTGGCTATCTGTATCAAATCAGCTCCCTTCTGAGCTGCAACATTTCAATCTCCCCCCCATTCCCATCCCCACTACACACCTTCTCCTGCCACACCATTCTGCATTCAGGGCCAAGGCTTCTGTTAGCAGACACAAAGGTATCTTTGATGGAAAAGATCATAGTTGTAAAGCAGCTCTGTTTAACTTGGTATAAACTATCAAAACTATCAAAAACTTGGTTAAACTGCTATGTTAGCTGCTCACCCAAATGCTATTAATACCCCTGGCACTCATCTTTTAACTAATGCCACTGACAGACTAACTGATGCCACATATCATGCTACCATCCTGCTAACCTGCTGACCCATATTCCCATTTCATTGCCTTACAGAAATGAAATTGGGTTAATCTGGAGTTCAGCATAAAGGAGCATAGTGGTGTGATGAGAATTAAACATTCCTTCCATGTTGCACCTGTCTTCTACAGTCCTCCACTCTGCTGCCAGGGTCACAGCACATTGTTTGGCCAGGCATGGTTTTTCTGTTTCCAAGCAACAACTGAATGGTTGTGAACCGAGTCTGTGGCTAGGACCAAGCACACCTGCCAGCACTGTCCTAGTGGGAATTACGAGTGGCCCGGAGAGATTTTGAGACATGATCCATGGCCATTATGTCAGGTGATCACAAGCTAATCACAGTTTAAGTCAGATTATAATTATGAACCCCGTCAAATGATTGGATGTGCCTGTAATTGACATTAATAAGATGGTTATGAGAGCCGCAGGCCTTTATGTTAGCTTATTCACCATTGCAATGATTAGAGGAGAATACCAAGAGACACTAGGTCATCCGTGTCTTCTTTCATAAATTAATTTATTCACTGCAATGCATTTCTTTAAATATGTGTCCATCTGCAAATGGCAATAATTGTATATGTTTGTTCACATACTGACTGGGGAAGAATGGAGAAAAACCATACATGGGAAGTGAATCTGTAAATGTACAGTAGATACAGCTAGGCAACCAGAGGCTACAGATCAGGGCAGTGTGACAGTGATGAGCTGGGAGTTTCTGACAACCTGTAAATAAGGGTGAGCCACCGATGTGATCCTTTGTTTGTTGATTTAGCTGGAACATAGACTACCTCATTTTCACTATGGTTGAGTTTCTGGTGTAAACACAGCACAGAAAACACAGATACCCCATTTATTTATTTTTGAATATATAAATTATATCTTTTTTTTAAATAGTGAGATAAAGGCTAACATGTATGTGTATGTGTAATAAATTAACATGTACTTTATTTTATAAGCCAAAACTATAATTAACCAACAATACAATACCTCTGCAAAACTGAAGAATGATTTCTCATCTACAATAGTCACCCAGATGTATTGTAAATGCTGCAGGAAAAAAAAAAACAATATGACTCAAAGGCAAATTCACCCCATTTGTAGGTGAAATCAATTTGGCTGCTCAAGCCTTCTCTTGTTGCTCTGGGCAACTTCATGCTTTTTCAGAAATATCTGCACGCATTCATGAGTCTTGTCATTGACATGTTGCACAGTCTTGGAGAAATACAACAATCGGTATACAACCTAGAAATTGAGATGTTGAAGTGATTTTTCAATGAGCCCTCTGACAAAACAATGGCTATTCTTACTCTCGCACTGCTAGGAAGATTTTCCATAGCTTTTTGCAATAACAATGCATGGATGGTAATTTTAATTTGGGCCACTGTTTATGGAGTACAATAAATTCCTAAGAAGTGTGTGCTGGGGATTATTCATAACATTTTCTGTCAGTGTTTCCTCAGCAATAGGGTCTGAAACTGTTCTGTTCAGTAAATGCTGCTTTCCACATTTTTTTTTCTCTTCTTTTTAAACATTAATTAACTGATTAAACCCCACTTAAAATCCAGGTCTTTTTGAAAAAAAAAAAAAATAATAATAAAGTCTTATGGGAGTCTTACTCTATAAACATAGAGGACATATTTATTCTGAAAAACTTTTGTATTTTCAAATCATTGTTTTCTTTATTCTCTGGTGATTATATGTACTTTTGATATTGGACAAAACCAGATTTCTTTTTTCCAGTCATACCCCAGGATGTATACAACACCAGGATAAAAGTTTGGTGTGAATTGAATTAAGCAGAAACATTTGACATGCATTTTCCCAAAGGTGGGCCCAAGTGTCCCCAAAACCTCTCCAAATTGGAATATTGTTTATATCTTTCTTTTCCCCCAGCCATATACCACTTTCATAAGCTATTTCAATTGAGGATACCTCTGGAACCTCACAAAACAAATTCTTTATTTACCCATTCTCTCTTTTTGACTAAGCCCTGCATTTTAGTGTCCTTTTGGAGAGCTTCTATGTACAAAATATGTTCATAATGGTTACTTATCGCACACACTAAGTTCACTTAGAAATAATCAAACCACTTGGTGTTCTGCCCTGCACTCAGCTGTCAATCACGCTGCTGTAAACCAAGCTTGTAAGCAGTAAGATGGCTGTTGTATTATGCATACACAAACAGTGGCTGTATGAAATGAGGCACAGCCTCCCAGACGCATTTTATGAGTTATCAAAGCTTCACAGGTAAGTGTGAAGTGAAGGGACTCATGTCTTTAACTTACAGCCTCACGTGCATGCACACACACTCACACACGTATGTGAGCAGGCAGTACACTCTACAGTTGATTTGACTGTGCCAACTGCTCAACTGTAGACTTGTCCAGTGTGGTAAAAAAAACTGCCAGGAGTTTCCTCCAACTGGCAAAGCTCATAGCATCAGAAGTACACAAGCCCCCTGATCACAACAAGGTGAGAGACCACAAGGTCAAAAAATACAAAAAAAATTATACAAAAACAAATTCTAATCCTAAACAATTTACAGTACTGTAGGGCCCTTTTAGCACTACTGCAGTGTCATTTATGCAAGCATTTGCTGATAAACAAACAAAGCTTCCATAAACAATTGATAAGGCGTGCGCGAAGCTTCCACTCCTGCACTATGTGAAAACACAAAATAGTAAAAGTAACTGGGTACATAGCAGAATAGCTAAGCCATAATTTCAACTAGAAGATAGCTGTAAACTATGTTCGAGAGCTCTGTAAATGTGTTTGAAGAACAAGAGAATGTAAAGTTACTGTAACGTATATTAAAAAATTTTTTTTTTTACATTATATTGCAAAGAGGCTATGCTTTACAATTGTGTAGGTGTTATAGCAGTGCACCTAAAATCAGTGACCAATAAAAACAATAATTATAGATAACGCTATTTCTTAGATGCCAGCACCTGATTTCACGGTCATGGACTTTTAGGGATTAATGTGACCACCTATATTACTGTCTGAGCTTATATATGTGCATGCCATTAGAGTCATTCAAAAATAAAAATTCGCTGAGGAAATTCTGCCCTATAGGCCTACTCTCTGGTCTTAGTCATTCTGGGTATTCTCGCTATTAAATGTGGAGTTGGTCATATACTGCTGTGTGCCTCTGTTGCCTGACAAATTGTGTCCGTGTTGATAAAGATACAAGAATATGTCAACCTGATGTGGGTTTGTGCATGTGCAGTGTAATGCACCTGGCAATTAAAATGAATAATGGATTGGTACACTAGACACAGAATATACATCTTGCTCCAGTCCCCACTATCACCACCGATCATGGGAAAAGGGCAGCAAAATATTCAGGACTACATGCATTTCCAAATTATGGAATAGGTTACATTCCTGTTACACAAAAGTGCATATATTTTGTAATTAACGATTCATTTCCCTAACAAGAGATTGTATAGACTTTAAAATTAGCAACGCATTCCTATTGTGTGTGAGCAATTAAAATAAATAGCTGTGTCGGTACAGTAGAAACATAATGTCTTGCTCCAGCCCCCTGTTCATGTAAAGGAAAGTAAATTAAAAAAAAAAACATTAGCATTAGCCACTAGTTAACCATTTTACACTTAACCAAGTCAGTATTCCATGAACTTAATGCTATAATAGCATTTAGCCAGCAAACCTGTAGAAAATGTTATTTTATCTTTGACAAAGCAATAAAAACACCATTAATAGCAATTGTAATTCACGTTGCATATGCATTCATAAAACTTTTTTATCTATGTGGATAGTATATTACAATAGTCACAGTCATCACAGTTTATGTATATAAAGGGCCTGGGCAAAGATTTTATCGACCACTCTCATCACTGATTATGGGATAAGGGATCAAGCAGTGAATTTAGCTACAACAGTATTAAAGAACACCATAAGAGGGCACCAAAAGAAGAATACCTCATTTGCTTAGCTGAAAACATTGGAGCATTGCTGCCTTGAGGATAATGCCACAATATTTAAACAACAACTTCAACTCAAAATGCAGGGATTTTTTCCCATCCCACTACACTTCTACTACACTACAGTTTCTGTTTTTTTCAGAATTTCTTTCCACCTCTTCTCCTTAAATGTTCAGAGATAAACAAATTCAGATTTCATGGCTGCCCCTGCAGGGAAAGCTGACAGTGTGGCATTAATCGTTCAGTCACTATGTACATGAATTAGGAAGGAAAAAAAAAACTAGCACTGCATGGGTTTTGCAGAGAGATGCTGAGACAAACTTTTATGAATTACCCAGATTATGTTCCAGTGTAGCTGTGTGGATGCCTTGGTAAGCAGAATGCCTGTACTTCAGCCTGTGAGCTTGATTAAATATTATGATCGCTATAAGTTGCTTCGAAGTTATGGAGTATGGGTGGTGTGTTTTTTTTTTTTTTTTGGTTATATCCAGCAGTCAGAAAACAGAATATTTTTTAGCATATCTGCTAATTTCTTCACATTTAGCATAACATAACGCAGTGAGGTTTGGTCAAGTTTATTAAAAACAATTGAGTTCAACCAAATAAGAATTCTTTACGCCTTTGCAGCCCAACTTAGTGAAATAACAGACACGACAATGGGTTGGAAATAAAGTATATATATTGGCTACGATAATGAATTTGAAAAAGCTAATTGAAAACAATTTGCAATAATCACAAACAATAATCAGAGAAAATGATAATTCCGCAACAGCTAAACATAGAGATTAACAGTACTACCATTTGACGAAGGCTAATTTGTCAAGACCACATTGGATGTGCAGAAATCTTCCACTTGGGTCTGGCTGCAAGGGAGATATTGGAGGAAAAGTATGTAGATATGTGTTCCTCAAAAAAGCTGTCAATGGGAAATAAACTAGCTTGGTTTATTTTCTGGATAGTAGCTGGCCAGCTCTGTCTCGTTGAACAGGCGAGGTGCTTTGGGGTGCACAGCGAAGTCCGTTGAATTCCTTAATGGCGTCTGGTCGTGTAGACAAGTCTCATTACCCTCAGAGCCAGGTAACATTTTTGGTGAGTTTTTTTGTTTGTATTTTACTGCTACACCACAGTGTCTAGAACACGGAAGGCTTTGATCAACCATTACTCCCAAGTCTTTTTGAAATTGAGAACATTCCAATTGTGTTCCTCCCATAAAGTGGTCCTGCCTCATGTTTTTATTTCCCAGATGCATCTGCTCCTTTCAGAGATGTTCTTTTCAGTATGCTATGCTGGCAGACATTGTTCCTCAGGATATTACTGCTAGCTACTCAAGCATGGAGGGCCACAGTGGTTAACTTGTACTCCCTTAAGTAAGTAAGATGCATAGATAGCCAGACAGACAGATAAAAAGTGTCCTAAAAAAACATTTGTGGAATATAATGGAAGATAATAGGCACATGAAGATAAATAATGGTAAGTAGGAAGCATAATTGTTTAATGCCATCATTTTCATTTTTGAACTAAAGAAAATTGATACTGCTTTCAAGTTACCACTGAGGGTTTTATTTTGGTATTCCCATCGGCTGACAGTCTCTCTATATAAAACTCTGTGGCTGAGAGCAACTTGAATAAGTAAAGAAATAATGAACAGGAAGAACTCAGATAAAATAAACAAATACCTTTGTCACTAGAGGCAAATGGAAATGAGTCTCAATTGCATATAAAATACCACAGTTATGGTTTACACATAGATCAAAGGAAGTAATGGAATATTTGACTGAAACATAATGACTACATCGCAAAAGCTTATTGCCACAGGAATAGAGCAGTTTTTGTTTCCCACTCTATGGGATCATTTCGATGCACTAACTAAGTCTGTCAGTTGACGTATATCAAAGGCATATTTTATATATGAATGAGATACAGAACGAGAAAACTAGTCCTGTATCTATATTACAAATGTTCCCTCTTTTTTGGATCCTCATATCCCTTAATTGACCCCGCAGTGCTACCACAGAAGAGGAACAAAAAGGGGGCGCTGACACTTGACCCCAGGGATTGGGGGTTTGATGTTCACACAAATGGAAGGGCCAGGCTAGGGTAGACAGTGGTTCCTGACCCATAAAAGTGACTTCACGGACAACCCCGGACGCCACGGATCTTAACCGTGTCCCAGTTCTGGAGCTGGGCTTTTGGGAATCCCTGGAGCTCGGAGGCCTCACCCTGTGAAAAGGCATCGCACTCATCTTGCTACTAAGTAGGTCTCGTTGCAGCTTGCTGTGGAGGATCCTCTGAGAAATGGAGTGGTCCTGACCCAGAATGGCCATGCCCCCCCTCCTCCCCCAGGTCTTCTTCCAGCCAAATCACTGGTCCTACTCCTATTCCTCAATTAAATCATGTGCACTATTACAAAAAAAGAAAAAAAAAAATTAGATTAAGTATCATTGATTCACCATTTTCACAATTCAATTTGTAATTCATGTTGGGTGGATACTATGTGTTTGTTTGTTAACAGCAAGAGTATTATCCTATGAAAGTTCTAAGTGGGGGCTGGGATGTTTATCGCAACAAACTCAACTACCCTCAACCCCTCCAACCCACAAAATGAACTAATGAATTAGTTCATTTAAATACCGCAAAAAACAATCATTGCTCCCATGGTCAGTAGTTATGTCTGTTCCAAGGTCGGGTTGGAATTTTGAATTCCCATTTATGTGACTGTCAGGTGGAGATGCATCACTGCTATGGCCTATTGTTTGCCTACTGCCATGCATCTCTACACTCATATTTAGTATTCAGTCAGAGCTTTTATAATGTAATCACACGGCAGATAAATTACGTCTAAATGGCATTTAAGTTATTGACCTACTATGGCAGGTCACTGAGTTTTAAATATATTTGAAAACTAATTGTTATGAGAACTGGACAAATGATGCATGGTGCTGACAAAGCAATAGTACATTTAGATTCAACAGACAGAACTCAGAGCAATCAAAGTGCTGGCCATTCGGCCTGTCTCAATTATAGTGACTCATCTAACTTCTTTGCTTGGCATTTTTTAGCTTCTTTATTAAAACTTTTTAAACCCCAGCTTAAATGCAGGGCTTTTTGTAAGAATCCATAAGTTATCTGATTATAAGACACTATAATCATCAAGCTGGGGAGTCAATTTCAGCCTTCCTTAGGGGAAGGGGACTGCCTTATTATTATTATTTTTGTTATCACTAGTAGTTTTGCCAATCAAGATGGGGCTTTTTGCATCAAAGTGCAAAGAGTCTGCTCTACAGTGGTGTAGGTGTTACAGCAGTGCACCTTGAATAAGTGACCGATGAAAGCAATAATTTAAGAGAATGCTATTTTTAGATGCCTGTGTCTAACTAGGGGTTTACGAAATGAAAACACTGAAACCAAAGTGCATGATCTAATTTCTGCGTACACTTAAATTTGTGGGCCACATTCTAGGATTTTAAGAACCTGATGGATTCATAATTTTTTTTCCAGGCCACACAAAGTGTATGCATGCACCTGGTGTAGGAACACCACCTGGTCAACAAGACATGATGAAATAATAGTTCAAATAATGAACTGTTACTGTCCCGAAATAATGCAAAAAAAAAAAAAATAATAATAATATATATATATACACACATCAAAGGCTGCTGGGTAGCTCACTAGCTAAAAGCACTGCTTGTGGTGCATTAATGAGCACTACGATCTTGGAACGAGTCCACCTAACTGGCTTTGGGTCACTCAGGGATGTGGAATGGATACTGTCAGTCGGGATACAGTGGGTAGGGATACATATAGCATTGTCCACTGCTTGAGTGGTCTGTTCTTGCTAATGGGTCTCCTCCGCCCCTGCTCTGTGCATGCAAAGCTTGAATTAAAGGAAGCGGTGTATAGCAGGTGCCCTCACTCTGCGGAGCTGGCAGCAGGGGCCATATACAGTATGGGCATGCTTGTACATAGCTCACAAATTGGCAATTTCATATTTGGGTGGGATTGGACATGCCAAATTTAATACTACTAATTATAAATATTCTAATAAATAATAAAATATCCCACAAATAAAAGCTTTAATTGTGAATGCATACAAACGTCCATGATGACCAAGATGTCCATGTTAATCACATTAATCACATTATTATGTACATTGCTGAATAAAACAAAGCACAATAAGTACATGAGAGCTGCTCTTTGAGCTTATGTTGCACAATTTTTAAATATTTGGTTTTAGTTTGCTTTAATCATTAATCAATTAGGGAGTAGTGCAGCCTAACATTTAGGGAACTGGACTGATCTACGGCTGTATGTGCTATTCCCAGGTGGGGCACTTTCCTGCCATTGTATACAAGCCAAGATGTTTCATCTAAATTGGTTCACTAAATATCCAGCTGTGCAAATGGATCATATGTAAAGAATGTATAATGAGTTGGCTGGATGGTAGTCCTAAAATGTAAATGTAATCAAATGACTAATGGAGGTGATTCAGGTTACCTGAAATGTGTAGATTTTTAATGATTGCTCAACAGGTGGCCAGGAGAAGAAGCTGTATTTTCCCCTTGCCACTGGAGGACTGAGGAGCAGGCCAAAAAGAATCAGGCTGTGAAAAGTGCATGGTCTCACTAATGACATACACTCTCGCCAGCTAATGAGGGGTTTGAGAAATCTCCTTCTCTCAAGACTATATTTAGATGCTTTGCGCATGGCTGTTGGGGGGCATTTTGGGTTAGGGTAAGCAGCACATCTTTGCAGCAAGAGCAAAGCATAGGATGTCTTTGCTTTTCATCATTTTAAAGTTGTTCATCTGGAAAAACTAAAGATGCGTCCTGAAACACTAGTTGAGCCATATACAGTTTATTCTAACTAATATTATTATTATTATTATTATTATTATTATTATTATTATTATTAATAATAATAATACTCACACTACTATTACTAGTCCTACTACTCCTCCTATTACTACCAATAATAATAACAATAATAATAAACAAATGAGTTCTTAATCTTTTTTTTTTTTTATTTAGTAAATTTATTCAGAGTAGGGCTTCTGATCTCAACTCCTGCACTGAATAATCTCAACTCCTTGGACCCTGTGTTTTTAAATAGCCTTAGGTAGACTTCATACGAAAGCCTTTTTTCCATTCCATTGCTTGCCTGCCAATAAAAGTAATGTGATTGTAAAAATGTGTATGGTATGTGTATGTATGCATGATTATTTTTATTATTATTTTTAACAATACAGGTAGCCAGCGATGTGTTGCTAGATATGGTTCTGAAGTTATTTGTTGAGTCTGGGCTCATTTTGGATCTATTTATCCATCACTAAGTTTAAGTTCTCTGTGGGTTGAAAGTAGTATTATACTGTATGGTCTAATGACAGAAACAATATTAAAATTCATGCGAAGCCTGTGTCTCATAATATTATTATAACCATTATATCCTTGGCTTCAGATACAGCCACATTCACAAGCTCATTTTCAAATCAGCATCAGGTTTGGTTAATGATTGAGTAAATTAAATGCGGTATAATTGTAATGCCTTGTACATTTAGCTTTATTTGGAATGATGAGCTGCCATGTCCTGATGTTTTCAGAGACACTGTGGATTTGAGAATGCCCTTTTAGAAGGCCTTTGAGAGTGCCCGAAACTGAATGTGTGACGTAAAGCTGCTCTACATTGCAAAACAAGCACTTAATCACCTTCTGAGTTATAAACACATTTGTGTACTCGTCTCAAAACCGCTGTAGTGCACGTACACACACAGAGGAAACAATGGTCTACTGAATAGGAATGATTCCAATGCTTGGTCGATTTGATCTGAAGGACATATGTGCATACCTGTCAATCTATCATAGAAACACAATAACAGGCATTTTTACATTTACTGAGTAGAATGATACTGACATCAGTTTGATATCAAATATCTGATTAAACCACGCAACAAGACTGGATTGATGATTATTTTATTTGATCTAGCATTGTCTGTACAAAAATGTAAATGGGTGCGTAAAGCAACATTTTAGAAAGGTTTCATATTTGAGGAAGGGTATGTACTTATTCACGTTGTAAGCGCGTTAAAATAAAAAAAAAATGTTCGGGAGTTTAAGCAAGGTCTTTCCTGAACAGAGTAGAACCTTGAAAAGCATGGTAAAGGGTAATGGAAAAGTTAAGAAACTGAACAACCCTCCATCCCTAGTATAATGAAAAAAGTGATATTGAGTATACAATGTTAGGTTCACACATTTTGTGAGCCTTATGTATTAATATGATTTGAAGCTGTATACTGTGCATTAATATCTGTCAAGGCACGATCGTAAAGTCTTACAGCCCTTCAGATGTGTCATACTGCTGATTCGGGGAAGGGGGGGGGGGTCGTTGTGAAAAAAATCTGAAATATGACTGGCTGTTTGGCTGTGAATATCTTTGAACTTAATCCATTTAAGCGTTTCACCACAACGTCAAATAAGTCAAAAACATGTTTTCTGTACTCATTTCCAGGAACACGCAGTGTTGTCTAATTAAAATGTATAATACACGTGAAAGGATTAACATCCCACTACAATACTAAGTGCTTCAAAAAATGTTTTGCTGCCGTGTCACTTTAGACTTACACGGAAAAGAATCTTACATAGGAATGACATTAATGCTATAAGCGGAGTTCCACACACCACTGTGAGATCACTGAAGTCAAGGTGTCTGGAAGACCAAAGAAATTTACTGGAAAGCAGCTGTCAGGGAAATGTTTTTAACTAAAGGCGCACGCGCAGCACGCCCTGCACGTTACACGCGCACACAGAACTAGGTCGTTTCCCCACCCTTCTCAAAGGGGTGGAGAGCGTGCGCTGCACACACCTGTCCCTGTCTAACCTCGTTTCTTCTGCGTACCACCTGTCTCTGTGAGAGAGCTGGGAATAAAGCGAGCCCCGTGCCAATTCGCCCAACTTCTGCGAATCTGGCCCGGTCTCCTCGCCCGGAAGTGGCCGCTCCCGCCTCAGTGCTCCAGTGCTTTCTCAGCTAAGCGACGCGCTATAGAGACGCCGACTCCCCCGACACGCAAGCTGTTCACCGAGTCTGATCATTTGAACAGTTAGGGCTTTTGATCATCACCACCACCTCTTGCCTTCACACGCCGATTTCTTTCCAATATAATGGTGCAGTTACATTTCAGATTCTTACACACAGATGCACGCACGCCCGCACCTGTGACTGTGTAGCTGATTTCTGAAGTACACTGGCATTGCGCAATCCATGATTGTTTCAAATGATACTTATTCAGCAATGCACAGATGCACTTTTATTTATTTATTTGATCTTAAATAAGGTTTACAGTTTATTTTTGTATTTTTTATTTTTGACATTTTTTAAACAATTGCTAATATGCATTTTTCACTTTTTCCAAATGCTTCATACAATTCTCTTATCTGCACCAATATGCAGGTTGGCACAACAGCTCATTTCTTGCACAAAATGCACAAAAATAACCAGAACACTGCAGATCTGTCTCAAAATTAAATGCATTTCTTAAAACACCAGCACTGGTTTTCTTCCATTAAGAATACTTTGTCAATGATAGCAAAATGACCAAAAAAAAAAAAAACATGAACAGGTGGCATTGCAATACAATATTTTATGTTATGTTTACTCTTTGAATTAAAAATAAGTGTTTGCCTTCTAGTTTCTCCTTTGTTATTGTATATAATTCCTTGAAGTATTGTCTTGCTCTTTGGTTGACAGTGTAGAGGACTGTAAAGAATGGAACAACACTGAATACAATAAACAAGGATTTGTTTTTTACACTTCTTGACATTTCTTTTAACGGATAAAGTTTGTCTGGTTTTTTTTCTCCACTACTCGCACATTTGAAACTCTTGTCCAACAACTTCAACGGGTTGGGAGTGAATTGTAACAGATGTGAGAAAGTACACAAACACCCCTAAGGGTTTTACAGAGATGTGCTGTAATAAACAGAAGGTGAAATGGTCAATACAATCCTCCGGGGGAATGTCAAGATACTTTCCCAACTGCTGAAATCTCATAGGCGGTACTGCAGGCCCACAGGAACTCCAGCGACCAAAGTGAATAAAAGCTCTGCATGTTTTTGTGGAGGAAAAGTAGCTTGATTTGAACAGTATTTAGTTTGTCATTGCACCCTTTCCCATGTCTCCTTGATTTTTCTGATGTTTCGGACCTGCGATTACCTGGGACGAATATTCATCCCCTTCCTTTCAGTGTCCTCTCCGTATTTGGTGAGGACCACTGTCCCAGCTTCTCGCCATGTCCCAAAGCCTGAGAATTGCTCAGGACCTTGGACAGCGATAACTGCACTAACAGGCACCCACCGCTCAGGCTGAATTCTGTAGGTACACTTTGCTGAGGTTGATTGAGGTCAAAGCTGATAATCAGCCCAAGCGTTTGACATTTCCTTCATCGTGGCCCTTAAATGTAGAGACCGGCATCGGGTGCAGCTGCTCTGGGAACCGTTTGATCTAAAACGTCCTTTGTTGAATCAACTTATTAATGTGGGGACATTTTTTATTAACATCAGTCAACAGCAGTCTACTCTGGTGGTTTTAATATCCATCAAACCATCAAAAGTCTACTCGGGTGTTTTTTTAATTTATTTTTTAAAATTTATTTTTAACCCGTTCACTGTTTTTCTGTGTGCTTCCATTCATTATCTTACATGGTGACCTCCCTGAGCACCATGCCATAACTCCTCATACTTGCAACTGAGATGTGTATGTTCTGCCCTAAGATAAGCAGCAGTGTGATTTGTTAAATGAGGGGCTTGTGACTGGATGCACTGAATAATATAAGTGTGCTCTGCTTTAACACATGCCCCCTGATGATGGTAAGAACTTATGAATTACAGCATGAAGTTCCAATTAATTTTCTTTCTCAAACCAAATAGACAAATGTAAAAAAAAAAAAAAAAAAAAAAACATCACAACATTCATATAATACCAATAGATATGCCAGTATACACCTTTTACCATTGGCATTTTGAATTTAACAATGATTACTAAGTTAGATATTTTTTATAGCCACCAACATTGTGTTAGTCTGTGCTGCCTCATCCCTTTATTGCAAGTATGCTTGTTACTGAGGTTCACCCCTGAGGTGCCTGTGTGCTCATCGTGAAGCTCATCAGTTGAGGCCATAAAGCTCAGCCTCTGAATGACAGCTTTCACACTAAGAGTCTGGAATTCCACCGCAGCTTTAGAAAACCTCAGCCCGTCCTGCAAAACCCGCGTGAGCTAGCAGGAAGCAGACGGCCGGGATACTCCCCTTTCCCACAGGCCCCCGCCCTCGTCCCCACAGAACTCTCTCGAACAACCCTGCGGCCAAAACAGACTCCCTGCGGAAGAGATGGGAAAGAGGGAGGGCGTGTGGCAGGCAAGGCCCATGTGCGTGCGGGAGACACGCTGAACGCGATGCACCTGTGCACTGAGCGATGAGCTTTCTGCTGGACGAAGCAGCGACACGACAGCCATTTTCTCCCTGAAGCGCCAGAGAGGCTGCAACATTCATGCCCGTCCTGTTAAAACTCACAAGAGGCCTCTCTGTGCACATAAAAATAAAAATAAAATAGCCCTGAGTAATAGGGGTTTTCACTCTATATAATGTCATCTCTGAAGTTTTAAGAGGCGACTCAAAACGATGACTAAGTAAATGTTCGGTTTGATTTAAAATTTTTTTTTTTTTTTTTTTAAAGTTGACAACCAAGTTTATTTTAAAACAAACTAAAAATGACTGACATTTCTTTTTTGTTCATGCACGAAGGCAGACATCATTTATTTATTTGGCGGGGGCGAAATATTCTTGGATAGGCTGAGTCAGATAGCGACATGCGAGCTGACAGTTTGTCTGAGATGAGTAATATTACTGGAAGGGTTAATGCAGGAGTCCTGAAAAGGACTCCTAATTGATAAATGGATGTACTGCCCTGAGATGTACTCAGGGCTATTGCCTGCAATAAGCTAAGAAGGAGCTCGCTGTTTCTAAATTATTAATGGATGCTTCTTTCCCCTCTCCCTGGTTATATTATTACAGCCATTAAGGGCTAAAATGGCCAAGGGCACTCGAATGCCCAACTCGTGACAGCAGGCTTTGAGGCAAAAGGATTGAAGGAAGTAGTTTCTCCCTCCCGGTGAAATCATGTTTTTAAAAAGAAAATACATTTAAAAAAACTGCATTCTTGAAGACCACACCAATATAAAAATAACCATATACAGTGTATCCTCAATATTATGTGTTATATCTTCAACATAAGAGCAAAAGTGAGTCTTTCACAGTTTCAGTGTGAGAGGGTGTGCATTGTGGCGTGTGGAGGAGAGAGAGAGAAAAAGAGAGAGAGCATACGGCTGTGCAGTGAGCATGTGCAGTGAGGTTCTACGGTATATTCATCATAAGAGAGCACCTGTTAAGATCAATGGCAGCATCGGTGTAGCTGTACTGTGCTTTCTATAATAATCTTGTTTCAGAGTTTAAACTCATGATTCTTCCAATCAAAGCTACAAAATAAACAAATAAATAAATACCTTGCGCACCAGCTCCCAGCTACTCTTGTATGACAGTGTTTACAAGTGTAAATACCACAGCATCAAAACATGTCTAAAATCCCCAAACATATCAATTATATCTCTGTTGACAGGTTTGGGACAGAGTGCATCACATCTGAAGAAAACAGAAACAGAAGAAACAAACAAACAGAAATGAAAATAACAAATCAGGTCCAGGGTAATGGGGAATTCTAATTATCATTTTCACAACATGCCATTCTTTTTTCCAAGCTTGGGAAAAATCATTTATTTCTTTATTTATTTTATTTATTTATCCACTCATCCATATGGAGACCTTCATTAATTGAACATGCAGTTTCATTTTAAAACAGTCAATGCCATTGAGAACAGCCTCATTTGCAGTTTAATGTTGAAGAAGTCTTGCTTAACAAGAAAAGTGAAAATAGAAATATAGAAAAATGAATTAATAACAACAGCGACGACAACAACAAAACAAAAAACACACCAGCTGTATGTAAATAACAAGTGGCTAAATGAAACTGTCATACTTCATTATGCTTTTGATATCCCAAGTGACGTTAAGATTAATTGTTGTTCAGTTGGATACAACTAATTAAAAGCCCAACTGTTGGTTTTAATTACGTCAGGCAGTGGAGGCACTGCAAAAAACGTTCATTATTTTTTGCCGAATTTCCAAACCTTTTCTTTATTTTATTTTATACGGAAAGCTGAGGAGGAAATAGAACACAGAAGGTCAAGGTCGAATGTAATATCCACCAGCAGCCATGTTTAAGGCCACATAAGTGCATATTGCACAGTGACTGCAGCACTCCAAATCATATCATGCATGCACAAAGCCACGCTATCAAAAGCAGTATGATTACTGCCTGTCCCTATAAATATACATTGGATGTTTATAATTCCATGAATCACAAATTGATGGTACACAGCATGTTCCCTCCCTTCACTTAAGGGTGGTCTATGCATGCTAATCTCAGTTAATCGCACAGCTGTAGACAGACACATGTAAGGCAGCCTGAACAAGGTGGGCCTGACACAACAGGCGAGGCCTAACCAGGGATATTTGATTTCCTGTCTCTCATCAGTCAGCAAAAGACCACATGGCCAGTCACAGGCCAGACGCAGGAAGTTTCGTCTGGGGAGGTTCTCTCGCTCTGGGCGCGCTCAGACAATCCGCGCATTCCCAGCCATATCGGCTGAACTCTCCAGCCTTCGTCTCCTGTAATAGAAATTCATGCAAATGGCTCGGCGAGCGCCGCACGTTCACTAACACGGATGGAATTGCGGGCTGATCCGCAATTTTATCCCTGGAGTGGCGAATGACCTGATAAGTGTTTTGGAATTGAGTGTTTTCAGACTGTGACGGATTTGGCAGAAATGCCAGATGTGTATACATATTTCAAATTGAATGTACATATAAAATAGCTGAATCCATGGCTGAATGCATTGGATGGATATAGTTTAATGCTGTAGAGGAACGTGTGAGTCCTCTCCCCCATATACAGAGGGGGGGGGGAAATGCCCTGACTGAAGAAACACATTGATGTGGTGACCAACACCCCAGGAACAGACGTAGGAACCCCAAAGGAAGAGACTGCAATGTCAGGTCCAATCAGTGACCCAATGCACACAAATGGGCAGAGCACCTCCTAGGCAGTCCAAGAGAACTCTGATACATTCATTTTTCATTAGCGACAATCAGAAACCCAGCATGTTGGTCACACCCATAGACTGTATCCACCAATTACTTCACCACGTTGGCAATCACCCGTCTTCAAATACAACTCTCTGCTGATTACCTCATCTGGCCTTGAAGTGGCTGCGCCTGTCTGCGCAATTGGTCGCAGGATAGGAGTAAAAGAATAATAGCAAGGGATAGGGCGTGGGGGTCAGGTCAAAGTAAGGCTACCAGATGAAAGGAATACACAGGGGAATAATATACATGACATTTATGTACCCGTTTACCACGTGGAACCTCTACAAAGCATTCCAGTTCTCTCTTCAGTCTCCATCGAGTCTACTCACATTCTCTCTTTTTGGAATACTAGGCCCATTGCAGTTCTTGGGTCTTCCACTTCCCCCAGAAGGTATCCCATTGGTTTGAGCGTGAGCCCCAGTTATGTCACATTAGCCTCCCCTTTAGTTGAACAGACCAAAGCTTTGTTGAACTAACCTTCATTAAAATATATTTCTGTATGGTAAACAGATATCTAACAGTCAGTAGGAAGAACATATGTGAAATGAAAAGGAAGAACAAAAGTGAAAGATATTTGGCACTGAAGTCTGTATTCTACAGCATGCAATTACCATTACTACAACAAATAACCCCAAACCTCTCATTGTTCCCCTAAGATACCAGTTATGTAGCATTTGCCTATCAAACGCACTCTCCTCAGCGGCATACTGTAGCCTTTAGCAACACCTGATTCTAAATTAATCTTTACCATTTTCAAGAGTCCTTTTGCTTGCTTGAGAATCAGTTTAATTAATCAGATCATTTTTTGAATAGGTTGATTCCCCTCACACACCCCACTCATTGTTCCACCATGGTGTGAGAATGGAGATACAGTAGAAGGAATATAGAACCCACTTATAGTGATGTCGCTTACAGTACAGCCTCCAGGCAAAATCCTTTTTTGGGGGGGCACACACGACCCCCAGCAATCAGAACCAGTGCCACAGTGACCACACACCACTGGGTAACACCCACCTGCCATACTCATTCAGTCTGGTGCAAAGCCAGATCATTCCCCGCTGTAGGTCCACCCAATGTCCTGCCTCCCGGCAACAGCCTGAAGTATTGACCAATGGGGGTGTTTCGGTCCAATACCTCTGGTGCCCGAGGCAGACGACGTGACTCCCTTCCACCCTTCCCATCGACTGAAACCCCCAAAGTGGCACTTTAAATCTCGTAAATCTGACTACACCCAACCCATTATTTGATGCATTTCCCTTCTTTCTAATTCTAAAATTTGAGTACATTTGGCAGACATCAGCAATTCCCACTTGTCTAAAGCTATATCCTTTCTTTTGATTTTCTTTTTTTAAAAGAGTATATTGAGCCATGCTTGAGAGACATAACACATTTTGAATGGTTTAATTGCATTCTAGATGATGAAATTAAATTTACTGATATTTCTAAAAAGAAAAAAAAAAAAAAGCCATAAACACAAAGCAATGCTTCATCTCCTTTAGAAATTAGCCCCTGAAATGAAAAAATAAATAAATAAATACTTGGTCGGCTCTGAATGCCTCTGTCAGCCTATTTTGATTGATTTGCGGTTCGCGACCAAGGTCGTAAACCATTTAACACCGGCTCGCTCATTCTGCAAAACAACAAAATGGCTCATTTTGTGGTCTCATGCAGGGTGAGGCTATGATGCAGAAATATATATTTCAGTGCCGGCGTCCCCAGCAGGCACTGCACCGGCGGAAAGAAAAGTGAGCTGTCCCTGTGTTCTCACGGGGCTGTTTTTAGGGTGCCGGAACGTGGTGTCTCTGGTCGCACATAGATCCAAGAGAGTCATTACGGTGCTGCTGGGCACTGTCCCTCAGCAAGAGCAAGGAGAAGAAGAAAGTCAAATGAAATATGGCCTACAAGCACAAGAGGAGTGAAATGGGGACAGAGAGGAGCTCCGTCAGGACGAACTCACCACCTCCATTTTATCGTTGATCCACTTCAACATTTTATACATGTAGCTTTATCTATTGGAATTATTTCCTGATATTGCTATAATATAAAACTCACGCTTTGCTTAAAAATGTGCTTCATAAGGAACATTAGTTTCAGGTGTACTAGTTAAGTTCTGTACTGTATACGGTACAGCTGAACTTGTATAACTTTTATTAGTTTGTCACTTATGTCGACACAGCTTTTTTATTTTATTTTAAAGAAACCACATATATAACCAAACACAATATTTAGAGATATGAATGAAATAGGAACTAGATGTCCAGGAAACTGAAATCTGATTTTTTTTTACTGATGTGTTGTTTTAATACATTCACAAATGTCTGAGAAATATTTTTACACGATTCTTGCAAAAACATAAAAAATGTAATTGCTTTCACCTTTGGTTAAACGGCAGGTTTTCATTTGGCGGGATTCACTGGGTGTTAAGTGACGCAAGTGACGTAACAAAAACTTCAAGTCGAGTAAAATCCTTTCCATATGTAAATGCCCTCTTGTTACTTTTGTGCAGGTAAGGCAAGCAAAGTTGAAAATGCCAAAGCATTGCCTCTTCTCTGGATGCAGAGAAAGCAATACACTTTTCTTTTCACAAAAAAGAGACCTGCAAGAAATGGGTTTTATTTCTGGAGCCCATGAGCACTGCAATATTACAATAACTTCTACAGGTTGAATTTGCATTGCCCATTTTCGCCTGGAACTTGTCACCAGAAAGTGGTGGATTGGTAAGTAGGCGACCATTAGCTAGTAAGAAGTAAATAGCTCTCAAGCTTAGACATGTGGAATCTATTTTTTCTTTATTTGGGTGTAATGTCTGGAGTTTGAGACTGCCATAGAGTCTAATGTGTACAGTAGCTCAGTGTTACAACACATTAAATGATCTTGAATGAGGTTTAAATATACAATGGTAAAGCCTAGTTTGTGTTGCTTTCTTTCATTGTGTCTGGTAGTGCAAGGTTACTTCTCTAATGGTTATAAATGGGTAAACTTTAAATAAATATTAAGACAATCAACTTCTTGGGAATATATCCACAATTTGAATATGGTTGCCTGGACCTTTAAATCTGTTCAATGAAGTAGCAAAATTATATAATAATATATAATTATATTTAAATTTTAATATTCAGATTCCCTATTGGAACCTATTTAAAACTTCCCCACCCATCCATGGATTGATTCCTTTAGCAGTCTGATCTCTTGGAGGTTTCCCCTCTCGGAATGTCTGCACATTCTCTGTTTTGGCAGAACTCTGAAGATTACCTGTCAAGCACGTATGCATTTCCTCTTCATTCATAATGTCTGCCAACAGTTTTTTGAGATTGGCATCGAAAACCACGTTCTTGCCCACCACTGTGTTTTTGGGTGCCTGCTTTTGTCCAATATTCACAAAACAATGTAGAGTATTATTCACACACTGTATATATTTACAAATGTGACAAACCCAACTCCATATACCTATCTAGATTGTGCCATATTTTTTTCTAACTCCTAAAATTTTGCCAGCTAGCTAGAGATAGATTTGTACAGGTCCAGTAGACTCATTACAACCTGAGCCAGGTGATGCCTGGGTCTGTTGAGTGCCTGTTTTAATGAAGTTTGCTGCTGAAGTGCTTCACCATGTATTTTGTGCTGCAGTGTCCAGTTGGCAGAGGTTGCTCCTTTCGGGTACACATCCAAATTCGATTAGCCCACTAAAAATTAATTGACCGAGAGACGTATTTTATTGACTGGCTTGACCTCAAAGAAATTAGCACTGAAGGGTTGGGGTGGAGTCCACCATTAGTTTAAAATCAGTTTGATTATTCCCGTTCCTTGATATTTCAGCTGTGGACAGGCTGCATTTGTCAGGTGCTGCCAGTTTGAATTATAGTCGATTGGGACCTTATTCACCAGGTAAGGTTGTGCAGTCTCATTTTGCAGACCTCATGCTTGGTTTTTTTGTTCTTATTTACTATGGTAGATTGATTGTTTTATGTCAGAGGGCTGAAATCTTAGTCCTGGAAAGCCATCTGCAGAATTTTGTTTTCGCATCAAGATCAGCAAATAATTCAGACCTTATAACCCGAGTGAGATCAGCCTATTGTGCAATCAGCTGCTTTAATTTCTAAATTAATTGTTTAGTAACAACAACATTTAGCACACACCGACTCTTCAGGACCACAATTGCAGACTGTTGGTCTATATAACCGCCAGGCAGTAAGTAAATTACAAGGTTTGCTATGGTTTCTGTCAGAAAATGCTTGTTTTATGGAGCTTCTCAATATTCCCCTGAACACACCCCCAAATTGTGGATTATCCACATCTGCACCATTTAAAAGGGTTCAGCATGCAAAATGTGTTTTCAAAAGATTTAATAAAGCATTACACTTTCACCATCATTAGAAAAGACAAATGGTTATGATCCATCTGACTAGAAGGACAAGCGGGAGATTTACAGATGGTTATTATTCAGAAATATGTACAATTAACTCAGGAACTTCCCCAGTCTTCTTCAGCAGACTTTTATCCGAGTGATTTAGTGTTTGTTTCAAGGGTATAACTGCTACAATACTCCAAGGATCTGACCCACAAGCCTCCTGCTCCAGCACCATGCACACAAAACAATTCTGGTGTGGAATCATTTCATTTTGGTACAGAAACACCACCATGGCTGTTCTTGAATGGGACAGCTGGGGTTTGAACATGAGATGTTTCGGTTTCTCTCCCAACAACTTAATCACAATGTCACACTGCTACACTAGTTCTTCAAAGTCCCCCTGCCCCCAACTTCAGTTTTGCCGGCTGAATTGAACAAAAAAAGTTAGTCGCCAATGACTAACAGCTGAAACTCCAACCAGTATGCTAGATTGGTACTGAACCCTAATTCCCGGTTGTATACAGTCCAATCTCTGGCACTCCCTTCATAAAGACTCAGCCTTTACAGGAACATCATGATTTATAAAGACGATTTTCCCCTCGGCTCTTTTAAGGTGATAAATCTTGGTTTTATGATCACTGAGAGAAAGAATTAGGGGCGGGAGGGGGGTGGTTACATCACTGGTGTGGTCTTATTAACAGTGTGTAATTGCTATCTTAATTGATCAAGCCTTCCAATGATTCATCACCACAGCAGCATATCCAATCAATTGAATCATGTAAATAAATGAATACATCAATAAATAAATAAACCATGACTGTTAAAAACACGCTTTTATAATAATGTCACTACATCACAGGTTATGCTTGGCATAATTAACTGCCTCTCCTCACATTAAAAGATTTCACAAGGAGGTAAAAAATGCAATAGTTGGAATGTTTTAATCAAATGGTCTTGTAATTTAGAAACGGTTGTCCAACTGGAGGGCGGTGTGTGTGTGCGTGCGTATGGGAGGGCGGTGGGGGGCGTTCCAGATGAAAAATAAAATAAAATAAACCAGTATGGCTCTTATTCCCAAGGTTGTGAACAATGACATCATTCATAGTCAAGCGTGGATTCAATCACAATGTCTCCTGAACTCCTTAACTTTTGAACATTTCTGAAATTAGAGACCCCGTAATACTTGTATTTAAAGGTCAGTGTTAAAAAATAATAAATTGAGTCAGAAAGAAAACATGCACATGTCCGTGAGAGAGAGAGAACAAATGTGGAATAAAAATAGGCAAAAAAGAACACATTTGTTCTCTGAGGAGCATGGGGTGAGACAGGGCCACATAAAACCCTATTGAATATCTACTTTAATGAATTGACAAACAATTCTGCACAACTCAGAGGTTAAATGGCTGTTCTATGCATATAACCTGGTGTTTGCTGTCCCTCACTGAACAGGGATTACAGAAATGCCTAGATCTGCTAGAACAGTACTGGCAGAACTGGGCCCTGGCAGTAAACCTGAATAATACTAAAATCATGACATTCTAAAAAATGCCTCTTATCAGACCCCTTGTCAGGCTCAATGATGCTACTGTGTAGTGTCAGATGCAGAGAGATGGGGTGGGGTTAGGTCCTTAGGGGAGGGTGTGGCCGTGACTGAGTGTGTGTAATGTTTCAATGGCATATTTTAACGCTAGTTTATTAATTTGATTAGTGTATGTATTTGGCATAATTGATTAGCAATATTGGAGGAGGTATTAAGGACATCAAGGGCACCTTATATTCATCATCAATTCTTGCATTCATTCATCACCCAAATGCAATACTAAGCTATTGGTCATGCCAGTGCATCAGTGAGTGGCATCTCATCTTATCCTGATCATCCCATCCTCCATTGTCAGGTAGTTTGTGTAAAGTGTGTATAGGGGTCCTTATGCGATTTTTCCATGTTAGTTTAAATGTTAAATAATATAAAAATGTAAAACAAGAAAACATGTTTTCACCTGGAATAATTTACCTGGAGCTGCAAAAAAAAAAAAAAAAAAACGCTCTTATTGCCAGTACTAATAATTTGCCACGTTGTCTGAATGTTGCTTTTGCTGTCAAATGACGAGGGAAAATTTGCAGGATTTACAAGTGATTTTGAAACAGAGGGAAGTGGCAGATAGGCATGCAAACAGCAAAGCTGAAATGCAGCTGGATATCTGCATTACCAGCACAACATCTCAGGTGAGATTCTGCCACATGCAACATCTCCTCTGGGGCTAAATGGAACCCATTATGACCCATCTCTCCATTTAACAAATGCAAGAACAGCTGTGAACCAGCAGCTGTCACATTCTCTCTGGATGGGCGGATGTTTTTTTTGTATTGATCACATTTATAAAAGTTTGAGAGACTCACTGAAATTTAAATGTTTTCCATCACCAGAATACATAATGTATTTTTTTTCCTTTATAAACTATGTCTAAAAAAGTTGCAGTTGTCAGTTAAGTGTCCCTGGGCCTATATCTCAGTCACCTCACAGATAGAAAGGTTAGGATGACCAATCAGACTGGTTTCTGCTGTACAGTGGGAAAGGGCACAATGAGCCAGCCTGGTTCCAACCATATAACAGGACATAGGCATTCAAAATATGTAACTGTAAAGCCATTTTTTATTGCAATGCAAAAAAAAATAAAAGGCAGCAGCAGATGCAAGTTTGTGCATGTTGACATTTCTTAGGTGTGTTTCTTTAGCAACCAACTTTTTCTTTTTCATGTGCCACAATGCATGTATTGCAGACCCTGCAAAGTTCTGTGACAACATTGTTGTCCCCCAAACCCCAGCTGATCAGGAAAGAGCCTGACTACTAGTTCCAAGCACATAGAATTAGGAGACATTGAATAGCCATGTAATAAAAAGATATTAAACACCTCTTCAGTTTAAAAAAAAAAAAAAAAAAAAAAAAAAAAAAACTTTATAGGTGTTTTACTCCCTCACCCTTTATAATTTACGGTCTTTCCTATTCTATTGAACAGCAAATAACAAAATGAGATGTGGATAGAAGGGAAGGAGACTTAACTTTAATATAATAAAACAAATCAAGCCTGCAGGTCTAGACAATCATTTAGGCAAATAAAGTAGACTTGCAAGGGTTAGCAAAGGCTAGCTCTGCTAGTCTCCATAAAACAGATGACCTAGCATAGGTGTGTTTTTAAACAGAACCTTTCTAATTCACCCACAGCTTATCTGCATCGGTCTGACAACTAAAGCAATGCAAATCTTAACCAAAAAGACCAGCCGAGCTCCAACCAGAAATAAAGCTGCTGACATAAGGAGTGTAGCAAAAGATAGCAGCATCAGAAATCAACCAGAATATCTGGTTACCTGCCTCTTTTAATGCTAGCAGCAAGGGCGTTGTCACACCCTCATTGGACAAGAGAAAATGGACCACAGCTGCTCTCAATGACCAATTAACTGCTAGTCTCCAAGACACTGATAACCAGCTGATCCACATAGCCCTATAATCCAGCACTGAGTCGAAGGAATCTCGAATTGAATGAGTTACAAGATCGAGATTCTGAAATTGAGAAGAAATTAAATGAAAAGTAAAACATGCACTGAAGGAAACTAGCAAGTGCCATAGGATTGCCCACTGCTACCGCTGTCCTGTATAAAGTGTGTTCCCAAAATTAGTTTTTAGTAGCTCACAAACGGGTTGGGTTTTTAGAATAACCCAGATAGGGGCAGTTTTTTTTTCTTCCCTAAGATTAACTAGGAATGCATGTGGGGAGACCTTTGTCAAACACTACCCTGTAATAATAGGCAAGCCTAGATAATATTTCATTGGTTGCTCATTAGGCATTTCCTAATGTGTTTTAATTAGTGTAATATGTGTAGACAGGTTGGTGGTAAAAAGAATATGGTGTTTACTTAGACTAGATGGCCGCATTATTGATATTACACCCCACCCCCTTCCTTCAGGGAAAAGTTGGTTAATGTGCATTAAATATTAATGCAGTATCCACAGGAAATAGCAGTCTTACAAAGCATGACCTACTTAGCACATTTGCCCCAAGAGAAACTTGGTTTGGAACAACAAGAGAGAGCAACCCTTTGCCAGCAGCTTCTTTCTTGTATGGCTTGACAGCATAAAATTTCAGTGAGACAACCCCCCACCCCTTCTTGCTCCAGCCTCGATGCTTCTTCAATGCAGTCATTACATTGTAAACATGTTGATGGAACCCCACGTGCATGCCACCCCATTCTTCCTGCCAGAAGAACATTATCAGCATGTGTCAAACAAGCTCATTCAGTCTACTGCATCTTGAAGCTTCCATAATTGCATTTTGGGCCAGCTCTGGCACTGTAGTAAATGTTGTAATTTGTATCCATTGACTGGCTGAAGCACAACTGGCTTTCACATTAAAGTTTTAGTGAGTCGCCAAATATATCTCAAAAACTTTTCAGCGTTACGCATATTTCACACACTTTGCTTTGCCAGTAATTTCTTGATTCATAGATTGGACGCAGTCAGTACAGTTTATGTCATAAGTGATTTGAACCAGCATAGCTTGAGTTGAGAGATATATGTAGTTTTTTAGAGGAAGTGGTTGATTGCATCCATCATTCTATTGGTATGTTTTGCTAGCTTCTGCAGTTGATGAAGAGATTAATAAAAAGATTAAACTGGTGATTTTTACCATTATAATCACTGGTACTACTTTTGTTGAAATATTAAAGCATTAAAGTCATGGTTTTACAATGACATCAATAACAATCCAGTTTAACAAAAGCTGTAGTTAAAAAAAAAAAAAAAACAATATATAAGACTTACATAAGCTTGGATAAATTAAAGAAAAAATTAAAAAATCTTCCCTGGATAGAATACATTTTCAACTATTAGGCTCTTACTCAAACTTCCCCAAGTTGTATTTGGTGGAGACAAGCCCCTGCACATGAGCTGGGAACAGTCTAGAGTGATGGGGAGACAAAAAATCCCCTGCTATAGATGCTTTCAACGGTAACAACATAAACAAACGTTACTGTGCATGTGCGTTGTTCTGGCCAAAACTTAACTTCCGGCAGACCTCCGCAAACAATCAATAACAACAGAGTCCCTCTAGACTATTTCTGATAACAAGCAAAATAAATAACAAATAAATTACGTTAGCTAGGTAATTAAAACTAAGTCTATCCAGTGTTATTTCAGGTTACCAGTCGAAGAAAAGAACCGTTACTTGGCCAAACTTAAATGTGATAATGTTACAGTACCAGAAAACAAGTGACAGAAACAGATAGCTGTTGACAGTATTGCACCATGCTGAGCATCATACATTCTTTGCAAAATCCATAACTGTTCTGGGTTACATGCACATCGCTGTGTAAAAAGTGCACTCTTTCTATGGCATTACTTAAAAACGGTGAAACACAAACTGGGGCTAGTGGGCAGCATGTGTACCCAATGCAATTACTGTAGGTTATTTATTTGTATAGCATACATTGATGGAAAAACATTGTGGCTCTAAATAGTTTGGGTCATCTTGCTAGGTTACCACACCATAAAATGATCAGGCAATGTAACGCTTATCATGAGTTTATTACCTAAACAAAGTCAGTGCTAGAGTGAGAGCACCTATTCGACCACCTTCCTTCAACAGACAGGGACGCGTAAACTAATTTGCAACTATATATGAAATAGGTGAAATATCGGGAACAACCTGTACCTAGTTATGTAGGAAAAAATGTTCTTGTTATCCTCCTGTGGTTATTTTTTTCAGTACTTTCACAATATTTTTTTTTCTGTGTCGGCAAATCGTGTATCGACCACCCCATATAAATGAATGGAACTTGACATAAATTTGCTAGTATCCTGTTGTGCGTATTTGAGGTTAATATGAGAAAGGGTGGTCCCTATCAGCACGTCTAGGAATCTGTACATATTCACTGTTGTAACCCAAGACGCAGGACGCAAAATACCCGTTAGGAAAGCAGTTTGAAATTATGAAGCAACATCTGCGCCATTGAATTTAATGGGTCACATTGAGATAACTACAAGCATGTTGCTTGTCTTAAGTTTATATAGTAAATAAGGCTGTATTAGTATTACTAAATGTGTATGTATGTATGAAGTTGTTTTTTTTTTTTTTTTAAACAGTTTATTATGTGTATTTTTACAGGACTTACATTTTAATAGGTAACAATGTCCAGTTATTTCTCAAAAATACGAAGTAACAACGGGCAAGCACCAGCTATAATAATTGCAGGGATTCAAGCAATTAGTTTCACAATTCCCTAGTGGGGTTACAACGTTAAATTATGTATTTTTACAAATTTTTGAAATGTAGTTTGTTCCTGAGGCACCCCACAGCACAACAACCTGAGCCCAACATCAGTCTGCTCATCAGTTTAACTTTCACTCCATTTGTAATCGGTGTCATATTAGCCAGTAAACACAAACCCAATAATAAACAAACACAGAGCAGAAGTTAACTTAGGGCCAAGCGCATAACCTTGGCAATGCGTGTGTGTCTGATGAAAGCATCTATACTGAAAAGTTGCTTGGATTAAACACTTGTTGGGTTACGAAAACTATATATTGCAAAACTATTTTCTTGAAATAAAAGATGCAAATACATCAATTGCAACATTTGTATTTCTAAATTATGGCAGTTTTCTTTTATAAGCTAAGGGAAAATGTTGCAAGGCATATTACAGGAACACTGAGGAAAGCACTAAAATGTGCATGAAAAAACACAAAATGGAAGTGGAAGTAGTTAAATAAATACAAAGTGCAATATTCAAATTCAGCGCATATATCTCCTTCCCTTCTCTTCTGAATGCATTTTTACATAGCCAATGCACCATCACTCTCCTCTTATCAATTCCACAGAGAATGCATAGCTTTGGTAGTTTTCTGGGACCACACACGCACAGATCAGTTACATTTCGCACAGTTGTCATGTAGCTGCTCCATTAATTTTATTCAAAGTCTCAGTTTTTGAGAAAACACCAACATATTTTCAAGTTATCTCCACAGAGTTATAAGCCTATCATTTCTATAACTACAGCATCCAATTATTCACCCCCACCCTCAATGCTTTATCAGCTTCATCACACAATTTCAGCAAATTAATTTTGTGTGATTATATGTGCAAAATTAGTTTTGAGAGTGCTTTTTTGGGAAATCTGTATATAAGCGCCAGTCACTCAGTTGAACAGTGTGCCAGAGTAGACAGTAACCTGCACACACCTGGGTAAAAGCATCAGTCTGTTGTCTGGTGGGGAGTTTTGTGAAGAAAATGGCACAAACTGCCGTATTTCTTTACTAAGTCAATTTTTAAAAATATTTTAGCAGTTAAGCTGAACTATTTAGGAATTTGTGGAAGGAGGATGATATTGCATTTACTGCTTTGGAGTAATTTTAATTTAAAGTCCCCGAAGCACGATGATGTCGCTCTGGCCTATCTAGTGTTAAGGTAAACGCTAACTTGCTGTCTCTTTGCAGGTGTGTATGTGTGTGTGTTTAATTGCCAAACTTGGTGCTGACTTCTGAGCGAATTGCATTAAAGAGGTGGGAAAAAAGAACAGAATATGAATAATATTGGTCAAATTCAGGAGGGAAAACATACGGAGAGAACGCATTATGCGAGTGTCGCCGAATATGGCATTTGTATTCGGCGCCATCCCTAGTGTGTGTGTGTGTGTGTGTATGCGCGTTTGTGTATATGTGTGGGCGGGTAAGTGTATTTGGCCATCATAATTATGGCCAAGTCACTTATCATTCACAACTGATTTCTGGCAAGTAAAAGGGATTAAGCATATTTTCAGCTCCTCCATCTGAATACCAACCATTAGAAAGCTGACCTCTGGCTCAGGGTCAGGCGGGTATTTTTCACAATGATGTATCTTGAATTGTCACACGGTTTTCTGCAGTTAACAGAGCAAAGCACACCCTGAACTTACAAAAGATACAAAGATTTAAACACTCACACACACACGCACACACACAAAAACAATAAAAAGAAAATATAAAAAACCCAAAGCATACATAATTTTACTGCTCAATGGTCCTTGCAGTAGAAATGTTTATGCAGTTATCCGCAGCGGCAGATGGGAACCTAATGAAGCCTGGTGGTAACTGCATACAGATGGACTCTTCACACACACATCCCAGACACTGTTCTGAGAGGGTCAAGGGTTTACTTCCAATTTACAAGTAGTTAAGGAAGGGAAGGTAAGGAACCAGTGTTCTCACACACACACACCTATGCACACACACACACACATGCACGCACATGCATTTTATGTAAGCAAAAATTATGAGTGAGTGTGTGTTTTGTACATAATGAGTATGTACTGTATTGCATATTTGACCCTTTTTATATACAGAGTGGATTTACTTCCCAGGAAAAATTGATTCTTAAGAGAAGCTGACGAGATACAGTGAATCAGACAATCCAGAACAGCTGTCATGTCCCACTTCAGGTCAAGGATCAAACATGTCACCAGATAGCACACACCAACCTCCTGTTGTCTATAAATCTCTGAAATACTGAAGGTCTTTTCTCATCTCCATCTTCAGCCCATAAAACAGGTGAATCATCAGCATGCTCTAGAAGTCTGTCAGGGCTGCTCTGAAACTGGCTTTTCCTTGCCTGTGAATCAGTGCACTAGAGTCGGGTCTCTAGGTCATCCAAAGATAAAATTGCAGCATGGAAAAAAAGTAGGGGGGATCTAAACCTGATCATTCCAGTACTCACAGCAATTATGTATAAATAAACAGACAGGTGCACCACGCTTTGTCTCACAGGAGAATATATACTCTTCAGATTTCTCCTTAAGGTTTCTTTTCAAGCATATCGCAGCTCTGTAACATAGTGAGATAATTATACATGGCTACTGAGTACACCCATGAATGCATATGCAGCCATGGAATTAAATTACTATATAGCGTATAGTCTGTACATGTATATGTCTTCTATCCGAAACCCTGGAGTATGGACACAAATTGATTGTAATATCTCCATCATAATTTGGATATTGCTTGCATATTGTGATGACACTGTTCCAAAACTCTCAGGTTCCATAAAAACAAGTAATTCCCAAGGTTACCAATAACAGTAGTAGTTGTACGTACACAGTTAGTTTAGTTATCTGTATCATTTTGCAGAAAGTTTGAAGGAATGCCAGCACTTTAAAACATTCACGACATATTGTGTGACCTTTCTTGCACACTGTGGGGTACAGTGATTGGAATATGCAGTGTCCCTATGCTATAGGGTATGATTTAAGATGTGAAAGGTCAGTCAGTTTCTTTTCTTTCAAAGGTCTCCCATGCCTCAAATGCAATAAGGATTGAATGCTCTGGATGCTGAATCTGTCTCTGAACTAAAAAGGCACTCGCAGACAGCAGCCTTCATAAGCTAATGCCCTGGGAAGCAGTGCAGATTAAAAAGACAGGCCCATGCAGCAATTCATCAGACAGACATTGAAGTTTTGCAGATGTGGCATAACTGATAGGTGCCTTGTTTCTGATGTCTAACCATGAATATATATCTTGAGCAGTGTTAGATCAAACACATTGCTTTATAAACAGACTCTAGGACAGGCTGAATGGTTTGTGATTTCACAGTTCAATTTTCTACAGCATTCTTGCTCATTTATTTGTCTCTAATTTAAAGCTTTTTGGGCAAAAAAAGGCACCAAAAGGAAATACATGTAAAATAGAAAACAAAAAAACAAAACAAACAAAAAAAAAAAAACAGAAAGTATGAAACACATTTTTGTATATATTTTTTGAGCATTGTCTTAACCGAGTATGTCTAAGAGAATACATACATAGACTGCACTTGACAAGTAGCTAGCTGAATTTCTGTCTGGGCCACACGTTTTGAAAATGATTCTAGTTATGAGAGGCCAATCAGCCTGCTCTGGTATATGAGGTGTTTGATGCGGAATGAAAGCAACAGCCACCAAACCCTGACATTCCAACCACTGGCACAAAAAGAGAGATTTATACTATCAGTTATCTGCTAAAATTAATTATTATCAAACAAAAATTCATAAATCTGCCTCTAACCCTCATCAACTGTTCTCCATTTTCTCTTCTCTCCTCAGCACTCCTCCTTCCCCATCTCAGTCCTCTCTCGCTGCAGATGACTTTGCAGTTTTCGTCGATGAGAAGATTGCAGACATTCGCAGCTCCTTCACGTCCACCGCCACCCTTCCCCACTCCCCCGTCTCTGATCCCTCCCCTTGTTTCTCCACTTTCTCTCCCCTCACTGACTCTGATGTTTCCCAGCTCATACTCTCCCACCGCCCTACCACCTGTGCTCTTGACCCCATCCCTTCCTCTCTCCTCCAGACTATCACACCTGACATCCTCCCGTTTGTCACCTCCCTTGTGAACTCCTCCTTGTCTTCTGGATGTTTCCCCTCTTCCTTAAAGCTGGCCCACATCACCCCACTGCTGAAAAAGCCCACTCTGGATCCCTCCGTCATCCAGAACTACCGTCCTGTTTCCCTTCTCCCTTTCTTATCCAAAACAATTGAACGAGCTGCTTCTAACCAACTCTCCTCTTTTCTCTTACTGAGCAACCTCCTAGACCCCCACCAGTCCGGCTTCAGACCGCACTCCTCTCGGTCAGTGAGTCGCTTCACGCCGCACAAGCAGCCTCCCATTCATCTGTCCTGATTCTCCTAGACCTTTCTGCTGCCTTCGACACAGTCAACCACCCCATCCTCCTGTCCTCCCTGGCAGCTATGGGGATCTGTGGCACAGCACTAGACTGGATCGAGTCCTACCTCTCCGGTCGCTCCTTCCAAGTCGCCTGGGCTGGTGCAGTATCGGCACCTTGCCCCCTTGCCACAGGAGTTCCCCAGAGCTCAGTCCTTGGTCCCCTCCTATTCTCCCTGTACACCCAATTTCTTGGTCCTGTAATCTCTGCCCATGGGTCATCCTATCATTGTTATGCCGATGACACCCAACTCTTTCTCTCCTTCCCCCCTTCTGACACACAGGTCTCCGCTCGCATCTCTGCTTGCCTGAGGGACATCCAGAGCTGGATGGATAACCACCATCTTAAGCTGAACCCAGGTAAGACAGAGATGATCTTCATCCCTGCTCCATCCTCTAACCTCCTTGACTTTTTCATTTCCCTAGGGGACACCGTGGTGTCATCATCACCCACCGCAAAAAACCTTGGAGTGGTGATGGACAACAGACTGTCCCTCTCCCAGAACATCACGGCAGTGAGTCGAACGTGCAGGTTCCTGTACAACATCCGGAGAATCCGCCCCTTCCTAACCACCCACGTAACCCAGCTCCTGGTTCAAGCGATGGTCCTGTCCCGCCTGGACTACTGCAACTCGCTGCTGGCTGGTCTGCCAGCATCCGCCATCAGACCCCTGCAGCTTATCCAGAATGCTGCAGCGCGTCTGGTCTACAACCTCCCCAGACATTCCCATGTCACCCCCCTGCTCACTGACCTCCACTGGCTGCCTGTTATGGCTCGCATCAAATTTAAGACCTTGGTGCTTGCATACCAGGCAGCTAAGGGGTCAGCACCAGGATACATCCAGAGGATCATCAGACCCTACACACCAGCCAGACCTCTCCGTTCTGCCACCTCTGGATGCTTGGCACCTCCCCCTCTTCGTGTCTGTACTTCCCGCTCCTGTCTGCTGTCTGTCCTGGCACCTCGCTGGTGGAATGACCTCCCCGTGGCGGTGAGAACAGCAAAGAATCTGACTACCTTCAAACGCAGACTAAAGACTCATCTCTTCAGGCTGCACCTCTCCCCACCCCTCCCTAGCCTATAGTTTAGCTCAATGTACCTAGTTAGGCTAATACGATCACGTTAGTTTTTATTTGGCAGGATTGTTTTTGTCTGATTCTGATTAGGCAAATGTGATTTCAGTGCTAGTTTGTACTTTGTTTGTTTGTTTGCTGAACAGGTTACTTTACAGGGTTGGAGTCCTGATCTATGTGGTCACTTCTGGCACTACGATCTTTACTTCACTCTAGTGTGTTTCTTTTGCACCTCTGCACCTTGAACTAATGCACTTGTTGTACGTCGCTCTGGATAAGAGCGTCTGCTAAATGCCTGTAATGTAATGTAATGTAATGTAATACTAAAATGAATGTCTTAACATTTAATCCTTCCTTCGACATAGTTTTCTTATTTACTTTATTTGCAAACAACATAAAAAGTGTGGGTACGTCCAAAAGGTATGTATTAACACACAGAAAACAGCAAGCGGTTAAAAATAATGTTCATTGTTGCAATGATCTCCCTTTTCAGTCCGGACTCCCGATAACTGATGGATGGTGCAGGGTAGTCTGTGCAATGAACACTTCTCTGTCTGCTAGAAATAGAGTCAAGAGTGTGTGTGTATTACAAGGAAACATGAGAAATGGCAGTTAGCTTGAGCAATTGCATTATTTATTTGGCTGCATCCAGAGGGAATTACATACAGCATTGTTCATTTATACAGCTGGACATTTTACTCAAGCCACTGGGAGAAGGTACTTTGCTCAAGGGTATAATGCCAGTGTCCTATTTCTGAAGAACAGACCCAGGTCCTCAGCCACTACACTCCACTACTTCTCTCTCTCTCTCTCTCTCTAAATAGAAAATCTCTTGCAGCTTGAACAGTGTTTCTTTTTTCTTTTTTTTTAGAAACACCTATTGCAAGAAACACCTCATCACTTTATAGCTTTAACAATGTTCTTTAAAGGAGTACCATGGTGGTTGAACGTGACACTTCCCAGTTGTCTTTAGGCAACAGCAAAACAAATGTGCATAATTTTTTTTATTATTCAGTCATTTCAATGTACTTTAAAAACGTATTTTTCTAAGCCTAAATTTCCCACTATAAAAGTTCACCCGAACTGTCTGGGCGTGGTAATGAGAACTGTCAGTTAGCTATGATTGACAGACCGTGCCCCGTTACCATAGCTACCCCCATGATACGCGCTCTTTTTGGGAGACTTTTCACAAACTAGCTAGCTTAGTAGTATATCAAGTATCGATAGATAGCTAAGGTAAGGACGTTGACTTATATCCAATTATAATTTTTGCTATCTAGCTAGCTAAGTTAAGATAAAAGCACAACTATAATGTCCTCATAAAAGCAAACTAGCTAGCTAATGTTATCGATAACTTTGCCTTATGAAAGCAAACTACCTAGCTAGCTAAATGAATATAACCAGAAATAATCTAATAGTCCTTAAAAGGCACTCTAATTTAAGTGAACCTAACGTTAGTCAAATATTTGCATTGTCTTGCCTGTAAGCCAGCGGCACAAACTATGGGTCTCGAGTTATCCATGGGTTTACGGGGCATGGAAAGGGGAGTGGTTACTGTGTTCGTGACGCACCAAGTTGACAACTTCTCAACCGGTTGAAAATAGGACGATACATTTAAAATGCATATTTCTTCAAAAATACAGAACGGACATATGTAATACTTTACTCATTGTGTTTCTTCAATGCCTCTTGTGCAAATAGCACACAAAACTGAGAAAGTGTGAAAATCACCATGGTACTCCTTTAATAAAATTGAATCCAACATTGAAAATCTCAGCTTGATTTTTTTCTTCGTGCCCTGTTTTGCTAGCGCTGATAGCATCATATTTGAACGTGCAGCCTCCATAACCAATTTAAGCAAGCAACTGACCATGAAAATAATTGCACAAAACATGTATGCAACAAATAAATAAATAACATAAAATTATGTACTCCTCATAATTGGCAGACTGATATAGATAGTAAAAGAATAACAGTGCAAGTTTCAGCAAGGGTATTTCAACCATTGACATTAACACAAAATCCTGAATACCTGCAGTAAGCAGCCTGCAAGCCATTGTTGTGGTTTTTATGATCTAAAAACACCTGACTTGACAAGCATCTAAGAGTGGCAGATGTGATTGACAGAAGTTTATTGCAGTTCAAGGACAACAAAGCAATAGATCACAATATCAATGCATAAACATGGGCAGTGAGTGAGAATTTACAGACAGGGGGAGTAGCAAGGGGAATTTGTAAAACTAGTTAACATGGATTTAAAGGATTCTACAGCTTGTATTGACCCTATGGCATTCTCTAACCCCTGTGACATTCAAGTGCCAGTTAAAGTTCACCTTGGGAAAATAAAGCTTGCTGTTTCATGTTAATCTCAGCTACCCGCCATTAACTTAAAGGTTCCATGCTGTCACAGTTTCTATCTGGAGGTTTTCAGAAAAATGTAATTACCTTTGCATTGTGAGACTTGAAGATCCTGCTTCAAACCCAGCTTAATGAAGGAAGGTGTGAGATGGGACTTTTAAATTCTCACATCAGCGGTGTGAATGTAGCCAGCGCTAAGACACACCTGTTTTTTTCCACGTTTTACAGGAGCACTTCTAACTGCGATGGCCACACCTCGCACGAGGTGAGGATGGCATTCATTTCGCAGCTCTAACACCAGCTCTGTCCTTGACAGCCAGTAAGCCAGAGACATAGGAAAGAGGGTGTTAGAAGAAACAAGTATGCAATTTGTTTATCATTAGGCAACGCTAGGCCTGAAAAAAACAACATGATTTTTGGCTCAAAATGGAACAACAACATTGACTATAGCTAATTGCTCTCAGTACAGTGTAAAACACATTTCAGCCAATCTGGTCTTCTCCGGACAGTGATCAGAAAGCTAATGGAAGACCAATTTACTCCTAAAATGTTTAATTGTTTTTTTATTAATAATAATAATAATAATAATAATAATAATAATATAATATTATTATTATTATTATTATTACCATGGGATGCGTGCATATTTTTCATCATGCGCCAGGTTGGGAAGCACCTGGAACTGGGGATTGCCGTCTAAGGCTGACTGTTAGTCACATGACTTCAGTGGGAAAGGAGGCAGTATGAGGTGATAGAATGTAATCATTTGTCCATACCTTTGCTTCCAAAATCAGACGGATGAAATAAAATGCACTTTTGTAATGCATTCTTCATGAAAATCATTTAAATTGCCTTTTGTTTTTGCTTTAAATCAAAACCCAGTTCAGGCCAAAGAAGCCAGTGGAGGTCAGTTAACTAAGTAATGAATAATGGAGAAAACCAATGGCTGACCTTGTGGTTCTCCAGGACCTAGAAAATGTTATGGATTGGGGATTGGCACCAATTGTTCCATTTGTCTTAAACTTGCACATCTCATGAACCTGGCACATTGTCATGTGGCATTAAGCCATAGAATATACAGTGGGTATATATCGTAAAACACCAAGGACAGATGCAAGCTGATGAAATGATTAAAAAGAAGGAAATGCCTTTACAGTCTGGCAAGAGGCTTATAAAAAAAGTAATTAATTTCCGTAACATACTTACTATATAACAATAGTAACCATGTTTGATTCCCAATGGGCAAGTATCAAATTAAAATAAACCAGTGCTTGCCACAAGGGTATAGGATAAAAATTAATAATCTTTTTTTTTTTTTTTAATAAGGAAAACTTACTTTACACTCCCCCTTTCTGTAAATTCATTTGCCCTCACAATGTTAATGTGCTTCATTCCAGGGAGGCTCATTAAAAATAATACTGATTCAACTATCTAATATTAATATTACTGTGACAAATTTGAAACAATTTAGACATATTTATTTGCATTATATTAATGGATTCATGTTTGGTTTAACTGGAAAAAAGACATTATACAAAAAATAATTGTATTAATAAATGTTAATTTTACAAATATAAAACATCACTATTCCTCTACAACTGTACTACCTAAAACATATTGACTCATCCAAACTCTGGTGCTGTTTCTCCTACTCTCACAGATACTGATCCAGACCCTGGAGCTGTTCCTCCTACTATCACAGACACTGATCTAGGCCCTAGTGCTGTTCCTCCTACACTCACAGATACTGATCCAAACCCTGGTGCTGTTCCTCCTACTCTCACAGACACTGATCCAGCCCCTGGAGCTGTTCTTCCTACTATCACAGACACTGATCCAGGCCCTAGTGTTGTTCCTCCTACTCTCACAGACACTGGTCCAGACCCTGGTACTGTTCCTCCTACTCTCACAGACACTGATCCAGACCCTGGTGCTGTTCCTTCTGCTCTCACTGATATTGATCCAGACCCTGGAGATGTCCTTACTACTCTCACAGATAGTGATCCAGACCCTGGAGCTGTCTCTCCTATTTTCACTGATACTGATCCAGACCCTGGTGCTGTTCTTCCTACTCTCACTGATACTGATCCAGACCCTGGTGCTGTTCTTCCTACTCTCACTGATAGTGATCCAGACCCTGGTGCTATTCTTCCTACTCTCACTGATAGTGATCCAGACCCTGGTGCTGTTCCTTCTGCTCTCACTGATATTGATCCAGACCCTGGAGCTGTTCCATACTGAAGGCTAGCACAGTTTAATCTAATGCACATTGTTTACAGTGCATGTATTGCACCATTACCACAAACTGAAAAATAACTGTCAGTTTATGCGGTTCATAGGTTTTTTAACTTAACACACAGCCATTTGTGTTGCATGCATAGCATTAGTCCAAAGGTACAAATTCCATCAACCGAGGTCTTTATGAAGGAAAATCACTTGCTTAATATCATGGAATATGGTTTTCATAACAGAAGTAAAACAAATTTCACCTCCTTGGGTGAAATGCAGTTTTCATCTTAAGAAACAATTCTTATTATGAAAGCTATATAATGTCATAATTTGTTAATAATTGTAAAAATAATCAGGTTTTCTAAACACTTGGCCACATACAACAACATTATAACCGCATCTTTTTTGTTTGGCATCATACGAAAATGTGACAGCACATTGGCTCTGACCGTATGTGAAGGCAGATGCTGTGAAAAGCTCTTTCTAAAAAAATAAAAAAATAAATGAAATAAAAATCTTAACGGCTTTTTGCCTCATTAAAAAAAAAAAAATTCCATTCCATTCTTTTGTGAGAGATTTAAATATTTCCTTAAAGATTAAGGCTTGACATTCTCATGTGAATGTAAAGAGTATTCAAATTAACCTGAGATTATGGTTGAGACCTCTGCTTACTGCCTATTGACTTTCATAAATAAAATAAGTGAATACATTTTAAAATAGTGATTAGGCTTTTCAGCATACCTGGCATATCATTTTGGTTTTCTTTCTCTGAGCTGCATCTTTTCTCCTCTGCTTTGTCTTCAAAGACAGAAAAGCATCTTCTTATGTTCCAGTTACAACAAAAGCAGAACCTGCGAGGAGAGATATTCTGAATGACACGTATTGTTGCACTTGCTGGGCTAATATGCGGAAGAAGTGTCATTCTATTACTGTCACATAATTCAGGATCTGCAGAGGAATAATCCTGATAAACGCCATCGTATGCAAATGAAGATTACCAGCACAGTGGCATCCATTAGCGTTTTAGAAAGGGAATAAATAAATAAATAAAACATCTGACGGGTATGGGGAGGCTGAGTTTCATAACCTTTAATGGGTAAAATAAGCGAATCTGATTTCTTGCCATAAAAAAAAAAAAAAAACCCAGGATAGTACTTCACTAGGGTTGGCCTGTAAGTGCTACCAGTCTCCCACCTCCCCTTAGCCAGAGCATGTTTCCACCTCTCTTCACAAATTAACGTAACCATTAATGGTGGTGAATGTAAGAAAGTAAAAGGTTGAAGACGTGATTCCTACTAGCGCATTCCAGGCGTGTATGTTCTCAGTGACACAGGCCTACGCAGACGCGGGCCTCCGCCCACGCGTGGGACCGAAACACGTGTGCACACGCTACGGCTTCATGCCTCACAGCCTCGGAGGATTCTCTTATCGCGCTCGTAAGCCACTGCGTCTTTGGGTGTTGACAACAGAAGCGCAGGCTATGGGATTCTGGGACTCACAGACTGGTTCAGCATCAGGACACCTGCGGTCATCTGGAAAAAAAAAAAAAAAAAAAGAAAAAACAGAAAAAATATATGGCGTCTACTCCCCCTTCATTGGAAAAAGCGCTTCTCCAACCCCAAGCTGCCCCCCCCCCCCCGCCCCCTCACCAGCATCCCCCCCCCCCCCACCCCCTACTCCACCTCACTCCCCCAGAACTTCAGTATTCACCATCTTCCCACAGGAGAGCTCTTTATTTCTTCTCTGCCCAGAAGAATAATTGCTTCAGCGTATAACCCGTTTCTGTACATATCACTGAAAGAGACACTGGCTCTCTGGCCTTAAAGGGAAAAAACACACACACACACACACACACAACTTTCCCTGACTTTGGGAGAGCGGCGCGGGAAGTGTGCTCGGCTCAGAAGAGGCCTGCGTGACAGCTAAAGCGTTCTGATTCATGGATCAGTGGCTCCGAGCGCCGTTGTCTTTCCGCCTCCTTTGATAGGAGTCGCCGAGACGCGGTTTTCCGTTCGTCATCTGTCTGACACGGAGGAAAACAAACGCTCGCGCGCAGACGCGGCCCCGCGACTCGCTGCTCGCCAGTCAGATGTTAGGTCTGTGCTGTGGTACAGTGCAATGCATGCAGCATTCGGCATGTCTCCAAAGCGAATATCCTTTATCAGAAAATTGACTTTGAAACGGCTACAGTAAACACAGATAGTGGTAATTACATAGGTGAGGCGCTTTAGAGATATTCAAATTTTTATGTGCGCATCATCAAGATAAATGCACAATACTGTCGATTTGTTTTTCTTTCTTACTGTCAGTTGCAATAAGAATCTACATTATATCGTTCTATTGCCTGTTGTACTGTATATGCAGTTTTCTTGCATTTCTATCGGTGGTTTCAAGATGAAAAAAATGATTTTAACATTGAAACACAAACCTTTCTCGCACAGTGCTACCATGCCATTTCACATGGTGAAAAAAACACATTCAAACTTTATTGCAGTGAAGAAAAAAAATACTTAAAATGAACACAACCCAAAAACTATGTTGTAGAAGGATGCGTGGTCTAATGTGATGAGACTAGTGTACCTCCCTTATGGATATTGAACATACTAATAAAATATAATACAAAGTTCGGAAAGGATTGCAATATTTCACACTTTATTAAGCACACTAAAAACATTCTGATCTCAGATACTGCATTATTTTTTGTAAATACATTGCTGTGAAATATTCATATTTTTCTATATAAACCAGTGTAAATCAATATTTCTACCATATATTGTAGAATATTCCATTCCTGAAAGGGTTAGCTATATGCTAGGAAAGAAAAATACATCAGCTGCATTCTGCAAGGCTGTATCCATCCTTACAAATTCTGCTTTTTTTCCTCCATTGTCAGCTTAATGAACTGCAGAGGGCAGAGTCGGGAGTATTTCTACAGGCCGCAGGACGTTCTGAAATATGAGTTCGGGCGTGCGTGCCACGACTGAGTGCTGAGGCACATCAGCGTACCTTGATTATAGACGTGCGGGGTTCCTAAACTACCAATTTATTCTGCATCGGCGGGTCGGTCCCAACGAGCCAGCTGGGGCGGATGAAACACACAAGGGCAGTTTGTGTCGATTTAGGGACGCTCGCTGCGTATGTAATATGTGCTATTGTGCAAATAAATCATTAAAGAGGGGCAGGGATGTCCCGGGATAAGATGCATGACAGCCCAGCCTTAATACATTTTACCTGCTATTAAATTATTCAGAGGGCAATAACAATACCCAAGCACTCTCCTCCCCTTCACTTAGTATCTGAACGCCACGCTGGGAGACCAATGGAAGCCCTGAATCCATTCTCGGCAATTGCGCGTTTATGATAGGAGTCAGAGCAGGAGCTTTGAACCTGCTTTCGCTCGTGCCATTACATGTCAGTCTTAGGCCATGGCAGGAGGCCAGATTGTGCTGCTGCTCGAACTTGGTTTCTCTCCTTTCCAAAAAACAAAAAAACAAAAGCAAAGCAAATCCTCATTAACATAAAAGAAAATAAACAACAACAAGCTACAGCGCTCTAATATTCGCTCCAACATTTCTGTAAGTGTCAATGTTTGGTTCAATCAGCGACTGAAAATATTAGATTTATGTTTGAATTTGAATTTATTGAAAGGATAGCCCCCTGAGATGTAGCACCTCATTTTCAAGGGGGTCCTATAAACTAAAAAAATATGTTAAACTACATATTTATTCATTTGTGCGTTTCCTTTGTGATTATATACTGTGAGTGTAATTGTTGTCATGGTAACAAGCTACATTTACCTGTAGATACTGTACTATGTGGCTGAGATGATGATAGTATTTCTCTATCTGTTATGGGGATCGGTAAACTATTTTTTAAATAATATGTACCCAGTTAACACAAAACCTTTTCAGAACAAAGGGGAATATTCAATTTAGATTACATTTGGTCAGGAGAACTTTACTCAAACAGTCTTAGAACACTTGTGTTATCACCACTTTCTGTCAATGTCTCACAAAATAATTCCAAGGATACTGTAACACCTACAAACGTACTAACAGCATCCCTTTATCGTTCTGTTTTTGAACATTTCAAATTAAAGTATTGAAATGACTAACATTGTTAGCATTCCTGGTAAAATTGCCATAGATGACAAAAAGTGTTTTAAGCATGAGTGCAAGGTAACATTCTAAGGTCATTCCTGTGATATTTAGTTGCCATTCAGTGAACACTCAGAAACAAAAAATGTCAAATATTATTTTATACCATGGCCCAGATGAATCACTGTTTAGTGTATGTATGGCATCTAGCTCATAGACAAGTAGCAGAGACCATTCTGCTTAGTGATGACTGAGATGACTGAAGTAAATGAAGAGAAATCAGGGTGATTGACATGAACAATGTTGGATTTCACTGTGCTATTGAGATCACATCATTTGGTCAAGTCTGACGTCAAGTTTGGCCAATATCTCACTTTTGGGGATGTTGAAAAATAAGTGGGCCAACCTCGGGTGTGGTCATTTGCAGTCACACATGCTTTCATTGCAGAGCCTCAGATTTTTTTTTTTAATTTATTGAATCTGAATCAAACTGATAAACAAAGAAAAACAAAGAATGCTTGCTTTTTGTCTGTTGTGATTTAAGAGGTAAACAAGGGAAACCGAGGAAATTCAGAGATTATTAAATCATGTGGGATGCCAAGATAGTAATTTTGTATAATTATTAATCTTCTCCTTATGTCTTATTGTTTTTCACCGTTAAATCAATTTGTGCATTTACAGGAAATAACCACCACCTTGGAAAATAAAGACATGTTCTTATTTTTTTTAATTTTATATAGTCAGAAAATCAACAGAAATGTATACAAGAACTCACACAAACCAATTATGAATACTTTTTCCAGCAAGCTAATTACAACAATACTGCTTGTAACACAAACTGAGTTTATTATGTAAAATAATAAGAGGAGAATATTTAGTAATGGGTGCCATGATGAAGAATGAAATTGATTAATTGACGTAACTAAAACTCTGGTTTGGATGGAAAATATGTTATACATTTATGTGAACATTTATTAGGGGTGCTATGATGTGATTATGGCTTACGGAAGAGCCCACGACCGGTTTTATTTAATAGTTAATCAAAGGTCTGCTTCTGTCTTTGCTCATCATGAACATTTGTGCAGCTACATCATATATCATCCATCAAGCATCAATCAATGGTTCTTCCATATATCTAAACTCGTGTCTGCAAATTCTACTCAATCAAAATGATGCACATGCACATGCCTTGAACATAATGACTGCCTCAAATCAACAATATTTGGTAAGTAGACCTAAACGTGCCTGTCGACACAAAAACTATTAAGTAAAAGTATATGCAATCTGTAAGCACTGAATAAATAAAGGAATACATACAATTACAAGACATGTGGAATATGCATTTAAAAAAAAAAAATCATTCTACTGGTTATTTGCAATCCTACACCTGTAGCACTTCTCCTTAATTTTAATAAAAGAAAAAAAAACACAGTCAAACACCGACTGACTTTCAAGTTCGCACAAAGAACAGTAACATAAATGTTAATGTGTTCATTTAAATTGAGTTCAAAAAAGGAGCCCGGTGCTTTATCTACATTACACTCCTCTACATGAATACCCTCACAATCTGTCACAGTGCATTGCTTTGCTGTAATCTCTTTTCTATTTGTCTATTACAAGGTGTGTTTTTCTATTAAAAGAAAGTTTCGGATAGTTGTTGAGATTATTTCAGAAAAAGTGTCCTCATTATTAAATTTGTCCCTCACTGAGCCGCTGGTCTGGAACAATATGACAGCTACATAAAATGGTTTGGTTGGTGATTAATGTCTATGCAGCTCAAAATTATGTCAGTTAATAGAAAACGGCGCAACTGTAAGAGAGAAAATACTAAAAAATAATGTTCTCAAGGGTATAGCCGGAGCAAAATAAAAAAAAAAAAAATATATATATATATATATATATATATATATATATATATATATATATATATATTGCACTATAATAATAGCTGTGTGATTATTGCTCACAAGTCATTTTATATTTTACACCTTGGGAAATTAATTTATGAATCCCACTCTGCTGGGATAAAGGCAGATTGTGATCAGCATACCACTCAAAATCTATTGTATGACAGTGAGATCCACAGCAAAACACAAAAAAACTACAAAAATATCTTTTCATTAAGTCACAAATTAAAGATGAACTTTCTTTTTCACATTTTGAAACAAGTCAAATAATTCCTTATGATATACATATTTCCATTTGGAAGCACAAGAGCTGATAGTATTTTATTTAAAAGCCAATATGAATGATAATAAACATAGTATTCAAAGGACATCCTCAGTACGTAAGCACATTGCTATTTTCAGGATAAAACAAAACAATACAAATATTTTAAAATACAAATTATGATTTGTTCGTTTTCAGGTTAACATTATGCTTACTGATTACGAATGGGACCAAATGGGATATTGAATGTGCCTTCATGGTGATCACATTTCTGTATTCCTGAAAGTACTGATGTTCTCCACATTTGTACGTCACTCAGCATCAACTAAGTAACTTTAATGTAATGTAACGGAATAATATTATAATTACTGATCACAACGGACTTCATTATTGATATGAAGTATTGATATTACAGAATTCAACCATCAACTCAACATAGAGCCCATAATAGTCCATAACACTACTACTCTTATGACAGCTTTCGTTTTCTGAGTGGATAGCACAGCCTCAAAGCCAGCAAACAGTATCGTGTGGGGTGACAGTGTGATATAGTGTTTAATGACCTGTACATTTATCCAGAAGATTACAGGTTCGATGCTCTGATGCAGTTGTGAAATTGAATGGTGTTTGAGGAACACGGATGGCACGGCACCCCGCACAAGGGTTTGTGCTTAGCGAAGTGATGCTGTCTTTTCCTAAATGTGAGAAACTGACATCCCTTAATCTCTGGGGTTTCTTTTTGTGCTCCCTTCCACAGATTTTCAGCAGAGATCACCAGCCTTCCAGGCCAAACTCCTATTGAATCTATCAGCCTTTAAAAGTTAACAAGTTGTCTGGGGAGATGCACTTTGCAGTCAGCGCAATACACGCGTATCAATGTCAAATAAAATGAAATGGGGACGGCCGGGACACACATTGATAGAACAAGCTCCGAGTAAACTTAAACGGCTGTTGAAGAGTCGCTGTTGCACATATAAAGTGAGTTTGGTGGTTCATCTTTTTTCTCCATATTTGCGTACAGGTATCGTAGAAATAGGCAGAGCCTTCATCAGTGTGAAGGATTTATTTCTTTTGGTTAGATGGAAATTTGAATTGAGAGAGATAAATGTTACATTGCATAAACACATATATAAACCTACAATTCCCCATCCGAGTCACATGTGTCTCATATCCATAGCACAGTTTGTCATATTTTTAAAATCCAAAGCATATCCAGATATCCTGAAGTTTGACTTGTATATGTGAACCATTCAACAAACTGAATTCCTGGCTAACCACTGCATGTAGGCAAATTTATTGGGAGAATCAGCAGAGCAGAAATACAAATTCTGACTATAACTTCAAACTGTCTGTACGCCATACTGTCTTCAATAGCCTTTATTGATTTAAAAAAAAAAGTGTTTGTCACCATTATTATTATTTTTTTTTTTTTTTTAACTTATGCACAAATAGATTGAATAGTTACATTATACTCACAAAAGCAAAAAACAAACTATGTAGCCTTGAGAAGCCAGCCTCACACAATTGTGTACAGATTCTGTAAAGCCAAGATCAATTAAGGCTCAATTCAATTTTTTGAAAGATGCAGTCAGTTTTCTGGAGTGTTTAAGAATCCAAAGTTCATCTTCCACTTGTTAATTCTGAACTGTTTTTAGTACCCACCTGCTATTACAATTTTAAAATCAACAAAACCAATGCTCTCCAAGCTGTGTATTTTGCCTGTTATAGTATTCTGAAGTACAGTTATTGTAAGCCAGAGTTGCCTGACCCAAAGCACTTTCAGAGAAGCAATGATTACACGATTACGCAATATTTACTGACTCAAGTTAATATCATTTTGAAATCAAGGCCATGCCAAAATATGACCAGACAAGGTTCCCATAGAAGAGTCTTGTAAAAAAAAAAAATAAGAAGAAAAAGAAATAAAACTATCTTGAAGCATTGAAACTAAAGCCAAGTGAGCCTATGATTTCAAACTTTGGACAGAGATTTATGAAATGTGTTCCTGATTTGCGATTGCAACTCCTAATGATTTGTGAACACAATGACATGATGACTACCCAAGTTCTTTCTCCATGGTTACAATTAGTGACACTTATAAAGACTTACAAATGACTGTACTATCACACATAGTAATGCACAGGGTTAATTAATCCAGTTGCTTAACCTTAATTTAGTTTCAAAACAACATTTTGGTAAAACTAATATTTTGGCATATGTATATGATTTTTTATTTTTATTTTTTTATTTTTTTCTGAGCCACATAATAGATTCTTTGACTATCTTTGGCACAGCTCAGGTTCTTAGGTAGACACATGCCAGTAACAAACTCCAATGCCAATGAAAAGCCTAGAATCATGACTAGATACTGAAAGCTATCTTATACTCACAGTAAATTAGCAATTAATCACACCTGACTAATCAGAAACACCTGTGACACCAAACATTGTGGCACCCTGAAATGGGGAAGGGCTATGTATAGACAGTGCTGCTATTTCTACATGGTGAAACTAAAATGTATGAAGATACCCTTGAATAAGACCTCAGAATCGGCACTTTAAGCACATGTACATTGTTTGATTGCAAATCTTTGTAAAAATGTGAGTACAGAGCCAAATCAATAATGATATGTCCTTGTCCCAAACATTATGGAGTTTGAAATATATATTTAATTAAATTTCTCAGATTAAAGTAAAATATTGGCTGTATTTGTGATGTTACAGTAGGAAATGATATGGCTTGGAACACACATGATGCTCAATAATGTTTATTTTGATTAAATATAGACCTCGCAGAATGTGTGATTAATTTCAAAAGTTAAATAAAATACAATTCTGAAACTTGAATGAATTATGAATTAACTCATGTTTTGAAGTGTGAAATTACACATTCCAGTGGATGCAACATTAATATATTTATAATCCTTCCTTTATTGTAGTTGGATTATGCTGAATTGTAGAAGAAATCAAAGTTAATTAAAAGTGTCACCTTTTTTGCCAACTGGGAGTAACAAAGTGTGGTTTTGGAGCATTAGCAGTCGTGTCTTATCGAGAGCTACTCAAATGCACTGCTATTTATGACTCCCTCGTGAAGTCCAGAAAACAGCCACTGGCAAGGTTTTTCAATTTCAATTTGATCTATGCCAAGATCTGTGATCGGCCATTTTATTAGGTATACATGCTCATTAACCCAAATTGCCTGCACCTCTAAACGGCAAATCACTTGGTTGCAACTAAATGTATTTTCCATGCAAACATTTGTTCCCCTAAAATGGAGGGACTATGCATGAAAAGGGCTGCAATTCCTACATGGTTCACCAAATATGGATGTAAATACCTTCAAATTAAAGCTGGCAGTCTGCACTTTAGCCTCATATTTATTATTTAATTTCAAATCCAATGTTTTGGAGTGTATGGCCAAAATAACAAAAATTGTGTCACTGTACACATACTTACAGACTGCACTGCATCTGTTCTAAATTAGCTGAAGGGCAGTGCCCCTTGCGGATTAGGAGGGGGAGTGAAAATGGACATGCGCCAGTCTAGAGGCAGAAGTGAATGCCACTGCCAGTGCGTGCTGATCAAAGCACCAGTGGCAGAGGAAGCTTTCTGACAGGCGCCCTTCTCTTGTACTCTAGACGGCCCTGGACGGCAGAACCACCCCCGGAAGACACGTCCTTTATTTCGCTGTCTCTGAAGGGCTCAAAATAACATGTGCAATGACAAACCCTCAGGCTCAGACCATCTCTCTCACCACTTTAATAGCTACAGCAGTAACTGTGTGCTAATATCTGCACTGGAATCCCTCTATTGTCCTGTCTTTGACATGTTCCCGTCCATAGCTCATGTAATCTGCTGCTTTATTGATTTATGAGACATGTTTTATAAACATATTCAATAAATAGCTCAATGATCAGGACCAGGGACACTGTGCGTGTGTGTGTGTGCGGGGGGGGGGGGGGCTTTTAGCAACTAAGGCACAATGTGTGCCATGCAGTTTACAGGCCTGTGTTGTTTAATGGTTTTTTAACAAGATCATTGACTCAATCTTTGCTGTTTAAGTTTGTGCGCATGCTCAGTTATGTGCTTGCGGTGAAGAGGTTAGTATCAAACTCAGAGGTTCTGTTAATGTAGGATTCTGCATTTTTAACACAGATGGGAAGAGCCAAAAAGTAGGGGACAAATACACTGCGTTCTATAAATGCAGATATTAGCCTGACGTGTTATTTATTGATCATAATATTTACACAGCCATTGTCCAATATCAGTGTTATTTTGCTAACAAAGCTAACGGCAAACACAGAGTGAGCTGTGCGTACACAAGTTGGCAGAGCTTGAGACCCCTAATTTATTCCTTAATTCCTGGTGAGTAGCTCAGCAGACCTGGTTCTAAAAACGTGAACTAACCCTTTCATAAATGCATGTGGATTATGGTTATCCTTATCTGGAATTTACAGTATGATCAAGGTTCACCGTTTAGCATTGCTGCTTTGCTGTATAAATTAAAAAAACAAAAGAAAAAACAAAACAAAAAAAAAACAATTGTTGAGACACATAGCGGTGGCCCAATTCCAACTATAACAGGCTGGCATCATCAGAAACCCAACACAAATATCGACATCCGACAAGCTTTCATTTACAAAATTACTCATCAGGTAGTTCTTGATTAATTTTAATTTTAAAAATAATTCATTAATTTAAACAGCTCTCTGCTGTTGCTATTGTGACCGCAGTAGCCTAAAAGACTTTAATTTTTTTTAAAGGAACTCTACAGGCTCTTTTAAGTACTAGGCTTTTATGCCACCGAGTGGTTTGCATCTTGCCATGTAGCCTCTGTAGTTCATGTTAATGACAAGAGATTTGTTTGCTAACAATAGTCCAAATAAAACTATCAACCAGAGTTGAAGACAGTAAAACAATATGTCTGAAGGGCCACAGAAGAATATTTCAATTTCAGCTGATTAAGTCGCTACAAATCAATAAAAATAAAAGTAACTATTATGTAATCATTGTTGGTAACCAGTGCATGAGCAGAATAAACCACTCCGGGCTGTCCCATTATTGGAAAGTAATACACTTCAGGGGTGGTTGGGCGACCTCAGCTTCACCTCAGCCACATCACCACCCCCGTCATACATTATTTTCCAATAACAGGACAGACCGTTGTGGTGGTTTATTCCTTATATAGAAATCAAACAATGATCACCACTATCACCGCATGGACTTTGATTTCCCATGATTGCACTGGCCATTCTAACGATTTAGAAAGCCTATCTTGGGGAATTAGAACCCAGTTCCTACAGTTAATTGCTTTGATTGATTTTTTATTTATTTATTTATTTATTTATTTATTTATTTTCTTCCAGTCTCCTTGCTTTACTAGGTCATTTGGGTTGTCACTCTAGCATGCCCTAGTGTGCCATGTGGGCTTTCTGGCTGGCTGGCTGGCTGGTCTCTCGCTTTGTTATGCCCTTGTGTGTGTGTGTGTGTGTGTATGGGTGTGTGTGTGGGTGTGTGTGTGTGAGTGTGTTTCTCAGTACATTCATGTACTGCATGTGTATTTGTCTCTGTTAAAAGTTTACCCTGTATGCTGTACAGTCAGGCTATCACTATTTTTTTGTTTCCTCTTCACCTGGATATGCATACGAATGAAACACACTTGCCTACTTGTGTCTTGTACTGTTGAACTGCTCTGTCATGTCCCACCTTTCCCATTTACTGTAGTGCACCGTGCTGCTGTTATTATTTCGGTTTGAGTGGCGGAAAGAATATCCTCACAGAGGAAAATAAAGTAATGTAATCTCATCTAAACTAACAGAGGGCACCTCAATAACAGGGAGCGGCCACCTTCACCAAGGAACTATGCTCATTTCAAACCACTTTTTTTCAGATGTTTGTTTTCTTGTGCTTTTCTATGCTAGCGTCACTCAAAATACATAGCTCATTTGGTGAATGCCGTTGCTTCATGATAGAGATCTTAATTAAGATACCATTTTCCATGGTGTTCTACATGTTCAAAGTCATTATTACCTCTGGGCTGCTTAAGACATCTTCTTGTGACGTCCATGGTGTAGCTGATTGATAATTCCTGGTCGTAAACCTGTGCAGTGTCACCTGCAGTCCAGAGGTCCAAGTGTTTCCCCAAGGTCGTGCTCATGTATGTGGTCCATGTTTGGCCTAATGGCTCATGTGGGGCTTGTGTTCACAGGTGACTCTTAAGGCTATGTTATGAACAATAACAACAAAAAAGTGGTTATTTTCATAGGATGTGGAACCAGCGTGTGTGGTCAGTGCGGCCTTACTGTACCTTGGCATGGCACATTGAATTCAGCAGGAATATGACAACACATTTAGAAATTCAAACAACTCTGGATTATTTGATGGAACTGGAAAACACTGTCACATGTTTCATTCAAAAATATTTAGAACTCCATTTGGTTCAGACCGTAACTTTTATCATGTGATAACAGTAGCATCATGCTTCTTAAATTCCAGTCGACTACTCTCTCTCTCTCTGTGGATTGGGTTATTTTAATCTCAAAAGACATCCCATTCTTAATAAGACACATGTCTGGCTATTCAAATCAATGACAAATCAATAGAGGGGACTGTAGCAATGGGACAGGCATTTGGACATAACATAAAAACTGTAATAAAACCATTTCATAAAAAAGGTAAATAAGCAATTAATTGAAGAAACAAGATGACCTGGCTTTTTCAGATTGGAAGTTGCTCTGGCCTTTAGATTGTCACACTCAAGTGTGTCTGAAGAGCTGAAGTGTGATTGTCTTCTCTGAATGGTGGAGGCTTTCAACACCACTCAAAACTGTTCATTTCCTGTGAGAATGACACTTCAATTAACCACTTGGTTTTATGAACTGTTGACTTCTGTCATTTCAAAATCCAAAAAGCTACCAGACAGTCAACGCTGGTGAAATAGTTACATTTTTTTTTTAACATTGCTCTGTGATGAGAGGGATAATTTCCCCTCATTGCATCCTGGTTTTGACAGTGAAGGATTCCCCCCCCCCCCTTTTTTTAGTTTTACTATTCCCCTTTTCCTGGCTTCATATTGAGCTGAACAACAAGACTTTCCAACACACATATTTTCTCTAGTGAAGTTATGAAGTGTTGCGTAGATAAACCATTTCATTTCCTTCTTTAGCTACGGCCATTATAAGAATACAATTATTTGATCTAAGTTGCTTTATTATTGCACAATTCTCAAGCTTTGGAGAGTGCACAAACCAAAATGAATAACAACTTTGTCACTTCCATTAAAGGAAGAAAGCCCCTGAACTTCTAGGATGTTAATTTACATAAGCGTATAAGAAGCTTATGTTTTGGTCCAATAAAAGCTTTATTCTGAACAATAATTATGTCTACATTTTCATTGACATATTAAAATATTATTTCAGGCTGGGCTTTCAATCATCTCTAACCACAATCAGTCATTTAGTATCAGAAATGTGGTTAGCATTTATTTCAGTCATTCTAATTGAAGCGTAGTCATAATATATGCATGATTTCAGAATGATATTTGTGATCTGATGAGTCCTGACCCATATAATAATGGAATGAAAGTTATATGTCTGATCACTTTAATTGCTGAAATATTTTGAGACATGGCATTTTATTATCAATATCTGGATCATAAATATAAAAATTTACACACACTGCATATGTAGACATTTAGATATTTCTTGTCTACAATCTGGTGTTATTAATACCACATGGTTGGTAATTCTTCTTGGGTATTTATCACGTTCCTCTGCAAACCTTTCTTTGTCACAAGAGCCACATTTGTCATTGGGAACTAAATTTAATTATCTTCTCGTATTGAGACACTCAGATAAATTTCCAAATCATAATTTTTCAGTTCTTTAATATTTTATACAAGCATTATATCTGGAGTTTAACTGCAAAGTACCGTTTGATTGAATTTATCATAAAAAAACTATATTTAAATCTCTAGCAGACACAGGCACAATGCAGAACAAATTATCCTTAATTGACAAATTGCACTGCCTTGAGTAGTTTCATTCCAGATTCATCTTTTTAATGTGAATCACACTACATGTGAATCTACTTTTTCCCAAGCTATTTTCAGTCTTTTCTTTGACTTTGGATTTTTACTATTCATAAGTACAAAGGTCATTTCCATAGACAAATTAGAAATTGTGTATGTATGTGTGTGTGTGTGTGTGGGGTGGGGGGGTTCACAGAGAAAGATAATAAACATTTTTTATTGAAAATATATATTCATACACATATTCATATTCATGGGAAGTTGAGTTGCCAACATTGAAAATATGAAACCATTCCAACGGACTGAAGGAAAAATTAAACATTACTAAGCAACATTTAGGTTAGCATTGCCAGCAGATGTTCCATGGCCCATGGGGGCCCATTTTTAAATTCTATTATGGGCCCCTCTCCTCTCCATTCAGCACTGCCCCACCAGCCACGTGCCTATATGAGCCTACAGGACATCTCAACGCCATCAAAGCTTAAGCTTAAGAGATAAATGCTTAGCCTTCTACACAAAAAATAAAAATAAAAAAATAAATAAATAATAATAACTGAGAGCTTTGTGTTTGAGATGCTGTCTGAAGTGTCGTGGTGAATGGCCATAGCCTATGACACTACAGCTCTTAAGCTAGCTATCTCACATCAACACTATATTGTGGCTACTGTGCAGCCATATGCCATTTCGTGTTTTACATCGCATCTGTTCTTATCCCACTGCCTCAGTAGAGAATTCGCTAACTAGATTACATGGTATTGAAAATCATCATCATACAGTATGTATCATCATCATGATTTACAAGACTGATTGCTCAATGCATAGTTACAAGTTCTATACCTGGCAGAATGGTATGTAGCTTTACTAGTGACTTTTGAATCATTGTGAAGATACTAGATAAGATACGAGGTACTAGATACATTACAAACATATAGCAAATGCTCCTATCCAGAGCAATTTAATTTATGTAAAGTGCTCAAGGGTGCAATGGCATATTCATACCTGAGAAGCAAACCTGCATCCTTTAGTTACAAGCCCAGTTCCCTAAATCTAATGCCACGCAAGCTTATTGGCTGTCATGTTGTCATTCAAACTGATAGCTCGTCAGTTAATGATCACTACCAATGCACCATTGAATGCACACCACCAACACCATTAATATTGCCCTGAATAATGTTATTGGTGGTAGATGTGAATTCAAAAGCAATGAATTGCTAGATGTTCTGTCTGTCTGAACCACTTACATAACGTTGGCCAGAGCTAGCAAACTAGAAGTAGCTAATTACAGTTGGTCATCTCCAGCACAAGTACAGCAGTCCAGCATTGTAAATCCGTAAAAAAAGAAATATGCTCTTTTACATGTGATAGCATAGCCTGCTATTCCCCGCATGATAAATGCATTGAAAGCTGCTGAACTTATTAGAATGTCTCATTAGTCCTTGTTTTTTTTTTTTTTTTTTTTTTTCCAGCAAAGCCTCCTTCATCCAAAAAAAAAAAAACATTCAGTAAACAGCCTACAATCTTAATCAATCTGGACCCCCTGTTTCTCAAACAGATCGAAGCAGACATTTTCTTTTGAACTCATGCCGTATGCAGAGATTTTTTTTTTCAACTGCAAGAAAAACAGGTGGCAAAGCAGTTGGATATATTATTCCTATTATAGTACTGAAATAAATAATTACTTATGAAACGGTGGCACTGGCTGCTATCTTTGATGTTTTTTTTTTTTTTTCTCATACAGTCCTTGGAAATTGAACTAGTTGAAACTATCAATTTATTTTCAAATACAAGAATACAAGGTCTCTACAAAATAAGGCTCTGCATTAGGTCTCTCTCTCTCTCTCTCTCCCTCTCTCTCTCTCTCGATGAAAACAAACCAATCTTAGTAGTGAACTCATGCTCTGTGTGTGTGCAGGTGTTTGTGCATGTGTGGCAATTGTTTAGCAAAGTGGGGGTGGAGGAGAGGGAGGGAGGTGGAGGGATAGTTAAACTGAGTGAAATCTGATCTACCTTAAGTTTTTTAGCCACAGGTAGCCTTACACCTTTAGCCTGTAGTGCAAATAAAATAGACACTAAAGTTGCAAGAAATATGGCAAAGAAGAAAGAGTTAAGCTTGAACTGTGAGGGGCCAAGTAAACATATTGTGGCAAGGAGCTTATTCCCAGCAAGAAATTGCAAACAAGTTAAAGATTTCCCAGTGCAGCGTTCAGTACCCACTCAAGCTGATTGGCAGTTTTGCTAACCGGAGAAGACCAGAATGTGTATCTCCAATAGGATGTGCATCTGCGAAAAAAGGCCTTAATATGTACTGTTAACAAGAAATAAAGACTCCAGTGGGCCAATCACCATCAACACTGGTTGATAGTTGCCATGTCACTGCATTCAGGGAAATTGGTCTCTCTCAAGTTCTTCCAGTAGTTGTGGTGCAGTCTTTCGATGGTTTCTTCTGGTAGACAACCGGAGATACTTGCAATAAAAAATAAATAAAATAAAATAAAAAATAAAAAGATTAACATTTACTTCCAACAAGATAAGGACACAGAGAGTGCCCTGTGCTTCATTTAAATCTGACTCTTCTCTGTAGATCGCTTTAAAGAGGTGACCTAGCCATTGCTGAGAGCTTGCTGCGCCACGGGTTCTTTCTTACATGCAGACCTCATGCACTCTCTCTCCAAATGCCTCCGAGGCAGGCTTACATTACAGCGGTAGTTAACAGATTAATATCTGTTACGAATTACAAGATGAACGCTTGGGAAATGACATGCTTACAGCCTCCGCCAACAACCTTCACTTTAGAAAGGCCACCCTTGGCTTTTCCGGGAAGGATTATCAGCATTAGACTTGTGGCTATCGCTCCCAGTGATGTGGACATCTAATGGGAGCTTGAGGAGAGAGTCACACTCTGGGATTCCACACCCAGAAACTGAATGATAGTGTTTTGCTGGATGCACAGTAACAAGCCCTCTTGATTGGAAAAAAAATAAGCAAGGACAAAAAAGCATTATAAACAAACAAACAAAAATGTTAAAAATAGACTGTTGTGGTGGAAGGAGAGAATGAAATGACCCAAGAATGATACATTTGGATACCTTCATATCGGCATTCCTTCAAAAAAAAGGTTTGATATTTTACACTCTGTCCTACTTTGTTCTACATCTCAGGCATCAAACTACATCACCATTCCATTCACAAGTCCCAAGTAAATAATTTCAGGGATTTTCAATGACGGGGAGATAAAATTCAGGAGAAAACATTTTTTTTAATGTCAATTCTATAAACGGAACTGTCAGCCATGGAAAGGGGTAAGGGGTGTATGTGGGGGGTGTGGGAGAGAAAGTAATAAGCATTATGTTCCCCTCTAAGAATTCACACACAAAATCAATTCTACGCACTTTTACACACTTGTTATTCTTGCAAAGAATGTCAATTTAACCCTGTGGTGCATGCTCCATAAATCTGAAGAATTTGAAAGTGGGGTAAATCCCGACTCAAATGTGATTCTGCTCCTGAATAATCTGCCCACACAGATGGGGAGTGTAACCTACTGGTAGAGAAACCCAGAACTTCTTGTTCATTTTTTCTCCAACCAGATGACATTAGTTTAAAATAGCTGTTACTTGTGTGGCTAATAGTATGTACACTTCGAATGAAGAAAAAACAAAATTAACATCAATTAGTGTAGAATAGATGTGTATATCCTGTTTATGGGACTGTTTTTCTCTTGCATCCATCATGTTGAAGGGATTCTGTGATTATGCGAGCCACAACTACATTAAGTTTGATATTTCACCCATGTAATTAAAGTGACCTTCAGTGAAAATAGGATCACTTTCACATTGATTCCCAGTGATCCATAAATATGAAGAGATGTAGTCTATACTAATCCTTTCATATATTCATACTTTTTTCATTTTATTTAAAATGTTTAGTAAAAAAGTGTTGAAAATAAAAAATGCTTAGTTTCACTCAAAATTAAATTGTGCAAACATTAACAAATGAATTACATCATTACATTGCTTCCAGTATGTAACTTCATTCCACATTCCTAATTTACAACAATACTCTACAAAAGTGAATGTTTATTTGCTTTGAAAATTATATTCTGAATACAATTATTGCTATGGTACAGGCTGTAGATTTCTAAATATGAAACAGTTTTCCCCATTTATTTTCATTTCACTGTGAAAAAAAAATAAATAATGAAATGAATCATATTTCATATTAGTTCCAGCATTCGTTTTAAATATAGTGCTTAAATGAGGACATCATCTCATCTCTGCTCTTAAAATGGCTCTCCCTTTTATAAACCTGAGCACCGGATGCTATCTGAAATGAATTAACAGAGTAGCCTATTTTTACACTGTGCTCTCAGAACAGATCTTTACTCTTTAAAATTGCAGAAATAAGCAGATGTCCAGAAAAGCCTCGTTAACCTTCCTTCATCCTTCACTGAAGGGGGATTGTCAAGCAGGTTCTTTTGGTTTCAAAAAACATTTCTGAGCCACAGTTGCTGCTGATGATGCAATAGGACTTAGGTCCTCCGTTCATTTGAACAACGATTATGAATTTCAATAAAGACAAACACTTGTAAGTCAGAGTTCATATTTAAGATACTTGTATTTTGTTGTATATTTGGAGATGTCTGTGTTAAACAGAAAGAATGGTAAATGAAAAAAAGAAGGACAAAATGCATTAATATGAAAGTAAATCTTCAACACAAATTACAAGTATTCAATGTTTTGAAATTCTCATTTTGCAATATGCTTTGTAGCTGTAGAATTTTTATCTTGTACAACGTCACTTTTTCTGCTACTTATTTATGGCTGTTATGTCAATTATTATTATTATTATTGTCATATAATTTGTATTGTGAGAAGTGCATCACAAATGTCCAGTTTTTTTCCTTCATGTTAAAAATAACTAATAATATGAATCACAGTTTCTAAATGTGTTTGATTCTCGATCTAAATCGCGCAAGTATTCTGCTCCATCCTACAGGCCACCACGGGAGCTTGTTTTGGCTCTGGAGATGTCTGTGTCTCCTCTGATCTCTCATGACTAAAGGAAGGAAAGAGAAACACGGCTTACGAAAGGCGACAGTGCGGTGAACGCATTCCGGGTCTGTCTTTATTTCTCTAAGAGGCCCGCTCTGCTTCCTTGTTTATTTCTCTGAAGGCGTGCCGCTTGTCCCTTTGTTTATTTATCACAACATGCTCCTGCCCTCATCCTCTTCTCCCCGCCTCGGAGGTTGGACACGCCGGTAGGGGTCCCTGTCATTGTGTCAACAACTCCTGCTGGACTTCTCCACACTGAAGACAGCAGCATTTTCATTTATTTGGTTATATATTTATTTTGCATCGGTGGCTGGTCAGAATTGTAAGGTGGGGCTGTTCACATAGAATGGTATAGAAGTGGTAGGAAGAAGGATAAAAGGGGGGGGGGGGTCCCTTATGGGACATTATTTACTTTCCGTATTGCAAAAGCAGCACTTAATTTGAAAGCAGATTGAGACTTATTTGCAACCAATAATTATCACCTAGATGTCAGGTTGGTCAAGGTCCCAGCTCTTTGATGTGCATTTTCTCTGATAATATTCCCCACTAACAGAGTGTCATCTTGAGGGATTTCACATTGTTTGGATTGTCTTATGGCTGGTAGTTTCCATCTCAGCTACAGGAGTAAACAAACAAATCTAGTTAGCTACAGTAGATTCTAGGTAAAACTAATAAATAGACAGCCTGATTTTTGAGCAAGCACCACAGTTTACATTACATTTTTTTTTTTACAGTTTTACACAACTAGATGTTAATTGAAATGTAAATAAATAAAATAAAAAAGAACCAAATCCATGTACAGTCCTATTTGCATGAGAAGAACATTACAGCAGCACCCCCAGACCAGGTTTTGAACCTGCAACCTCCATGTAATAACCAATACTCTGCAGCTTCACTGCCGCCTGCTCTGTACCAATAGTGCCTGCATTATTCACAGGCAATCATACCGACACGCTTTTATTTATTTTTTTCTTCAACACCACCAATAAGCACTCTGCAACACCACCATGTATGGATGTGAAGTGACTTGAGAAAAAGATTCATCTTTCTGCACAGAAATATCTCTTCCTTGCTTTATATATTTTTCTTAAAAGAAATAAGCGGTTTAGGCGCTTTGCTGCAGCTGGGATATATCCTCTCGACTTAAGAGCTTCCTGGGTGAATACATTGCTGAGCCTTGATTTTTCATAGCCAGGTCAAAACATTTACCACTACAGTATATAAAATGGGTTAGGTTCTGATTTCTTCTTCTTCTTGATAATAATAATAAGTATTATTATTATTATTATTATTATTAATATTATTCTTTTATGTATTTTTATTTTTTATGTATTACAATGTATTACACAACAAACAATATGTTTTTGATAGTTCCAGCACTTAAGAACAGAATTAATCAGGATCAGTTTTCCTCCAACCTGACCACACAATCTGTATGAAATGGAGATGGGAGAGCTAACTTATTTGTGACAGCCAGGCTGAGTGGTAGCTCGCTGATCAGTCTGCTTTGGCTGCGAGCAAGCAAGCCAGTGCTGTCTTTCTCTGTGGAGTACCTTGTGGGTATCTTCTGAAGTAGTTCCACCTCACGGTCAGGATCTGCCAAACAATCTTACACTAAACACATTTAGTCTGGCTATCATTTTTACATTTTTCTGTTCAAATAATCATGAAAAAAGATTATGAAATGTCCTTATTTGTTTGAAATAAGATGATTATTTTAGATGGTTAATGTATTTGGGACAAGGAGCAGCCCAGCAAAGGACCCATATTTCACTTGGGCTCTCCACACTGCAGAACACCACACATCCAGATTTGTATATTTTTGCTAGTGTGGTGAATGGTGTAATGCAACTTTTTGATTTAAATTAGGAATTTGCTAGTACAAGATCTAGAATAGTTGTATGGTTTATTTTGGGGTATATATTTTGGTCATACTGTTACATGGAATCCCCTTCTTAAGAATGCTACTTCTGTTTTTTTTGTAGGTGGACAGATTCACAGATACAAGCTATGTGAAAAAATCAGAGTAAGAGCCCTGGTCAGGAGAGCATGGTGCTGGAGCCCTGTCCACAGGGACTTCTTGCCCGGCTGAGTCAGCCATTAGAGATGGACCGGGGGAGGAGATAGAGGAGGTCGCCCGTGGTTTCTGTCGCTATGCGGTTCATGCGGCACGGGGATATCTGAAGAAGACCCCATGACTCAGGGATCTGGGCGCGTGAAGCGCATTCCCATGGGGTTCAGTCCGCTAATACATGTCCATGGCACTTTCTGCTCAGGTGAAAAATGACTCTGTCCCCAAAAAGACAACGTTATCAGCAGTGGCAGGAGGGAGGTCTCCTTCGCATTGTGCCTGTTATACTGATCAAGTGCATGCAAAAGTACACCATTATGAAAGCTTATGCAGATGAAGAATCATCCAGACACAAACACAGACACAAATGTGGACATATATCCATCCATCCTTCCACTATCTATACCCTCTTATCCTGTTTAGGGTCGTGGGGAAGTAAATAGATAGAAATAAATATCAATACAGTTTCAATGTGTAGAGCCCACATCGTTTGATTGAAAATCTAAAATTGTGGAGTACAGAGACAATTCAAAAATAAAAAAATAATAATTTCTTGCCCTAAATGTTATGGAGCTCACAGGAGGTCCATCCATACAAGATACAGATGGATCTTTGCCTTATGTTTTGGAAGCTAAAATATCACAGAGTTGAATGCATGCCTGCATTATGACTTATAGTGGCTCCACTTGCACATATTTTTCTACATAACTTTTTCTCTGGTGATGGTCTGCCAGGGCTGAACTGCAGCCATCTTAAGCTTCTACTTGTTTTGGGGACTAGTTAGCATAAGTTCTCATAGCATACAAAAAGCATGGTCAGTTGGATTCAGATCGTGTGAATGAATTACTGTAAGTTTATTTTTATATATTTATTTGCTTGTTTGTTTTAAAAGCAGACCTAGATGATGGCTTGGATTTAATGGACATACAGATTGGTTCCGAATGCATTTATCTGCTTAAATGCTTATCATGAAACACATTTGCATATCACTGATATGCTTGTTACCAATTAGTACATACTTTCCATACAAATTCATTGGTGTGTGTCAGGAATAATGAATTTATGTTTCTGTATAACAGAATTTCCTGTGCTTGGCCCTTCATATGCCAGATTGAATTTTATGTTTACTGACAGATAGAGGCACAATTCACTCCCATTTGTACCAAAGGAAGAATTAGGCATTGCAATATCAAACAACACCATCACTTCAGTATCTAAGTCTTCATGAATGCACTCACATGTTACAATACATAAAAGGAAAAAAAAGATACATCATGATGATACAAACTGTTTTTTATTAATATAATTCTGAATTTTATAATCATTCCGGGTTTAAATTTTCCAATACCTCAGCAGGTTTACTCTGAGAATATAGCGAAATGTACTATGAAGAAATCTGTTCTCTTGCCCTGTCTGTGGTTTGAAATACTTTTTTCCAACAAATACAAAACAGCTAGCAATAACCTTGGAGTTCAGAATATAAAAAAGGCATGCCCCCCACCCCATTAAGAACATGATTAATTTAGCTCAGCATTTACATATTTCTTAATACCTGACACTGAGCTGTCTTGTGGAACACCCGTGGTTGTAGAAGTACAGGGTTGTACAACCACACCACAAGCTGCTCCATTTCCTACACCATATGGCAGTTTGACAGTGTTTTCTCTGATAATTAGTACCTTACATATAAGCCAAGTCTGGGGACCAAGTGTCAAGAGGCACATCCTGTTTTTTCCTCCATAATTTCTTCTGAAATCTCGGAAACCTTCACAGAGAACTTTTACCATTACACCCTTAATCAGCTGCATCCCCTCCACCCCTCCTCCCCAACCACCAAGCACCACGAGGATGCAGAACTTCACATCTGCACATTACTTTTCAATACCCCTACCACCAACATCTACTATTTCAGAATGTGCTACATACACTTATTAAAGCACATTGTTGCTATTGCATTCAAAATGTTCAATGATGGCCATTTCAGTTATAAAAGTAATTCATGTAGTATTCAGATTTAAAAAGGACATAGGCTATACCGCTACACTACAAGGGAGATAATGGGAAAAACCACAGAAGAAGAAATCATAGCCTCTATTATAAGAAATGAGTGGACACGCACAATTAAATTCCATTTCTCAGACTGTCAGTGGCCAGAATCATTATACAATTTCCATAAGTCACTGAAAAAACATTTATTTATTTCAACCTGGTCTATATTATATTTTTATTGGTATGTAAGCTGTGTAATGCTTCTACATGGTGCCTTAATTTTCTATATTTAATAAGCCCCTCAATATACTAAAAGTCTCAGAAGTCAGGTATGTCATGTTCTGAAAAATGAATAGGCAATAAAACACAGATTCAATTTGTATTACCCTTGATAAACATTTAGCATTTGAATTCTTCATTTATTTGATTAGATTCATAATACAACACACTGAACAGAGAGGCCTATAATATGTTATGCTGTTGTTCATTACTGGTATTAACAGTTGACTAGAACATAATAAAATCTAATAAAATATCCAAACCACCCACAGCTAAAAAAAGACGAGGTTATAAAAATCTCATGATGCATACTGCTGTACCTGGATTCAAAATTGTCCTTTAGTTTTGTTGAGCAAAGAAAATTCTCCCCTCATAATAACGAGGCACAACAAGGTACATTCATATAATAAAAAGAGCCCAGCGCTTACACACAGCAAGGTGGACAAGCTTAAACTGAAGAAAGTAGGAGAGATCTCTACATTTTATAACCAAAAGGGGTATTACAAATAACATAGATATTGCTACAGGTGATTCATACATTGTTCATTCATAAGATTATACTTAAATGCAGTAAATGATTGGTTATGTATAATTGTATATCATGAATTGTATATTAAGAATAAGCACACATCGACCCATAACCTTCAACATTAAAAAAAACATGCTCTAAATCATAATAATAAATCAAAATAATATTTTAATCTTTATTTAACATATGTTTTGAAAGTCATGGAACATCAGAGTTTATCCCTGGTATGGATGGCAAGGGGAAGGGTAAAGAAAAGGCCAAGCTCACACATTTGGACTCCTAATAATGTATGAGAGAGAAAGAGAGAGAGAAAACATACATACATGCACCATTTCAACAATTGTTGTTCTTGGGAAAATTGGTACCTGAAGCCAAACACCCTAGTGGAAGGCCTACAAATTTAATGCAGAACATGCGTTCTGCTTTGTGTCACCCTTCAGTTTTATTAAGAAAAAACAGATATAATTGTTTCTTCACAAAAAACAGTTTGCTGAGTTAATGTCTGTGATTTGTTTGCTAAACAATGTACTTTATATATTAAATGAAAGGCAGGAGTGTAATGTAATTTAGTGGTGAGGGAATAACTTGCCCTGGGAAAGATCTGGCAAGGTTGTGGGGATGCAGTCAGATGCACAGGTGACAGACCTGAGGATGTCCGAGAGTCTCCTCAGGCCAAACACCATGGAGACCAGGTCACCGCGGAAACGGCTGTGACCAGATGGCTCATAGCCGCTGGGGACAAAGGACACGGACAAGCTGGTCCCCGTTAAGTTTAGAGGTTGCATATTCTAGCATTATTTAATGCTTAATTACATGCATCATTTATCATAATTATGTCTTGATGAAAAAAATTTGATTCGCATATGAATCACGCTTAATATTCAAAAACTCGGTCCTCATTTTACTGACAGTAAAAACGTGTTAACTTGGTCAGCGCTTTCATTTTGTGGACGTTTTCTTGGACGCATGCCTTGGTTTGTCAGAGCTGGTCACATATATTTGGATGATAGGTTTTAGTGCCAAGCCAAATAAAACACACAGTAGACCATTATGCAGTTATACTAGCAAAAGAGGAAAAAAATGTTTTTAGCATTTACAACATTTACCAAATACAGTGGCATTCCAAATCCGTTGTCCTTTTACGTCAAACCTTTGGTTTGATCTTTGTGGCAGACAATTATGCATTTCACACAAATTCTTATTTATGTTATTGTTGTTCAACTGCGTACTTTGAGGATAAATGTTTTTTCAAAAGAATCCACAGAGTTGCGTTCTTTTCATTTGACTAATGGTCCATTTCTTCTTGCTTCTGTGTTTGTGATTCTCACCTGTATAGAACTCAGAGAACATGAGCAAGATGAACAGCCACAGGAACCAATTACATGAACTTATTTTATATCTGCATAGTGAATGAAACATATACTTACGATTCTTGTTAATGTGACACCTGTGTCACTCATAAGTCAAAGTCTTGAAAAGAAATGTTAATAATTTCAGAATTTAAATCCCACCTTTCACATCAGGGTGTCAGGAAATGACAAGGTAAGGAAAAGTGACAAAATTATACATACAAAACAGATTTCACAGGTTAGAATTGGAAAGGTCCATTTGTTTGAGCTCAGTTATTGAAGAACTGTCCAAATCGCTGCAGGATTCCTATATTTCACATCTATGATGGTGACAACTGGATGAATGCTGACTTAGACAAGGGCCGAACCAAATAAGTGAAGGGGGTGGGGGGGGCTGTGGGAGGTGGGAAACATGGAAAAAAAGTGCCTGTCATAAGGTGATGCTGATTGAGAGAAGCCGAATGCCGAATGCCATCTCTGGTGGAAAATGATGGAGGTACACTATCAATATCTACCTGCTTTTCCAACAGTCAATTTGGTCAGCTAAAAAGCTCAGCCCTAACAACACAGCGTTGACTGGAAGCGAGGCAGCTGGATGAAGAAGTGTCTATTTATTTCATTATTTTGCGTATTTATCTGTTTCCCTGCTTCCTGAGGGGAACGTAGGCTGTGAGCGACAGGCTGTTGGCACCAGATGAGTGAAGCTTTCACACCCCGCTGCAGACAATGCTAATGCAGTGATGTTTCATTTTAACACACCTCTTTTCGGTCAGCAGCCGAGTTAGAGCTCTTTGCCAGCACACGGGTAGGAAGCCCCCACAGTCAATGTAAACAAGTTGTTCTTTTAAATGGGAAGGGGGACAGATTTGAAAGGATATGGATCTATGTCTTTTAATGTAAAAAAGACCCATGTCACTGCAGTGCACCTTTTTTTGTCCTATTGTTGGCACAAGTCCATAACACAAACATTGGACTCTGGTTATGGTCTCATTACATTACATTACATTACATCTCACCCTGAAATGGACAGTTTCTGTGCAAATGTGTGGTAGCACCAAGTAACATACATTTGGTCATTCTGTCTGATTGTTCAATGCACTCATTTGTTGTGAAGCTTTTTGCTTGTTGCCATAGGACTCCAATAACCAGCATTTAAGAGTTTGCATAAAAAGCCTTTTATAGACACACAAGGAGAGGCAATGGAATGAAAGTAAGATTAAGCTTAGCAAAATTAATGTTTTTTCCAAAACAGTGACAGATTAAAATAAAAAGAAAAAAAGTTCTGGCAATAGGTTGTGAGAATGAAGTGAGAGCCAAGGAACCAGGAGTGCAAATCATATCCTCATTTTTTTATTGGCTTCCATCACTGTATGTTTCTAAACATTAAATAATAATGGGAGTGATTTGTTCCACTGTAAACTCTTTGCCTGGGCTTTGCGCAGTCAGTTGAAAAATGGCGGCCACAGCTTATGATCTCTCAGTCTTGTCATCTGGCTGCCAGCTCACCACCAGCTCATTAAGTTCCTCCTCTCTGCCAAATCAAAGAACCTTGTCCTTTTATTTTCTGGCTAAACACACCCTTCTCCCAACCCCTCCCAGCAAACAGTGCTCCCACCGCCCTCCGGTAAATTCACAGGTTCTTGGGAACCTGTAACTCCCAAGAAAATCACCCCTTCTTCCATCTGAGCACCCAGGTTTTTCTCTGTCCTATCATATGCATCCTAAACACCCCTTTCCTCCCGTGAAGTCCTGATAAAAAACTAACAAAAAAAAAAAAGACAAAAATCGGCTTATTTATTGAAAATAACCTTAATGATCCAGTGCACGGAATGAATTACAGTATACTTGCATGCGGAGAAAGCCGCGTCCATCACCAAGGGCATTGAATGAGTTAAACAATAGTGATTTTCTAATTATCCATATTTAAATCCGTGTGAAGGTCAGGGAGCGTGTACTGTGTCATTTCATTTTACAAAATGTATGTCAAACGGATATGGAGTTAACCAAAACTCTTTGTAGAGGAAACCAAGAGAGAATTAAGACGCTAGTAATTAGAACATTTGCCATTGTCGGAATAGTCTAATTTCCTCTCTCTCTCCCTTACCTTTTTTCTACATCCTGACCTTGGAAAAAAACATGGCCTAATTTTATCAGTAGAGCCTTTAAAAAATGAAGAGGAAAAGAGGGGGGTAAAAAAAACCATCTGAATATTTGAAGTTCCAGAAACATTTGGATCATCCTTCATAACTGAACCGTTTCACTTTTTTTCTGCCGTTGTTCATCTTTTTAAATAAAAATGACACTGGGCGGTTTTGAAAAAACGCTCACTCAGGCGTTATGTACGATTAGTAGTATTCAATAGAGCAGCATCCTGACAAGCTGATTATCCCTCTGCAGTGTACGGCAGTCACAGCTAGAAATAAGCCAGGGGTCATAAATACTGGGGAAGGTACTTATTTTTCCATTTCTCAGCTTGCAGGAGTCAGCTAAAGCCAGGCCCCCTTCAACGCTGTCCTTTGCTGTCTCCGAAGATCATGGCTGAATACATTTCTCTCTCTTAAAAAAATAAAAAATAAAAATTGCGAAGGCAGTAATAACTGAGATGAAGATGATGGCTTCCTGGAAACATGGCTGGATCTGTGGCGGACACAGGAACAAACTGGATTACTGAATCCAGGTGGGACCACAGCAGAAGCCACAAAATGACTGCGTGCATTTCCTGTATGTGTATTCACTCATTAGTCACCCAAAAGGCGACACCAAGTGATTTGAACTGTTTGGAATAAAATAAAAATACATTAAAAAATGATTTGAAATTCATAAATGTGTGTACTGTACAGTACCTTAAGTCCTTTTCTCCCCTCAGGGGCCTAAAAGGAATGCAGCAACTGAGGTTAAACTCACAGTTTGACTGATTAAAAAAGAGATGTGAGCTCACGTGATTGCTTGAAGGCAATGTGAAAATACATTAAAATATCCTGCATTTACTGACGAGAGAATATTTACTGCAAGCACATGTTTTTTTTTTTGGTTTTTTTTGACAGGTACTGTCACTGTACAGTCAGACTCTGGTATTTGCATGTACAGAATTCTAAAGATTCTGCCCCTTAAATGCCTTGCAAATTGCTTTCATAAATTATAAATGGTACATGGTAAAACAATCCATTTTTAACTAAATTAAACAAAAAAAAAACAAATTACCATAACTTGGCTACAACAATAATAATAATAATAATAATAATAATAATAATAATAATAATAATAATAATAATAATCAGTTACCTATAGCCTGTGCCCTAACAAATTCTGATTCGATATTATTTTATTATTCAGGCGTGGTTTGTTAACTAGCTTCCCCCCCCCCCCCTCTTCCTCTTTGACCAAACACACAATAGGACAGAGGGCTCCACACTTTAATGCACGCTTATTATCTCATGGATGAAGTGGAAAATGATCACAAAGCAAAGCATGGCTTTAAATCATTTTTATTTCTTCCCTGTCCAGAATAAGGGCCTTTGTTGCACTTGATCATGGTGGGAACACTTTCATATCTCATGGATAACAGAGCTGCTTCAGTGCCTAGTGTAGCCTGCCTGTAACTTACCTGGACGGCCTTCAAAGCCACAGCCCGCATGGGGCTGTGGGGTGGCTCATCCTGCTGTAAGACAGTGGGTAATGATAATAAAATGTACCCTGCAATAAAACGCAAAATTCAGATGCCGAAGTAATGGGAATGGGGAGGACAGGGTGACTTTGCCTGTAAGAAAGTTGGCGTGATCGCAGGAGAGCAGTTATCATCTTCTCCTTTAGCACCGCGGGAGATGTCAGTTTGTCAAGGGCACCGTGTGGTCACTCCTGTAACAAACATTCATCTATAAATCCCCCAAAACAAAATGGCTGGCTCACCAGAAGGGGGTTATACATATGCAACAAAAGGACACTGTCAAAGAGCTTCTTGTTCAGAAATTTAACCACCCCCCTCACTCCCCCAGCCCCCTACCCACCCCCACCTGGTGACCTTGTTGAAATTCACCATCCTTTTTGACCGTGTAAGAAAGCGATAAAAAAGTAAAAGTAATTTAGGAGTGAACAGCTGACTGTCCATGTTTTTGGAAGCATTTTTGCCATGACAGAGACATAACCTGATTTATAGTAGTTTTATATTTTTATCGCACACAGACTGTACTAGAGAAAAAAAGAAAATTCTCTCCTTTGAGACACTAAATGAGCTCATAGGGATGAGAGTAAAAATTCTTTTTTGAGAGGTATATCTGAGGGAAATGTCTATGCCCAATATGCAACTGCAGCTCTGAAGGGCATTTATTTTGACATGTGCTCAAATGTTCAAATACATTTCAGCACATTAGTACAGACTACCGTGATCACAATAATAGTTACAAGATTGATTTAGAAGTGGTAATAGTAGTCTGGTAGCACTTGTAATAGCAGCAGTAGCAGCAACAGTAGTAGTAGTAATAGTAGTAGAAATAATAATAGTAATAGTAATAGTTGTAGTAGTAGTAGTAGTAGTAGTAATATTGTCAAAATAATGCTTCAATATAATTGCCACCAGTAACAGTCATGGTAATTTAAGTGATGCTTGCATGTCAGTGGGGGATCTAACATAGGATACACACAGGTAAGGGTTCACTCTTAAACCATCGCTTACTCACTCATTCACCTCTTTGAAGTCAAGGTGCAAAATCAACTGAACACATCTGGGAGTTAATGGGCTTGTTTTGGAGCTTAGTTGTAATGGTATAGGCCGGGTTTCAGTATTATTCATAAGGGTAGGTAAATTCATCAAACGGAACATCGAACGGCATCTCCGGGCTGATCACAGAACATCACTTGCACTGCTGTAATGAAAATTTATACAGAAAAAAAGAGAGATAATTAGATGCTTCAAATGAGGTCCCAGAGTGCTGGCTTGCTTTGTATTTTTCATGTTGTTGTCTAGTACATGCCAGTGCACATTAACAGGACAGCCCCCGAGCTCGGTAGCAGCCTTGTCATTTCGAAACAATATCGAAATCGGTATTCAGCACCGCACCGGAGCGCTTACACAGAAGTTCAAGAAGCTCAGTTTTTAAAAAACTTTTTTTCTCAAAATCTGAAATCACCAGCTAGGTATTACGTTTGGATTATAGATAAAAGGTTATAGCTTTTTCAATGTGTGAGTGAAGCATATATGACTGTAAGGTTCTTAAAGGTTCTTAATTCAGTGATTCGCACACACGTGCGCACACACACACACAATGTCAATCACCATTACACTAACACATTATTGGTTGTTACCATACCGCATGATTTATGGAACCCCCCTCCTTTTTATTTTTTTCTAAGAGTGAGGGGTCATCATCCTAATTCTAATGTCCGTGTTGAGGAAGACGATGCATTGGGAAGATATTGAGAAGATATCGGGAAGGTAAGGCAAGAAGGGTAAGAACACAGACTCCAATGTTGTGGATTTCCAACTCCCCTATGACTGTAATTTTGATGTACCGCCTACGTAAACCTATAAACTTACAGGTCAGTGTAATCGCAGTCATGCATTGTCTGTGTACCTGAAACCTGCTCCTGCCATGCAAACACACCTTTCTGTTCGCACACAGTTTGCATTTTAAAAAGATGTCACTGTCAGAAATATAATTTAAAAAATAAATGTCAAGACTGTGATCACATGCATCTCAACATTCCATTCGATCTTCAATTCATCTGCCATTTTGTTATGCAGGGCATCCATTCGTCACCTATTACTGAGGATAAAACACCTGTGGAATTTACTGAAATAGAAATTCTCGTCTCGTACCCGAGCCTTTTATTCAATATGTATTACAACGGGCCAACCACACTGGGGAAACACGGGTGTGCATTTCAGGTCAGAATGTAAACTAATTAAAATGCGTGCTCCCATCACACACCTTTTTACATTTTAGATTTACATGTATTTTTTACCAGCTGAGAGGTCCATTTTCTTTTGTAGTGATGAGTTGGGCACTCAGTGTGGGTAGGGCATGAAAAGGTCTGTGTATCCAGTCAGATGTAGTGGATGATTATATTGAGAGAAGAAATAGATATCAGTTTTTTTTTTTTTTTTATGAGAGTTTGACTAGGACAAGAAAATGCCCAGTGTTGGCTTAACAACACAGTTCACAAAAAAATCCATAAGGATAAAATTTACTCTGTCACAGTAAAATATACTCTGTCAGTTGACTTTTTTGGGTCAATTTTTATAATGTTTTAAAGAATGTACACCATTTTCTCAAATGAAAGGTATAAAAAGACATGGATTCACTGAAACATAGACGGCAATACATCATGCTATAAAAACAGAGAGAGAGACAGAGAGAGAGAGAGTGAGAAATCACGAGAGAAAGAGAGAGTTTTTAACAAACATTTATTGTACAATACCTACATTTGGAAGCAAAAGAGGCCAAAATAAAGAAACCGCTAAATCAAAATGAACAACAATATCAACACACGCACAGAACAAACAGATAAAAAAGGGAGAGAAAGAGAGAGAGAGAAACTTTATTAAGGGAAAAAGGGGGAATTAAGATAGAAAAAAGTCTAAGCTCTTTAGCTCCTCTGCTTTGCATATAAATGAGAGATTAGGACAAAACTATATCTTACCGGCCCGTTGGAATACATATGCCTAATTACAATACATTCAGAAAGTATGAGAGTGTAATTTGCACAAAGCAGATTAGCAGAACTATGTGAGGTCAGGCGGTGCCATGTCTCATTCTAATGTTTTGTTGTGGAGACGGTGCCTATGAAAATAAGGGTCAATGGCCATATGTGCATCAAAAGCACCACCTTGTTTTTCTGGTGTAGTTCCATTGTTTTATGGAAAGGCCTGGAAAATAGCTGTTTGATGTTATCATGGACCAAACAATCACAATCAGCAATGCTTTTTTGATTGAGTTAAAGCATAAGCTTACTGTATTTGCTTTTTGGCAGTTTAGCCGCTAGCACTGGGAGAAAATAAATAAACAAATATACCCACAGCCATTACATTTTCCCCTTGTACTTCTCATAATTGAATTTTTTTTAATCAAAAAAAATAGGCAAATGTTCTAACAAGGCTTTTCACTGATTTCATTAATTTGTGCTATACTGGAACTGCTGTAAAAAACATTCCAGTTTGAAAATAAGAGGAGACCTAAAAACCTACTTTTAGGTTTTTGCTTATTTAAAAGATATAAACATATTTTAGAGTACATTTGTCACCTACAAACAATAACCTTGTCTCTGCTTTGATTATAGACCATCAGTGCAGTTCTAGGACATTCCTGTCAATTGCAGGTCAAATAAAAGTAGTGGAAGTGAAATTGTAACAACCTGCCCCCACTGGAAAACGGGCTGGAAAGAACATTTTTAATACTTGTCATGTAACTGGCCAATATTAAGTAACAACTTCTTGTGCATTCAACAAGTCAATCACAACGTGTCAACAGACACATTTGAGTCAACTTCTGAATGATTTGTTCCCCAGAGGGCCAATCAGTCACATGTCCTTTGCATGGGTATCGACGTGATGTGCACGAGGCCAGGTCGCTCTCTCGAATGTCAATATTCACACACCGGGGTGGGGCTGAAAGAACATATCAAACTTCACTATGAGAAAATAGTACCAAATGGCCTGTTGAATATAAAATACTGGCTGGCTTGGTGGTGAGCGCATCGGAGCGTACACAGCTCTCCTGCAGAGTGGGTGTGGGTGGCGTGGGGGAAACCCAGGACGTGTCACTGGCTTTTTTCAGAATGGTGAGGGGGAAAAAAAAAAATCCAACAATAACCTGTTAATGAAATAAAGAACATTTTCTGTGAAAACACCAGGAGGAACTCTTGCATTATGGCTCACTGCTGTGATTCACAGCTGACTGGTGCAAATATAGATATATAGATTCACATGTAATCACCCTGCTACAAAAAAAAAAAAAAAATATATATATATATATATATAGTAGGCATGGCAGTCAAAGAAAATAAAACCGGCCTGCTGGTGATGTGTGTTTGAGTAGAGGTGTCATATGTGGGTGAAGAGCTGAACTGTGAGGACAAGCTGACACTGTGACCATTTACACATTTTAAAGTGAAGAGCCACATGAATATATATATATATATACACACACACACACACACACACACACACACACACACTACAGCCAATATGCTCCAGATGGTGAGACACTGGGACTTTTATTTTAAAAAATGGGTCCCACGATCAGAGGGACAATCAGAAAACCAAAAGAAGGTCTAATGCAGCGTCAAGCTTCTCTATGATTCGTTTTACAAAATTAAATTCTTTCTCCACCAGCCAGGCAGCTAAGCTGCTTGCCAACATCACAAAGGCTTTGACTAAAAGAAAGTCAGAAAATGAAAAATTGTTAGCCTACTAGGGTCCTCAAACCAAAGATAAAACATCAAAATAGGCTCTCAGACCGGAGGAGAAGAGGTAAAAAAAAATTGCATTTAAAAAATAGAAGTCTTCCAGCTTGACAGTCAGACAGCACATACAGTTTTCTCACTGGTTATACAATTTCAGCATCCTTCCTGATAGCATTCTGTGGCCCTCCCTTTTATGTGCTGCTGATGAGCTGTGATCACGATCAGGTGCTCACAATGAGGGGGCGGAGCTGGGGGTGAGGATGATTGGATCCATCTTGCAGGGAAGTATTGCTCCCTTGCTTCCTCACTATACAATGAATGGTCCTGCCAAAATAATGTTATATATATATATATATATATATATATATATATATATATACACATATAATTAAGTATATATATATGTGTGTGTGTGTGTGTGTGTGTGTGTGTTAATATACACACTCTATACAAACATCAATTATTGAATAAATACTAAATATAACGAGTGTGACCAAACTTGAAAAAAGTCTGATAAACGAGATGTGAAAGATTGTTTTCCGAAATCCATGAACACTTTTGACAGGCTGAATATTTGTTCTTTGTGAATGGAGGCGTGGCTGTCAAATAAAATAAAACCACATTAAAAACCTGATGAAGATGTGTGTTTGAGCAGCGGTGCCCATTGAGGGTTAAAATGGTTTCCATACCTGAATGAAAGCGTTGAACTGTGAGGGCAGCCCGACTCTCCAACCTCAGAGAAAGAATTATGCATATAGACAAATTGCTGTTTAACACAATGCACTTAAATAGTCACACTGGTCTCCATTTTAAGCACAAATTCAACATGTACACATATATACACATACTGTATTTTCATGTTTTTAATTCATTAATTTTGTAAATGAGTAAATTACTTTCTAATGTGTGGAATGCAGCTTTTTTGAAACCTTGATATTTCCATTTCACCCTAGATCAGAACATATTTCTTGTATGCTATTGTACATGCTATTGGCTACTGGTATCATATGGTATCAATTCGATTTTCATTTGTATTTAGAATTTTGCATTTGGTTTTATCAAGCCAAAAGTGCTGCCACGTTTGTCACCATTGTTTGTCAATATTCTTTCTGGTCTACATGGCCACAAGTATGTGGATCATCCAAAATTATGTACATTAATACAACAACCTCCACCCTTCTGGGAAGGCTTTATACTAGATGTTGGAGCATTGCTGCAGGGATTTGCTTCCATTCAGGCAGAAGAGCATTGGGAGGGTCGGGCACTGATTGGCTGATTAGGCCAGGCTCGTAGTTGGCTTTCCAATTTATCGCTAAGTTGTTAGATGGGGTTTAGGTCAGGGCACTCTGCAGGCCAGTCAAGTTCTTCCACACCATTCTTGACAAAACCTTTTCTATATGGACCTTGCTGGGTGCCCGGGGGGCATTGCCATGTTGAAATAGGGAAGGGCCTTACCCATAATTGTCTAGAATGTCTTTGCATTAAGATTTGCCTTCACTGGAACTACCCTAAGGGGCCCAACCCAAACCATGCCAAACAGCCCCAGACCAAGGGGTGTCCAGATACATTTGGTCACATAGCTTTGGTCATATGTCTTTGTTTATTAATAATGTTCCGAAATATAACCAGTGCCGCAAATTAAATGGTTATGTTCATATATGATTGTCCCATAATGTTCTTCCAAATCATGCCTTCACGGAGTTTGTTTTAGAATCTGTCCCATTGCTATTCCTCATGCGGAATGGGTGATGCAGATTACATTATTCTGTGTGTATTACCATGCTGACATCTTGTATAACATATCACCTAAAAGGCCATATTAATCAATGTACTATATTCAAATGCACTGCAGTGCTTTATTCTGTGCATGCAGTGACAGAACAGCCGATGTGGTAAATCTTCTCCTCTTTGAGATTAATTTTCTATCTCTCAAATAAAAAATGTCCTCAATAAAAATATTAAATCATACCGTTATAAAGTCAACACCCAGTGATAATTGCAACTCTTTTTTTATTTCTTATATTTTTTATTTCGTTTTTTTTGTGCTTATCGCCCAGGGGATCTGTAATAGATTTCGAAAGTCACTTTCTACTGAAAATCCACATCCTACTTGATTCTATCAAGGGGAATAAAGTTTCTATCATTAAGGATTCTAATTACTGCAGACAAAGAAATGATGCCATTAGAGGTTTAAAATGTCAATAGATCAAACCTTTATAGCTGCAAATGAGTTATTTCTAATAACTGGAAATATACAAGGTGTGAGACTATTTTTTTGATGTATGTTTTTTCTCTATTAAGTACAATAATTGCATATATGAATGCGGTTTCTCAAGAGCAACAGGTTCTCTTTGTGACAAACTTTTTTTTTTCAAACTGCAGACCATGTTACTTATTGGCTAAAATAGATACCTGGTTGGAATAATTACAATGTTTCTGGTCGTGATGAAGATTCAGTAGGACCACCTTATGAATCAGACTGAGGAGACCTTGTGGAGCAATGTCGAACTGGTTGCAGCATTGCCAAGGGAGCAAGGGTTTCAGTCAACAAGATTTCCCATGTCTCCTCACATTATCGTGACTGAACTTTCAGCAGGTGGACTTCAGAGAGAAGAAAAGTTCGGCTCACTTTGGCTACAATTTGAAGACACAGGAATTCAGTGTCCTACAGTAGACCTACTGGTGCAACATGTCCAAACAGGGGAGAATAAGTGTGGAAGAAATTCTCCAGAAGAAATTGATAACCATATGTCCATACAATCAGTAAATCCCACAGGCATGGTGTGCTTGGTGTGCATATAAAAACAGACCTAGACATAGGGTTACATAAAGCTCTTTCTTCATCTTTATAGACTTATTGCAACCGAACAGAACCTAGTTAGTTTCAGCAACATCATCAAATGAGGCCCCACTTAGATATGATTCAAAGACTATTTATGGTACAAATTATATCAAGAATACAATTAATCATAAAAAGTGTGTGTGTGTGTGTGTGCGTGTACATGCATGTGTGTGTTGTGTTCCTGTCTCTCTGTGATATATACTTAGTATATTTTGCAGTATAAAAAGCAAGAAGTGATTCAACATGGATGAATACACAAAATTTACAAGAAATATGACAAAAATCATTTTGTATTTTTTGTCACTGTCTTTAATAATGGGATAAAACACAAAAATGCAACCATTCTCTTATTTTACATGTAAAACTTTCAAGAGAAATAAAAAAGAAAGTTGATAGATGCTGTTTTGTCGTTTTACCAATACACAGCTGTGATGTATGTGTCCATAAACTCAGAGTCCTGCAACATAACTCTCCCAGATTGAATTCAATTGATTTTCTATTAAAACCATAATGAATCCAATTCATCAGGGGTAAAGACAACATTGTGACAGATGTCCTATTTGGGACAAAGCATACTCTCTTCTCTGTATAAATGAACAGGTAGGAGTCACTATATTGATCTTGCATTGTAAGAAAACATTATTTTGGCAGGACCTCAGTGATGAGCAAAATAATGCATTTTATGAAATACTGCTGGTGCTTGACAAAATAGTGCATGCATTTAACCTGACTTGAAATAATCATTAAGTGGACATGTGCTTGTATTTGTCATTTGACATAAGCAGAATCCTGAGCATAGCAAAGCAGCATCAGTCAAACATATGGTATGCATTTCCTAGCATATAATATAATGTATATCTGGATGAAGCAGTATCTCTTATCCCAAAAAGAGTAAAAAAAACAAGATCATACTAAAAGTGCACAATGAGGCTACATTTAGTCTGCCATTAAATTAAGTTTATCATGCCGCAATATCTGATTTATCTTCTTCCATGTGCGTTGTCAGTTGAAAAAAGAAAAAACACAGCGTTAGTCAGCCCTTACATTTTGTGATATATTTTAAATAGGTCAGTCTCTGCAAGCGACTCCATGTGCAACTGTTTATTTCCATTAGGTATTTTTTGATGACCTCGCAACCTGCAGAAACACTTAGTTTCTTATAAATAAATCTATTTTATAGGTAAAAAACCCCCCGAAAAACTATATATACTGTTAACAATTTATCAGTCAGTCATTATCTCTTGATCTTCCCATGGTATAAATGCCATTTTCCAGCTGCAAATATAGTTGTGCACCAGGTGTGGGACATTAGGGCCAGGGCATCCATTTGCGAGGAAACTGGTGCCACTGGCTCTACACTATCAGATTTCGAAGGGGCTGAATCCTCTCTGTCTACCTTAGAGGACTGAGGACTCTCTGAAGTAGTGGCATTGAATCATTCTTGCTGAATTATGAGGCTGCCTGTGGCACTTCAGAAAAGCAAAACTCCATAGGAGGTGAAACAGAGGTGGTGAATAGAGATACAAACACCAAGGATACAGTTTTGAAGTGATTCTTATCTTAAAAGTGACTGTAAAAAAATATATATAATGATTCCCTCTCTCCTCTGTTGAAGGGGTGGGTTTGGCTCGTTCAGTCCAAAGATTTCAAAACTGAGAAGGTTAATTCTGCTGTTCTGTCACTGCAGATGTATGGCTTTTCCCCCAGTGTAGTGGTTCTATCACACCATGCAATCCGATCCCTGTTTAATTAATATTTATCTCAATATCTTAATATTTATCTTAATATTCAATCTCACCAACATAATTTCACCAAACAACGCTCCAACCCAGCCTGTCGTTCATTGTACTCATTATATTAAAACCTTGCATTTGTTTGCACACCATGTATTCATTTATTGAATGAAATGAGCAAAAGGAAGGGATCACAAATACTCCTAGGACTTTTTGTGGATGCATGGTCACTGGATCTTAATGGTGGGCTGGGTCCGGGTAGAGAGACTATCGAAAATAAGAGCCGTATCAGTGGAAAATTCCAGAGTACAGCGGTTTTTAAGCTGGTATTTCAAGGTCATTGACTTAAACAGAACCAAACTTACGGATTGAACCAGCTTGCCCGGTTGCTGCTGAGGATATACCACAGACATGAAATACTACACTGTATCAGGCAGGGATCTGCCCTTTATACAGAAGGGGAGGGTTAGGGCTCCTGAGGGTCAGTTTATAAAGGTGCTTTCCCCAAAATGTGTATAGACTAGATCAAGAGTAGCCACCTCTGGTTCTGGAGAAACAAGAGGTCAACTGGTTTTTGTTTTTATCTTAAATACAACAACCACATTAGATGCAAGAAACCAGGTGAGGGGAGTTAACTGTGTAATCAACTGCTTTAATTGATCAATTAAGGGCGCAAGTAACAACAAAGACCAGCAAACCCTGCGGCTCTGCAGGACCTGGGCGGGCCACTTCTGGCTCACTGGTAGGTAATCAGGGTCCTGGAGCGCCAGCGGCGTTTTTGGTTTTCACTCCAACAAAACACATAACTGCATATCTTGATTAATTAATAGGTTTAAGGAATTAAGCTGACCATTCGCTGGAAATAGCCCTTTACCATATAAACTCAGTCTCTTAATACCCAGTAAATAAGTCAAACATAAGCCACTTTTCCATCGCATGGTACCGGCTCAACTCGACTTGACTTGACTCTACTCGCTTTTGGTACCAGGTACGTTACTTCGTTTTCCACTGCAGATAGTACCCCCGTCAATGTAGCTGGTCGTTATTAGCGACGCCACATGAAACGCGTTGCTCTGACCAATCAGTGGTCTGCAGTGTTTTCACGTCACCTTCTAATATATCGCCTCAGCTTGCTTGGAACCTCGACGGAGGTGATACCAAAAAAGTACCAGGTACCAGGTTTCTGATCCACAACGTTTTTCCTCGCTTTAAGGTAAAACCAAAATTAAGGTTGAGTTTCGCGATTCCGCTCATAAAACACTATTGTCAAGCATTACAAGTATTATTTGGGTTTTTAACCAGGTCGAAAAAAAGAACCGTTACTTGGCCAAACTCAAATGCGATAACGTTACACCAGAAAAACAAGCAACAGAAACAGATAACTGTTGACAGTATTGCACCTTGCGGAGCATCATGCATTCCTTGCATAATCCATAACTATTCTGGGTACATGCACATTCTTGTGTAAAAAGTGCACTCTTTCTATTACATTGCTTAAAAACGATGATTACATGAGACACAAAATGGGGCTAGTGCTGGGCAGCATGTGTAGCCAATGCAATTATAGGTATTTATTTGTATAGCATGCATTGATGGAAAAACATCGTGGCTCTAATAGTTTGGGTCATCTTGCTAGGTTACCACAACAAAAAATGATCAGGCAATGTAACATTGTCAAGTCATTGGGAACAGGTATCATAACGTTCGTTCAAAACGTAGCTATAACGTATCAACTACTAGCATTGATCTAACGTTTCTGTGTATAATTTATACAATGTTAGCTACGTTTAGCTAGCTAGCTACAATCAATTTAGTTAGCTAATTGTTCATAAGTATTGAAGGCTTGTTACTGGTCAGCTAGCTATTAGCTATCGCTTATCATGAGTTTGTTACCTGAAACAAAGTCAGTGCTACAGTGAGAGCATCTATTCGACCACCTTCGTTCGACAGACAGGAAAACGTAAACTGATTTGCAACTATAATGAAATGGGTGAAATATCGGTAACAAACTGTACCTAGTTAAGTAGGAAAAAATGTCCTTGTTATCCTCCCGTGGTTATTTTTTCAACACTTTCACAATTTTTTTTCTGTGCCGGCAAATAAGTCAGAGGTGGTCCAGCGCTAGCTTTTGGTTGCTAAGGGGACGTGTATCCACAACCCTATATAAATGAATGGAACTTAACATAAATTTGCTAGCATACTGTATAAGTGTCCTGTCTTGCGCATTTGAGGTTAATATGAGAAAGGGTGGTCGCTATCAGCACGTCTAGGAATCCGTACATATTCACTGTTGTAACTCAAGTCGCAGGACACAAAATAGTCGTTGGGAAAGCAGTTTGAAAGTATGAAGCAACATCTGCGCCATTGGCTTTAATGGGTCACGATGAGATAATTACGAGCGTGTTGCTTGTCTTAAAGTTGATATAGTAAATAAGGCTGTATTAGTATTACTAAATGTATATGTATGAAGTTGGTTTATTTATTTATACAGTTTATTATGTGCATTTTTACAGGACTTACATTTTAATAGGTAACGATGTCCAGTTATTTCTCAAAAATATGAAGTAACAATGGGCAAGCACCAGTTATAATAATCGCAGGGATTCAAGCAATTCGTTTCACAACTCCCTAGTGGGGTTACAAAGTTAAATAATGTATTTTTCGAAATGGCATTTGTTCCAGGTTGCACCCCACAGCACAACAACCTGAGCCCAACGTCAGTCTGCTCATCAGTTTAACTTTCACTCCGGTTGTAATCGGTGCCATATGAGCCAGTAAACACAAACCCAAATAATAAGCAAACAGAGCGGAAGTTAACTTAGGGCCAAGCGCATAACCTTGGCAACGCACGTGCGTCCGATGAAAGCCTCTATGTGAAATAAGGCTTGAACATAATGAACATTGCAGGGTTTGATTCTGAAATAAGCTGATAACTCATTGCTACCGGAAGTCTACAGCAACATATTGTTGGTACAGCAATGATTCAAAGTACACAATGCTAGTTCAAGAGAAAATTATATATATACACATACTGCATCTTAATTGTTAATTGCAATCCTTTATGTTACCCCAAGATTGAATAAAACATTTTTTAAAGATATCTTGTCTTTATTTTCTAATGTATTTTGAATGTATGTTTGCAAAATCAAGTACAGTCTCATTACTTTAAAGGCGATTAATGAAATCCTAAACTCATTTTTAAATGATCACAAAATTAGCAATTTAAGTCATTTCCATTTATATTATTAGTGAAGCGCATGTCATATTAAAAATAAGCTTATTCATTAAAGATGGCAGGAATTCATTACAATGCAAATGGGAAAATGCTGTATTAGCTCAAATACTCAGGAAATAATTAAGGCCAAAGCAATTTAATTATCTCCTCCATGCAAAAATGCAGGTTCATTTTATGTGTCTGCGTATAAAATTCATTATTATTTACAAACAGCACATTTACATTAAAATGATAAGTAGCAATAATATGCACAAGGATAGTCTGTGGTTATTATAAATCATTAAGTATATTATTAGTCTCAATGATGATTCTCTTGGACCTGGATGTCATTATTCAAGATTACCCTACCCTATTCTAAATGAATAATAGCAGATTCTACATTACCATCAATAATTTGTAGACCAAGGCCCAATTTTAAGCATCACACTCTTTGATTTGACATTGTATGGTGATTCCCTGTTGGCAGCAGAGAACGTGTTGGGGTAAAGCGACACATCCTCTGAAGAGTGAATTTTTATTGCCTCCACTCATTTTCAATGAGAGCCAATTCTCCGCATTGGCAGAACATTCTGGGATAGCTGGTGATGTGAGGAAAGCCGGTGGAGTGACCGGAAGGATGGAGAATATGATGCAACAACCGATAATCAGATTAAAAATACAAAATGTAAACTGTCTCCGATTTTACATTTTATTTCCACATTCTACATAGTTCTGTCAAGGAGGACTCATTAATCATTGCTGTGTGGGGATTTACAGAATATACAAATCAATATACATTTAACGGACACTGTTTTAAAAACAGAAAACGCGCCCACAAGCGACCGATCGTGGGAGGGGAGAGCGATGCGATGCAATGCGGCTTTACTCTTAGCTTTAAATAAGTTGACCTTAATTTGCTTTAATAAAGCTTTAGACACAGAGCAGCTGAGGCTTGCTCACGCTAAGGACCGGTGCTCAAAAGCGTAAAAGTGGAAGACATTACATCGGCTATAAATATGGCCGGGGGTATGGCTGCAGGTCCGATGGCATGCTGTGTCGCTGAAACTTCAAAATCCACATTAGTGGTGGGGGTAGTGTAACATGACCTTCTATCTGTGCGATGATGACCTTAAACAGATTGTGATTTGACCTGTACAGTACATGCATGGAGCTCTTTGACCTGCATTGTCTCTTGCTTATTCAGTTGACATTGATTTCTCGCATATCTGTCAATAGAAAAAATAACCTTATTTTGGAAAACATTTTTTTGTTACTTACATGTTGTTACTTATTGTAGTAGTAATCTAACCAATGCACAGATAGCTTGCAAAATAGAGGAAACACCAACCATAGTATTCCTCTTTCTGAAGACAGACTGTTCTCGATGAATCTGCCCTAGGTAGATATTTGTAGACAACTGATTCAGAGTTTCTTGTCTACTTTTACCACTTTACAGACGTCACGGTTGAAGAGAATGTGCTTTCAACCACAGTTTCCCTCAAACTTCCATGTCAGCATCACCTTCACCACTGTTCCTTGTGAAACATCAGTAGTTCACAGCAGTTGTTGTCAGTGAAATGTCTGCTGAAGATGTCCCAACAGTACACCTATTTAAAATATATATATTTTTTAAATCATTGAGTAATGGGAAACTGGCCCTGTCCACCATTTTTATACACACCTTTGAGCATGCTGGAATGTTAATTACTTAAAGTATTCAGAAACCATACATTTATGTTAGCACCTGCTTTCTATATACTGCGTATAATGCATCCCTCATTTATCCAAGTGTTTCCTTTATTGTGCAGTTTCCTGTAGCTTGATCCGTTATTGTAAATTATAAAACATGTCTACATTTTTTTAAATTCTCTTGTTATCGACAGTGCAATATAGTAATCATTAAATATGTAAAGGCATTTTATTTAACACTGACATCAAACAACAGAATAGCATAAAACTAGTAATACCTGATTGGGTCATTTTACAGCTGTTTGTTGTGTTTTGCTATGCATGTGTTGGTCTGGAATAGAAAATTCTGTGAACTTGTTGTTTCGCCCTGTTAAAATGTTAAAATGTTTATGAGGGTGATTACATGAACTAACCACATCATATAGAGTAGTATGTCACTAACCCATAACACAAATTAACCTTTGTTAAATGGTAGTATCATTAACCCCTATGTTTAGCCATTGCATAATTATAATTTTCTCTTATTAAGAATCATATAATATTATTCCTCATATTACGCAAATTATTGTTTTCAATTAGCCTATTCATGTAATCATTACCAGCACCAATATGTACCATTGTCATGTCTACATTATTTCCCTAAGTTGGGTTCTATAGACGTACAGAATTCTGATTGGTTGTTGACCTTAATTTGTTCTGAATAAAACTGACGAAACCACACTACAAACACAACATACAATGTGATACATGAACTGATACATTTTTATGTATCAGTTTAAAATGTACCTTCTCATGATCAGAATCTGTAAAAGGTATTGTTTCTTTAAAATTGTCTATCATGATACCATTGGCAGGAATGCACTAAAATACATTTTATAGTATGAAGTCTTCATTTTAAGGCACAGCAGAGAAATACTTCTAACATATTGTGGGTGGATGGTGAATAAGGAGTTATCTTGGACATAATGTTTAGCCAAAGGGGATTTAGGAGTGACTTGTCTTATTTCACCGACACATGCTAAATGTTTCTGTCATGTTGGAATGAGGAGGGTGGTGAATCTGTAAAACAGAACCCATGCATCTGTCTGTGCACACAATATGCCAGTGCCTTTTAACAATCCCCTCAAGAGCTCTATTATTATGTACACTGTGCCTACTGTACAGGAATACATTACGGAGAATGGTCATTAAGTACCAATAGCTATTATCATTAAGCCTTTTTTCTCCCAGGTAGTTCTTTGAATGAAATGGAAATGGTCTTTCATATCCGGCTGTCTGAGAGTCTATGTTTCATCATGCAGTATCTACAGTCCTGCCCTGCACTCTGCAGTCATTTTCATACAGTATATTGCAGTTATGGGCTGAATGAGATTATGACTCTTAAAATAAAACATTATAAAAACCTCTGGAGTTGGAAGGGGCAGACATTATCCGCTGAGCGTGTCTCAGGTCTCTCGCCCTCCAGCTCGACAGACTGTTAATTTTAACAACCTCCCATCTTCTGTCCAAGCCGATAATTCCAAACACAGTCGTTCCGTGGGGGATGACTTTCTCTCGCCTCTTTTATGCTCAGGTGGTAATGTTGATAGGGGGTAAGGCCTCCGAATGAATGGAATTATGGGTAAACAGCGCATTTGGCAGGGATGAGACGTGGGGACCGGGGGATTCGGGACTGCGGGAGGCTTTAAACAGCCACAGGAATTGGAGCAGTGTCCCTGTATTTACACTGAGAAGAACACGGGCGACTGGGCCAAGTGCCGTGTGTTCACGGTTTTAAGGCCCAGCCCCTCGACACAATTCCCTCAAATCTCTATGGTTCCTGCACTTCCTGTGTCTGCTGTTTATCACCATCAGGTGCTGTCCAGCACAAAGTAATGAGTGTTGCTCAAGTGCCAAGAATGCATTAGGACTGCTTTCAATCTGTAGTCATGCTTAACTTTGACTTACAAATAAATCTGTTTTTGTACTTTTGTATTTTTAATTTTACTGAATGTTGATTGAATCCAGGCCATTTTTTGTGCATGTTTGGGGATATCTGAGGTTACTTGAGCTAAATTTGAACTAAATTTTAATTTAGTTCAAAAAACTAGGAGATTCCCTAACAGAAATATTACATTTTTGTAAAAAAAAAAAAGGTTTTCATAGTTGCATAGGGCATCGTTAACAATATCTGTTGTATTGGAATAGATTGACTGGATGTGTTCTTTCTATGAAAGAGGATAAAAATCTGATATTATGGATATTCTGACACGTTGACATTGACTATTACCCAGAGGGAGCTATATTACAGACCATTTTGCATTGTGATTTTTATCAAAATGCAATACAACACTAACCGAAAAGGCCTCTGGTACATTTCTGTTCCATTTTGGCTGTATTATATTCAGACACTGTGTTTATAAAACATTTTGACCTACATTTTTTGTAAACAAAAATAGCCCTGCAAACTATCAGACCAGAATAATATATGCAGAGCCATTTTGAGACATTTAAAGATAAAGAAACTTTAAGAAGCTACCACTCAGTGAAGGAGCTGGCTGACTTCTCATGAAAAATTTCAAGGTCTGACAAAATGGCTTGTGGAACACATATATTTATTTTGAAATGCTCAGATGACAGGATAGAACTACACAAATTTCTTTTTTTTTTTTTTGTTGGCAAAGTCTGTAAATTGTCATTTGTGACTATGAATGATAGTAGAACTAAACAAATCAGGCCTATAATTTTACAAGCATGTGGGCTTCAATGCAATCTGTACAGATTTGGAGCAGACCAAAGGTGAATCACTGACTCTGTGTGTTTTCCTTTAGCCTGTTTAAGACCATTTTACTAGTATCCCTGTCATAGGCCCAGTGATATGCAGTTCATACTGTATAAATATGAAAATAAATGTCCCTCTGGGGGGAGAGGGTTTTCCGGTAAAAAAAAAAAAGTGAAACTTCATGTCAGCCAGGAAGGGTGCCGCAGCTGTGGAAGATTAACCAGGTGTGGCCTTCTGGAACCATCCAAGTCCACAGGTGAGCCAGGTTAACAGCCGTCTAAAGCCACTTGGAAAAAAAAGAAAGAAAAAAAAACAACAAAAAAAACAAATAAAAGCTGATGAGATTTTTTGCTGCCCTCGGAGTTATTTTGATCCTATGTTTCATTCCCACTGAAAGAGGAACAATCTGTCTCGCTAGCTCACAATATCACAGCTGGGCTCAGCTTTGTTGTTGAGCATAGTTCTCAAATTATGGGTTGTCTTGTTATCAGAGAATTTATTATTTTATTTTTTTTCCTTAACAGTGCCTGTCCCAACGGGCTTGTAGTAAAGCACAGTCCATAACAGACTGCACTTATAATTATTCAGTTAAATAAAGCAAGAAGTAAACAGCAAGAACATAAACATCATGGTAGAAAAATGACAAAGGCAACTTTTTGTTCTGAACAATAAACCATCAACTAGATAAACCATCGACACAGCATTGCAGAGCAGAGACAGGTCCTCAGATGATTCAGAGCAGACAGGATGATAAAGAGCAAATGATGGCATGGGAAAATTATTAACTAGTATGTTAAAGTTAATTTGAGAAAAACAAAACCAGATCATAGTAATGTATTTATTCATACACTACATAAAATACATACAACTACATTCTGAACATTGCATTATTTGGGACTGTGCTGTATGAAATCGAGTTGGGCATGTGAAATCAATGGAAGGATATCAGTCAATATGACAAAATGAGCATAGTTGGAAAGTCTGGGGATCAAAAAGTAAAAGTCGTGCCATGTGTTTCTTTCACCCATGAACTCAGCCTGCTGATTTCACCAGAGTAGTTCTACCTCCTGGCGGAATAATTGTAATGTGATAAGGCATGATTGGAACAAAATACCAGTGAGGACTTTCACTTTCTAGTTATGGATTTTCCACCTCTGAAATTATAGCAATGAATAAACAAGAAACAATTATGCATCACAGTGAATATTACAAAACATAGTACCAGACATCATTATGAGAGGAACAGGAAATCTTTCTGTTTGGCAAGAACATATTCCACTGTGGCACACCTTAAGCAGATTGCTAACCAATCTGCTTAGTTTTAACAAATATATCTGTGGCTTTCCCACACTTTATGAAATCAGTCAGTTACTGGATGTGTGTTGACCACCAACTGGGCTCACTGACTTCTTTCCCAGTCAAGCTCATGCCCAGCATGGCAGCACCAATTGGACTGCTGTTGATGCCAGCTGTCAGCCCGCCAGTGTTTTGAAAACCGGCACCACAGTGGTCCAGTGGGATCATTCACCATTTTTATTTTAACACCTCATCTATCACCTCGACTTCGCAAGTCATGCCGCAACAGCAGTGCCAACAACAGGCCAATAGTGGGCACTGTATCCCGCTGGCCGGGTATTTATGTTGCTGGAAATATAATCGTTGGAGGAGGTTGGATCTGACCGTGTCGGCTGGACCCGTTTGCAATTGTTACCAAATTGACCTTGATTTCAGGCTTCTCGAGGCGGGCGTTTAGCTCTCAGCGATGCTGACTTGACCTTAGCGTGCCCTAAAAGAGAGCAGCCCGCTGTGATCACTTTTTCAGAAGAACTGTTGCAGAGCGCTGAGAAAGGGGTGGGGGGGGTTCAGAAGAGTTCTCTTTTTCAGTTCACCCCAACTTTGAGCATTCCAGAAAGCAGGGCTACGCTTGCTCGCAAAGCTTTAAAAGAAAAGAGCTCATGGTAATTATAATGTCATGAGTACCACATTGTATAATTTTAACGTAATTCAGCACAAAATTACAAAAAAAAAAAAAAAAAATGATAAGGCCATCGGGTAAATATAAAATAATATAAAATAATGAATGTACTGAAGCCCTATTCTATTATTTATTTATAAATAAATAAAATAATAAATTAATGAATGTGGAAATATTAAAACAAATAAATAAACTCATCTAAAATTAAATAAATGAAAAAATAATAAATAAAATAATGTAAAATATATTAAAAAACCTGGAAATGAATATAGAAATATAAATGTATCTGCAGTGTTATTCAGCTCTGTAGTATTTGCTCCAGACATGCACCACTATCGGATTTCACTAATGAGCTTGCTTTCTGATGATGGCAGTTGCTGTGCTGAAAATAGATGTGGCGGAAACCGTCCCTTTCAACTGATCATTGGTCTTAACCTGTTTTCATTCATTTTCATTGTTTAACAAGTGCTCCAATTATCTGAATAATCCATTGGCAGGTAAACACATAGCTTCTTTGTTCACATCATGTTAGAGACATTGAATGAAAACCAGGGCCCTGTACGTGGCTAACCTAGTTAACCCAATTAATTAGTTGACATTTTGGAATAAACTCAGGATTTTTGATTTCACAAAGTGAGTTCACTGCTTAGCCAAACTGGTTACCGGGACAACAAAGTCTTATACCGAAACCTGCGAAACCACAGGCTTATGCTTAAATTTGCCACACAGGCACCAACAGCAGAAATTAACGAGAGGTTCTTGTCAATGAACGAGTCATCAATGTAAAAAGAGCATATAGTAGGGATTGTGCTTTTTGAGACTGACAAGGCACTTAAATTATGATAACTCATGATTATCTTTATGAGTGCTACTGGTTTAGTCGTGAGGGAATTATTTTCCTTCTGCAATTAACAGGAATGCACATTGCCAACTCCTGCACAGACACTGTATTGGGCCTTGCACAGTACATTTTTATATGCCGTTTGCGATGCTGAAAATATAGGCCTAATAATAAACTTAATTTGTTCATTTTCTTCATACACAAAATGCAATGCACAGTGCTTCACATTTGAGGATGAGAATAAAAGCAAAATGAAACCAAAAGGCATGATACATGATTACACAATAAATACAGTAGTAAATGAGGGAATTAAAACAAGGCAGAAAAAATAAAAAAAAAATAAAATGAGAAATAGGCTACCATTAAAGCCAAAGGAAACAAAAATTATCCTAAAGCCACAGCAGCTATTCCAAACAACCAGGAAGGTGAACATTGCATTCAAAAGGCATATTAGTGTGTTCACCAGATTTTCTGGCCATGCAAGGTTTAACAATATGAAGGAAGGTTTCTATGGCAAGAGGGTTGCGCAGTGGTAATATTTACATAATCACAGATAAATAATTGTTTTCATAGTGTTTCCATATGTTCTGTGAGGTTAACCACCAACTTGTACATTGCCTAGGAAAACATGTAGAATATTAATAAAGAGGCTATTCTGCAATATATTTTTAACTTTATATGTAACTTTGACCTGCTGCCAGCTCCTTTTGTAACTGCCGCCGCATGCATTAAGGAATAATATAATTTAATGTTTCAGTGTGGGGACATTATCAGAAATCAAGTGAATGAAAGTCTTACGCATGCATAGGACTGTATACTTTTTCTGAAATTATCTGCAAGGCTTCCTGTCTTATTTTGGCCACGCAGGCTATGTTTGATTGGCTTGTTAGGATTGCTTTCTCTTGTTGACTTCAGGATTTTTAGAGCTGATGAAGTATGCCATCTCCAGTGTTGCCATGATGTTGTGATCTACAACCTCAAAAAAAAAAAAAACACATAGGTTACATTATTGTTTTAGTCAATTCCAATGTGTTTCATGATCCCGCAAAGGACAGCACCACCTATCTTTATGACAGTATAAGGAGTATGATCCTGTTTTGGTGAGCACTTAATCTTCCTTTCATAGCAGAGCGGGTGCGCACAGTTATCTGAGATGGTTCCATCCTAGATAAGTAATGAAATCCGAATTTATGTCCGTGAAGCCCAAATTTAATTAATGAGATCATTTTATAAGATAAACAATCCAGGATAATTTGATGTGTAAGTGACATACAAATAAAGTAGAATGATATATAACTATATGATTTAAAGAAAGAAAAAAAAATATATATATATATAACTATTCAAATACTCTTTTTAAGTATTTTTTTTTTGTTTTTCCATGATTACAAGCTATTGAAGCAATTGGCAGTCTGCCATAGAATTGAAAGTGACACAAAATCCCAATGTACCAAACATAGTTTGAGAATAATTGCAGGTTTTGGATTGCCTGTAAAACAATGGTTATATATTCCAATAGCTGTAATAGTAAATAGCGGTAGAATATACAAGTTGCTAGTAATGTTTTTATTTTATTACACAAGCAATAAAAACACATAACCTATTACAATAGTTGTATTCACATCAGATTTACGCTGTCCTCGATTGGGTCTATTGCATGAAAACATTACATGGAAATGTAAGTCCTCATCCCCAGAAAGTTCACTTTTACTTTCCTAAACTATCATCATTCTCAATATAATGAAATATGGCTGGAACTGCCTATGCTAATGATAACATTTTTTGAGGGCACACTTCTGAAGCCTTAGAACTACAGAGAAGTGACTTCTCTGTGGCCCACGTGTGTTTTCCCCAGCTGTTACTCATGGTGACGAAACAGTGTAAACATAGCGAAAGGTAGGTGTGGTTTTCAAACGCAGCCTTGGCTTTAATGTCAGTAGATATGACATATTTGTGACTCACAAGTCTCCCCTGCATAACAAAAAAAAGATATATATATATTATAAGAAATAAGAGAGTTATTTGACGGAGATTAAAGGGAGTGCTTTTTGACGCAATTTATGTCACTCAGCTTGAAAAGGTTAAATTACGAATTCAGCATAAATCTCAAGAGCGTATCCTATAATATATGACCAGTGGTCTTTGAGTAAGAAGCTAATGAATGGCTTATATATTCACTTAATTCTTGTCTTTTTTTAATTTTTTTAATGAGTCCAAATAAACCTACATATTATTTGGCTATGGGATGGATTTTACTAGATGGATGGTTGATGTTAATTTGGATATGGATTGTATGTGTATGCGTGTGCACACCCATGTGTGCACACTCGTTTCCGTGCATACGTGTGCAGGTGTGCACAGACGTGAGCTACGATGTGGGATGGCATGCGCAGTTGCAGGCCGTTCTGTCGCACTCTTCTAGACTATGGGGGAAAGATCCGCACGTCCATGCGGGGTCTCTGTGATCACTGCTGGATTGCTTTGGGTGGTGGTGGAGGTAAGCCACCATTGGGGCGTCACAGGCTCCACTCCAAAGTAGTTCCAGTTTCTCCTCTGTGGAATGATCCAGAAATGTCAGCCCAGAGCCTGAGTAACACATCTTTTTTTTTTTTTTTCCAATTTGTCTGATGGAGCTGCAGATCTTTGGCAGGGGCTCTTGAGAGAGAGAAAGGAGGGTGGGTGGGTATTCTATGAGAACAGTTGGGGTCACATCAGCTGTACCTGTGCTGATTTCTGTACAGGTTATCTGGTGTTCTGGAAACCTGTCATTCATCTTTGCTCTGACTCTAACCTAGCACATGTTAATAGGGCATGCTGGGAAATATAGCTTGTGTATATGCATCCATCACACAGCACGCTCAATGTGACAGAAATGAACACTATTTTAAAACATGTTATTTAGGTGCCCAGGCGTATCTAAGTGTGATATACATATATATATATATATATATATATATATATATATATATATATATATATATATCTTCATAAAAAGCTGAACTGGAGAGCACTGAAAACACCTACTTTGTCCTTGAAGTTGATCTGCATGTAATGCATGTGATGAATCTAACAGCCTTTAATTTAAACAAGGGTAAATAGAAACACTTTCAATAAGAGAAAATAACACACATTCAGTTCTGGAACTGAACTGAATGTCACACTTACAGGTGAAAATGAGACTACGGAAACTACTTGCTATCGAAGCTACATTAACCACATATCTCTTGTTAATGAAAAATAATAACAATGTATCTTGAATACTTCAATAAGGTTTTTTTTTTTTTACTTACTTAAATGTTAAGTGTTTAAGTGATTACGTTTTTCAACAGCTCATCTAAAAATATGTACATGTTAAATTAAACTTTTCTTTACATGACAGCTGTGCAATTAAGCCTGGTAATGTGTGGGTGTTATGTCAGGTATACCATCTGTCTTGTTAAATATTGGCTGGGCATACCCTGTACCTATACATGATTTTAACAACATCCAAATTGTAGTAGTGGCAGTAATAATAGCAACTTTAGTCACAGTAGTACAATATGTAGTAGTAATAGTAGTAGTAGCAGTAGTATCAAATAAAATAAAAAGTTATGTATACAGTGCAATTCACAAACAATTGTCACAATACGCTTCACAGAACCTTGGTCTAATGTAGAAGTAGTTTTCGCAGTTTGTTGATGCACATTGTGAAGTGCTATGTGATTCTTGTAAATTTGTTTGACTTGTCATGAAAAAAAAGATTTGAATGTAAAAATACTTGAATGATTCTACTGCTACTACTACTACTACTACTAATAATAATAATAACAATAATTTCTTCTCATGTATTTTCATGTCTTAGGATTTTCATTACTGACATTGTCAAACACATTTCCACCATTTTAGGCACTTGCTATCAGTTCAGCAAAGATTTTCATTTAATACCACAGCCAGTTTGCAGTAATGACCTCTGAAGTCACTAAGCCAATTTAAATTATCCGACATCAAATTACGCTTTTACATTTTACCACCAAAGCTGCAAAGAAAGAGCTTTTTCTTTCTTTCTGAAAAAGCACACCAGATCAATGCTTTAATTTCATTAGTATCTGACATTCCGTGATGCTGACTTACAGGTAGTTTTTAATATCACAAAGAAGTCAGTGTTCTGTGGCACATAACACCATGATGAGAGAACACACTAGCAAACGTGTCAAATTCAGGAACTTCACCCACAACCTTAGTAAATGCAGGGCAGGGGTGAGCAAGTATTTAAACCATCTATGATACCAGGACTGTGAAAAAAGGAAAAAAAAATGTATTTGCAATGCCTTTACATACTTGCAAAATCCAACATATTACATATGACAGTTTTGATTTGAAACAATATTATTTTGGTTACTGACATGTTTTGTTTCTCAGGGGCCCGCAAAGGTTTTTTTTATTTTTTTTATTTTTTTTTTTTAGTTTTACCAGCATCTAATGAGCCAACATATTTTTTACAATGCATATTTCAAACCCTGGTCCGTAATGCCATATTAATGCCCTATCAAAAGCTAGAAGAGAAACTAGTCTACAGCTCAGAGGTACAACTGGGAAGTTTTCGTGTAATTGCATTGCAAAGGAACACCCACAAGGCCAAAATGGAGGACACCAAAAAACTATTGTTGATGCTCATGATAATTATCTGGAAATGCATCACAGTTATTAAGTATTATCTTCTTCATTACCTCATCCAGACAGTCCCTGGGATCCTCAATGACTAAAATAGAATAGCAGTGAATGGGGCAGTCTTTTTTCATCCCAAGACAGCATCATTCTGCATATTCTGAAATGAAATATGAGGTAAATAGAACAGTAATTGCACCTTCCTGCTATTTATTTATTTTATTTATTTTGCTAGGTGATTTATTTTTGTTTCTGGTTAGCAATATCAAACAGTAGCAGGAAAAGATAATGTTTGCAAAAAATATATATATATATTGTGTATTGGTATTGTTAAAATACTGGTTTGTTATTAGTTCTGATGGTAAAAATTGAAGACATAGGGCTTCTGGATGGTTCATTCGTAGGGCTACATGTCAAAGCTGCATGTGGAAGGCCTTCCTCTGACTACATTACTATGCAAGCTTAGCTGTAAACTGTGGTGTGAAGATAAGCAGCTGGTGAGACCGTGTGTTTTCTCAGAGAACCACGGTTGTCTACATTCCAATTCACAGTGCATTTGACACAGGAACATGGCTGTGAACATTCCACATCCAAATGGGAATGGGTTATACACAGCCCAGGGTTGGGCTCCAGATAATAATAATAATAATAATAATAATAAATGATGGGAAGCTTGTTTCTGTGGTGGTGATGTCAAAAGCAATCAAGTGGTGGAAGTTGAGGTCGATAGATTACCAAGTTTCTGCAATTACAAGTTGGAAGTTGGCGTTAGTGGTTTTTCAGACATGGAATCTTGAATTTATGGTTCCTCCAATGCAAAATGACCATGGCATAAGATTTGGACCCACCCCTCCAGCGGACCACAAATAAAATCAGGGCTCTATTCATTTCAGTCCTCATAAAAACCAAAGTCCTCCATTCCAGGCATCCGTATGAAGCCGGAAGAGCTTTCCCCCACTAGAGTGAGATCGATCTCATGGGAGTTCCTCAGAGGGAATTTCCCATGTCACTGCTTCGCTGTGGTAATAAAACATTCTGTGTTCAAATTTGCTGCAGTTGTGGAGTTAATCTGCTCCCTTCTCATCTCCCAAACTGTTACAGATCTACCTCAGTGGAGATATTGGCAAACTGTTTGCCTGCTGAGAAAGCAATCCATACAAGTGCATCTGTGATCCTGATGAACTCTACTGTAGGAACAGACAGGACAAAAGACATTCGCCTTGAAGTCATTCTGGGGCTGCAGAAACCTTTAGGTACACACATTTACTGTTTAATACAATCGCCAAAACACCCCCAGTGGCCAGGCTTAGAGGAAATGTCATGTTTGAAATCACCTAAATACCCGAAGGTCAGGCTTATAGGAAATCACCTGTTTGAAATTTGGTGATGGTAAAGCTCAACATTCTACAGTTTTAAGCTCAAAAGCAATTCACAGCTAAAGGTAAAACAAGGTCATATCATTTCAATCAATTCAAGTAGTATTCCTTCATTAAGAAAATGTATGATTAACTGTAGTGGTCTAGGTATTATAAAGCTAATGACTTTCTGCACTGATAGGAAAGCTGAAACTGAAAAATTGAGGTGTGTCTCGGAGTGAACATCTGCATTCAGGAGAGACGTCTTGATGTTTTTTTTCATCCCCTTTTCCTACCAAAATGATACATTGTCAGATGTTGCAGAAAACTGACTGCCATAACTGGTTTTATCTGAGAACAGTAGCCTGTGTGAAATGGAACACAGAAGGATTGAATTTTTCAGATTGCAATAGTGGCACAAGCCTTGTTTACTGATTGCCTTGTGAAGTGTAAAGGGGAGAGTGAGGGTCATATTCAGCCCTCTACTGCTGAAGGGTCATTGTGTGAATGCTATCTGTTTGCCTGTTCAAGCACAAGATTGTAGTTCCATCTTTAGATTCAAGGGCTTATACAATTTCTGTAGACCTACAATTAATAAAGGCAGTTGTGGCTTGGTTCTTTTTTATTGATTGTAAAAGCTTGCCTTATATCAACATCTCCAATAGTATAAAGTATAGCCTACTCCATGAAATATAGAAACAGCAAATGTTTTGTTGATAAATAACTAACTATGTCTCAATATCTATATTCCTGAGACCAGTTTAATAATTTTAGATGATTAAGTATGTAGATTAAATACTGAAATTTTAGTCTTGGATGACAAAAAAAAATTGCGGTGAAAATATTTTCAAAAGTATTTTATTGGATTTTATTAAATTGTCCCTTGTAGCGCAAATTTCAGCATAGTGGAATATATGGTTCTTGAGACCAGTCTCATGCCCCCTACAGGGGACAAACATGAATTTCCAGGTCTCAGGAGGATAATGATATACTGATATGTAGTAGGCCTGGGGAGTGGCATGCTCCAAAGAAAACATGAATTCAAAACCACTGACCTTACTGGCATATAGAGTCAATTGTAAATTGAAGTGTAAAGGATAAATACTGAGTAAATCAAGCCCTTATTCTGATTGTTAGCACATCTTTGCGATGTTGCACTACATTCTGGTTGAGGTTGTTTTCCACTTTCTGGTTGTTGTTCTTCTACTTCCTGTGTAAGACACACATTTCCTGGTTGAATTGCTGTTCTACTTCCTGTTTGAGGTGCTGTTCTTCCTCCTGTTTGAGGATCTGTTCCAGGATTTGTATTTCTGTATGGAAATTGTTACACTTTGAGGCTGGGTGTCTTCCATGCAGACATCACTGATTTCTGACTGGGCTGTGAACAGCCCTCTGAGTGTCAGGTTTGGTAGAGAAATCTCTCAGCTGGCAGGTAGTAAGAGTGCATTACCCCCAGAGTTGGCTCCAGCACAGTGAATCTGTTTGGGATTGTGCTTGGCAGACTACCATGTCGCCCTTCTTGGACGAATGTGGCTCAGATTCTGACTCACGTTGAATACTCAGGCAGGAGCACCTGCAGCATTCTTCTTTGGACCTGGATGGCTTGCCTTCACAACCTGCAGACATTTAGATGGTGTTCACTCAGATTACAGAGGATGGTCACAATGGCTCCCAATGCAAATACGGCCTGATGGTATTTCAAACCCGAATCACACAAAGCAAGATATTTTGTCTTGGGTCCATGGTGATGAAGACTATGGAGAATTGAGGATATTATCAATAAGGAGAAATAATAAAATAAAGTTATATTATTATTATTATTATTATTATATTTGTAGTAATAATTGTAAAATTAACATCAATGATAATTGTATACATGCATTTTTAATTATACATTTAAATAAATACATTTTAAATGTAATCTAATAAAAAATTCATTTAAATTCTTATGTGGATCTTCACTGCTTTGATTTACTGAAAGAAGGGCAGAAACTCACATCACGTCAACCGCTAACAAGGTGTACAAGTAGCACCAACAGCTTGGAGAGTCATGCATTACAGGCATCCTGAGTGAGAACACTCACTGCACATAAGCCGGGGTGTAAAGGGAGGGATTTATTGCACCAATTAAAGTGGAGAATGAATAAATGGCAGAAGTGAAGACAGCCAGATTAGGAAAATTGCCAGTACGCCAGGTGAACCCCCCACTTTTTCCTGATAAATGCCACATGCTTTTTAATGACCACAGTCAATCAGGGGCCCAGTTTAAAATCTCATCAGAAAGGCAGTATCTTTTACAGCAGTGTCCCCATTGCTGCACTGATGCAGTGGTTGCCTTGTAAGCTCAGAGAGAAGACTGTCCCCTATAGGCCATATAAAGCCACTACCAGTATAAACGTGTTTAATGGCTTTATCAATATGTTGGGCAAACCTTTAGGTTCAGTATTTATCTTCAGCCATCAGCCAAGAGAACATGCGGTTTAGTTTTTGATTTCTAATTGTCTGACTATTATTAATGCATTCAAAACCTACTAGAAAATGACACCAGCAAGTAGTAAGAGAAATCCAGCCAAGCTGAGTGATCAGAGGACTGGGGGGAAGGCCAACATACTGTTCCCGTTAATATTTCCCCCTCCGAAAGCTTTTCAGCCAGAACCACCAAACTGGGCCAGCAGTTTCAGCTAGTATGAGATTGTCCTCTAATCTTAGTCACTCAAATGTTTTTTGAGATATTTCTGATGTTATATGAAAACATTTCCCATTCCCATATTTCAACATTTGACATAAAGCTAATTCTTGATAAATTTATTTCTGTTCATATTTGTAAAAGAGCTAGCTGTACTTATACAAATTTAAGTTTAGCTACCTATTTAAAGCCAAATTAGGCTTGTTCTCAAACTTAACCTTTCTAGTTTTTTTTTCTTTCTTCATATTTATTAAATTATCTGATTTTTGTTTAGAGAATCTTATGGGAGTAACTATGTGGCTTGGCTATATGAAGTCTGACACAATGCCATATAAAGCGTGTCATAAAGTATACTCTGCCAGTCAAAAACAGACATACATAACGCTCAGGGGGATAAAGAGAAGCTTCCGGATGGCTGACAGCAGGCCCCTGACAGTATGGCCTGTTGTGAGCAGTAGAATTTGTGAGGGAAGCAGCTGCTGCCTGTATCCCCAACGGTCCCAGCTGCTCCTCCATGGCGCAGCGAGAGCGAACATCGCTCTGTCCTCTGATTCCCTCACGCAGAAATTAAGCCCACCAAGAATCCAGCTCGGCAGAGGCCTGTTTCTGCTCTGCCTGAAGTTTTCTCTCTCTCTCTTTTAGTGAAGTGGTGCCATTGATGGGAGTTCTAGAAGCCATTTTTTTTGGCAGGTTGAGATAGTTGAGCTGGTGTGATCTGGGCTGGAAATGTCTCGGTGTACATATACACACCCCCCTCCCATCCCCCACCCCCCATTCATGCCTTACTTTACTGGTTTGCTCCTGTGTTTACCAAATCACCTTTGTGTGACTCTGTCTGGGCAAGAGTGTCTGCCTAGAAAATAAATGCATAATAAATAATGACATGTTCGAACCTTCCCAAAGAGAGACATTCCCCTACCCATTAAGTATCTGATTAAACATCTGGATTTTGGGGGAGGGGTGGATTCAGTCGGGGCAGGGGAATGCCTGTGTGATTTGTTAAATGGCAATTTAAGAAGCCACAATGGGCGTCTATCACAGTAGAAGGCACTTGTATAGATTTTCTTGCTATTATTGCATTCATGTATTTAATGCATTCATCAATACATTCCTTTTATTTACTTCTATTTTTTTCTCTTGCAGTGGGTGCAGGGCTGCTGTGGGTTTTAGACCAAGGCTCTGCATAACAAGAGATATGATTACTCAGCTAATGGCCAAGGTCAACATCTGAGGGAAGTAATCATACGCTCATTGTTTCCCAAGGGGTGACGTTGCATTCTGTAGTGGATTTTCAAATGCCAGCTCACGTCTACAAACTCCAGTAGGCTCCTTAGTGTATTTATTTAGCTGATGTTCTTAACCAGAGTTAAGCAAATGCATTGCATGTATACATACAGGAATGCTGAAAAAAACTCACACTGAAGATAGCGATAAGAAAGTGAGTTTTCATGAACCCGGCATTGGGTGAAGCTATCATGTGCAATGAATGACTCACTGCCTTCAACAAATTGTAGCATTTTGCTGTGGTTCAGTTCGCAGGAGTCAGGGATGAATTCTGCACCCATTATGACATTACATCTTTCCCATTACTATGGTAGGTACAGAACTCATGCAGCAAAGTTAGTGAAACACTAAAATTAATTTTTGTCCTGAAGTAAAAAAATCTGCATAAGTATAATCTTACATCTGTCATTTATGTAACATACCATTTGCATCCTGCTAAAGAATTATTCTTTGGAAGAACATAAACATTCAATACACTTGGTCAGTTATAAATACTTACAGTCATTTTCTGCTGCAATAATCATAGTTCCATACAATTATACACAAGGGCTAAATGTATTTGAATAATCATCATGGCAGAGTCCTTCAACTATTTATTCTCTGTGGCCTGATTTTTTTCTAAAAATTGCATCTATGCGCAAATTTTTTTCCAAGTACAATTTATAAATCAATGTAGGAGTAATATGAATTTGACACCAGGGTAAACAAAGTGGATTGCATCTTAAAATATCTCTACAAATTTGTATTATTTATTATGTTACAAGTAGGAGATCCAGTATATTAACATTTTGCAGGTGCAGACTTTTTTGATGCATATTAATTAATCTTTTTCTTTCTTCTCAAATATCAAAAGGCTAAGAGTACATCTATGGTGGACCACACTTGGCCTCCAGGCCAGCAGCTGAATTTCCCTGCTCTAAGGTGCTCACATTTCATCACAGAATTACACGGCCTCAGGCTCCGCTCAGGGTCTGATATTATTGGGTCCTAGCCGCACTAGGTTGAAGGATATGTCCAGATACTCGCGCAAACTTCCCCACCGGACGTCCTTGGACTCTCTCCCTCTGGGTTGAGAGAAAGACAGGGGCAAAGGTTCCTGGGCCTTCAATTTCATCTCCCTCCCAGCTGACCACATCATTTTTTTGTTGTTTTTGCCAGACTTTTTTGCGTGGCGTGCCAGGAAGGTCATGACTCTGAGGATGAGGCTGGGGTGATTTGATCCCTCTCTCCCTCTTGGCTAAAGAATGAGAAGGGGGAATAGTGTGGCGGTAATTATCTGAAGGACATCCTTAGCGCCAGATCCACTCCACCTAGCTGTGTCCCTGAAATGATCTCTATCTCAAGTTGTGCCGTGCACGCTGGCCCAGAGGGCCACTGTTCTTCGACTTGCCACCTGCAGCCGGTTGGATTTAAGAATGCAGTTTTTCCAACATCTGTGGATAGCATGCCACAGATGTTATCCAGGCTTCCAGTGACTAGCGTATGGCGCTCAGTGCTTGCCACCCCAGGGGTTTTCACGTGAAGGCAGCTCGCAGCAGCTCCTTGAGATGTCAAATGCTGTACTAACATGCCATGAATGCACTGGAGGTTTCCTTTGAGATTTTGGAGAATGGCTTTCAGAAAGCCACCCTTATCCACCTGGAACCTTGTACCTTAGGTACAGTGTGTGTGTGTATGTGTGTGGACATGTATTACTATCTTTGTGAGAACCAAATGTCCCCACAAGGATAGAAAAATGAGGAAAATTACGCAAGGTGGGGACCTTTTGCTGGTCCCCACAAGTTCAAGAGGCTGTTTTAGGGTTAGGACTTAGGGTTAGGGTTACAATTAGGTTACGGTTAGGGTTAAGGTTAGGCATGTAGTGGTTGGGATTAGGGTTAGAGGTTACGGAATAAATGTAGTCAATGGGAAGGCCCCACAAGTATAGCAATAAACTATTGTGTGTGTGTGTGTGTGTGTGTGTGTTGTCCAGCAAATAGAATCTTGTCACAATGTATGTTGTGGCAGCTCTGAATCCAGCTCAGTCTACCATTAATTATCCCCTTATTACAGATTGCCCCTCTGAAAGAAAGCCCAAGGAAACAAGTGACAGATGACCCTTTAATACCATACATGCACTAAAATATTAAATTGCTGAAATTACAGAAAATACTTTAAAACAATTTGTTGATTGTTTATTCAAATAGTAAACTGGTGCAACCAACCAACAAATCAAAACTGATTCTAAATTTGGATTACATTTGTCCATGGAATAAGATTTGGCAATTCAAATAAAACAGAAGTCATACACTCATTTATGAATGTTGGCCCTGACACTCTGAAAAGCTTTGTGTTCTGTTTCTTCAGAGATGTAATAAAACATTCCAAGAGAGAAGACACCAGAACATCTATACTTTTGCATAGATAGGGCCCTGTCTTTTCATAGATGAAGTGTGTCTTAATTTCCAAAGAAATTGGATGTCTTGTGAGGGGGGTGGGAGAGAAACAGATTAATGTTGATTTAGTGAAACAGAGCAGCAACAATATTATATCATGAGGCCAGTTACAATTAAAGTGTGTGTGCGCGTGTGTGTATGTATGCGTGTGTGCGTATGTGTGTGTGTGTGTGTGTGTGTGTGTGTGCGCATGCAGAAAGGTTTGTGAATTATTTTATTTTTCCCTTGCCACATTGTCTGCCTACTCTGTGATGCCATGCTGAATTTTTATTCTCAATTATCCATGTGGAAGATGACTTTGGAAATATGTTCTCAGAGCCATATGAGAAAAAGTGATTGGGAACTGTTGGCGTGGTGCGACACTAATTTGCTTCCCCTCACATTTTCAAGGCAAATGACTTTGAAGCTTTTGAGAAGCTATTTTTGCCCAAGTTGATAGCTAGCATGGAAAATAAGAATTAGAGCAGGACCAATGGAGAATGACTGATAAACATTACTTTACTAAGGAGGACAAAGTAAAGAGGCAGAAGAGAGAAAAAAAGCAGACACAAACATAATTATGCTGCATGCGTGCCATACCATTACTGGGCATCAGAGCTAGGCCAATTCCTTCCTCAGAAAAATGGGCCTTTAAACAGCTGAGCAAAGACCATGAAGCACAAAAAGATTCATCTCTGATGGATTAGAGAACTATGTGGAAAATGCACTGATGGAGCTCAACAGAGGGAAATGAAGAAATGTATTCTTCAGAAGTATATATATATGCGTGCGTGCACATGTGCATGCCTGCATGTGTGTTCCCTTAGAGCTTTATTCTTGCTTTATAATCAAATCATATACAGTGTATGGATGGGCCACATGACCTGGAATTGAAAATCAACCGTGCCAGTGCCGATTACAGCCAGTAGCCCCACAGGGTGCCTCACCCAGGGTTAAGGAGGGTTGAGTCGGCAGGGATCCAGAGTCTCATCCTCCTTTATCGACCCCTGCTGCTCGAATGGGCGGCTGCAAGTCCAGCCATTAACCTGCACGTGACTCATTTCAGTACAAGCCCCATTTACGGGCTGTGTCGTGATAGGAGGTGATGCTTGCCATCACGTGCTTGTCAGTGCTCTCCTGAATTGATAGTAGAAGATTCAGTAATAAATGCTTATGTACACATGATTGGTGATCCCAAAATGGGAAGAAAATTGGGGGGGGGGGGGGAACAACAAAAGGTAACACTATCATTGCATATAAAAGAAGATTCTTTTAGTCAAGACTTATTGAACACATTTACTTTGTTGGCTCACAAATGGACCACCAAATAGACAAACCATGGCTCAGTGCATTGACTGTACAGTTGAGCGTATATGTAATAAACCCAATGAATGAGGAGAAACGAGCACGCACATATTCAAAACATTTATTGCAATAGCTGGATACCTGTATAACAGTAACAAGGATTAACTGTTTAAATATTTATGATGTCAAACACCCCCACAACTGACAAACATACTGCGTTAAGCAATTATTTCCCTTCGTCCGGGCTTCTGAATGGTGACATAAACATGGTGTGTGTGCTATACAAAATGAATCTTCTCATTAATGTACAAATTAAGAAATGTAAGTATGACAACGTAACTGAATTAATTTAAAGCTATTTCTTTATTAGCATGCTATTCCATTCTTTGAACTGGCGGTCATGCCTTAAAAAAAAAAAATGTAAATAAAATTAAATATATATTTATATATAATTATTTTTTAAAACCTGTTTTTTCTTATTTTTCTGTCCATGCTTCTGAGATCATGAAATTTTTCATATAAGACTTTTGTTTTTGTTTTTTATTTCTTTATTTCCGTGAAATGTTATCCTGGTACCTGCCCGACTCGCACTGACTAAGGCATTAAACAAAGTATTATTTTCTTTTTTTATCTTTTCTTTTATGTTCAAGTCGCCTACATCAGCACAATGCAAGTCACAAAGGCATAATGTATGAAATCAGTGAAGAGGTTGAAAGAAACTAAAGAACGATAACCTCAATTAAAACGTCTTACCAGAATGAGAAAAAGTTGAGTAAAACACTGAATCTTTTACAAATATATTGCTGTTAAATTGATCACCTTTTCTTCTTGAGGAAATAAAAGGCTCATAGTGTTTAAATTTTAGCATATAGAAATGGATTATTATTTATTTCATCTTCTTTTTTTTTCTTTGCATTTGTCAATAGTATAAAATATTTTGAAAAAATAAATCTGGCAGATTTGTTGCAGAGATTTTGGGCAATATTGTGCGATTTAAAATGAAATGTGTTCACATTTTCCACAAGCAATATTTGAGTGTAAAACATGATTTTATATCTAAATATACCACCTATCCTGTGTGGAAAATTCCAACAGGATGTAAACTGTAAGAAAAAAAAATGCAGTATATATATAATGATGAACCAAAATTAACAGCAACCATGAAACACTGTCCTATTCCATGTGATTATTACAACTACACAAAATTGGTTAGTATTTTTTTTTTCCTATTTACAAACACTTTAACGATGACAGACTAAACAAGTGTCCACTAACAGCTTTGATAGCACAATGCTTTCTTAATTGTAATTCCATTTTCTTTGATGGTGTTGATTAATATAGTCCCAAAACAGCTCAATAACAACCACGTCACAGTATTTGTATATATTGGTCAGCCATAATATCTTAGTTTTTTCATTATTTTTTAAACTATTTTAATCTATGACTTCCATTTTTTCTGTATTATATTTTTGTCCTGAAAAAGCCTTAATTTCACTGTAGGTGAAGTACGCACAACGTACTGATAAGTCTGAGCTTTCTGTAAGTCTCTGGCTATTAACATGAATGAATAATCAAAAAACAGTGTCAAGTTTAGCAAAATACCATCGGAGGTGGCAACGCAAAGTAGAATCGGTATAGTATACTTCCTGCAAAAAGCACACATCTAGAGACCTACTTGGTACGTTAACTTTCACATAGCAATAGCATCAGTCTAAATAAAAAGCTGTAAAGTCTGCTGTTGCCTGACAGACAACTTCAGAAAAAAATAAAACAAAACAAAACGAAACAAAAAACAAACAAATCTTTCCTCATATCCTTATAACTGCTGTTCCTTTGGGCTATCCATCCCAGTGGCCTCTTTGTAGGATTTCAAGCTGGCCAGTGGAATGTCCGCCATGTGGCCGGTGCTGCTGAACTGTCCTTCGGCGTTCCCAAACTGCTTCCTGTCGGCACACTTGTCCCGGCTGCCGTCGCTTTTCCAGGTCCTCCCCAGCGTGTGTCCGTTCAGCAGTTTGTCTTTGGCCCACTCCTTCTGACCGCCGAAGCTGGAGACGGGGGACTTGGGCTGCTGGTAGTTCCCCAGGCTGGGCGGCATCCAGCAGTTGTCGGAATGGCCCAGGACCAAGCACTCCTGGGTGCACATCTCGGAGGCCTCCACCAGCCCCCGCGGGCCCAGGGGCCCATCTGAGGAGCGGAGAAACAAAGTTAGCCCAGCTGACCCTCTATTATTATAACAGGAAATGTTACGGTCTTAAACGTAGATAGGAGAAACATTGGCACTAATGCAGCTGAATGTTTCAATAATGCTGGAAAACATTCTAGTTCAATTCACATTTGTTAAACCTTGCCAGTAATCTAGTTGACATGGAACATAAAAAAAAATGGAATATTCCAGTTACATTAAACACTTTAATAATATTAGGAAATGTTCCAGCTTTATTTTGAGAAAGGAAAAACATAGTTAACAGAGCTGAGATCAAATATTTAAACAACACTGGGAAATGCTCCAGTTTTCTTCTAAGACAGGAAAAACATCCACATTAATACAGCTGACACAAAATACTTATTATTGATGGGAAGCATATGGTAATATTCACATTTGGAAAAAACTGCTGCTAACTAAGCTAACACAGAACATTTTCAAAATGTTTAGGATTATTATCCTTATAATCTTTAAGAAAAAACAGAAACATTGGTTTAAAGTCAGCTGACATAAAATGTTTTGATAATGTCAGAATATATTCCGGTTTCTTCTGAGACAGGAGAAACGCTGGCATTAATCCAACTGACACAAAACATTCCAATATCCTTGGGAAGCATTCTAGATTGAAAACACCAGTTTTAAACCAGATAGCATTACGTATTTAATAAAACATTGTAGTTAGATACAGTTACACATTAAAGGGAACACCTTACTAATTTTAACAACGTTATTTTGCATTACTGGTAATACTATATATTTTGTTATTCATATTTGACTGTCTTCTGATGCCCTGAGCCATGGTTAAACAGTTTATCCAATTAACTAAAAATAAAATAAAAAACCCAACTATTAAAAAATGTGTTAATGGAAAAAAATGTTTTTTTTTTTCAACTGTGTAAGACTGCACAACTTCATCAATAGATGTGAAACTCATGTTTAATTCATCACAAGTGCCAGAAAACAAGTGTTAATTATTTTCTGAGAAAACACAGTCTAATTTCAGAAGATTGACTGCATTGCTTATTAAATAGCTGGGTTGTTTTGTATTCACCCATAAAATATGAGGACACCTAACAGGTCTGACACTTAGAGCACCATTCCAGGGCAAAAAGGGTAACATCAGGCAGGAGGGACCCGGAATATCGGTTGGCATTGCGTGGGATTCAGGGGCTCTCTTCAGTAAAAATCGGAGCAGCATGCATTTGCAAAACTCAGCCAAGAGGCTTCCCAAGAGAAATATGTCTGTTGCTCCCTGCAAAAGTGCCTTTTCTATGTCCGAGGTAAATCTCAAGAGCCAGTTGGACCACAGTTCTAAGACCTGACTGATGTACCACCACTACAGTCTTTTCTCTCCCAGAGACCGCAGTCCCTGTCAGCCGTAATGACCGGCCACCCGCCCAGTCCTGCGAGCGGGCAGCTTGCAATTAGAGACCTTATCATGCCTGGGCTTCACCGAATCCATCTCTCCAATGACCCGACTCCCTCTGCTAGGAGCTATCCAGCACAAGAACACGAAAGAATGTTTACAAACTGCATTTAATAGGCAGCCCGGGATTGGTTGACTGATTACGCAGCTACGAACCACAGACAATGCATCTGCCAGGTGTCTGAGTTTTAAGTAAATGAAATTCATCACGGAATTTAAGCAAATTCATCTTGGCATTCCACATAAATGTAAACATATACAATCGAGTCAATTAAATTGAGGGTAAGTACTACTAAACTGATGGTTTTAATTACTTGCGCATTGAGTACTATTAAAAGTAAAATTAAAAGCACTGGGAGATGGCACTAATTGGGTCTTTATTTTTATTAATAAAATAAAAAGAAGAAATTTTCATAAAAACTTAAATGGCATTAATACATGGAATAATGAGTACTATAAGTACTGTAGAGGAGAAGCAGTAGTATTGTGTCATATTAGTGGTTGTAGAAGTGAAAGTAGTAGTGGTTGGGGTGAAAAGCTGAATTATAACTTTTAAAAATGATATTTCCTGTATCAGGGCTGCATTCTGTAAGCGCTGTCCTCGTGGAAGTGGCTAGGCAAGCTTTCTGGGCCCCAGGCTGGAAGCAGGACCAGCTTGCATATTACACCGGGAGCAAAGCAGAGGGCAGTGAAGAATCCATACTGTAACCTGTGCGCTGTGCAGATATTTTCTTGAATTGACTTCAGACACAGACGCCAATGACAGTCTACACAGATGCCAATGACATGTTTCCTTTTTGTGCCAATTGTTTTTAAATGTGTGTGAATTCATGTTTATGATACATTTCTTATGATGTTCAGGCTTATTCATTAATTATTATTGTTATTATTATTATTATTGTTATTATGATTATTATGATTAGTATTATTATTAATAATAATAATAATAATAATAATAATAATAATAATAATAGCATTTTGTGAAGTTACATATTGTGCATGAGAATATGCATCTGTGTGTATTCTTCTTTTCCTCAATAATAATTAAAATAATAATAAACTGTGCATCGTAATGCACTTTATTTGAGCCACTTTATTCCACCTGTAGTTCGTAAGTTCTGTCATATCTAAGAGGTTATATATGGCATATGTTCACTTTGTGGGTCTACAGAGACCTGCGTGTTACCGCAAATACCCCAGTCTTTAGTGACACGCCCACCAGTGGCCTGAACCGAAATCTCAGACCATGTGTGCTACCTACAGTGTGGGCTCAGTTACCATAAACAGCACAAGTACAGACAGATACGTCTCATTAAATATGTATAGGTGAAAGCATTTGAGTATACATTTACAGTTGGTATTACTTCCTTTGCATTTCCTGTGTTTAAACACATTTACAGTACATAACGGAAGTTCCTACACAGCTTCAGCCACCATGCATTTATCTGCATACATACTTAATATACTTACCCTTAGCAACTATTATAACCCGCAGGACTACTGCAACCTGCCCTTTTAAACCAGACTTTGGGAACTTTCCTTTTTCTTTCCTATTTCCCAGGCACAGCTGGTCCACTGTGGCTGCTGCCCTAATCAACCCTGCGCCATTTCGGCTCCATGCCGTGCCGTAATCTAGCCCCATGGGAGAAATTTAGCAGCTCTCTCCTCGCCCCATAGCCCCGGACATTAAATTGTTCCACACAGGTGGATAATCTCCTCCCTGATTGGGTCTCCTCAGAGATGATGTGTTTAATAGCACGGGCTTTTGGTTTCATCCACGTAAGCCAATGGCGCCTGACATCTCATCAACAGAACAGACAGGACTGGACTTGCAATTCAGCTTGTTTCAGCTGCGAACGTGTACGTGAACGTGTGTTTGTGTGTATGCATGTGGGCGTGTTTGTATTTCTGTGAGAGTGTGTGCATGTGTGTATATGCGTGTTTGTCCGTATGCAAGAGCATGTGTCTGGTTTGTTTGTGAACATGTGCAAGAAAGTGTTTGTTTGTGTGTGTGTGTGTAAACTCATGTAAGTGAATGACTTTATCACGGGCTTCCCCTCCCAGCCAAGCTCCTGATTCAGAGCGTCAGGCATCTGGTGTCCTCTGACACTCTCCACTTCAACATCAGCAGGTGTTCAGAGGTTCGGGGACATCTGGCCTGCAATGTGTGCCTAAAGACCCTCCTCGCTGCTCCCCTTCCACATCTTAATGCTCCCGTATTTCTAACAATCACGGCTGCTGTCTGAAAACACACACTCCGCATGCACCCGGGCGCACACACACTCAGACAGACACACACATGCACGCATGCACCCGGGCGCACACACACTCAGACAGGCACACACACTCCACATGCACCCGGGCGCACACACACTCAGACAGACACACACATGCACGCATGCACCCGGGCGCACACACACTCAGACAGGCACACACATGCACGCATGCACCCGGGCGCACACACACTCAGACAGGCACACACATGCACGCATGCACCCGGGCGCACACACACTCAGACAAAACCCACACGGTTTCTCCATTCCCCTAAACATCGCCGAGCAACGAAAAAGACATCAAATCCTCGGTCCCCGATTCAGGCTACGTCGCCTGGCGCTGCGGAGACCTCAGGTGAATGTAGGCCAGGCTCAGATGAGCAGAAATCATTTGTGCATAATGAGCGTAATGGGCCTCCAGATCGGCTGATTATAGCGCTAACCGGCTAACTGCAGGACGGGAGACCGACCCAATGACAGGAGATAATGGGCTGCACGGGCACCGGGGGGGGGGGGGGTTGCATGGTGCGCTCCAGGAGGAACAGGAAGCGATCGTAGGGGAGGAGTTAGAGACAGCGCTACGCTGATGGGGAAAAAAGGGGGGAAAAAATGACCCCAACAGGAATGCAGCACTCCAAACAGCATAGAGAAAGGTGTAAGTCAGTTTAGCGTATGATGATTTTAAAGATGTCCTGTTTCCAGTGCATGGTCACCAAGCAAAATAGATGTTGTATAAATAAATAACATTTCAAAAGGAACTTCTGAAAGCTAAGTAAAGGCTGGCAGTCTCAAAAAAAGCTGAAAGCTGTTTTGGGTATTCCAAACACATGAACTGGCCAACAAAAAAAAAAGAAAGAAAACACCCGAATAAATGCACACACTTTGATTCATAACCTTGACAGTGCTATTAGAATATCAGTCAGAGAAAGGGAAGACAACCGGCTTTGACAAAGTGTTAAAGGGAAATCGTTTTGCCTTCATCCCTGCCCTCGCAGCCCCTATCAGCAGATGAAACTGCAGCAGGGAAGGGGAGAAAAAAAAAAAAAAAAAACAGAAAAAAAGAGAGCGCTTTGAATCAATGTCAATTTTTTTCGGCGTCACGTGTGCGGGCTTTTTTCTTCCACAGACGATCAGTGTTGTTATCATAGACTCTCTGAAAAGAAGTCAGCACTATCTTGATTGCAAACAATGAATAAGATATGAGCTACAAAGCAATTACATACATCAGCTCCCGCTGAAAATTCAAGGCGTTGGTGGGCCTCCAGTGTGAAAGGAGACGGCATCTCCTGTTTTATTGATAAGGAACTAATGTTCTAACGTTTGTCCGCACGCCTGTTAGCTCCCTAGGCACTCATCGCTGGCAGTACCACCAAGAGGAGGAATAGCTGAGGAGGCGTTCAGTTTTATAAGGTTCTGAAACCGAGAAAATTATTCAAGTGATTTTTTTTTTTTATTTAAAAAAAAAAGGTAAAATAAAAGAGTGTGGTTTGTGTACATGTGCAATGGTTGTGTGGTTACACAAAGTAACCATTTCAAAACTGCGCAAAATGCATGACCGCTTTTAACGTTCGCACTCGTATATATTTTTAATCCTAAGGATTAGTTCTTTTTGATTTCATTTCCTTTCAGCCATGGCGACATTGCAACATGGCTGCTTCTTTCCGGGAAAGGACCTCTTTGGTGTGCGTCTACAGTCTAATGAAGTCATCTGCTCAGTGCATTATCATGCTGTATGCCAATGTAATTCCATGTACGAGGTCTGCAGTTTCAGAACAAATAAGCCTCAAATGCCTGCTAAGGAACTGCAAACAAACCACTAGATTATATTGGTTTCTTTTCTTCACGACCTACTGTATCATGTAACATCATTATTAGGAGGGATGACTGGCGATTCCAGTACTGAAACCACGTCAAGCATCGGCTCCAATTCTAAGCCTGGGGATTCATGATTTTACACAAAAAAGTGTGTTAAAGGGTTTATAGCGAGATTGACATTGGAAATTAACAACAACTCAATCTCCATAACAGATTTCTTTTCATTTTTGGAAAATGATCCTTTCATATCACAAAATGTTACCTATTTCACATTTGGACACATTTCATTTTTTGAATTTAAGAGCCCTGTCATAATGATACAGTTCTCCTCTGAAAACCACATTTTTTTGAACACTAAGGCTATTGTTATTCAAATTAGAAATGTCTAAAGCACAACTATAGCCATTATGTACTGAAGTACAATATAGGCCATTCATCTTTATGTGACAGGTCTCCAAGTCACATGCTGTCCAAAACAATGGCTGATGGAGACACAATCGCAGGACAGTCATCATTCTCTCTCCTTTTGTTTAGGGAAATAGAAGCGTCTTACTTTTCAGAGCTATCCATTTTGTGTCTCCTTGTTCCATATGCAAGTAGAACTATAATGCAAAGGAATCAACTGCACTGGTTTCATTTCAGTTTTGTTTGGTGAATAAGATATTGATACGTACATTGTTTCATTAGAGGGATGATTTTGTTCCTACTGTATATTTTCTTTATTGACTGTATAATGCTACTATAACTATTCATTTGTGTGTTCTCTCTATATAGTAAACATGCAATGCACACAAACAAGCTTGTTGCATCACATTGGTGTACATGTACAAAATGCATATATACACAAACAAGAGAGGAAACCACATATAGACGCACCCAACATTTTTTATTTAACCTTAGCTTATTTGCATTTGCTTTTTGAGCCCTTGACAGTTCTTGCCAAAGTGAAATGTCTGTGAGGTTGAGTGGATGTGCTGTGGACAGTGAGTCTTCTCACATTGAAGGAAAAGAAAAATCACAGTTTTACTTGACTGATTGTGCATTTATTTTACGGTGGTGGACACAGAGATGAAGCTCCAGCAATTTCCATTTTGTAAAGCCTTGACTTGAAGCGCAAAGTTTTCATTCATGATTTGTTAGTATTCAAACACATTGAACCATTCCCTTTCCAAAGGCCCTCTAAAAATAAAAAGGGAAGAAAAAAGTTAACTGAAGAGTTAGAGGAGAAGTAGAAGGAGGAGGAGAAAAAAGAATAAGTAGTCCATTGCTCCAATCGGTGTGTTAGTAGATATTTCACATTCACATTTTCCGAGTTCCTTTCAAAAGAAATGGTCTACACTTGCTTTGTTCTACCTCTGATTTCATTTTCTTTTAGGATGCAGTCAAAGCTTTTGTTTGTGCTAAAGATCTGGTTGCTGATTGACTAATTAAAGAAACCAGTGTTTGCCCTGTGATGTGTATGTTCAAATGATAACTGAAATTGTCTTCTCCATGTGAGATTTCCTGTTATGAAGATAAGTTTAACTGTGTGAAAAGTGCTTTGGAAAATGGTAGAATGAGACTGAGATTTACGTGAGAGCAAGTGAAATGTATTCATAGTTTTGAATAAATTATCATTCCGTTTGCACATTAACTTGTGTTTTGCTCAGTGGGTTCATAGCTCCAGCTCCGGTTCCAGTCTAAAAGCAATCAAGGAAAACTGTAATGGAGGAATGCAGCCAGTGCTGTTTTGTTGACCCTTTACCCTCTATTGCCCTCTAGTGTGTGATTCACTGGAGGAATGAAAAAAGTGCAGAACTGATTCACGAGCATCTTCATCCTGCCACAACCAAAAAAGCCACCAGCTTAATTCATTTATTTAAAGGTTTTATACCTGTGTCTGCTGAATGATTTATTCCTTCATGAACAAGTGCTTTCTACAGCAGTGGGTAACCTATATAAAGCTAGAACTTGTCCTTGTCAAATCAATAAATAAATAAATAAGCACATTCCACGAAGAAGAAGAAAAAAATCTTTCCCTTGGCTTGTATATGCTCTCTGCCACAGATGTGCCATTCTGTACGATTGTTTATTTTCATATGTCATAATCATAATCTCATCGTAATCTACTTATTCCAGCTCATAACAGAATTGGACAATTGAAACTGAATGGTATCTATGAATGAGAATACATAAGACTTATTTACAATAGCCTTAAATAATTTACAGCCCCGTTTCTTAAACCATGGGGGCAAAGATCGGCTTGGTTTTTCACTCTCCCTTTACCTAGGAGTCAGGTGTGTAGGCAGTCTGGCCAATCAGTAGCACCAATTGTTCAGTTCATTACCTGGGTGAGAAGAAAACCAGGCCTGGATTTGGATTCAATGGCCAGATTTGAGTATCATTCATTGCCATTAATGCAGGATCGCCAGACAGCATCTCTTTGCTTTAGCAGATCCATTGAGACATCAATCAATCAATCAGTTCTTTGGGTCATAGATGATGGGGAACCTCTCTTTCTCTCTTTCATTTTCATAGGATAATATGTTTTCAGATTGCTGGAAATGGAACTAAAATCTATAAACTGGACAGAAAAAAAATTGGCCACTGACTAAAATTCATGGGCTGAAGTTAAAGGAGGCAGTGGCAGCCGCAGTGTTTAGACTGAACGTGCCTCTCAGGAGGGAGGCGGAAGGGCGGGCGGGGGGGGGGGAGGTGGGGGTGGGGGGGTTGTTTTTGCGGTTTGTATTCTGCCGCTGGCTTTGCCGGCTCAAGCCCTGTCAGCCTGCCCTAGTTTCGTGCCTTTGTTGCGTGTCACATGAGCGCTCGAAATGACCTCCAGTCACATTGATGGTTCTACCTGTCGCTAAGCCATCATGATGTCACTTATCAAGTGCCATTATGTCACCCTGCTGGAGAATCATCAGAGGGAGCGTGACAAAGCTGTCTCAGTGGAAGGCTTCTGTTCTGCCCAGGAAGGGACAGGCCATTCCAAAGAATCTGTGCACGCCCCCCCACCCCCACCACATCTCTCAGCAGGTACATCTCCTTTAAAGGGCTGAGTAGAATGACCGCTCTGCAATAAATGGAGGGGCATAGCTGGCAGCCTTGATACATTATTCCAGGAGTTCCCAAACTGGGGGTCTGTGAAGAAGCACTTGTGTGTTCCCAGCAAAATGAGTGTGGAGCCTCTTTATTCCCCTCAAATAAAATGCATCCTGTGTTACCAAGACAGAACCAGTAAAACAGAAAAAAAAACTTTACTTTTTTATTTAAAAGTGAATACCAGCTTCCAGTTTTTGAAATAATATTTGTTATTATTTTTTAAAAAAGCACACTTTTTGTTCCCTCTCATAAAAAAAAAAAACTTCTTTGGCATTTGCAGATCCTTTTATAAACAACCCTTAAAATGAAGCTAGTAATTTCAATTTGTCTAGTGGTGCAGTATTTAGTAGAGAAGTAAATCAAGATAAGAGGAGTTCTCGGAAGAAGTGTTTTGAGCTGCCATGAAAGGATCCATCAGTTACATGGGCCTTTTTCACTAAAAGTGACCATCCTAGACCGTCACAGTAAATATGTTCCTTCAGTAAACCTCTTGTGCGGGGCTTTGATAGAGTGAGTGACAGAGTGGCCTCCATCAGCAGCTCTTATAAACTGGGTAAGCTTCTCCCTGGCTAATTATGATTATTGCCAGCAGCAACCGGCATCAGTGCAGCCTGGCTGAGGCTGGGTCCCTACCAGCACTGGTGCCGGTGCCGTTCGGCTGTCCAGATGTTGTTATGGGTGATGAACAAGCCTTTGTTTTACAGCCCAACAGAGGCCTTCCAGATGCTAGCCATCTCCAGCTGCCAGTCAGTCGCCTCCAGAAACAATGTTTATATCCAGGCAGAACAAGCCCTTTGTTTGTACTCATACAAATTACGTAAGGTAGTCACTATTCCAAGGCCAGGCATAGGACTCTTCTGCTTTACAGGGAACGCGTTTGTGTGATGGCCCAAGTTCTTCACGCATAATAAAGACAGTTTGATTTTTCTTTCATGTTTTAAATTGAGGTACACCATTGTGATTCTAAGCTCTAAGGCTTTTTATCTTTTAAATACAAAACCATGTGAAGCGAGGAAAGATGTTGCGTATTCATTATCAGCAGAGATACTTTGAAGTTGATACTTGATTGATTTTTATAAAAATTTCATAAATTGCATCTTTGAATGATATCACACCTAAAAGGCATGGATTGCATAAAAGCATAACTCAAATCCCATACTTTAGTAGCATTTATGATATAACTGCTTTAAGCTGAAATAATTCACGGGAAATTTGAAAGTACAGTAAACTATTTTATTTGACTTACATTAAAAATGGCACCCTGTCCATTTAAAACATGTTTCCACAAGGAAGTGCAACAGGAAGTTTTCAGTGTGACAGAAACGCACTGCTGAAAGCTCCTTTGAACATAATTGGATTGAAAATACATTACTACAAACTTTTCAGGAAATGTTATGCAACTGTTTAATTGAAGATGATTCATATAAGTGTGAGTGTGACTGAAATAATTCCTCAAATTAAAGTGCTACAGCGTTTGTTGAAGTGAATTTGGTGGGTTGGCTGATTTCTGTTTTATTTGAATAATGAACCTCAGCACAGTTTATGAATGTCTTAAGTATAATATTCATAGTTACTATGAATACGAAAGTGAATAAACGTGGGATACACTATCAACAAACTAATAATCTTGTTTGAAATTTTGGTAATATCAATATTCAGTTTAATGGACAGAGGGAGGAGAAGGCTAAAGAGCAAACTAAATTCATTTTGATGCTGGTGTGTGTGTGTACGTGTCTATTTGTGCATGTGTGTTTGCGTGTGTGTGTGTGTGCTTGTATGGGTGTGTGTGTGTGTGTGTGTGTGTGCTTGCATGCGTGCGTATGTGTGCGTGTGTTTGTAAGTGTACATGCATACATGCATGTGGGTCTGTGTCTGTCTTTGTGTTTTAGATTATTTTCCCAGATTAAAACATTGCAGCGGGTGATGCCTGCTGAGAGCGCTGTACACGCATTAAATTGCAAGGGCTAACAGTGCCGCTATGCTAATTTCCTTGAGTGCAGTGTTGCAGTGCTCAATTGAGGAAGGATGGGCTGGAGCCCTCTCTGTTTCCTCTCAGCTTAAGCCAGCTCCCCCTGCTGATTTACTTCTATCCCCTGTACAGTCCCCCACCCACGTCCTCACCCTTCCTTAGGTGTGCTTTTCAACACTGACACTTCCACAGAGACTGCAGAAGTTTCCCAGGGTCAACAAATGAAAAGATTTAAGACATTTATTTATTTGGTTTCCAAATTGATGATCCATATATATTTTTGTTTCAATGAAATAGTTTATTTTAAGAGTTCAACTTTCACAATGTATACTTGATGGTGGCTAAGCCCGGTCTGTTATCAAAGACATGGGCTTTTGGTCAGTATTTTGTTCCTGATATCACTGCATGGTTGCAGTTTTGTTTTCTCCACAGTAGACAATCACCAAATTATGGCAGGCCTTATTCTGAGCTGAATACTCCAAATGATATTTAAGTGAATTATTCAACATGGGACCGAGACATCATGGATTCCCACTCGCTCTCATTTGAGACTTCCACCTGAGTAAATTGAAAGGGCGGTCCACTGTTGCACACGCTGAATTGTATTATCTCACCGTCTCAAAAACACATTCTCCCTTCAGATAGCCGCAGTAAGTGAATTACCACAAAGTTTTTAGTGCAATGAAATTTTCCCAACTCCATAACCATTTCAGAATAATACAAGATCCTGCAAATGCAATTACAACATCAGCATCGATGCAAACTTCCTTATGTCTTTTGACTTCAGGTTTACTTTCTGCAATACTTGCTTGTGCACATTTATTTAATTCATTTTGGTATGTGGCCCAAATTAATGATCAAATGTAAAATGCAATTTCTGTCTTTTCTTGGCAAAACTAAATTATATCCCCAACATTATGCATTTGTAATTAAGTTGCAGCAGTAGAGGAGTGTGACACTATGTATCACAATGTGTAAAATACTACCAGTTGATTGGTCATGAATGTTAAAAACAATGCTTTAAATTGCATCATTTGATTGATCAATTCCACAGTGCTGGCCTTAGATCACACCCGTGCCATTTAATCAGACATTGGTCATCCCCTATCGGCCAGCTAAGTCCTATACTAGTTAGCTGGTTATTGTGTCACTCTGCTTTGAGGCGTGGAAATAATGCATTAGTCATTTTCAATACTGTGCCATTAGTGGTTAAATGAAGAGAATCCCTGAACAGAACAGCACCTGTACTGTATCCATTCTTCTGCAACTCTGACCTACTATAATCTACGAGTTAAACTAAAATCTAAACTGGAACCTTTATTTTGCATTTAGTAACAGGTGTTCCCATGGTAGTTGTGATTATGACTTTCAGGACATCGTTTGCTCCAACATCGTGTTAGTAAATGTGTTATAAAAATGGAGCTACGCACTGCTGCATTAGGAACAAATATATACAGCAATGCAATGGCACTTTGTAACCTTGTTTAGACTTTTCTGCATGTAGGAGACAAGCCAGGCCTCTTCTCTTCAGTATATAAGTATATTAGTATATTTGGCAGCTATCCACATGACATTAGTTCATGTTTTATAAAGAAGTTAATGGACAATAAATGATGCTAAAGTGCATCATTGGGTCGCATCACCTTGTGGTATATGTTCACTACATCCAGAAGGGAGATGACAGTTTCATTCATAATTTAAAATTTTCTTCAAAGACAGCGCGGTGTTCTCTCTATCCGTCAAAAGGTTTTTACAGCAAAGAAACACCAACCACACTCGAATTTCCTGAGGAAAAAAAAAAAAAAATGCTGGCACTGTATACCACAATATGCAATATTACACACGCTCTTTTGCAGTGCTCTTTATGTGAGCATCACAGGCTGAGGCGTAACAGGATTAAAATGAAAGCAACGGATCAAAATCAAGTTGAAGCTAACAGGTACAGACATGCGAAACAAGTTAAGTCTGAAAACCTGATTTTAAGGTCCAATTGTAGCTGAGCATTGGATAAGGTCGGGGACTGAATTCCAAAGAAGAAGGTGCCAGAAGAGCAGAAATCGACTCCCCCACACCGTGCAGGTGACGGTGACGGCTCATCGTTGATATTGCCAATTTGAAAACTGCAGTCATGCACACTGCCGGTTCTGATACGTTCTAAAAAGCTGCCGTCTTACGGCATGGTTGATGATGCATGAGACCACACAGAAAGAATTTAAAATAAAACCAAATAAAATAAAAAATGCCCTTTTCCAGGTAGTATGGAGACCCGGTGTCACAGCACATATCATATAAACAACACACGCCCACTCCATGGCAGGGTGCTATTCAATAAAGACTCTTCAGTCTGTTTTTGACAGTGCTAATAGGCCCAACTGTAGTCTGGAGTCTGACACCCAACCTTTAGGACTGATCACCACAGACACTGTCTTGTTATCAGGAGCCAATCATCCAACTCGCATTCCACAAGAATAAAGAAGCTGACAACTTATTTATTTTTAGATTTTTTCCATCCATGTTTTTTTTTTTTTTTGAAGGGACTCAGAATCTCTCTCTCTCTCTCTCTCTCTCTCTCTCTCTCTCTCTCAAAATTGATCGCAATTTGGCGGGACTCCTTTCTCCTTGTTATATCTAATAAAATATTTATGACTTATGTCAAAATGCAAGAGCGTTAAATAATTCAGCCAAGGTTCTCCAATTAATGCAAACAAAGAGAACGAGTCACCTTGAGTCAAAAGAGTTTAAAAAAGAAAAAAAAAAGATTAAATGAGGACAGTTGGCACAAAGATTATGGTGGCACCTCTGCTGACTACAGCACGGGGCTAATGCACTGACGGTCGCAGGATATCAATTCAAGTTCTACGAAGTGACACCCAAACCAGATCACTGCAGAAAGGCTATATGCTATATCTATAGCTCAGTTAAGTCTTTGACTTCTGCACCTAAGCCATTAATTGCTGCATAGGAGTTTAATAAGTAAGCACAGAGTGCTTCACATTTGTAATATGCACAAAGAGAAAGAGAGGTGCAGTAATGAATTCTGGGGTTTTTATGATGGTTATACTGTATAGCTGCACACGGGTGTTCATTCAAATCCCAAAAGCCATTACTGTACCTCTCCTTCTCTCACTGCAGCAGTGTATTTAGGACAGATGCACATAATTAATTGATTGGTTGACACTATTCGACAATTAAAAAAAATTTAGTTGCTCTTAAAAATGATCCTTATTAAGTCATACTGCAATTATTTAGCATTTGATTTTCAAAAAAAATAAATAAATAAGCAATAACATTCCCAACGCTTTTTTTGTAGTTATATTGCAGGAATTGATACAATTGCATGATAAAGTAAAAAATAAATAAATAAATTGTGTTTTCTATTACCTGACATTAAGTCAGTCATATCAAAGCATTTCTACTGACAACATAAGCATGCTCTATAGCATTGAAGCAACTGGCCATTTGTACAGTAAACACAAAATTAAACCAAATATATCTGTACACTAAGTGTAATCCACAGACTTGTTGCTATGGGCAGCCTTGAGGGTGGGTGGCCTATTCAGTTAAGGCACCATGCTGTGGTACATGAATGAGCCCCACAGACTGAATTTGAATGGTGCCAGTGCCAACTGTGGCCAATGACATCATTGCACAATGTGCAATTGCTGATTGCTTCGCCTAGGGTATGGAAAAGTTCAGCTGGTTAGGGGTCCACATTCCTTTGCCATTTTGCAGCCCTCAAGCCCCAGTGGTTGACTGGGCACCTGTAGACTGCATATTAAAGCCAATTATGAAAGGTCTTCCTGTGGCTCCACACTATGAAAACCTACCGGTCAACTGCTGTGTAAAAAGAAGAAAATGTGAGAAGTAAGAGAATTAAAATAATCACGTTTCGGAGAACTGTGCATGTCTACACTCTCCCAAATTGAGGGTTTGTACATGAAAGTGACGCAGATAATTGGACTTTCCAAATTAGGGTGGGCCCCACATTACGCACCAAATGTATTTGAAAAATTAAGTAATTAAATAAACGAATAAGCAAATAAATAATTTAATAAAATTGCGAGCTTTGGCAAATAACAAGAGGACTGCTTGTATTTGCATTGATTCTTGGAATTGCAAATAGCTAAATCCTGGTGGGACTCTGAAACTTATATCAGCTGAGGTCCTGTTTGTGGTAAACAAGCAGAAAGAAGTAAGGTCAGTGGAGACAGCAAGCTACGGCTGAGCTGCATTAAGTTTGAGGCCATGCGCAAAGTTATGATTTAATTCTCACCTCACCTGCACCATTCCATTCCCACCCACACCAAAAACAGCGGTCCATCCAAGCCAAGGCCTGCAGTGAAGCCCCAGAACAAACCCAGCAAATAAAGCCTCTGATCTGATCTGAGTTACCGGCCCGACTACCAATCCTCATCGCACTACCCAGGTTTCAGGCGCAAAGCGAGGCAGCCTGCAGCATCTCAGACATCTTTGGATGCTCTCTTTGTCTTTAATTAGGCATAGCCCTCCGCGGTTTTCTGCGGAGGAGATAAAGGTTATGAAACAAGGTAACAAAAAGGGTGTAAAACGATTTTACTCTTCTGGGGGAAAGCAGAGATTTGGATTTCTCTCACATCTTTATTTATTTATTTCTTCTTTAAAACTTTCATTTTGGAGAGTTCTGTGAAGAATGCACTGCTATTGTAGCACTGCAGCAGTATAATTTGAATTAAAAAGAAACAATGATGAAAAAAAAGGTAATTAATGATGCTTTGCTAGACCTGACAGGGCTGAGCAGAGAAGCCAATGCCGCACAGCTTACAACAATGAAGAAACACTTCCCTACAGTTAATAACCTGTGAATTAAAGGCACTATGTGACTAATAGGCCAATAGAGTGAAAACAGACCAGTACGATGCAGACATAATGGGCAGTTGAGTATGGCTATTAACCAATGAACAGCTATAGGAGGAAAACACAGGCGTTATACTGGTAAATCAATAGCGTCTCAGTCTGAGACAGTGCCCCCTGTCTCACATAGAGCAAACGCAATTGGCATTAAGTAGAGGTTTCAGAGCGGTGTATGTGTATCCTTTCCATTACAGACTACAGGGAGACACAGCGACAAAGCATGCAGAATTATTATTATTATTATTATTTAATTCACCCATTCTTTTGGAAAATGTGTCTACAGACAATTAAATAAAAAGTTAAAGTAAATGTGGTGAATGCAATAGAGAGAATAAACATCAATGACATAAGGAATCAAATCAAACAAAAACATTTAGATTACAATATCCATATGTGGGTACATCAAATTGCTCATGGTACTCCCGGTATTTAAAGAAAACCATCAGTATGCCCAAAAGAATGCAGCTAAATAGCCTAATCACACATTCCAGGCTTCTGAACCTCTATAATTTATTTGTGGCTATATGGAATTGAATCAATAGCTACTTTCATTTTCCATAGTCATTCTTTTATGATAGAAGATAAGATCATTGATCGAAGTTGATAGACTATCTGTTAATCCCCACACAGGCATTTTATTTTAATTTATCTGCCATGCTGCATGGAATGCAATTAAAATTAACCAAATCACATGAGATTGCCAACATGCTTGTCAACATTTGAGTGCGTGCGCATGTGCGTGTGCATGTGCAATGTCAGCAGGTCAGCATCACTGAATAGGAATACATTTCATCCTACCAAAAATTGTAATGAAACCATTATGCTCTCTTAGCAGTATTGCCTTCATTCCAAATCACATTGCGGAATCTCCAAGCAGAGTTTAGAAAGTATGTCTGTGTGTTTCTAAAAATAAATTGCCCAAGGCAAAGCAGACAATACATTAGCACTGAGGTGTGGAATGAGTGTCACCGAGTGAATTTGCATCTTTCATCCACAAAGCCATAGCTCAACTTGGGCCTCTGCAAAAAGTAAGCACGCAGCCAATGAATTCTGCTGCTCTGCTATCTTCCGGGAAGAAGAAGTTTTCCATCTGACATTATTAAATATAAAGTTAAAGATGAAGAAGAAATGAAGAAAATAGAAAAAAGAGAAACTTAAACGGTAAACTTGAACTCAAATGAACTGATGTGATGCCTGAAGAGATCTGATCATAAAACAGCCCTTTCTGAATGCTCGGAAAGACACTTAATTGCACTGTAACATTAGCCATCATCTCAATTAAATTCACAATTTCAGTGTGTAATTTACCTGTGCAGCATGCATTTATTCATGAATTTCTGTGGCAGGGATATATGAAACCACATGTAATCACAGCAACAATAGGGACAGTGCATTCTGTGGAATAATGTGCACTACATTTTACAAGGAAATAATATTGTTTAAAAATGCAGCGAATGGGGCATTTTAAACAGGCTTGGCATCGTATCAAGGTGGTAAGAAATGAATGGGTCTGTTACAAGCCAATTCTGAAGTGTATAAATTCTTTATGTATATTCCAGATACGAGCTCTCTACCGCAATTCTCTTTTCTGATTTGACAAAGTGTGTATCATCGTTGGACTAGTTAACCTTTGTGGGACTCGTATAAGGTCAAGACTAATTGAAACAAGCAGCAAAGCAGAGGTTTGAGGAGCCATCTCGGTCAATGAAGACAAAGGAGATACGCTGAACTGTAGGAGAGAGGCCTTCATCTCATCTGATATTAATCAGCCAGTATGTATTAATAGATTACTTTTTATCATTCAAGGGCAGGCTAACAATGTGTAATTCCCTTTCAAATGGTAGGAGCTTTAGAGTTAAAAAAAGAAGAAACGAATATCTAAATATCATTCCGTGAAAAATTCTCAGCCTGTTTTGTGTATCAATTCATGTATCAAACCAGTTCAAATGACATATTTCAATGCAAACAGCTCAGAAGCCTTAACCACGTCCGAAATTATTATCAGTAAGATACACCACTTGAGTTCTGAATTTATGCATTAAGCCTGAACTATTCCCCTCTTTCAGCTGAAATAAATACATAAATAAAAATATGAAGTAGTGGGTGAGCCGTGTGCCTGTGCTGTGGACCTTATTTGTTTTGCATGAGGCATATCGCTGTTTGGAATTTAACATACGCTCCGCATCGTTACTTTGTGTGTCGTGTAATTCTCTACCTCTAGTCAGCTTGTTAAAAAGGAAATGTGTCACTACAGAGGGGGCAGCAGAGCATTAAATTGTTTTTGATGGAATAAGTTGGTTCTACCTTTCAAACTTCAGAAGAGCTTTCTGCTGAGCTGAGCCTCTGACACAGACGAGGACAATTAGCAGGGTCCAGTAACAGGCACGCATCTTCCAATTCTACATTATGCACACTTTTCTTCTTATTCTTTTTTTTTCCTCCACGGTTTGAAATTATTGAAATGAAGAAGGAGGAAATATTAGCATCAGTTTGTCAATATAAAATGAATTACAATTACAGCAGCTAAAAGCTCAGGAAGTATTCATGCAGGAGTCATTTTATTTTTTTATATCCATCCATCCATCCATCCATCCATTATCGATACCCACTTATCCCGGGTAGGGTCGCAGGGCGTGCTGGAGCCTATCCCAGCATTGGGCGAGAGGCAGGAATACACCCTGGACAGGTCGCCAATATATCGCAGGACACTTTTTAATGTTATCATTATTATTATTATTATTATTTCCATGGGACTTTAATGTACAGTTACCATTGTGGGACAGTTTTAGTCACCTGGGATTATATATTTATTTATTTACAGAAATCCAATGCTGTTACATAGACATTTTATTTTCAAGGGCAAAACAGCAATGAAATACACACTGCCGTTTATGTGGTGATAAAGTGCAATGTATGTTGAACTATCCGTGCTGGAATATGCCCTGAGATTCAGTAATGAATGAGTAATGTGCAGTGTTGTGCATTTGGAACTGGCCTGGTAATTTAGAAGGTTGCCGGTTCAATTTCCAGGGGTGACGCCAATTTTGAACTCTTGAACAAGGTACTTAACGTGAAATACTTCATTAAATATCCACCTGTTTATTATGGGTAAAGTGAGTTGTGCAAGTTGCCCTCAGTATGGGAATCCGCTAAGCAAATACTGTACTGCAGGGTAGGCATGCCTTTGGCAGGGTCTGTTTCATTAATAGCCAGGGTTTACACTTACCTGTTACAGCCAGATGGTCGCCAGAACAAAACAAGACTACACTTAAAATATTTAAAGGCCCGGGCAGTCATGTAGACTTTAATTAAAACTGGAATTTAATTTTCAATGAACAGTTATGCATAGTTGTACAATGAATAATTGAACATTTCATTTTAAAGCACCATTTGTTTCTTCGGAGGGAAATGGGCAAACTTAGCAAATAAAGTCCTCCCGCAGAAGACTTCCTGTCTTCAAAATAAAAAGTAAATTGATGGATGCCAGGTGCTACGCCTTGTAAAACAGGGTAATTAACCAAATGTCTGGGATGCTATTTCATAAAATAAACTGAATTAGTGAGACTTGACTGACATCTGGTGAATTGTAAAGTTATCATCCTGGCAGTTTGACCATGCATTTATTAAAACTTTTTAAACGCCCTCTTAAACTTTTTATCCCACTATTTTTTATCTTTGTTTTCAGCAAATTGGAATGACAAGTACAATGTGTATAGCACTATGCCTGCAGCTGCGCAGTGGCCGCATTTAACATGCACTCTTTGTGCGCAGTGACAGTGCAGACAGACTGCAAACAGAGGAGTTAGCCAATGAGAAAAGGGATGACCCTACTGACTCCAATGAGAGTGCCAGTTATGCACTGGCCACAGGAGCAGCTGGCCACAGGTGGTCCTGCAAAGTCAGTCTGTGATACCAGACCATCGGGTGTGTCTCTATACTGAAACCCAGTACTTTGTATGGTGCAGCAACCGAGAAACCCAATGTAACATCTTTAGTTTTTCTAGTTATTGTAAAGTTGCATGGTGATTTTAAATACACAATAGCAATTGTGAAAAACCAGGAAACTACATATCCCCAACTGGATAAGTCATTTAATGTTTTAAAATGCACACTGTCAAATGTATAGCCTTGGGTTATGTTATGTTAAATCTTCTCAGCTTCACTTAACAGATTTTTTTTTTTTTTACAAATACCCTTGCTAAAATATCTAAAGCTCTTCAAGCAAGAGTAATATTATTACACCACTATTTTTGTTTTACATTAAAAGAGCACACATGGTCCATAGTCTGCTCTGTTAGAATTGAGTTAAGAGGATTTATACATGAAAATATATGGAAACATACAGTATATTATTGTACATTTTCATATATTTTATTTTCTAAATTTCACTGGCCACAAGTATTAGAGAGTAACCATTTTCCACTGCGCCTCATATTAGGCTATATGCTGTCTGCACACCCTCTGCCCCCCCTCCCCCACCAACAGTATGTAATCTACCATTTATGAATATACTGAAAACAAATCAAATGTGTTGTTTGCAGTCTAAGTGTAATCAATCTCACCAGCAGGCTGATCTGATAATTGAAAAATAAATGCATGCCTTCCTTAATCTCAGCCAGATAACAAATTATAAAATTACCTAAGAGTGAGGTGATTTCAAATTTCAGATTTCATTTGTCGTTTGTATGTGACTAAGCGCTTGCAATTTTATTCAGTCAAACTGAGGCCTAAATGCATTTAACTACAGTATGCTTAGCCTTCAGTTTTAAAGAAATGATCAAAGTTAACTGGTACAAACTTTTAACTTTCATACTCAAAATGAAAGGTAAAGAACTACGGTTATGGTGATTTTTTAAAAACTTCTTACTCAATTACATTTGTATAACTTTGTGTCATGATGCATAACACACAACATTGACTTTTAAACATACATTACTGTGCCTCAAAGCAAACATGAACATGCTGCATTTTAACTGCATTTCTGAAGAAAAAAAACTGTTAAGAATTACTTAAAGCAGGGCCCTATTTTTTTAAAAAAGGTGAATGAAATAACAGCCATTTGCATATATTGCCATTGTATAATTAAGTGCAGGTAATTGAATTAACACCAGGAGCCCTTATATGGCCACAGGTAGTGCAGGTGTAATCTGCTGTAATCTAAATCCTACAATCTTATTACAAAACTCATCCACATGATCCAAACCCTCCACTTGCAGCTGGTTTTAATGCGTTCGCTACCTGCCTAGCTGAAATGAGAGGTCAGAAATATCCTTATTAGAATGTCAAGCACAGAAATGATTAAATTCATATGGCATGATTAGGCTCCTCTGCTCCGCACTGATTCTGGTTTTCAGAGTGCATTCCTCTCCCTGTAGGGCATCCGCATTCGCATTCACATGATTCGACTGCTACTTTGAATAATGCATTTCAACATAACCAAATTCAAAACAACAAACAAAGCCACTTATCAAAATAAATAAAATAAATCTTGTGATGACTGGACAACAGCCCTGCAGGACGAAGCATAATTGGCCATAGCTTTGCCCAGGGAAGGCGGGGTTCAGTTAGGCAGGATGACCGCGTCTTATAGCTCACAAGCGACCGTCACTGGTGAGCTGGGCCCATACAGTCTGCCAACTCAAACTGCAAATGGATTCTCCCTTTGGCTCATGGCTATGTGAGCTCAGCTTGTGGACTGCAGTGAAAAAAGAGGCAGCAGCTTGACAGCTTGTATTATTGAATAAGAAATATAAATTGAGGATCATAACTGCATTAGCCCCAGATAAATAATGAAAACCAGTTCTTGGTAGTGTCCTCAGACTTTCGGTCCCCACTACAGTGGCACAGTACTGGGGTTTGGCTGCTTTGTCATGTGGTGAAACAGAAAAGGGAGACATAATAGGCGTGCTTCATGTTATTCTGCTCCAGGAGTTGAAATCACAAAACAACCTACCAAATAATGGAACAAAAGTGCCCTACTTAAGAAACAGCCAAAACAAAAAGGAATACATGATGGCTCTAGCAAGTTCACACAGCCCATATGGCCCCAAAAAATAAAATAAAAATTCCTCTCTCCTTTAGCCCTTGGAGCAGAGCCTTTTATAGAGCCCCGTGATTAGGCAATGCACAGCAGCTGTGATGATTGGCAATGTGCTACAGCTGCTACCCTGCCTGTAAGAGGAGCCAACACTGTCCATGGTCCTGCAGCTGTCCTAGGTTTCTGAGACACAGGAGGTCCTGAAGGGACAGCACACTACAATGCATCAGCATATATATATGCACTGTATGTTTGTGTGTGTGTGCGTGCAAGAGTGTTTGTGTAATCTGTTAGAAATCAATGAAAAAGTGTGTGGCTTTAGGGTTTAGACATGATCTCAGAACAAAGCATCTCAGAACATTTTTTTTTTCTCTCATTGTACCTGCTGGCCTGATTTTCCACACACTACAGTCTCAGATGTGAAAGTCCCATAGCAGAGGGCTGCAGGATTAATATCTCATTCATGGTATAACTTCCCGTCATGGTGAAACAGGGAACACACATTGGTACAATACTATGACATGAATACTGATGCTGAATATCTACAAAAACCAGTCACACATCCAGTGTTTTTCAACATAACTTGGTAATAATTGGGAATTAAATTCCCATAAATGTGCAAATTAAATTAACACACATTTTTAAAATTACGCCCAAGGCACAGGAAGCACTTTATTATAATTATGCCTTGGGCATATTTCTGTTTATGCATACAAATTAATGTAAAAATTACAATGGAGAGAACAAAAAAAAATATATATTTTTTTTTCTCTCTCTCCTGAATTTAGTATTTGTATTATAATTGGGTGGTAGACAAATATTGATTCAGCCCATACCTGTATGCTCTGAAAACTAACGCTGACATTATTAAGCAAGGCTGAAGGACAAAACAGGTACTCATCCATTCAAAAGGTGTCAGTGGACTCCATGGTTAAAACACACCGACAGACAAAACAGAAGAACAAATATAGCTGCAAACAGACATTAAGGGGGCCAAGCACTCAAGCACATTCTACCCTGTGTTAGATTTTGCCATGCTACTTGACAGGAGGGTTTGCAAGGTTGAGTATGATTTCCAATTGGGAAGAAAGTAAAGAAAATAAATAAAAACAATTGGTTTAAAAAAATTGAGGGACTTACATTCTCTCTATAATCAAACACTAGGTTTGGTGTAGTTCTCCAATACAATTCTAAAATATTTATCAATGGTCATTAAATTAAACACATCATTACATATCCCACTGGCTGAAAAATCAAATACCTCTACAAAGCATGAAAAATCACTTTGAGAAAAAAAACTAATTCACTTCCCCTTCTGGAGTTTTGGCATGTTTGCATTTTTTGACAGGAATGCGTCCAACTGAATGTTTTGCAGAGACTTGACCTTCTAATTTGTCTTGCTGGAAATATTTGTTGAAGAAGCTTCTGGGTAGTGTGATGGGCACAATGTTCAATAATTCTGACAAGTTAAACGAATACTGTGTCTGTTTCCCAAAGCAAACACAAACAATTCATTAAACATATTGACTTCTCCTACGTGTCTGTTCTATGAAACCGAGTGAATGGGAGGGAAAAAACAATCAATCCAACATCATGTTTTGACAGGATTTCACATTTCCTCCTGACATAACATGCACCTCAATAGCAACAGTTTATGTTACATTACCCTCTGCCTCTCTGATGGTGCTGCCATCTAGTAGCTATCAATTCATCTAGTGCATCAATATTAATTTTAGTGTATGGGCAACAGTTTTGAAAAGCCATGTCTGCTGGTACTTTTTTTCTGTTTTTGACAGATGGTCAGTAAAAATGTAAAATGGGGAAATGGAAAGACCCAGATGACCAAAGGGCTTTTTATGGGATGTCAGTGGTGTGAGAGAGAGAGAGAGAGAGAGATGGGGAACAATGAAATGTACCAGCGGTAAGCCTTTCAATCTCCGAGCATCTGTTGCGAATGACCTCCGCTGCGCGATGCACACATGCTGACGACTGTGTACTCTGGCTTTATCTGTAAAGGTCTACTCTGTGCAATCGTACAGCCAGCCTTATATCAATATGCAGGTTTTGCGCAAATCCAATACTCCAGCACACAGATTATGAGGCTCCAGTGGGAGCTGATTATAGAGCACTGGGACATGAAGAGATTTATTTTGGCCTCTCTACTTCATCCTCTACTTTTAGCATTGAATTATTATTATTATTATTATTATTATTATTATAAAGTTAACATTTAAAAAAAAAAAATATATATATATATATATTTAAAAAACAACATGCACAGCTGCTTACAAAGGGGATGAACTATGTGTAATTTTGTAAGATAAAATTGTTTATTTATTTAATTTTAAAATTAGACCCTGCTTCCGTTTATAACTTCCTCAGCTCTAAAGATTACATTGTGGGGATTGCCTCTCAAACTCATTCGAGAGGGAATGAAAGAATGGGAGAGAGAGAGAGGGGGGAGGGAGGGAGGGAGGGAGGGATGGGTGAGGAAGAAGCAGGGAATGTGGACCAGACTTGACATGAACACTGGTTCTGCATTAATGCTCTTAACCAGTCTGATGTTCCTGCTGGAACATATTGTTAACAAGTTTGCAGAATACAATCTCCTCTACTGGGACCCAGATAACAGGTCCAATTCCGTTACACTTCACCAAAGCTACAATGTATTGTGAATTATAAAACAGGCAGGCTAGTTCCTTACTTTTCTGCACATGCAATATGGCTGGAAGAGTCTTCGCCTCATACATCTGGGTGTGGCCCGGAGATTACGTTCACTGTAATATGTATCCTATGGTTATATTCTGTAAGCAGACATCACTAATTAGAGGGAAGCAGGACTGTGTGATTTTCTGTATTGTGTGTATGTTGGTAGCGTAGTCAATCAGGGTGGTTTATGTAAAAGGATTACATTATGAATGGCTGCCACATCTACAAACGTGATTTTGCTTCCTTTTCAAAAAATGACTTTTTTTTTTTTTAATTGCTCATTGTCTATATGAAAAACTGGAGTAGGCCCCTATTGTTGAAAAAAAAAATATATATCTACGCATTTATTTCTACCAACAAACAAAAGATTAAATTCTGAAAAACAGCAGTTGTCTACATATCAATAGAAACAGTGAGGATCTGAAGGTCTGCTGACCTATGTGCTGTTATTTTACTTAAAGCAGACTTTCCACGTCCAGTTCAACAGCGATGACAAACACAGATCTTCCCTGTGCTGGTCTCTTATCGCCCTGACATTTCCGATAGATGTGTTTTTATCACATTTCGGCTGCACGCCTGTCACTCAGCGGCTCCCTCGCTGCATCCGCAGGGCCTCTGCTCGCCCACTAGGTGGCCTCGGTCCTCTAACAAGGCTCCCATGGAAAGTGATTTTAAACATGTAGTGAATACCTAAGCATGTGATATGCATAATCATCCAGCAAAGCTGTGCTAAGAATTCTTTTGTTTTTCATGTTTGTACACAGGATGTCAAACAGCTCTAATTGCGAAAACTGCTCTCCTTCACCTGAGTGGGTAGTGCATCTTATTTATTTTTTTCGTTTCTTTGCATAGCGCGGCATGGCTTGATGCGTCTGACGCGCTGACGCTCGCTGCTCTCTGAAGGAGCCGCTCGTCCGCGGAGGCCTCTCTGATGCGGGCTGACGGAGGGGCGTGGGGACCCCCCGCGTTCCCGCCATCTCCCCTTTCATCACCGCCCGGCCGTCTCGCTGATGCGCACCAAAGACTGCGTCGTCAGCAAGACCGCGCGGCCCGACGCTTATCGCTCCGCCGCGGCTAAAAATAGCCCCCCGAGCCGCGGTCGAAGGCCCAAACCGAAGCAAAGAGTTAATGGCATCGTCTCGTGGCTCTGACGTTCATTAAGGTCAAGGAGCGTGATGCCCTGACAGGTCTTTTTTATGTCCACTGCACAAATTCTTCAAAGGAAATACGCTTCTTTGCGTGCAACAAAAGGCCGTCGGTTACAAAGAAAAAGGAGATGACATACCTTAATGTAAATGTGGTCGGAGAATGCAGGTGAAAATAAACTTTTCCCAGGAGGCCTCCCATGGAAGTGCTAACCAAGCTCAGTCCCGTTTAGCATCAGCAGTTTGAAAAGGGAAGGGTAAAGGGCGACTCTGCTGCTCTAAATGCAGCCAGAGAATAAAAGTGCTTATGGAATTCTAAAAGAGATTTTGAAAAACATGACAGTTGGCTCCTTCTTTTAAGTATGCCGTGGATGGCAAGGAGTGAGAAGAAGAACCAAGGCACGCATTACATGCTTTCATAATGTCAGGAGAACTGAGCATCAAGATGCATCCTCTTTCCAAAAGCTGTTGGATAAGCTCTTTTTTTCGTCAGTATAGCCCAGGCCAATGCCTTCTGAAAAAAATGTTTCAGAAGATTCTTCATCGACAGACAACCCTACACATACATATATATTTCAACAGCTTTGTCTTAGTACTTCCATGTTACAATAGCATACCCTATCGGGGCATAATTATAAACTTACACTCTGTATGGGTGCGAAGCTTTGTAGGCTTTTTCTATTTGCTTTATCATTTTAAATTAATTAAATCCAGTTGGGTACCTGGAGCTAAGTCGGTATAGATGCTCATATAGAGCTTCAGTGTGGGCTACTGTATGCCTTTGGCTGTGGTGGGACCCCATTTGCCTTATCCGACAAGAGGTAGGATGGGTTTGTCTTTCAGGGTTTCATAAGTCACCTCTGCATTATTATCTCCCACTGACATGCTAGACCCCCACACGGTGCCAGTCATCTCCAGAAAGAAATGCTCGCACTCGACTCTCTCCTGCAGTACTGTGGGGACTGTAGAGCATAAAATACCCAGGGCTCTGGGTGGGCTTATACCCTACAGGCCACACACCGCAACAGGAGAGCAGTGACTATTTTACACTCTACAGGCTATGTACATAGAACTATCACATAGCCAGTGATTAGTTCACCCCCTCCAGCCAACACAGATGGATTGTGTATTCCTCACAGTAAATGAGATTTCCTTATGAAAGGGCACATTGCTATTCTCAGATGTTTGTTGCTTTTATTCTGCCATGGAGTGCAATAATTATCAGTAAGTGCTATTAGGAATGAGGTGAAAATTGTTGCAAGAAGAACAAGCAGCGAGGCAGGAAGGACGTGTTTTTCTGGGAGTGGTTCTGGGGGTGACTGAAGTGAATCTGAAGGAGATTCCTGCCAACTGAAGCACACTGGAGATGTTCCCTGCTCCTGCAATTACCCTCCACAATAACAACTCTCCTCCACCATGAATAGGAAGATTAGAATGGTGCGCCATTGTGACACGTACTTGGGGAGCAAAGGGGTTGGTGGGAGAGGGATGAAGTGGAGGAAAAAGCAATTATTAAAATGCTAAATTTTGTTTTTTCAATTGATCAATTATCTCCAGCTAGATTCAGGATTTATTTTTTATTTATTTATTTTCGCACTTATTTTTGCCGTTCTTGTTTTCCTTTGCGTTGGCCTCAGCCGGGTCAGGTTGCTCAGAGCTGAGAAAGGCGAGTGCTGGAAGAATCCATATATAAACGACATATCACGGAAATATCACTGAGGCCCCTGAGCAATCTTGTCTTTGGACCCTTCCAATGGCACAGGGAGCGTGTATTTTAATCTCATTCATAATGAATTGCTTCCTTAATTAGCTATAATTGAATTACAGAGCAAACCCCTACAGAATACTCTTTTTTTTTTTTATAAAAGGAGAGCACAGACAGAAAGAGACAGAAAAAAAATCTTTAACAGGATCCATCTGTGTAAAGATAAATAAATAAATACACAAGGATGTGAGCCTGCCAAGGATTTAGCCTTGCTCCTCTGAAAGCCCGTCCTGTTTGTCTGTTGCCGCCACCGCGCCATGTGTTGTTTAAACGCTCGGGCCGCTAACAGGGCCGCGCCCGGCGTGCTGGGCTCAGGGCTCGGCCCCATCTCCGAGCGCGGGCCCAGAGACTGCCGATATTTCGCCGCTAGGCACGAGACACTTAAATAATCTCTCTCTCTTCCCCCTCCCACTTTCCCGCTGCCTCTCGCTCTGCCTCTCTCTCTCTCTCCTTTATTCTCTATTTCTTCACCCGTTTTCCCTCCTCCTCCGTCTCTTTGCTTTTCCTTTTCTCCCCTTTCTGTGCATTTTTTTTCTCTTTTTCTCTCTACGCTGCATGGAGTACCTCCTCATGTTTTTGGTTTCGTGAAACCTCATTCTTCTATCGCTAACTGGGATAACCCCACTCACTGGGAGTGGGGAGAAAAAAGAAGGTGAAGTGGAGGGGCAATAAAAGGATTAGCCCCACCCCCCCTTCCCCACACCCTCCCAGAATCACATGACCACAATAAACGAACGTGTGCGCACTCGTGCACACCCTGCCACCACCACCACTTGATATTTACAACTTTATAAGCAAATTTGGTTGGCATTACAAGCCTTGAATCTTATTGATTTTTGAAGAGCATCTGCAATAAAATGGCGGAATGCACCCAGGCGCACCTCGGGGAGTTCTGAACAGGGCTGTTTGCATTTGCATCGAGCATTGCTTGGCTGGTTCGGTCCGCGAGCGTTCCTCGCCACCTGAACCATTTTATTTCTTGTTATTGCTGCTCTTGTTCCCGTTGTTTCTCGCCCACCATAAGTCTTTCTGTCACGGTGACTAGCAGAAGAGCCCACAAATCCGGGGCGGCCATGACAAATGAAGAGCAAGCCGAGAGTGGGGCCGTCAGAGGCTCTAAGCTGCCCCTCAGCGACCGAACCTCAGCAGGATAAACAGACAGGCCCGGATACTCCTCCTTCCTGTGATTTCACACGGTGACAGATGCTCCTGAAAGGAGCGGTAATTAGCTGTAAACGGCCGAAACGCCGGGCTCCACCAAGACCTCGGACATGTTTAATTATATTTGTTTTAAAGACCTTGCCTCCGTGCCCCCCAGGGGAATTCATTAGAAAGAAGATACCGTAAGTACCCCACAATGCACGTCAAGAGTGTGGCAGCGCTATGAGCTTGAAGAGGCTGTACCAATTAATAATAATAAAAAAATGTAAACCTTAAAAAAAAACAAAGAAAAAAAAAACAGTGAGGTGCCAAGGAAACAGCACGATTGAATTCCACCTATCACACCCGGACCTGCCATTATGTGCAATTCCTGAATAAACATTATCTGTAGTCATAATAAAACAGACAAGGCTTAAGAGGCTGCTAATATGCAGAGGACTTATTACTGTACACTGATGCCTGCTTTTTATACAAACCATAAAAAAACATAATCTGATTCCCAGCAGCCCCTGAGGCACAGCAGTGGAATGGCGTCTGGCTGCTCTGCGTACTGTCAGAAGGCATGTGACGAGCCATCGCTGACTGACACGGCATTGATCTTCCCCCCGCCATATCGCCACGACAACCACAACCGAGACAAAGTGTGAGGGGAAAAACCTTTTCTTTTATGATGACAGATTATATGCTTTTCTGATGTGCTCGCTGAAATATCCAGGGAGGAGATCACTAGCTACAAAATATCAAGTGGCTCCTTAATTCAGTGAGATAAATGTTAAACAGGTAGAGATGGTGTCAGATCAAACATGACTCGAGTTTAAATTGGGTGTAAATAAGTTCGTTCTGACAAACTGTACAAATACATGGGGACCACGTCCTTATACACAAGAGTGTAAGGAGGTGAAGACACTATTCATTCCCCAACTGCATCAAGCCTTTACTTGAACACGCCAGTGATCTTTCCCTACTGCACAACTTGGGAAGCTGTTCTACACATTCACAACTCCACGTAAAAATGTAATAAATAAAAAATATCAGTGTAGATTCACCTTTGACTGACTCCCACCATACCCCCTTGTTCTGCTGACAGAACTCAACCTGATACATCAAAGATTTTCTATAGTTGATTGCACTGTATTCAGCTATTCCGCATCACCCTTGGCTGTGCTGCATGAACCTCTTTGTTTAAGCGCAGTGGAGGTGCATGTGTTACATATGCACCCCGAGACACACAGGGGAATTCATAAAGAGCTGATAACCTCCAGAATGGCAGGTTCTATCAAGAGCTACTCTAGTTTCAGATACATCATCGTTTTGAGATCTCAATCTTTAGCACATTCAGGTACCATAGCAGAGCATTTTGTTCTATCTACAGTGCCCTCCAAAATTATGGGACAAAAAAATATCTTGATACATTTTAAATACAGCGAAAACTGGAATAAAAACAGATGAAGAAGGAAAGCAGGTTTGGACCTATGCTGGATAATACATACATGTTTTTCAAAATAAATGAAATTTCCATATGAAGAGTGAGAAACCATTTTTGTAAGTTGCTCCTTGCTATTATTCTGACAGTGTCAAGTAATTACCACTAAGTGCTATTAGACATGATTTGTAGAAAAAAAGGGACAAGTTGGATAAATCAGTTGTGAGACACGAGTGGCATAGACAAGCCCCTTCACCCCCTCTGCCCCATAGGAAACAAAGTAGTTACTCAATATATCACATGGTTAATTGGGGGGCTGGGGTTGGACGGTTGCTTGGATTAATATTGGAGAGTGAGATTTCATGAACCCTGTAACAGGTGGAGCTACAGGATCACAAGTTATCAATCACCGATTTGTCTGAACCAAATCAACAGTTATTGCTCTTCAGAGGCAAAGACAATGATTCACAGGTTCAAATCAAGGAGCCACTGACAGAGCACAGATCAGTGAGTGACTGAATGCATAGAGTAGCTCCTCCTGCTCTAGTACTGAACTTAAAGTAAAACTTGTAGTAAAGTAAAACTGGGTGCTATGGTCCAATGAGAGCAAAATTTAGCTTTCATGCGATGCACACCAGTGGTGCTTTTGAATCAGAAAAGGACGCTTAGGTTGAAAAGCATATTACTCCTAAAAGGGAACATTGTGGTTGATTTTTGATGTTACAAAGCCGTTTTACATCTTTCGGTCCTGGGGCTTGTGTTAAGGCCAGTTGAATAAAAATAACTTTAAAGAAAAACAGCCAAGAAAACCACAAGATTATTGCTTTGTAATGACTATATCAGTCTCCAGGCTTGAGCCTGATCACACATTTGTGATATGAATTGAAGTCAGTCCACAAATGCAGACTGAACAATCTTGAAGGATTCTATGTGGAGGAATGGTCAAAGATCCATCTCAGTATGCTCACCAATCTCATAAAAACACAACAGAAAATGACTCTGTAGTTTTATCTTTGTTTAGGGAAGGTGTACAGAAACACTGAAAACAGGGGTTTGACACTGGTCAATCATTTCTGTTGGAAAATAAAATTGATATTTTTCTCTGAGCGATTGCGTTAAAAGTATGAAAGTTATTTTTTTTTTGAGGTCTGCTGTATATTTTATATAGCCTTTTTTTCCCTCATCTTTATCAAGGATGCCAATGATTATTTATAACATGTCATGTTCGACTTTGATCTGCTGTACAGAAACAAACGAACAGAAAAAAGCCAAACACAGATCATTCCCATATCATCAGCTCATGAAACGTTTATGTTCCACTAATTTCTAAACTTTCTGAACTAAAATTGAGTGTGTCACTGAGAGGCATTTGAGGAATTAAGTCAAACCTTACATTGGGAAGGCATGCCTGCAATCAGTGGAAATATTAAATTTAAGGAAGACAAACACAACTGCAAACATCAAAAGCAGTATATTTTATATATAAGCAAACTGGTCAAAGTCCTGATTAAAGCATGGTGTATTCTGACCTTCCCATACTGTGAGGGTATTCATCAGAGTAGTTTTAATGTGACATGAAATACATCAGTGATCCAAGTCCGAAGCCCATTTGCCTGGTATATGTGGTTAAAATGAATAATTAACTAACTCTCTGAAGAGACAGGCTCTTGAAATGTTCAGTAATCAATGGTGTTATTAAATCTATAAAGGACAGCACTCAGTGTGAAAATCCATGACTTTGATGGGATGCTCCCTCTCCCTGGCTCTCGCTGATGATTCATGAATTAAGTAAAACACATAGATGAAGGAGTGATAAAGAATTTTAAAAATGAAAAAAAAACAAAACACAGAAATACAAACACTTACCTGTTCCCATAGGAATCCAGAAGGGGGCAAAGCAGAACAGAGAGAGAGAGAGAGAGAGGGAGAGAAAGAGAGAGATCATTGATTACTGTGAGCTTTATGTAAGATCTTACATAATATCTCTGATAAGAATTAATGTTAATTAGAGGGGTTACATTCCAGTATGTAGATGAAGTCCGCTTGGGGTGGATAACAAGTAATTTAATACCATAAATACCAATGGGAAAAAGGAAAGAGAGGTTCAGTGCTGTTTTTTGAGCAAACACGAATGACACTAGTGGTGTAATAGGTGATGACAATATAGGCCCACTAAAAAACTAAAAAAAAACAATTTGATTTATTAAAAATGGGGGATTCAGAGCAATATTTGTTCAGGGGACTGATCCTTTTTAGCTACACCCCTGAACACTAGCCTAAGCTCACATGCAAATACACCCCCTGCTTTCTTACTGTATTATTCATCACAAACACTTATTTTAATTATGTTGCCATAGCCTAATCTCGCTTCTTGCACATTAAACAGCAGAACATAATTATTCTCCAACTTATTTCTCTCTTTTCTTCTCTCTGTATTTCTATGCTCATGAATTGACACATAAAAGGCATATTATGCTGGATATTTTATTTGATAACAATGCTAAGACATATCTACAATGCATTATTATTATTATACATTGTAGCTGAATTCATTGTACACACTTTACCTGTATTTGTTATTTTAAAATGTGTTTGGGACATTTCTGGGTGTGGTGTTATTTTATGTGTAAGGAGAGGTGGACGTAGCTACAGAGCCTGTGGTTTGGGATCAGATTCCAACGTGCTTGTTGCTAGTTTGCTGCAATGGCAGATGCTAAGGAACCTACAGATAGATACAGTGAAGCAAAAAGACAAACCAACAGGGCTCGTTCAAAAACTAGAGTCAACCTTACTTTTCTTCAGTGGCGTCTGCTGAAGTTCCCTTAGAGGATGAAAAGCGATGTGGAGTAGCCCTGTTTTCTGTGTAAGTAACATTACTTTTAGCTAGCTACCTTACGCATCTAGATTCCCAAGGTTGGGTAGCTTTTGTCTGTGCCAACAGCACTCCGTCTATGTTTGGAGACAGACCACAAAGACACAAATGAAATAACTTAATTGAAACATCAGCATCAGGGTGTGATGGCCCAAGGTTCGTGTGCTGTACATATCTGCACAGTCGACCAGTGTCCCTCCCCTAATTAGGACCGGCGACCCAGTGGCAGTGATGGCCACCCGTGTGGCATTGTGAAGGAGCCTCTGAGTGTGGCGTGTGTCTGCTTCCCATGAGAAGCATTACAACACAAACACATGATGAAAACACAAAACAAAATAAATCAGTCGCTAATTGTCCCCTTTTGCATATCTCAGGATCTTGTGCTGCGCCTCAAATTGAGCGTGTCTAAAAACAGCTAGCGGGGAAGGCAGAGGAGGTGACCTGCACATTAGAGAACATTAACTGTCACTGGCATCTATCAGTCACAGAATAAAAGGCCTTGTAAAAGGTTTTATAAATCTTGCTCGCAGCCTCCTTGGGCTGAATTCAAAGGCCTTCAGCCTGTACTATAGGCATATACTTGATACAGAATATATATATATATATATATTCTGTATCAAATATGCAGTATATACTTGAATAAATGCTATATGTATTTGTAACTGCATATACATATATATATATATATATATATATATATATATAAGTATATATATATAAGTATAGAAATGCATAAAATACATAATGGTACAGTATGCATAGTTTACAACCAAATACATTCATATTATATTGTATAGGCCGTACTTTCTTGCTGCTAATACAATGCCTAAATGACATCTGCCCTTTTTATTTGTTTAGTGGTACCTGTCATACACCTGAAATCCAAACAGGTTGAATTACAGGGAATTTCTACTGTGTGAGATCAGAAAAGCACATATCAACTGGTCACCCATGGGTGTTGATGGCAGGGGGAGAGTGCTCATGAGAAAGGATGCCGATGGATCCAGGGCAAAATCTCTGAGCCCTAGAGATTCCGTAAGACCGTGATCTTTTTTAGGCTAAAGAATGGCAGAATTCTATCAGGGCTCCGGCCTAAACCCATCTCCGCATCCATCCTGCAAACAAGACAGCCTGGCTAACCGTACCGGCTCAAAGATCCATTCTTTTCAGAGGGAGATAGCATCGACCCTGTGCATCAAAGCCGTGCTGAAACAAAGCTCCGGCAGCGAGTCGCTGGCCTCTGCCACTCTCAGCAGTACAGTGATCTTTCAGCGAGCCAAGACACATTGGAACTGTACACAACTGTCTGCCACAAAAAAAAAACAAAAAACAGACTAATACCTCTTCGGTGAATCTTCACTCGCACTAACCAATCATGTCATTAGTTACTAGTGAGTAAATGGATAGACGAATAGACCGATAGACACCGGAATCAAATTAACCTCAACCAGCGATCTGACCTACACTTTCACCAATATGCATACATGGCAATAATTTGGGTGACCCTGAAGACCACAGTTTTAATCGCCTGCCGATTACCATACAGTATGTGTAACACAAAACTGATCCAAATATAATCCGTACACCAAATCTAAATCCATAAGTGGAAGCTGCTTGACGACCAGACAAACAAGGGTGATAAAATGTGTTGATATGGGATCCTGAAGGGAGAAATCTATGGAGCACTTAATTTGGATTAAGGAACGGCAGTTTCCAATCTGTTGTTCTACTCTTTGCTTTTTATTTTCTGATACCAACCGCAATGCCCAATTGATCCGAAACACAGTGAGAATTAAACACTTGTGATGTGCAGGAGAAAGAATATTTATCCTGGTGGGGCTTGAGGGTAAAGACGATTCCCACTGTGTAAAAAAAGCAGTATTGCAATAAAAACCTAAAAAAAAAAACTTTTGGAGCTACAATTCTCAGTTGTAGTACCAGTATCAGAAAGAATATAACAGTGTTCCAGAGAACAAAAACAGTGATAAAAACATCACAACTTAACTCAAGCTTTAAATAAAACATGATTTTTTTTTTTTTTTATTTTTACTGGTTATGTTTGTAAAAGTAATTACAACTTAAAAAATACTCCAAAAAAAAAAAAGTAACTGTAAGAGTTGACAATGCCAAAAAAGAGGATTCTAGCCTATGGAATCAGCCATTTCAATGTACATCAATGAGAAGTGCAGTCAGTGTGCAGTACATACTGTGGTATTCCTCATCCATCGGCTACCAAGGTTTGTAATGAATTGAGCTGCATCTCTTTGAAAGCATTCTGAGCACAGATTCCTAATGGAGATATCACAAGATGGGGGATCTTAGGTGGAAGGCTACATCCTGTCAAACATCCTTTAGGATTCTCCCCAGCTGTCGTAAAACCCATTACAGTAAAATGCTTTCCATGTCCCATCAACCAGGACTTGTACCTGCCCAGATGATGCCACCTCTTGACCTCTGCCATTAATTCTCACAAATATAAAAACGAAAACTGACAGTAGAAAATAAATAAATAAACAAATAAATAAAATATATGAAAAAAAAATGCATTGTATATGACTGACATGAAACTGAAGAGGACACAGAGTGAATAATATATGTATGGATTAAACATGTTTGGTTTTAGACTATGACTGGCACCCCCCACGTTTTAGCCCCAATGACTGACATATATGAGTCGTGGTGTCATTAAACTGTCTGTTCACATTTCAGACAGGTTCCTGGCTGAACAGTGACAGATGGGTTTTGTATTAAAGTAATATCATTGATATTGGCATAGCTTGGGTTCATTATAAGTACAAGGCATACTCATCCTGCCATATAGCATCAATCTTTAGGGCAGTTGCCAGACGCTGCTCCATTTGCAGGATATTGCTAATAGCACTTCCTGCTTTTTATTTATTTTTTAAGAGAGCGTTGGCAGTTACTCTCTCCAAAAATGATCAGATTGCGACCGATAACAGTCACATAATCACTCTAGCTTCTAGACCCATGGTTTCTGAAGCAAAGCACTACAGATTCTGTAATTAATGTAAATGTCAGATTCACTGGCCACTTTTGGAAGTAGTCCACATAATGTTAGCTGGGATGCAAGGAGGAGGCATATTACTCAAGTGATTTGCAGGGACCTTTTTTGATTCTCTAATGTATATTGTTGAATGACATTGTTTCATATTTGCCCATTTCTTTCTTATCTGTATAAGTATTTTGTGTCTGAAACCAGGCATGTCAGAGCTTTGTAAACATATCACTTACTGTTGTGGAAACTGCTGCTTTATAATTATATGTATTGGTATAATACATATGGTAAGCATATCCACAAAGCATTCTCATTAACCTTTGTCATGGCTGGCTAACCGAATTAGCATTTGGAAAAAGAAAAGTAGATGTCTTCCTAATATTTGTCTTTTCCGTAAAACCAGAAAAGACAAATGTGAAACAATTTAGTAATGGAAGCTTTTGTCTTGTATGTATTTTTTTCCCCCATGGGGAAAGCATGTGATGCCAGCCACCACAGCTTATCACACTGCAGTTTGCAAGCAGGGCTCACAGACAGACATGAGTCAGAGGAAGACACTTCAGATGCATCTCAACAGGCAAACTTGTGGGAGCCCAATCAACTAGCGGGGGTTTTCATGGATTCTCACAATGTTTTTGTGTGAGCCAACTGTACGTCGGCCTGTGGCTGTTGGGTACAGTTTGCACGGTCTAGATTCAATACCAGACCGTGTACATTTAAAAAAAAAAAAAAAAAATATATATATATATATATATATTGACTCTTCTTATTTTACTAGGAATATAATTCTTAGATACAATTATATTATGGGATAAGAGGAATATAAAACATAAATCAGGTGCTTTAAAACACAAGGAACACAAAGAGGAAGGACTTTTAATGCTTTATTACTATGAACTCCTGCTCATTCAAACATATTTTATTTGCCAAAAAGTAATGTCTTTTATTCGCCGGGGTAAGGAAGGGGGTGGGCAACTATAGTGATATAGGGGCTCACTCCCAAGCCCCCCCCCCCCCACCCTTATTGTGACAAGCCCCCCTCCACTTGCCCCCCTCCTCCAGGCCCGGGCCTAACTTCTACTTTTGGGGACTGCCGGAGTTTCATTGAAACACATGCGGTGCTGGGCTAATTAAGCATCTTACATTTAATTCCTTGCTGCATAAATATGCAATTCATCCCAGAGTGCTTACATGCAACAGAATTCATGTTGTTTATCCAGACTGTAATGAGGCAGCTACTTGCATTATTTTCAAACCATTTAGAACAGCAGACACTATTCATTTCATTACTTCAGCTCAGGACATATTGCAGAATTGTGGGATTTGTCCCACTGAAGCAGCCTGCCATGTTGTACTCATCTGGCTTCATCATTCCTTCGATTAATGGCTTGTTAAAAAAAATGATGTGATCAAGTTAAAAGCATTAGTTTACATTACCCAATCAGAGAAACACAGAATTGCATTTTAATGTGCTTAAGTATAGAAATACAAGTCCATTAAACTGACATTTTGCCACTCAAGGCACATCACACCAATAACTGCAACATTTATCTCACCGGAGAACAGTTCATTTTTACAGGACTAAAATAAATTCCATTTAAAAATACCGCTTATTTTGAAATAAATCTGTATTCTTGCCTGGACCTTTTTCCAGCATTATTATTTTATTCAGTTCAGAAGTTGTAAGTAATATGTAAAGGGACATATTTCATACAGTGCTCCTCTCCCTTTTATGTCTTTCAGCATTTGTTCTGCCAGATGTGTAATCAGAAACAGAGGATCCATCCTTTATTTTGCCGTAGCCAAGTGTACTTCCTCTCACAGTCTGGCTAATGTAAACCACGCTTATTCTGTAGGTTGCACCTGATTGGCTGATGAAAGGTTGTTTTTAAAAAAAGTCATATTTTGCTATAAGTAACACATTTTGTTAATGAACACCTGATGGTTCAGTTCTACTTTTCTAATATGCAGCATACAAATAATATAAATTCTGGCTGTCAACACTGTTAAATATATACCTGTGTTGCATAACAATTAGAGACTGGGCTTGCAGCTCTGAGGTTGTACTGTAGGTTTAATTACCAGGTACAGCACTGCCATTGTACCTAAAGCAAGATCAACTTAACCTTCAGCAAATATCCAGCTGCATGGATGGATCGCTATGCAAGAAAGTGCACTCTATACGTCATGCATCATCTGTTAAATGCCTAAAATGTAAAAGCGTGCCTTGCCTCATCTTGCCTTTTCTTGAGGTAGAAATGTGTGTTTATTAATGTTTTTATTCCCCAAATCACAATTTTGTTACTCGACCTCGGTAAAGTACACAGAGATCCGCTCAGTCTCTTTCTCAGCCAAAAAGAAGGCAGACGGGACTTCATCCCAAGGCGTGCGCTAGGCTTATGAAACGGCGCTGATCTGCATTCAGCCTGGTAAGCGCTTTCTTTACTGTCAGCCATATGTCAGTCAGTGCTTTTCCTAACACAATAATCAGCACCCCCCCCCCCAACCACCCCGTCCCCCATGCCCACCGTGGTATCTTTTAAAGACCAGCAGCTTTCAAATAATTAAAATCCGTCTGTAACTTTTGCTTGAGTTGGCTTTCCCACCTTTGATCCTCTCCTCAGTGTGTTCTTGGCAGCCAGCAGCTGTCAGAGTCAGCCGCTGATAACGCATCAAGTGTGACAAATAAAGGACAAAGAGAATTAGCTGATAGAAGAAAATCAAGCGTCGCCACCTTCAAAATAATCAGCCAGAGCTTTGTGGCTCGCCACCAACTTCCTTTAATCAAAACCTAAAATTTGGATAACTACTTGCGGTGGGTTATTATGCAATGGACTGGACATTTTATCATCGCCCACGCGTATGACATTTATAAAGATAGGAAGCAGATCTGAAATGTCACAGTGCCCTGAACAAAGGCTTTTTTTTTTTAAAGCCAGTGTCTTTAAAGACTTTTCAGAAACGCAGGTCCGGAATTGACAAAATGACAAAAAAAAGTAGGCTACATCTCTTTCCATTTGCTTTGGGTCCTCTGGGCCACCGTACCCTCCCAAGGTGTTTTCGTTCGAGTCGATGCGGGAATTTGGTGCAATCCACTGCTGATTTCAAATGCTATTTTCAATTAACTTCCCCCTCCAAGACAAGGCGGCATGCCAGATCACATTACCATACAGCGGGCCCAGCCTGGAACATTTTATTGAACTAGACTGTTTGAAGCTGGGCTTCCTTGCGGAATATGGGGATTATGAAAATGCATGCTAATTGTGCTGAACATCGAGCACAGTTCCTGCCTTATTCATCAACTTTGCTTCGATGGAAATATGTGCATGCGTACGGTAAAAAGCAAACACTTTAGCATTTTTTGGCTTTCTGGTATTTTTGATATATGATGAGCATTGACTGCAGAAACTTTCTTTGTTAGTGTACTGCAGTAGAGGACCTCTGCATGGCTATGCTGGGCCTGTGACAATTCTGTATCATATATGCTTTTCTCATATTTACATAACCTCAAGTTATTACCCAGATACTGAGACACAATAATATGCTGACATTAGAGATACTAAATCATAGTAAAATCATTATCATTATTGTTATTATTAACTATTATTAAATTTAAATTTCATATTTCTCATTAGGTATTCACCAAGTAGAGCAGAAATTTGCATGGCCAGCTTTTTCTTATTGTATGAGCATCTGAAAAGCAATACTGAAGAGACAGGATGGTGATCATTGATGTTGCTCCACAGCAGGGCTGCCCAGCCCTGTTCCTGGAGATCTACCATCCTGTAGGTTCTCATTTCTACTCCAATTTGGCACACCTGATTCTACTAATTAGCAGCTCAACAAGCTCTCTAGCTGTTGAATGAGGTGTACTTTTGTTGGGTTGGAATGAAAACCTAGAGGACAACAGATCTCCTGAAACTAGGTTTGGCAGCCCTGTCCTAAAGGGTCTGGGATTGTTTGTTTACCAAGTGAAAAAATAAAAATCTATGAAAAACAATCATCTTGAGTGGTCTATGTCACCAATAATTGAACATGGTCAAAGAAAAGGAAAATTCATGCACCCAAACATACTCGCAGACAAAAATGGTTCACTTAAGACTTGTTACAAGGTCTTCGTTTAGCTGCTCTTTGTTTTATTAAAAACATTTTGTTTTATTTTTAATGATCATTTTAATGTTGTATGAGGACAGGCAGATTTTATATTCAATTATAGGTAAGATAAGAGGGGGTGCATGGTAAACATTTCTCAATATCACACAAACTAACAACATATGAATAGCTTTGCACAAATAAAAGTTCATCATCAGATAAAAAAAATAAAATAAATACACTGGAATCCAAAAAAGGGCAGTCTACCTGCCACAACAAATTATTTCTCTTAAGTCTAATGACATCTCCAGTGAATCTATAAATGTCAGGCCCTGCCATTTCACTGTGCATACTTCTAAGCCACAAATCCTGGACGTTTAAGGTGTTCTCACCAAGAATATGTCAGCAAAACTGACTTGAATTTATAATCCGTTCAAGTCTGTTCAAAGGTCTTCTGTGGTTAACCAATTAATTTAGCTTATTTAAAGGAAGATGGGTACACATAGTAGCACTTATTTGGAACAACTTTGTGTTGCAACATTATACCAGTTGATTAAAACACAAATGCTTTTAGTGTCTTAATTTGCATATAAATTGTTGGGCTATTTTTAGAAGCTTTTATAAACAATATATAGCCACCACCCATCCTATATCTTGATTAAAGTAGGAATTAAGCTTTACAAATTAAGTGAAGTTTAATTCAAAGAAATTCATCACTCTGTTTGTGAACCTTCTATGTGTAAAGACACTAATTGTATACAGTTTAACCAGTCATTTTATGGTAATTCAGAGTACAGAGCAAGAGAATGAGAGAGAAACAGGGAGAGACAGAGAGAAAGAGAAAGAAAGATAGTTTTCTCATTGGAAAAATAATTATTCACTTTTTATAATGATAAGCCAATAAAAAAGTCATTTTCAGTAGTGAATATTGTCATTTCAAAGCTACACAAGGTTTAGTCTTTTTTTAGATGGACCAGTTAAAGCCAATGCAATTACCCACACAGCCAAAAACAAATGTGCTAATGGCAAAAAGTGAATACTGCCAACACTGATCCAGTTAAGTTCTCTTTCTTTCGCTTGTGTTCGTGTCACTACGTAGGTCATCCGCAACAGATGCTAGGAGATCACTGGCCTTACATTGGATTTTACCCCATCTCTCTCTCTCTTTCTCTCTCTCATCCCAGTAAATGGTTTAAAAATAGTTTTTATAGAGAGATTTCAGCTTTATGAATTTGCTGTAATGAAATTTTTCTGTAATGAAACTTTGGTGGAGGCTATTACCTTCATTGCAATATGCTTTTTAAAAAAAAAAGTCCTTCTTCCCTAGATTGACTCCTTCAAATACTGTGCACAGCGCCAATCTGTGAGATTAAATTAATCTTTGTTTCCCTTTCATCAAAATCAACCCTACACTATATCAGCTTGCTTTTGGGATGATTAAGGGAAATAAAAATTCATAGCATTTGATTAATCCTCCTCATTAAAGTTTAACCAAAAACCCCCCAAAGGACCCTTCCGCCTTCCTGCATGCAGAGTGTGAAATATCAATGTCATTTCCTTTCTAGACACGAGGAAAAGATGGAAAAATATAATGTGTAATGATTTCCAGGATGTTATCTTTGCAGAGAGAAATTTACACGAGCGACATGGAATTGCACTGTGTGAGTAATGAGCTTTTCTGTGAGAAGTACAAAAAGTGGTGTAGAATAATTAACATCAGTACACAGGACAGCAAATAATAACGTGGCCAACATATTTTATACATCCTTTTCTGAAGTGGATCTAGCAGGTTTTATTTATTTATATATTTATTTATTTATTTTAAATAGCTAACGGAGAGCCGCATTAAATGTGAGCGCGCTGGTGCCAACACTATGTCTGATCATCACTGATGGTCCTCATTATCCCGTTCCCTTTGCCGCAGAGTCTCTGCAATTAAAACGGATGTTCTGAGGCCAACGGACCTTCCGATCTCTGCTGTGCACCTCCAAGACATATTTTTAAAAAAAAGAAAGAGTACCACTTGCTGAAACTGATCTGTGATGATAAGAAAAACATTCATTTGGTCTCCCTGTTGTACATTCCAGGGTTTGGAGTCTGGACCCGAGCTCATGGTTAGACAGCACCTCCGCTAACTCGTGGCAAACAATTGCTAGTTCATCTTAAAATGCACAGCTCCATGTTTCCCTGTATTATATCACAAAAAATTCAAATGTACTTTACTCCTGTGAAATTCACAGGACATATCATCCATAAACAAGGAAATATTTTTAAAATACTGTCTGTTGCAGACCCCACCCCAACTCTCGATTCTCCTTTACCTTCCAGTGATAAAGGGGAAAAAAATCACACCCCTTACACTGCGGGATATATTTACGTGAACAATCTCAGATGCATTCAATTAATTAGTCATCCGATCACTCAATTAAATCAGACTTAATGTGGTTCACTTCAGAATGCCACAGAGCATATTGCAGGGAAGCAACACGATCTTGATGATGGTTAAATGAGGTTTAATATAAAAGCAAAACAAAGCGGCTCATCTGCGATTTGAACCAAACATGCATTAGCAAACAGTGGAACAAATGAGGCAAACCATGACACGCAAACAACACTTGAGCCATGCTGCTTTGTAAATAGAGAGATGTTGTGATGCTAAAAGCACGAAACACACAATAAAAACTACAATAAATACCATAAGCATAAATCTGATAATGTTGAGTAGAATTATGTTATATGTCAATAGGCTGGAGAGAGAAGGAAGGAAAGGGACATGCAATAATAATAATAATAGTTACACCCTGAGCAGATATCGTTGTGAGGGAGGGGAAGTGTGAAGACCAGACGCGACCAAACAGGGGATCTATAAGTTACCAAAGGGGCACTCCAGTAACCACTGAGTCTCGTGAGAGACAAAATGAGAAGGGGGTGCTATACTCCTAAGGGACGTATCCCAAAAAATGAATAAACCCCTAAACGGGTAACTGAGGAAGAAGGAGTATATAAAGAAAATAAAGGAACAGGGAAAAGAAAAGAAGAAAAAACGACTTCGACCCGAAGCAGAGAAAAAGAAAATGTCTTTTCAAAAAACAAACAAAAGACGTTCTGAGGCCCACTAAAACCAGGGGGGAAACTAGTTAGTAAGGGGCAGAAAGGTTTGTGCCCCAACGGTGACACAATAACCCCTTAAAACCGCCAGCCTCAGAATCTGGACATATACCGTCCTAATACCTTTTTCTCAAAAGAAAAAACAAACAAACTGAAGTCAGAACTCTTTTTAAATTTCTTTGTTCTTAAATTCCTTATACCTTGCTCAGAAATACGACAGGGAACTGGCTAGAGCAAAACACGTTACACTCAAGCACCGTTCCACTGCCTACTGACGCTTTAAATACCCAGCCACAGGTGTGGCTGGTAATCAGCGGAAGATGTGAGCAACCCACAGGTGAAACCGATCAGAGGTAACCCTGCAGGAATGCATGGAATGTTCAAGCAGGAACAATCCTCCCACAGGAACCAAAAATAACGATTAGCCGAGTGGCTAATCTGCAAGCTCGAACTAATCGTCCCCACACCCCAAAATAACGATTAGCCGAGTGGCTAATCGGAAAGTTCTGTAAGTCGCTCTGGAGAAGAGCGTCTGCTAAATGCCTGTAATGTAATGTAATGTAACCACTGAGCCGGTGCAGGCACAGAAAAATGATCTACCTGCACAGAAACCGTGGCAATCGTGGAAGAAAAACAAGTAGTTTCAAGACATCGGCGTCGTAAAACAATGTGCACACATGATGCGAGCCGTATTAGAAGAGAACACATCACAGTTAGAGGTGAGGGCGCTGAGGATTAAATATTATTTGGACACACGCACACACACTTAGAAGCTTCAAAAATAATATTTAAAAAATGTGGGACATCAGCTCATGAATTTTAAATGAATTTGCAAAGCATGTGCCACTCCTTATAAGATACTCTCAGATGGAGATCATTCCCTGGCTGCCATGTTCTACAGCACACTCTGTTCTGGGAGTATAACGGAACATTCCATAACACATGTTTTCGGAGCTGACCTACTATCTCTGTGATCTGTTCCCTAATGTTCTTTCTGTTTTTTTTTCTCCTCATTTGGAATGCCCAATTGTGCTCACCAGCTGCGCTCATTTCTGAAACCTCTCCTATCGATTTGTGAGAATGCAGACGCTCCCCTCCAAAAGCTGCTGCTTTTCACACTACATCCCACAAGTTCAGCCTGCACAGACATGGACCAGATGAAAACACGTCACCTACAGATTGAGCAAGCAGATGGTGATCACCTGATTAACCAGGACGGAGTGTGGCACAGTGGGTAAGGAACTGCGCTTGTAACCAAAAGGTCGCAGGTTCGATTCCCGGGTAAGGACACTGCCGTTGTACCCTTGAGCAAGGTACTTAACCTGCATTGCTTCAGCATATATCCTGCTGTATAAATGGATACAATGTAAAGTGCTATGTAAAAAGTTGTGTAAGTCGCTCTGGATAAGAGCGTCTGCTAAATGCCTGTAATGTAATGTAATGATTAGCCAGTGGGGGCAGTGGTGAGCAGTGAAATACACTCAGCCTGGCCTACTAAATCCCTCCCTCCCTGAGCGATGTCACCGCTGTTGAACGTCATGCTGTGAGGCTGCTCCATATCTCTGCAGATAAATGAGGCTGTGAGGCGATTGCCTTGTTGCGTGTGGAGGACAGAGCAGCTCAGCTAATGGGGAGAAAAATGTCGTCAACCTAGGCTGTTTACGTGTAGATGCTCCAGTTGAATCCTTGTTCATTTCTCTATATTCAGCCCGGATGATGATGCTGCATGTGTGTCTGTAAGTTGGTCGTTGTGATTTGGTATGAAAATTTGCAGTTGCACAGTTTGCATGTTACTTAGTCCTGATTTACAATTGTACCATTTACAGTCCAATGTACACTTTCATTCATGTCAAACTCCTGTATTTGAAGCTGTTTTCACAGATATGAATCTTCCACCAATCTATAGTTGACGTTAACATTTTTATCTAAAAGGGAAAAGTTGTATTAAAGTTAAGATTAGCTAGCTAATAATGGCTATTGTCAGTAACCCTCCCGCCAAGCTACTGCCAACTATTATTGACCTCTTTCGGATCCAGGGATCTCTTATATTGCCCAGATGTTGGCAGCAGGGACTCCAGTATGCAGCCCAGGGTTATATCAATGATATAATGAACAAGGAGGACATTAACACATAACGTTATCACTTTCAGAGTAAATGAGAGAAGCCTCATCTGCTGGTTGTAGAAGTGAGCGGCACTGTCATAATGGGGCGGAACTGTCCATGCATTGCTGGATAACAATTTAATGTGACACGGAAACATGTATTTGCTAATCTTTGCACCCTGTGTGCATGGTTTAACCATTTTTAAAATTAAAAATTTAGTTTGAATATACACATAGGCTACAACAATACAATCCTCATAGAAGGTAAGGATTTAAAAATGAAAGCTTGACGGACTCTGTGGTGACAAGCAACAATTGCTAAGCACTGGAGTGCTCTGATTGGTGATTCAGCTAGCCAATCAAGAGACAAACAATGAGCATGCAGGACGGCCCGGAACAAGCTTTGCTTTCAGAAATAGAAAGAGAAATGAGGAAATGCAAACAAGCTGCTGATTATGCGATGAAAAACAGGACGTTTATGAACGTTTGGAATTAAAACCTAATTTTCACCCTGATCTTTGCATTGTTATTTTGCATAGTGCCACTCCTGTGCTATGTGAAAAAGTGAAAGTAACTTGGTACCCAAGAGAATATTTCAGCTGCAATTTCAGCAAGAAGGAAGTTGTAAACTATGAGGGGTGGAAGTAACCAAAATTATTATTTCACACTGAATTGATTAAATTACAGTTAAATGTTGAATAAAATAAAAAGCAAACAAATGTAATATTTCATTAAATAAAATGCAATTATATTGCATATTGCATAAAATAACAAGCAATCAAATTGAAGTGTTAAAATGCTCTAAAATTAAATAATCCCTCAGTGATAAAATAAAGTAATTTTCTGAAAATGCATTCAGCTCAATGGAAATAATGCATCGACTTTTCTATGCCTATGCACAAAGAGTGGATGGATTTCTCATGGCTCAGAGGGGAATTTTTGTGACATCATTTCCATTACTTTATTACAAACAGTTGTATGACTTATTGCAGACAATTGTGGATAATAAAATATCATAATCATTTACCTGGGGTGTCAATTCAGCCCTCATTCGGTGAAGGGGGCTGCCTTGCAATTTATTTTGTTATCTTTACTGATGAAGATGGTTTTTTTTTGTTTGTTTTGTTTTTTCATCAACATGTCTATGCTTGACAATGGTTTAAGCTTTACAAGAGCCTAAGCTGTTACAATAGTATACAGGTTATAATGCTGCACCTTGAATCAATGATTATTGAAACCAATAATTTAGGACAACGTTATTGTCAGACACGGGTATCTAATTTCATGGGCACAGGGCTTTATGGGTTTAACATATCTATTCAACAACAAAAAAAGCAAAGCTTCCCCTCTACCAAATACAGCTGTTTCTGTCAGAAGATGCTTTTTCATTCCATTGTTTAAAATGTTTTGTGAGGGTAGAGGGTGAACTGCATGAACCCCATCGTGTGGTCTGTAACAGGTGTCCTTAAATGTTGGAATGACTGCAAAGCATTCAGCAGTAAATTAGAACCCAGGTTTCAGGTCCCATGAATAAAAACAAAAGGTATCTCAGTTGGTTTCTTCAAGCATGATGCAAGGGATGAAGAGGTCTTGCAAAAGTTTATGCTAATTTAAAAAAAATATATTTATTTATTTGTCCCTGAAATTGGATTTGTCAGCTATGCGATGCCACCCACACCTGAAAACTAGGAGAGCAGCAGCTGAAGCATGCACACTCCTACATTGCATTTAGTCACCTATCAGTGACTGTTTCATAACCTAGGAGGACAGCCGTGTCTGTTACTCACCATAATTGGCAACCTGTGTTCATTTTGTAAACTAAAGTCATGGCAGCCCAAGGTGCACTGAGCAACTCATACCGATACTACTCTGATATATATGAGAGCCAAAAGTAATCTTAGAATGGTCAACATAATTACTTAAGTTTGGATTCTTTACTTCAGTTCCACAAACATTATCTGTTAAGGATCTTCGAACCCAGTGGATCACAAAATATAGATTTTTCCACTTGTTTACTTTGATGGATTGCCTCTGTACAGTGAGGGTTAATCTCCTGCCAGTTCATACAGTGAAGGAACCAAGTACTCTGCTTTACATAAATGATTCCCAATCCCATCTCTGCCAGACTGCACAAAGAGAACTGATACAGTGTAGTGCATAAATGAACTTACGGCAGCTATGCCCGCTCAAACCCAGCCGGTGGCCTACAACCCTGTTACAATTAATAATTTACCTTAAAGCACACCATAATGTCACACAGAGCCGTCATCTAAGATACACTGCTTAGTGCCGCTCTTGGTTTGGGGCGGGGCGAGAGTGGAGGGAAATGGTGACACCTGGTGTTTGGAGGTAGTAAGACACGCAGCCACCTCAAATCCTTACTGCACTCAGCCCTGATCATGTGGTTTGTCAGAGGCACTCCTTGGAAAAACCAGGTCAGAGAGCAGCCTGTGGTAGCTGTCCACTCCATCAGTAGCTCTCTCTAACACCGCGCCTTCTATTTATAGCCTGGCATGGCCTGGGTGTTTACCAGCACCATCTCATCAGAGTTACGACAGGGCATAAGCTATCAATGCAACAGTTATCATCAGCAGCACTGTAATGTGAAACACAGCATTTGCATTCAATGTGGTAGCATTGTTTTTAACAATACCTGACCTTGGCACATAGCACAATGATTTTAAATAAAACCTTTGAACCTCATAAACAAATGTATCGCTGTAAAGCAAGCAAACAAGCGGAAAAACAGAACCCAAGTTCTGGGGGAAAAAAAACAAAAAACAGATCATGTTACTATGACTTCATAAGCCACCAGCAGATACAATGCAGCGTTTCCTTTGATTTATGCATTTTTTACAGCCGAGAAACAAAACAAAAAACAGCTGTCGCATCTATGTGTTACGCATCGTAACACAAAATTGCACTGTCATTTTGAAATTACCACCCTACGGCTGTGCTGCTGTGTATGTTTTCTCACCACCAATGCAAATGGCAGCGGCTGTTTGTCTGTTTTGTTTCAGGGCACAGTTATTTAGTTTGCTCAGGGCAACCATCCCTCACACAGTAGGCACCTGCATGGTTTACAGAGGGTTGAATCTATTGCATGAATCTTAAACTACGGTTAAAAAAGGCTCTTGTTGATGAAAATAAATGTAAAAGTAATGTGTTTCTTGTACAGCGGGTAGTCAAAAGCAGAGTGATTTGTTCAACATAATTTAAATTGTGGCTGACACTTCAGATCCCTCAATTATATATATATATATATATATATATATATATATATATATATATATATATATATATATATATATATATATATTATATATAAAATATATATATATATATATATATCTTTGTGCCATGCTGAGAAGGGAAGAGTAATAATCCAACACAAAGAATGTTTATGCAGATGAAAATACATTCAAATGAACCATGTACATTTATATACCTAAGTTTATAATGTTGAGATGCTCACGAAAAAAAAAAAAAAAACACAACAGAAAAAGTATGAAGGGACATTTCAAACCTTACAAATCAACTCTCTCCTAAAAAAAAAAAAAAAAAAAAATTCAGAAAAAAATGAATAAAAATGGATGCACTTTCCTCCACAGAGTGAGACACTCTAACACATTATCCAGTTGGATTCCCTTGGTGCCGTGCCATTAAAAAAAGGCTGCCATTTCGATGTTCACACTTTTAAACGCAAGCCTGGAGCCTGAACCGTCCACTCAGATGGTGTCCAGGCAGCTCGCCACCTTAGCCCTGCCCCAGGTGTAAAGAGCGCTACTTCCTGCATAGGGCACAATCTGGTGAGGAAAAAGCAAAAAAAAAAAAAAAACACACTCTGAAACTGTGGGATTTGGGGATGTTCTCCCACGTGGCATTTAAATGCCTCTGCTTGTTTCCCCCGAGTTCGGGGAAACAGACCGACTTGCCAAGAAGTCCCGAAGGAGGGTTCTGCTGATCTGCAGTCTCCCCAGGTCACGGAGGTGTGGCACGCCCTTCTCTCTGAACACTAATTATCAGACCCCATGACGATATGGATTTCAGCTGCAGTGTAAACTGCCTGGCTGGAAAGCATCTTGTGGCAAGATAAGTTTCTTTTGCGTTTGCAGCTGGGTGTTTGCATGTGCACACAGCTCACGCTTCCATGAGACAGATGTATAGTTGACACAGAAAAGGAATGGGGTTTGGGTAAATTGCGTGTGTGTGTGGGGCGTTTTCACACTTTCGTTGTTTAATAGAAATAATCTATTTCTTTTACTTTTATTGTAAAAAATACAGAATTCTTTGTGTAATCCTATAAAAGACTAGCATAGATTTTATGGAATTAGTCATATGCGCATGAAATTGCTCCTCAATAATCAAGTCTCACACCTAATGCATTTTTTTTTGCACCTAATTCAATATTGATTATTAAAAACTAATAAATACATACATAGAAGAGGGGCAGCCGCTTGCTTCTGTCATTCGTGATGGAATTTGATATTCCTAATTTGCTGAAAGCATATCACAGCAGGTCACAGTGTGCAACCATGTTCCTCTTAATAAATAAATAAATAAATAAATAAATAAAAGCCTAATGAAACTGAATAAAAATAAGGAGTTTCAGCCCAAATTCATGATAATTTTATGTGTGCCCAACGGCTGGGTTTGAGGCAGTGGACAAATATAATATTAATTAACCCACCAGGGACTGGCTTGATGTGTAACTCGAACAGTCTGTTGACTGATGTGAGAGAGAGAGCGAGAGAGAGACAGAGAGAGAGAGAGAGTGAGAGAGAGTGAGAGAGAGACAGAGAGAGAGAGAGAGAGAGATGCATATGCACACAAGGAAGCAATATTTGTTCAATATCGTTCGGCCCACTTCAAATAGAATGGATGAATTAACTAATTAACCATTTAATTGGTGCTTCATTAATGATGCCACTGACCTGTGCATTCATCAGACGGCACGTTGCTGCACAAGCACCCCATATATTAAATCAGAAATCAATGCTGTTTCAGAACTAATACAGCTAACTGAATGGCATGAATTATTTGAACAGCAGCAATGATGAACTATTTAGCTATATAACATGTGACCTAACCCAACTGACCTAATTGTCCTCAAGTCCTCCATCCACTTGGACACATAGTCACCCGTGGTCTACATGTCCAAGTGGTAGGAGGAATTGTGAAAACTAGTGGTGGAGTCAAGACAGGTCATGAATGCACAGGTCAATGGCATCCAGGACTGGAGGGCTACAGTGTCTGCTGGATTTTGCACCGGCACCGGCAAATCATTTAAGAAGTTGATTACCCAAAGAATCCACTCTCCTGCGTGTAAACATATACCTTGTTTCTCAAGACCTTACCTGGCAGCTGACTGAAATGAAAATGCAGCTACCTGGAGACAGTATGGCCCTTCATGTCCTGAGTTTGACACCCGTAACGCATCAGAAACATAATACCTAGCCCAGGGGTACACAATTCCAAGCCTGGAGGGCCAGCATGTAGACGTGCTGGTTTCCGTTCTGAACAATCAGGCTTCCTTGTGTAAACACCAGTGCCGGTTCACTCCTGCTGTATATCAGATCACAGTAAAATAAGAGAGCAAATGTGCACAGTCTGCCACTGTAGCTGATGACATCACATCAGATATGTTTACATTACAGATACGTTTCAGATCAAACACATGATTGGGCGGACTGAATAATGAACAGCTGAAGTCTGTGTGAATTCCTGAAACAGAAGAGTGTTCATTGGGCCTTCTTGAACAATGCGTGGACTTCCCTCCCCGGATATTAGGAACAGAGCCGTTCTCGCACGGTGGCGATAGGACGGAAGGTCACTTGACGAGGAAATGACGCCCATTTATTCTTGTGAAGCCATCAGCGTTGGGCGGAGTGACACATAGCAATTGATGGGGTGAGTGGATCCTCTACGAGGGGCACTGTCCTCCCTCTGAAAGCTGCAATCAGATCCAATCACACGGCCTCTCGCTGCACAAATCACACACTGTCCCTCCATGGCTACCAGGCCACATGACTGAATTGTGCTAATGCACTCATTAGCATATTATGTTTCAGAGGCTGTTTTTCCCCACACCCCAATTTGAATATGGTGACCTGCTGCAGCAATGGTGTTCAGTCACACATTGGCTGTTCACAAACGCAAGAGTACGAAAATGCAGCTATTGCTCTGCGCAGTCACTACACCAAACCCCATTTTCTACCTCTTATATTCCAAGGGTGTCTAAATCTACTATGTCTCTCTGAAACACAGCCAGATGTAATATTTGTCATTAATTTAAGAGAATAACTTGTCCATTGCACAATTGAAAAAATTTGCAGACATGCATACTGCATAAACAATGAAACACCACTACAAAAATGGTGCCAACAGAACAGAATTAATACGCCTTGGTAAGCATGAAATAGCAGGATGGCAGAAATAACTAATTAAACATAAACTGAAACATTGAAGAACTATTTTTTGCACACACACACACACACACGCTGCTAATGACAGCTCTCCTTAGTTTTGGCTGTTTGGACCCTTGCCAGAATGATGTCACCAGTGACAATACTGGAGAACATGGCCATGTCTCAAGCTCTGCAGCCCTGTGTGTGTGATTAATGCCGGGGGTTGTTTTTCTTCTGTGTCCTGACATCACAGTTGTCTTTGTCGCTCTGCTTTTGTGTCAAGCCCAGGTTGCTCTTACCAATGGCAAAATGGACGCTTAATTTTCCTCCCACTAGAGCTCCCTCATCAATTGCTTGTAGCCCCACAGCCCAATGCCCTGACCCCCACCCTTCCCTTTCATGGACACAAGCATGATTACATAAAATGCAGATCCTGATCATGCTCAGACTGAAACTCACTAATAACCTGCAGCTTCTCTGCCAGGGCCATGCAAACATTGGCAGCGTGTCTTCTGCCAAGCTAAATAATATTGCTTTAAAGTAAATAAAATGGATGAATAAAATAAAATGCATAAAACAAATAAATAAATAAATACTCTGGCTTGAAATGAAAACTATTTGACACTTACAATTTATTTAAACGACCATGCAAACTCTGAAGGTAACCACAGGTATACATTTAAAGTTTGATACCTGATGTCATAAGCATCATTCAAATTCATTGTAATCTACATAGAACCTGATGGCTACACAGGAGTGGTTACATCTTCCAAACAGCAAACACCTCAGCAGGCTTGTCAGATGTAATATACCCGGTGTTAAAAAAAATATAACAGACACCTTGCCTTTTCCGGCCTAGTAATAGCATTTTCCTGCATTTGTTTGTGATAATTGGAAATATGAACTAAAAACAAGCACAAAAATAACAAATTATATAATTTAAACAAAGCCAGTGGGCTTAATTATAAAAGTATCACATTCACTGCACAGTTTGAATTCTAACTGTTTGTTTCTGGAAAAAAGGAACCGTTTATATCATATATTCAATAATGCTGAGTTGTTCTTTTATGTGTACAGCCAAAGACATTAACACATAATTAATATCTCTCTCTCTCTCACACACACACACACACACACACACACATCAATTATGCCTTCAAAACATTATTTTTTGGCATTATGAGCCACACAGCACAGTACATTGGGATTATTTTCACTTTAGTTGATTGTAGTACAAGTAACACACTGTAAAGGGCTTTTGAAAATGTAACAGTTTGTATTTTATATTTCATTTTCCGGGTATAGACCATTCTCAGTGTCGTTTCCAATGTTTCCTACCCCTCTCCAGGTGTCTATCATGGCTTGCAGATCGGTGCCATGCCTAAACCGCCGACGATTCTCCGTTTTTCGCTCCCTATTGCTTCTCTGCAACCGTGTTCATAAACCCGTGCCATCGCTTCACCGTTCCCCGTCACTTCAGTAGAGCACACTCCAGCACGCTTGTCCCCCAGCCACCGATTCTGCTCTCTCTGCAGTGCCGCAGTCGCTGTGCTGGAGGTCTGTGTTGCTGGCTCAGATACTGCGGGCCAATTGCTGCCGCTCGATCGACCAGGAAAGTTATTTTGGGCAAAACTGCCCAATTATGCATTTGTCGTACGAGACATTCAGCCTCAGCTGGAACTGGTACGGTCAAGACTCGAGTCAGGAACAATCTCCCCTTAAGTAGAATTGATTTGTGGGGCATCAATGCCAAGTAGCACCAGCTACTCTTTGGGCAGTCTAAACTGAAAAAAAGACTATGGAACAACAACAAAAAAGAAAAAAAAAAAAAAACATAACAACACCTCATTCTTTTTTACTTATCCTTTTGAAAACAGTCTATTCTTATTCCAAAACGCACTGCACGTTGACAAAGGAAAGAACATATTCTCTGCAATGTGGATTGTGGAAATAACCATCTTGTTATAATGTAACCTTTACATCAGATTCATGCTTGGACTTGATTATGTCAAACCACTATATAATGGATTGCTTTAAGAATCAGCAAAAGCAGATGAGAAGCTTCTTAGTGTGCTGACAAAACTATTGCCACCGCATGCAATTCATTATAGCAAGGAGTTAGCACTTGACCTTTTCTTTTTGGCTGAACAAATATGAATTTAAACAAATGCTTCAGCCACTTTACTCCTGAAAATAGAGGTGAACTCCAAACGTATACCAATCGATATCTTCAATTTAAGACTAAAATTACTAATAATGTCATATGTTTCAGTAAAGTAAAAAAAATATATATCTTTATCACTTAACAAATTGTTTACAGGCAATATATTGTCCATTCACATGCTAATCAAGGCCCATTTACATGCTCTGATTGGGCAGGCCTATTGCAAACGATATTCCCAGAATTGATCAGACGCTGAGGTGTGTATTCCACAGATAGCGGAACATGTTGCAATCAACAAGAAATAAATAAAAAATTACATTTTCTTGTTTATCAGATCAGAGTGTACAGTTTATTTAAGGTAACAAGAAATGTATTTCTACTTTGCAGACTGATGCTACTTGTAAGTTTAAAATAATAATGTATTTTTATTCTTTTTTTCAATCTCAGCATGTTGTAGCAATGCATCAGCGGGCATTGTGCAATTGCACAGCCCAGTTATTGAATTAATTAGGAAAAGGGGAGAATGTAATGGAAAATAATGTCACTTTCACTTGCTTAAAAATACCCGGCTTTCTCTTCCTCTTTATCTCTCTTGTTTCCTCTCCCACTCAAGACTCACTCCCAGGGGACTTTGCTGAAGGTAACCGAGTAGCACACACTTATTGAACACATGTATCTTGAAAGACACTGGGTCAAGGTTAACTTCTCATTTTGCACGGCTAGGAGGACCGGTGTTACCGGCGTAATCACATCAATAACCACGGCATCAATATCACCAACAGCGCCAGCACTAATGATGAGGGCTGATGGGAATAATTGCTTACTGAGCCGGTTCAGACGATCAGATGAGAAACCTGTGCTCCGCCTTTAGCCTGGTTAATATTCGCATTCCCTGATGAATGAGTGTGGCATGTAATGTGCCACTTTATGGAGAAAATGCGAACCTTTGGATTAACCATCCCCACGACTCCGGGTCTATCACACCTGAATATACAGAACTGGAAAATATGAAGCGTTTAACTGATTTCTTACAAAGATCAGTGAAGTAAAATGCCAGTGCAGCCTTTACATATAATTAGCATGGCTATCAGCATGTATGCACTTAATATCTTCATTCTCATAATAGCTTCATTCAGTTGTGTAGCGGTGGGTTTGGATCACTTAATGTAAAGTGTTACAGTCTGCTCTGGAGCTTGTAGATATCTTTGCTATGTGTGCTTGGTGTTGTTTGCCATAAAGGTCTTGTAAATCCCTTTGGACGAAAATGTCCGCCAAATTAACGAGTGTAAATGTAAATACCGTCTGTAATATTACCGACTATAATACCAGAGGGAGTACTTGTTTCAATTAAGCTAAATTCCGCTGTCCACGCCTACTGCTGCCCTTTTCCTGTAAAGCTCTTTAAAATATAGCTACACATTGCTAACTACACACGTCACATAGATGTCTACCTGTGCTAAGCCAATGTATCAGGTGTGACCGTACGATGGAGTTGTCTGTACGACTTGGCTTCCAGCTTCTGCAAACCACGAGACACTCCATTGATTGACTGTATGTGTAGCCGGCCATGATACCTGCCCTTATGGAAGACAGTTTTTTTTTCTGTATGTGAAACTGATATACAAAAATACTTCTGTTATAACATACTGTATTTCTAAAGTGTAGAGGTAAAATATAAAATGTGTTAAAGTCAAAAGACTGCAGTGAACTGCATCATGTCAACAGTTGCATGTGCATGTTCAGGAGCTTCTTAAAAGATGTTTTATGCTATAATGTTGAGCTGGGATGGTTCCTAAAGACATCCACTCAATATCTGAAAACCGCAATTGGACTTTTCCTTTACGGTGACCTCCAGCCTCCTAAGACCAAGGCCACTCAAAATCCCCAGTTAAACAATAATATTGATCTCATCAACATTACAAATACAGTGCAGCATTTACACACGGCATTTATGTTCAAAAGACATTGGGTGGTAAAAGTCAAGTGAAATGATCTGTAGATCAAATGTGTGGAGGAATTAAATAAATAAAAACAAGGTCATGTACAAAATGGGGCTTATCTAAGGACTTTGGTCATATACCGTATCTGTTCATTGTGTTCATAGCACAATGTTCCATAATAATAATTTCCCCTGTGTAATGATTTTATAAGCAATATTGATATAAAAGCAATTACAGTTTAAGGCAGATGGAAAAACAGATACATGGTTTCATTAATTTGTTCCTTAATTTTTAAAGTAAAGCCCAATCCAGCCATTTCCAGCCAGAGAAAGCAAGGTATTATGGTATTATTATAAGTTTATTAATGATGGATGGCATCATCACAAATTACAAATGGTACCCCCCCCCCCCCAACACAAAAGAGAAAAAAGATTAAAACATTCACTGTGGCAACACGAGGCCTTTCCTGCATGTGGTTGTGATCCATCTCCTTCTCCCCCTGTGTTCGCTGAGTGGAAAATTGATTTTCAACAGACATTTAGCAAATATTTACCCCAAAGGTGAACTCATATTGGCATTTACATGTGTAATTTCATTGGCGGAAAGAATGTTTTAGCCAGATATGAAATTGGTGACACGTTACATTGATTACCTCTAAACAAAAGACTCTTGGTCCATATCACTAAAACAGAGGAGTGTGAGCAGGAATCAAGATTATTATTATTATTATTATTATTCAACAAAGATGAAGAAGACTTTTCACTATAGGAGACTGTAGATAAAAAATAAAATACAGAATAAAGGAAATGAATCGATTAGAAATGTCTAATACTTACAATGCCATGCCAAGAGTACCCTACAATGCTTAGTTATCTACTGCGACAGCTAAATATATAAATATAATATTAGAAAATGGCAACTTCTGATGTATTTTTTTCAAGATGCAGACTCTGGTATCAAGTATAGTGAGGCTAAGGTGACTGTCTAAATATGGTTTTGAGAGAGAGAGAGAGAGACGTGTGACTCTGTCAGTTTTATAATGGGTGTGAACTTGACAGAAATCACAGCTTTGGCTTTAGTAAGGCCTTGAGACAACCTTGAGCTCATTCCAACCAGAATATGTGAACTCATGATTTAATATGATTTACCGTGCAGCTGGATTTTGCTGCATTTTCATCTGTGGTCAATTGGACCCATACATTTATAGTGTTTTACAATTTATTATAGTATACAAGTGCAAAGTTCAAATTATGAAATGGGATATTAGTAGAGTTATTTTTTCAAGAAAATAACTCTGTTACCCATTTAATGCTTTAAAATGAATAAAAATATATACGAGGGGTAGTATCAGCATTGTGTAGGTATAAAATAATACTGTTTAACAGTGATGCCTGCAGGATTCATTTGTAAGTGTGTACAGTAAAGACATGCCATGATTGGCTGGGTTATATCTCTCAGCCTGGACACACAGTTGCCTTAGACGACCAGTTTCTTTGCATGCCCACAAGCTGCAGAATGCAAGCACCATTAAGTACAGTTCATCCGTTGCCAAGGGTAACCCGGCCTCACCCAATGAAACGTGCCCAGAATAATGGGACAGATGTGCATGTCAACACCAGGCACATCAGCAGTGGTGGGGGTGATGACTCCATGCGCAGAGCCAGAGGGCTGCTGAGTGATGTCATCTTCCAGGGCCAGACCCACACACAGGGTTGGGCAGAAATACACTAAAATACCTCCAGAATAAATGTGTGTTTATACTCCAATAAAATCTGTGGAAGCTTTGGTGGAACCAGAGATGTGCGGTCAGGGCGGGCAATGTTGGCACAGGGCATTGCTGCCCTCACTGTGTCACCTGACTTCACTTATTTCAGTGCATATATTGTATGCATTGCATTGCATGCATACAGTTGGAGGACAAACCCACAAAATAAGCTTGTAAAAGGCACAAAACTCTACTGCCTTTAGGGGCTTTTTATCCCTAAATAACCCGTCAACATGCAAGGAAATACTGCCCAGCTGGTCTGTGGAGACTGTGGAGATTGTTCTGGGCCCCTTGCAATGTAAAAAATCGCTTTCTAATCCTTTAAAGAGAAGGAAAGCAGTACAGTGCCATTCATCTATTCATTCATTCACTCATTAACTTGCTTACTCTTAAATGCTTACACACTCACTCACTCCCTTACAGTACACACACCCTCTCAGTCACACAAACACACTCACCCGCCCACACTCATACATACTTTCAGTCACGCTCCGCCAACACACTCACTCACACAAACCTGCGCTGTACGAAGACTGTTTGGAGACGCACACAGTGCAGAGGCTTTTCTCCAAGGCAGGACTCTGAGGAAGACCAGCCACGCCACACAATTACAAAGCGACATCACCGACGCGCTCAGCTTTAAATATCAACTGTCAGACCTGCGGATTTACCAAATTGTGAATGACATTTAAATCACCTGCTCATGAATTAATTTCCCATTTTTTACTATGCATGTCAAAAGCCTTTGTGCATCCCAGGGATTTCCTTGGACACTTTCATCTCATCAAGTCAGTCATCGCCGCAGTCCAAATTTGAGATATTTCTGGGAAAAAATGAATGCTGTGCTCTGACAAGATTACATTTTTAGTTATTTATTTTTTTTTGTAACAAGACTGTTCTAGTCACATACACTTTGAGGCACAGACATCACTCTTTTCTGGGTTTCCAAATTATCTTCCAGTCACTGCTAATGATGGTGATGGTAAAGCCAGCCAAAATACAAAAGATTTTACCACCCTACCACACGCACACACACGCACTTCATCACTCCATGCCCCACTTTCTCAACTTGGTCAGCTCCTCTCTGCCAGTGTACGCGCTAAGATTTTCCTAACCTTTCCCTCTCTTCCTCTGTGCATCTGATTTGTCTACGGGAGAGCCTTTTCCACAGATGATAACCCCCCCACCCACCCCCCACCCCCCCGCCTCCCGGCCCAGCTTCTCCCTGATTACTTCTCACCTCGCTTGCTCACCTTGTCTCCACCTGCCAGCTCCTCATCCGTCACTCCACACCCCCGCTTCCGCTAACCTCTTATTAATTTGCCCACCCAACTCATCTGTCCCCGTTTTCTCCATAGGTGAGAAGACCCAGTCACATTCACCAACGGCTTTTTTCTCTCCTTTCTCTTTTCTTTTTTCCCTTTCCAGCTACCCCTGGTACATGTGCTCTTTCATGGGCTCTGTTCTCCCTGGCTGGCTGGTATAAAGCCTGACACGGACAGTGGTTTAGTTACACCGCTGGTGCTCCACACCGGGTGTCATGTCTGCCTTCAGATCTTCATGCTGAGCTAGAGACTTTAATTTTGACTCCAACTCACGGCCCAATTTCTCCTGGATGAAGTCGTGATAGGCAGCCTTCCATTTCACCCAGCTGGAGATTTTTGTACCTGACCTCTTTTTTTTACATTTTATTTTATACTTTTTCTGTTTCTTATTTTTTTTGATCCTTTCAGATGAAACTTTGGTAACTACAAAAGCAACTACTGTATAAAAGACTCTACTTTGATCTTACTTTTGTGCAATAACTGGATCACAGATGGAATTTCAAATGAAAAAATGGCCTGGAACCATAACATCAGTGACGTTCTACAGTAAGTGTGAGCAATGCCATATGAATTAGATATTTTCCATATGCAAATTTGACAAATATGTATGCTGTTTATAAAATGGGAATTTTTATTCTTCTGATAAACAAATATTGCTTCAGCTGGAAATTACATACTGTACTGAATCACCTACAATATTTTTGACACTGCATTCCAACGGTCTTTCTGTTTCTGATTTTTATTATTTTTTTAAATTAAACTAAAGATAATTTCTAGCTACAGTACTGGAGGGCTGCAGTGCCTGCAATTATAACTCCATTCCTGGAGGGTCGCAGTGCCTGCAGGTTTAGCTCCAGTCCTGGAGGGCCACGGTGTCTGCAGGTTTAGCTCCAGTCCTGGAGGGCCACGGTGTCTGCAGGTTTAGCTCCAGTCCTGGAGGGCCGCAGTGCCTGCAGATTTAACTTCAATCATGGAGGGCCACAGTACCTGCAGGTTTAACTTCAATCATGGAGGACCACAGTGTCCGCAGGTTTAGCTCCAGTCCTGGAGGGCCACAGTACCTGCAGGTTTAACTTCAATCATGGAGGACCACAGTGTCTGCAGGTTTAGCTCCAGTCCTGGAGGGCCACAGTACCTGCAGGTTTAACTTCAATCATGGAGGACCACAGTGCCTGCAGGTTTAACTGCAGTCTTGAAGGGACATAGCAGCCGCAGGTTTAAATCCAGGTTTAACTCCAGCAGGCGCCATGGCCCTCTAGGACCGCAGCTAAACTTGCAGCCACTGCAACCCTCCAGGATTGGAGTCTGAGATCCCAGCTTTAAAGTGAAAGCGCTGTATTGCATTTCAGATGAGTTTCTGAAAGACGACTGCATGGTTTAAGAGTTTATCATCCCTTTATGAGCGCCGGGGCTGAGTGGCATTACGTTTAGAGCACAGGCGAGGATTAGGCACTATCGCTGGACCCACTCACCGAGATCAGTGCACGAGGCCGAAGGTGAAGCTTCAGTGGACGGCTTTTAGAGAGAAGACTTCACTCCGCTGTCACCTTACTGTGAAAGGCAGATTTCTTCTGAAAACTTTAATGCTAAGATAAATGTTTTAGAACCACCAAGCTGAGATATTAGGAAACAAAAGCCTTGGAATGCCTTCCATGCTGAGAACTGTGAATATTATTATTATTATTACCATTTGTTTCCACACTCACCAAAATTTACTGTAAGTAGATCCCATGCAAAAACACTTTTCTCAGCAGACTGGTGTAAATCTGGTAATTGGTTAAGGGTAATTGGCAGTAGCATAATAGTGCTGATAAATCAATTTTATTTCTTTCTTTTTCATAAGACTGTTTCCTTACTATTTTTGATTGGGAAAAAAATGCAAATTGAAAAAGAACAGAACATTAAAATTCAAGGATGTGTAGAAAGGCTCAAAACAGCCATTTGTTTACGCAGTGCACTAGAGAGTAGAGAGATTTACCTTCTGCCAAAGTGAATTCATAATATGATTTAACCATAAGAAAAATCACCATAAAGATTAGGAGGTATAAAAAAAAAAAACACCTCCAGAGTGGCATGTCTTGTTTAGCAGAAGAACGGTACCATTGAACCATTGAACGGTATTTCCGTCTCCATCCTGCACCCTCTATGCCCCATCTCCACCCTACTGAAACAGAGCCTGTTGACAATACCCATGCCTTTCAGCCCAACTCTAAAAATAACCCATGCCTGTTGCTTCCTTTGATAATATAAAGAGACAGCAGTCAGTTATACTGCAGAGTTTTAGTATCTATGACAACAATGCACTTTACCAAGCATGATTCCTTTTCATATTCATTTCAGCTGCTCTCGATGCCCACATTACTGCGTAATAGACGGAAATACACATGCAACGCAGACCTAAGTGACAAGCAAAGTGATTGAACCAAGGACAGTTAGTTAATGTGTCCCACGACTCCCCCCCCACCCCCGATATTTAAATCAAGACGCTGTCCCCAGACATGCCTCACCCAAGAATAAAGCTGTGACACAATATTAATTAAAAGTAGAATTTATGTGCACTTTCACAGTTATTAAAATGGGTGGGATTAATGTTTCCTTCCGCAAGAGGATTGTGCTGTGTGAAATGTTTGAGATCCAAGCGTAGACCTATAATTTAACCTCAAACAATAATAATGAAAGACGTGTGGTACAATATTTGGTAAGCAGCTCATCAAAATTGCAACTGAGATTTAAATTAAGATTAGAACATGTCTTCTTATCATTTCAAACAATTCTTTTCACTGAGAATCCTACTTTATTCAGAGATTTCTTCAAACTTATTAACCTTGAGGAAATCTCAGAACATGATTCTTGCTGGAAACTGCTTTAAAAAGAAAGAACTGTTCTCTGAGCAGTATGACAGGAGGTAAGCCTGCTCGTTAAGTCTTACAGTCTTCCCTCAACAATCCCCAGCACGGCCTACCCCCTTAATGGCCGGGATGCCTCTAGACAGTGCTTAACATTTAATAGCGTAGGAACTTTTTGCTTGAGCAACCTTTCCCATTTACCTGACTTCTGAGTCCATCTAATTTCTCTTTGGAGGCAGAAATCCTGTAAATCCATTGTGTCCCGCGGCAACATATTTACTGAGATTTAGGTTTCCAATACCTGTGAGAGATTAATGCCGGCTTCTGATTTATGAATCTTTGTTCCAGGCCGCTGGCTAGAGGTATTAGGGCATGGCTACTCTATATGAATGTTGAAATGTGTACAAATAGCGCCGTGCAATTTATACGTATCCGCGGCTCCGTGGCATCTGTCTCCAAAAGTCTCCACACCGTGTTATCCGACGAGACTGTGAGATGGTTTGGGGGACGGGAGGCATGTGCACACACACAGAGCCAAAACGGCCACGTTGTTTATTTGAAAAGCGACCCGGAGCGTAGGAACTGTGTATCTGTGACAAAAGCCGATATGCAAGAGCGTGCCATGCGCACGTCTGGGGGGCGCTGCATTGATGCCGACAATCCAAAGAAACTCTTCATTTAATGCGCTCGGTCCCCAGTGAAGTCAGCGCATATGACACACATAAACGGCTGCGGCGGCAACACCACACCAAAGCGCCATTTATCTCCTTTCATTTCCATGGCGGACACGTTTGTACAGTGAGATCGGGGCTTTGCATGGAGGAGGTGCGTACTGCCATGTGTCTTAGAGGTAAGGGCGGTGAAGTGTGAGGAAAATCACATCAACATACTGCCGCTCCTACAGCTTGGGGTCTCCAAATACAAAACCGCCTGAACGTTTCCAGGAATCTGAGATCTCATTGGTCAAGACAAGTGTTCATGTTATACTTTGTTGTTGTTGCTGTTAAAAGTAGTAGTAGTAACATAAGAAGTAATAGTAGTAGTAGTAGCAGTAGTAGTAACAGTAGTAGAAACAGTAGTAACATCAGTAGTAGCAGTAGCAGCAGTAGTAGTAGTAGTAGTATTAGCAGCAGCACACATAGTGCACTTTACATTTGCATGATTCATGGATGCATATTGTCAGTGATACCATACCATCACCAATGTATTCAATTCATTATTCTACCTGATACAGGCACTGGGGTAATTGCCCTCATCCTTAACACATTTAATTCCTTACTTTTCAGATGCAGGCAATGGCAATATCATGATCATTGCAAATATATTAAATTCCTTACTTTTTCTGACATCACCATGATCCCTAATCCATTAATTCCCATACTGCCCTGATACAGGCAGTGGAGATATCACCCCCCATCACTAATGCATTTAAATCCTTACGTTTCCTGATACCGACACTGGGTGCCACATTATGATTACATGACACAAAGTAATGTGGCCAAAACCACTATCGACACTGGGGCTGTTAAATCATCATTAAACTGTAATCACACATGGCATTTTACAGTTTTAAATATATACTTATGTACACACAGGCCTGGGTTTGATTAACATCACTGAACGCACCAAAATGGGGGGAAAAAATCTAACATTAACATTTAATTTTGAGTCAAATTTAGAGACTTGTTTAATAGAAGCTTCAGGCTGCAGTGTACACCACCAACAGCACAGGCCTTTGTGACATGTTTATGCTCATCATATGCTTATAGGCTCATCACACAACTCTCGCCATTGTCATATTCCTCTAAAATGTAAATAAGAAGAAGAAGAAGAAGGAAATAAATGCATAATGCAAAAGACATCATGAAACATATAAAATTCACTTTTTTCTCTTTTTTTTCCATCTGATTTAACAGGGCCCCATGTGGGGAACAGCACTGAATGTTGCTCCAGAATGCAGCAGGAAAAATCCTCCGCCATCTCCAAACTATAAATGATGGATGAGGAAATTGTTTCCGTTTTCATGCTAGAAAAACTGAGGATTGTGCTGTTCAGCACTTAGACATCAGCTCCCGCCGCGGCCCTGTGGTTATCACAACCCCCCAGGAGAATGCCCCCACACCCGGCCGCAGTACCGCACTTTAACTGCAGGGCGCTGTGGAGGGCAGAGGGGTAAAGCTCCCCTTCCATCAATACTACAAAGACTCTCCAGCTTGACAAGTGGTTTGACACACTTTTCTCAAATAGAGAACAAATAAAGAACTCAACATTTTCAAGAATTAAGCTATGAAGTATCCACAAAAGTGCAGTCCACATAGCAAGCCACCCCCAACACCTAAGCAGTCACATTGTACCATTCACTATTATCCCATTTCTAACAGGACTATCCAAGATAGTGACTTTCACAATAACAAGAAAACATTTATAATTTGTTACAAACAAGTGCTTAAAACTACAATTTGTAAAATAATATTAAGGATATATTTGACTGAATTTAGTAGTCGAACGTCCTTAGAACAGTTGAAAGTAAATGAATAAACAAATAACACTGTCACAGTGTACCTGTGTGTGTAGCGAGACCTGTATCAGCATTTTCAATGTTCTTGACCCAGGACCAATATGTTTTAATTCTCCTTACTTTGTCATCTAAAAGTGCACCAGAACTCAGTGGTCAGTTAAGATTCATCCCACTATGCTCATTCACTGTCGTCAGTTTTATCTTGTTTGTCTATATCTGAACTAAACACACATTAAATAACATTTAAATAAGTACACTCATAAATGAATATGTGTACACATTGTGTCAGTAATATTTGAACAGACAGAGAGGGAGAGATGCAATTCACATAAATACTGACATACATACAGACATTTTAAAAGTGCAGCAAAATTATTGATTTCAGTCTGTGGTGTTTTTCATTTTTCACATGAAACAGTCTGGATTTTCAATCTGCAATTATCCTTCATGCCGCATTAAAAGCAACTGCTTATTTATTTATTTTGTTCTTCACAAACACAAGTTGCTAGGTTCAGTAATAATTATGCACAAATAATGTGTTTGCATTGGGAAAATAAGCATTTGTATTTAAGAAAGTCGTAAAATGAGCAAACAAACAAATAAATAAATGTTGGTTGAATCCCCATCTGTGTGTTAGCCACAGTCACTGATTCCTCTACACTCATTTTGAACTGACTACTGCTGCACAATTAGTGAACTCATCGAGCTTGTGTGAACTTTTCTTGTGCACATTTTGTCGCAACGGTGTGCATCTGGTTGTTACAGTTCACTGAAAGAGAAATTTGGGAGACGGGTAGATTAAATTTACATTACAACTGACTGTTCACTGTAAAAAGTTGGGCTCTCAATACAAAACTTTATTCTTAACTTTGCATGCTGTCCTATAATGTTTTTAATGTAGTGTTGGATGCAAAGTGGATTGCGTTGTATCTCGTATGCCTCTTTCTGGAAATGGTGTATGCTGAATACATTTTCACTCATTCTGTATCATGCACTCTTTCATTTTTTATTGCGAATGAGGTATGGACTCCCCATTGGAGGTTTATTCACTCCTACATTTGTGAATGGCTCATCCGTGGTTGTCTGTTTTGATCACACATAAAAGGGCTTGCTAATCAAACAGCGGAATGATCAGATTTGATGGTGAAGTGCGCATCTGCATGTTTCTGGGGAAAGGATCTGATTTATGAACGTGAACATGAACACTCCTGAGAACGATGACGCCAGTACTGGCTGCGCAATCATACATTGTCTGGCAGCAGAAAAAAAAAAAACCCCACCGATTGCACATCATTCAATATTTTTCCGCTCTCAGCAAAAGTGGTAGCGCAGGGTAGCCAGTGTCAAAACAGTTAATGACCTCCACTTCCCTGTGCTGATACCTCTGTGCAAAAACATGGGGTCTGTAAACATAAATAGCGTAGAGAGTCTTAACACTGTCACAAATCTGGAAGCATATGCGCGAGGTAAATATTTCAAAGTCTGACGTTTGTGATGTGCCTCATTCTGCTGATGAGGAATTAAGTCACTTAAGCTGATGTGAGCCTGGCCCCAGCAGTCATGAAAGGGAACATTAAAAAGTAAAGATATGCATAACCTCTGTAACAGGACAGGGTAATCACTTTCTCTGTCTGGGATGGCCTAGTCTCTATCTCTAGGGAAGATATAGTTTGTGAGATTAGTGTCCTGCAATCAGACTGAGCCAGTGGGATTTATAGTTGAGCTGGCTTTAACCACTGCCTCCAACTGCAGGCCTACTTACACAAGCTTGCGATACATCAGAAGATGTAACTGGCCGTTGGTTTATTGCCAAAGCTTATCCCTGGAAGTTGGAAAAACTTTTTTTTTCACATAACCTGGTCAGGATCACCATGCTGTAAGGTTATGAGCCTGTCATGCTAGGGAGAGCCTAATACAATACATATCTTATATCAGCTCATCATTTAGTCTGGGACACTATTATTCATCTCATAGGATGTAAGGTAGGTTCATTCTATTTGTATTATCCATCATTTACTCATTTTTGCATACACCTACATGTAACACCAATTCTCCCAATGTCCAACACTGAGGTAATGCTATTTAACAGCAGAGGTTCACTGTAGTGTCTGAATTCCAGCAAAGCTTGACACCCCAACATATTTTCAATGGGTAACAATGCAATTCTACTCTGCAGACTGTAAGTGTGCATCACAGTAGAGAGGCTATTTGTGATTAAGATTTAAACATAGAAAGAAATACAATAGAGTGGAGGTGATAGAAACGGTGGTAATTTAGGTACCATACATGTATATGTAAATGTATAAATGTATATATAATGTATATACTGTACATTACAACGATCGGTTTTAATTGAAAACAAACAGAGAGTCTTTGTTGGAACAAAGAATGCAGTGTTCTGGAGTAAAATCCACTCTATCAGAGCTTGTTCAACATTGCACTTAAGAACATTTAACTTATAAGCAAACAAATAAAAATAAACACACAAATAACTTTTTAGACAAAAAAGTAAAAGATGATATTAAATTAAATATATATATATATATAAACACCATCTTTACGTGTGTGAAATCAAAATAACTCCACACCTTGCTTTTACTCCTTTCTTTTCCAGCCATCTATAAAAAATAAATTAAAAAAAAATCAGTTTTCCAGTTTCAAACATATATTTTTATGAATATTTTTATTATTATTGTTGTTGTTATTAATTTGTTATTATTATTTCTTAGTATCTATTCTCAGTACATTAATTATATTTTCTTATTTTATTCCTACTACATGATCTCAAAGAGTAAGACTATCTAGCGAGCTTCCCTGTCCATAAGAATTAGGCGGTGAAAATAACTACAATGCGCTCTGACGCGTGACTAGATGACACACTCGCTCGCAATAACGCATTAGCTATTGACACAGCCTCATTATTTCTTATTATATATTCTCAGTAAGTTAAATTAATTATATTTTCTTATTTTATTTCTACTACATGATCTCAAAGAGTAAGACATGATCTAGCGGAGCTAAAGAGTAAATCAAGTGTAACGTTAGATGAAATTAAATTGACTGGATGTCCTACGTGAAAAAAACTACAATGCGCTTTCGTGCAGGTTACCCGTGCTAACTGTTGGTTGATTCACTTCTCCAACAGCAATCCTTCTCTCATGTTATCACGACAAAGCTAGATAACATGGCTTAAAATGATCCATGTTAGAAGTGTTTTATCTGCGTTTTTACTGTCTGGTTAGCTTGCTACGATGACGCGTGACTAGATGACACACTCGCTTGCAATCACGCGCTGGCTATTTACACAGCATCATATAGTAGCTAATATCATTATCTCAGATTTAAAAAAAAAAAACAAATGTGGGATGCATTCAATCACCATTTTATTTTGGCTGGTTATTTATTTTAGAATAGAGCGATGTCCTCTTGAAATGTAGATCCTACGCTGCGTATGTGCTCACTGCCACTTCATAAAGGCTTGCTAGCCAGCTAGCTTGCTAAAGTGAACCAAATATGTTAGCTAGCTCGCTCGTTTGATAATGAGGATTGATAAACATAGTGGTCGTATAAACGCATTTAATTAAAACCTTTCACTAAATATACATAACTTTATTGCGGCAATCGAATCTGTGCAGACAAATCTTGCAGTGAAGAATATTGGATGAGGCACGAGTGACAAACGTCTTATTGGAGAAGTAGCACGTCAGCTGCTGCAGTTCACACTTGTATTAGAGCGCCCTCTATTGGATAATTTTAGTAAATAGCAATTACAACGTTCGAACAGACAAGTACAGATACATAATCATTGTATTTTTGTTTATTATACGTATTAAAAAATCGGGACACATCGGCGGCATAACTGCCGATCCCGATGTCGTCAAAAAAGTCAAATAATGGCCGATATATCGGTCGGGCTCTACTACATACCCTTACAGAAATGTAATATACTGCAATACAATGTAAATATGTGGGTGGTTTTGTTAAAACATGCAGACACTTTTCACATATAAGTAAATACATATATTTTGTATATATGTCAATTGATGCAAGAGACTATGCTCTATTCCAGACTAACAATTACCCAATAGACAAATTCAGTACTCCGCTGGATGTTTTTTGTTAGGACCTTTTTTCACAGCAGACGACCGTTCTCAGAAGTGTCCTAGAAGAAAGGTCCTATTGTAAAATGTCTAGCAGAGTATTGAATTTGAGCTATGGTGTAAGGCTTTCTAACACTCAGCACAGACTGTGAATTTTTATGCGTTCCTACCTACAATGGCTGCTTATTGTATTTTTCAAAGTAACTTCATGTCATGCTACTTGAATTGTATAAGAGAGCATGTGTTGGGGCAACAAATGCTCTGATGTTTATTTTAGTTTTAGTGCAAACACTGTCCAGTTTTTCTTTCTTTTTGGCAGTGCAGGAGCAGGCTGTTACTGACTGGGCCTATTGGTGAAACTCTTTCTTTCTTAATACATATAGCAATATCTACTGTTATATGAATGCGGAATCTCATTGTTGATTGGTTCACAGCATGAACCAGCCTCGCTTTGACTGGTTCATGTTGTAAACCACTTTGTTTTGAAGACAAGAACTTGGGCTGAACCCCTGGTTTTAGAACGCAAAATTTAGTATAAACACAGTGTGTGGTGCTGAATTTCTCTCACAACAGCTCTTTCTGTGATTGCTACCAATTTGGCTTGACCTTTCCCCAATATCCTTCTAAAAAAAGTTACCTACTGCAGCTTTAATCTAGCAGAGGCTGTTATCTAGAGTGACTTACAATGAAGGAGAAACATTCAGCTAAGTGCAAGTGCATTAACCTGATTAATACGAACAATAGTGCCAGACCTGGCTAGTACCATTTAGTAAAGATGCAACATTACTAAAGCACTAATACAAGTTCACTATGCTAAGCATGAACTAAAATATAGATTCTGAATGCACACAAATTACATCCATAACATCCATTAGTAAAAAAAAAAAAAAAAAAAAGAACATGGGAGTCTTAGGGGTATGGGTATGGTGGATTGCTTAGATTGCTAATATGTCTTTTATACCTTAAGCCAGGGGTGTAAGACAGAAGTCCGGGAGGGGTTGCAGGTATTTGTGGTTTCCTTTCAATTAACAGGCAATTAACACCTTGGGAACCAGCTGTGTGGATCCTTTAGCCAATAAACTCCAGAAATTATAGTAGTGACATACAATAAAAACCCTTAAACATAAATGTTTATGACTGTAGATAGTGCAGACAGTAACCCCTTTCAAAGATTATCATGCATTCACTCTTTCATGTCCTAGTGGCTACAGTAAGCAACAAAAATACAAGTGCATACGTCGTTTAGCAGTCTAGATCAATTAACGACCTTTAACAGGAATGGAAATTTAATACTTGTGACTTCAACACATCAGTTTCAACAGATTGTCCTGTTTTAAAAATCTTTACAATAGCAGGTCTGTCTTCAGTTCAGTTGACAATTCTGTATTTATGCAATCATTTAAATTTTAGATCATATTTTTGGATAATTCTGGATTAAATCTGATGAATTTCTTTCCGATTGCCGGGCAGTATATACTGACACAACAGTTGATAGTATTTGCTTTTTTGTTTTCATCATTTCCGCCCAAGTGCAAATTTAGTCTAATGATTTTTAATTACTGGAGATGTAACAGGTTTCAGTAACAAATTCAATTAAGCATCCACTAAACAACACCAGCAACTTTCACTCAGGATTCTCCAAATATAGCCAAAATATAAAATAAGAGAGACAAAAAATCACTAGGGGTGGGGTGTATAGATTATGCAGTAACCTTAGCATTTATCCTAATTTACAGTCCGCTACATCTGAAACAATGCTTCTGTTAATTTGTGCTTTCCAAACACACCATCCTGGACATATTAACCGGATAAAAACAAACTGGCCCCTGGAAGGCAACGGATTTTCATCAGCAAACTGGCATTGCACTTTTTTAAATGGTGCATTCATCTTTTACAGCCATCGCTGTTTGAATCTGGGTTCATAGCTAACATGTGGCTAACATGCCGGAGCGCACAGGTGCTGTAATTTAGTTTAACATTCACAGATGTGACTGATTGATCTCGCTCGTGCTCTGAACGCACGTTCATTTGCTCCAAATGTTCCGTCATTCACATTTGTCCAGACACACACAGTTGGCAGGCTTTCTCCTTGTTCCTCTTTTCCTGTTGTTCTTGTTCCTGCTTTTTCTCCGGTTTTGGCAGCTGCAGTCCCATAAATTCATTCAGGAGGGAGGTAAAGTGCACACACAAAAATCCAACTGGTTTTCCTACTTCCAGTTTCATTGTTAATACATTTATGTGTCTTCATGGTCTGTAATAGTTATGTTCAAAATGGCCAAGCATGCTCAGCATTGCATGTTATATAGTCCAGAGACGCAGAGTACATACATAAAAGTAGCCATTTTTTTCTTTGTGTTTGTTTTTAAACTTTAGAAAATTTGAAATGTTTTGCACAATTTTTGCAGCCCTTCACCATATCTAGTCAAGATGTTCACCAACAGACATATGACAGATGCATAACTATAAAGACTATCCATGCGAGTCAATACCCAATGGTACAAATCCTTATTCCGCACCCCACTGCATCACTTCCATTATGGCCAATATACTGTAAGTGTGTGTGTGAGGTGTTGGATAGGTGTAAGGCTAGGCCCCTTAGTTCCAGTGAAGGCAAATTGTAATGCTACAGTCTACAATCACATTCTAGATGATTCTGTGCATCCCCAACAATTTGAGGAAGGCCCGTTCCTGTTTCAGCATGACAATGCCCCCAGGTACGGAGCAAGGTCCATATAAAATGGCTTTGTCGAGAATGGTGTGGAAGAACTTGACTGGCCTGTACAGAGCCCTGACCTCAACCCCAACCAACACCTTTGGGATCAACTGGAAAGCCAACTGCAAGTCAGGTCTTATCACCCAATCAGTGCCTGACCTCACTGATGCCATTCTGGCTGAATGGAAACAAATCCCTGCAGCAGTGCTCCAACATCTAGTGTAAAGCCTTCCCAGAAGAGTGGAGGTTGTTATATCAGCAAAGGGTGGACTAACACCATATCAATGCTCATAATCTTTGATGAGATGTTGGATGTCAGGTGTCCACATACTTTTGGCCATGTAGTGTATGACTGGTATTTGTGTACGGTTTTTTTTTTTTCTTCTGTTGCCTATAGCTCAGGTCAGATCTAGGGATAGCTTTTATGAAAGGTACAAATGATTAAACTTATCTGGAATGTGTTTCAGTCTAAGTCTTCTCGGGTGTGACTGCTGCATTACACACAATGGATCATCAAATATTAACCTGTCTGCCATATATTCCTGTTATCCAGAAGTTCACCGATCTGCTTGCATCTTCAGACATGCGTGTGTCTTACATGACAGCCCTTACATTCAATCACGTGTACTCTGACAGATACAGATATGATTTGCAGATGAAAAATGTTGCATGTGGCTATGGTGGTGAAACCAAAATGTATGTATCAGTGGCACAACGGTATGATAGGTTGCTATGGAAGAAAATGGTGTCTATTACTTATGACGAACATATGAGTGACAGTACACTTCCTTCAGCCAGATAAAACAGTAAAGGATGTGATCAATCTGCTAATATAAAAACAATGGTGCCGTTTTACTAAATGATGGGTACATGGTTTACATTTTCCATGATATCTAGAAAGGCAAACAAACAAAATGTATCACCTTTGGCCAAGGGTGCAGCACTTGCTAAAGGAGGATAACAACCTGTAACCTTCTGGAAATAAGTCAAGACCCTCGCAGCCTGCTCCCCAAGGCAGCTCTGAGACCCATCTAATGTACTGTGATTCCTGACCACTAGGCAAGCCATACTGCACCCTGTGGACAAGTTCTGTGGAATGCACTATAAAATGGATGCTGCTGTAATGCCCAATAAGAGCTGGATGCCACTTCTGCAAACCTTGTATATGGGTTCGTAGGCTGTTTTTATATTGCACACACAGCACAGTTCAGATTTATCTTTACTGGTGATGAGGGCACAAGCCTGAGCAATAAAATGCATATTAGTTAGTAAATACAGTGGTTTGGGGACATACTATACTAGGGAAAATAAGGACAAAGGATTGTGGCTTTGGAGTTGTGATGCAGGGAAGAAGGGGTTGCAGGGGAAAGAGCGACACCCTTGAGCAAAGTACAGTGCATTACATAACTCAAGCAGATGATGAGAAATATAGAGTGAGCTAAGCAATTCTCTCTGGATATGGGCCATCGCATGCATCAAAAGAAGTAAAACAATGGATAAGGGCTAATTACCCCCTTTTAGTTATTAGGTTTAAATGAAATCATCCAAATCACATATGCACTACACAGCAACTAGTGGATTAATGCTTGTAATTATTCCAAACACTATTATTTAAGTTTTTTTTTTTTTTTTGCATTACTATGCACTATTAGAGATAATATTACTACAGTGCATCCCACACTGGGGCAGATATGTAAACCAAATGTTCTTTATATTGTTTTTTTTTTTTTTTTCAAAATTTGTGCAAATTATGCAGTTATTCTATAATGTGTTAAAATAAAAATGTCAAATAAACAAGTTTCTCTGAAACAATGAAGACCCACAGCATGGGCACACTGCTGTAGTTTCCAAATGTAATTCCTCTGGGGCAAAATAAACGAATAAATCGGCTGCGTCTACCTTATTGTCAAAAAATGAGTTGACTTGTTAGAATTATTACACACTTTCACGAAGATCAACTCAGATTATATTCTCAGAGCAAATCAATCTCAAATCTACATTTCCCTTTAGAGCTTTCCCCCAGTTAATTATGACAGTACATTTTTCATGAGATGATCATAGCAGCGTATATACAGTATGTAAGGTTTTGAAATGCCCATTTGTATTTGCAAGCTGAGTCTGTGGCTGCCACCTCCTCTACAAAACCTCTCTGTTCAGAAAGCATGTGATCTCAGCCCCATTTCTTTTCACTCCGCAGTCCACCAATTACACTCACATGGAGCAGCAGGACTGCAGCACGTGTAGTTTGTGCAGGCAGGAAAAGAACCTCTTAACGTGGACTAAATTACTGCAAAAAGTCTGCATTGGTTTGTAAATGTGATGCTGTATTTTACACACCATGATAGCGTAAATATGTATATGAATAGACCACACATCCACTTTTAGCTTGGTCTGTTTACATCGTGAATTGTCCAGTTTAGACAGTTTGTCGCCCAGTCTTTACCAGGTATATAAACATGCTTGAGGAAAAATTATCTTTCTGAATAATTTTAGTCAGTGCTATATTTGGTGACTGCACATATTTATAGCCATGCAAATGTACAGCACATGGCTGCATTTGGGATGAGTTGTGGTAATTTTCCCAGAAAAATAAATTCACTGGGAATTCTGATAATTAAAGACAATGGCGTGCGTCAAACTGATCGAGATTCTCCATACAGGTTTCCATTTCCCAGGAAAAATCTCTGAAAAGTACAGCTGCTCTGTAAGCTGTTGTACAGATGCAGATTCAAGCTTGGACTTGTCATTGGGTGACGATGTGCGGCAAAGAGGACCATGATCTGTAGTAGGGGAGCACCCCTGGCCTCATCCCACCAAGGGTAAGGTTGGTGGTCGGAGGTTGGATATTGTCTGTTGGTTTATGCGTACAAGCTGCCAGCAGTTATAGTAAGTGCTAGTTGTTACCTGTAGTACATTGTGGCCTATAGGCTCTAGATAGTAACTATCACTACTGTAGTACTGTGTGGTCTATAGGGTGTAAATAGTCACTGGCTCTCCTGTAGAATGTACAATAATCACTTGTTTACAGGTGAGATCATTAAGTCCTCATGAAGTCAGACTTAATGACAAAGTGAGAACTTGAGTGGTGAAAGTTGTAATTCCAAATTTTTGTTTATTTACTTATTTAGCTTATCCTGTATAACGTCAGGATATAGAAGTCTGTTATACTGTACATGGTGTTATGTACACCCGATCACCCGGAAAAGCATGTCACCATTAATATCCTTCTTGAAATGCTATTTAGATTTGACAATGCATGTACGTAAAAACAGCAAGCTTTGCCTACAATGCCTTCGGTATGAACTTCAAGATCTGGGAGAAATTATGTACAAATGCATATATTAAATTTATCTTGGCTTAGCTTTAGTGTTGTCTCTCTAAATCAGTATATGCTGCTCTGACAGAGAAGCAATTGCTTGTGCATTCCCTGTGCAAATCTCTTTGAACAAGGAAACGCTTTAATATTAAAAACTACTGCATATTTACACTGTGGAACATCTTAAATATTATGCCACATTTCATTGCCACATATGCACACCATTTTTGAATAAACCCCCACTTGTTGCAATCTTGATACATTTCTTGAATGCCAGCTGATGGATGTTTTGTGTCCCTATATGAAATGGTAAAGTGTGATGTAATCTATATAATCCACAAGAGGAAGGTATTGGCGTGTTGGCTCCAGCTAATTAGCTACCTGAGCCAGGGAAATTGCTGGGAAATAAACATAAATACACAGTGGCTCTCTAGGAATGGAATTGCCCGCCCCATACAGTTTTGTTTCTTATTTATGTTGCACGACTAAAAGCAGCTTGCATTCTGCCATGAACCCGGCAGAAGATTAAAGAAATGTGGGGCAAATGCACCAGGTGCACAACTGATACAAACACAATGTTTCACGAGAAAAAAATAAAAACAAACAGAAATTCCATGGCAAATGTATGTTCTGCACATGCTGCCTTTAACATACAGTGAGCTCCATAATGTTCAGAACAAAGACATATTTGTTTCTTGATTTGGCTCAATACTTCATAATTTTAGATCTGCAATCAAACACATATGGTTAAAGTGCAGATTTAGATTCATGTAAAGCAACTAGCAACGGAAACAAGCAGGAGCTGAAGATGGCTGTAATACAGGCCTTGTATAAAAATTGCTGTAATTTATTTACCACATGTGAATTTCTAGATTACAAATCTAGAATTGTGGCATACAGAGCCACATCAAAATATGTCTTTGTCTCAAACATTATGGAGTTCACTGTATGTAATTGCAACCCGATGGTGCTCCAGATCTGCTTCTCCTCAGTGTGCAGACATTTGCCGGTAACAATCACTCCGACATCTCTAAACATGCTCTTACTGTCTTCCTCATATTGACTTTTATGTCTCCAGTCGACTGAAACCAAATGGATGTTTTTTCACGGATAAAGATTTCTGGGGTTTAATATGGTCTCAAGCCAAGCCAAATGATCTGTTACAAAGAGCAGGTATCTCCAGTAGAGGCAAAAAATAGTTTCTCTTTCTCTCTCCCAAGAGTTCACACAAATGAAAGGACTTTCTTTCGATGGATCATCACCCCTCGCAGGGAAGGGGCGCACCCAGCACCACGCTCTGCTCCTAAAGGGCTGTGACTGAGGGGCGCTGGAGCCCTTTAATCTACAGCGTAGTCTTTGTGAACATGTGCAGCATGCCAGAGGTGGCCCTCTCCTTTGTTCTTAATTACATCATTTGTCCTGGCATTACTTACAACGCAGTCCAATACAGCAGTGTATCATGGGAGACAGTGATATTTAGAGGTGTGTGTGTGTGTGTGTGTGTGTGTGTGTGTGTGTGTGTGTGTGTTTGTGGGGTGGTGGATGAGGTATCAGCTCCTTCTGGGTGTGCGGAACACAAGGAACGTCATGGGCAATGACGTTTTGTTTGGTGAGGGCAAGTGGCAAGATTGGGGAAACAACATTTTCAGTTTGGTCAGAAGGGATAGGATGAATAGACTAAAAAAGGTGGAATTGGTGAATGAAAAAAATAGACCTAAATGGGTGAAATGGTAGTGTTCATATATGATTAAGGCTGGTTGTTTGTCAAGGAAAATATCGGCAATGTCACAGAGCAGTCATGGCAAACTTATTGTAAACTTGTTCAAACTGAAAAAAAAAAAAAAAAAATCTGAATAAACCACAGTGTTATTAAATTACTGAAATTATTAAATTAGGTTAATTAGAAGATCTCAAGCACAACAGTGGGAAACAACTGAAATAACCTGCACCACTTTAGCAACAGCAAGTGCTTGAAGTTCCAAAAAAATGAGAAGGCAGTTGCTGCTAGGACCAAATACAAGTATTGCATTGATAGGCTGGTGCACTTAATTGCTTCAGTCCATTACACAAAGAAAGAGTGCCTTTTTGCCTTTAAATTCACATACTTTTTTGGAAACGCAGCATGCTCAAATTGCATTACTAACGTAATAAAACAGGGTTAAGATGTGTCCATTTTTATTTATTTATAGTTTGTTTTGGTACAACATGTACATAATGAGGTTTAAGTATTTGATGTAGCACCTGTAGTCACTGACAATGTTACCATAACGGTGAAGGAGTGCCTGGCATCAGCAATGTTGACAGGGGCCAAGAAATACTGGATTGCAGCAACTGACAAGGATGAGAATCATGATCACAGCACATTCCAGAATGTGTATGCGTTGTGGCACTTTTTTTCCCCATCATTTGGCAATATGCCTAAAATGCCTGGGCCTACAGAAATCACACTGTAGGTTATCTGAAAATATTGAGAGTAATCATCCAAAACTGACGAAAAAATAAATACATAAATCACAGAAAGCACTAAATAGCGGAAGTGGCAAAAAAAGAGAGAAAAAGTGTTGGATCTGCCGAAAAATGGCAAAAATCAAAAAATGCGTGACACCCACAACTTCCGTGACAAAAACCCAGCCACATTTATAGTGCTGTGTCTCCTTCTCTTTCCCTGTCCAGAGTAGCATCTGGAGCAGGGTGTGGGTGGGGGGGAGAGGGGGGCCGGGTCAGACGAATCGATAAACAGGAAACGGGTTGTGAGCACTCACCGGAGTTGGGGTCGGAGTTGCCGTCGGCTTCGGTCCTCTTGTCGGGGGAGGCCTGTTGGTAGAAGTCCTCCTGCGGCTGAACCAGAGGGAGAGGGTGTGAGAGGAGATTCCCACTGCACGCTGGCTCCTGATCGCCCAGCCCGCTGTCACTGCAGCTCTCCTGAGAGCCGTCAGGCAGGTGGAACGTAACGCGCCGCTGCGACTAGAACCAAGAGCGAGAGGACAGAACACACCCCCGTTAGTCCTCCTCTCGGTAAGGGCAGAACCAAAACCCAGACCTGGGTCCCATCAGAAGTCATCTTCAGATCTGACTCAGAGCCAAATGTTCGCTTTGGTGGCTTTGGTATATTGGTGGTGAAAGAACTTTCATTGAATTTTTAAATCAAAGTTAAGGATAAGTGTTGATGAAATCCACATCTCAGTTTAATGTACCTGATGAAAAAAGTGATATGCACCAGTAAAATAAAAAATTGAAATAAAAAAAGTCAAAACCACTGACACAGAATAGGTAGAAAAACTGAAATTTAAATGAGGGCAGGTGCAGATACAGTGATTATATGATAATTTATTTTATTAGATGGCTTTTCATGAGCCAACTCCATTTGGTCGCAACCATGATGGTGCTCCGCCTATGTTCTTGCCTTCTTTCATGGAAGGCAGTCTCGTGTGGCACATGCAAATTGCTTTCCTTCTTTTGGGGGGAAATTCTTTCCAATGGAACATATTTGATGATGACATCTGGGGGGATCACAGCTCACCCTTCACTTTCTGAGCACAGCCCCCACTCACTTAATTTGGGTTTTGGCATAGTTTTCTGACACGCTTAAGCAGAATTCATTTTCAGAAACTCAGCTTTGCCTTTGGTCTGCGCTCCAAACATTCCAAACCTCCTCCTATGAATCACCCCAAAATTTTTTGAAATATAAATGAACATCACATTAGGATCTTAATAGTTTCCCCATGTGACTTTATATCATTTATATATTATTGATAGATGGCTCAATCAACAAAGCACACAGCTATTTCAGATGGGAAATAGTTTAGGATTGCTTGCATTATATTGTGAAGTGGACAGGATATTTAGCCCATCTTTGCTTGATTTGATATTTAATCGATAGGAAATCTATCAAGATTCCACACTTTGAGCATCACTGCTAAATATTTCACTGAAATATTTGTGAGATGCATTTCTTCATGTGCCAGCCTATCGCTTGCTCATTTATTTGCATGATTAAGATTTATTTATTTATTTGTATTATCTTCCAAGATCGCCAAAGCAATGGATTTTCTTTCACCCAAAGAAATGTCAGCAGTCATTAAAACAATATTGCCAAATCTACTCATTCCTGACACAAAAAACAACTGAAAAACAGATTCTCACAGATGTATTGTATATCCTAAAGATTTGCACAAGTAGGATCCATGCTGTCAGATGTGTTTTTTGTTTCCTAAAAATGACTAAGAATCTGAATTAGAAGAAGGCAAATCTTGGTCTGATCCTTCACACATGGGTTATGTAGCAGCAACTGCTGCCACTAAAATACAGGCAGATTGACATTGTATGGGAAGCGACCGGACTTGGTTAATGCTACCAAGTGGCTAACTAATCAGATTTGTTGGCTACATAAAGGAACACATTGGGATTTCTAATTTAAAAAAAAAAAAATTTATGGCTACACAGTATAGTTAACTGTTCAATTTCTTAAATATACAGTAGGCTGAACTAGGTTCTGTTTTATATAGCAAATAATTACCCATATTATTTTCTTACATACCACTTGACAAACTTGGAACAGAACAAAATGTGTTATCTGTAACTTGAAGATACAAAATCAGTTTGTGTGCAGACACAAGCGACAGCAGGCAGCCATTTTTTTCTCATTCGTAAGCAAGGTATTGTGGGGTGGTTACCCGGCGAGTAAGTACCTGTAGATGAGGGCTATCAAAATGTAGGGGCACACACTGAAGCATTATTGGTGTATTTCAAATGGGAGAGCAGTTGTCAATGTTTTGAAGTTATATGATGATGGGGGAGTCATGCAAAAAGTAATGATAGAACTGGAAATATGAAAAAGGATAAGGTTTTAGAGATAAATGAAAGGTTGAACTTAAGTTATGTCTTTCATATTTGTTTTTAATGAATTTACAGTTTAAAGATGCACAACCAATCCTATTTAATATCATAACATGCAGTGAGTTAGGAACTACACAAAAAGAACAGTTTTCTGGCTTGAGGCTCCATTTTATGATGATAGAAGGGCTAAATTCCTAATAAAATTTTTAAAGCCAATGTGTTTCACAAAAGCAGATTATTCAAACAGTCATAACTCAATGTGCTCAATTTCATCAAATGATACATAATTATTTTATATCTGATTCTGTACTGCACTTTAACATGAGATGAAAAACATTTTAAAAAGTCAATCTTTCTAGAAATGCATATAATTCATGCGTTTGGGCACAATTTGACTTCATTATCCTCTCCTTTTAATTTTTAGAATCAACCCTGAAATCTTGATGATATTTCATAAGTTCATAAGCAACTTGCTAGCCTTTTGAGAGTGAAGCAATTCTGTCTGAGAACAGAAGTGCAGCAGGCATACTGTAATTACTGGCAGAAGTAAAGGTCACTCAATTTCAGGGAAATGCTAATTATCTCATCATATCACTTAAAGCATTTCACCAACCAAATGACATTCAACAAGAAAGACTCCCACCATGAAAATATGCTTTGTGCACATTTGAAATTCAATTTGAACAAAAACAATGCAGTTTTTTGAAGATTAGAAAAACTATAAAACTTTACAGTTTTACTCCAGACCTTCTGTAGTGCCATACATCTATCACAGACAGTCTTTATTAACTTTAATGCAAGCTTAAGTACAATTACCTTAAAGTTAGAAATGCAATGCAGACACATGATTCTTCCCAAAAATAAATAATCAAAATCCAAATATTTTTGGGTACTTTTTTGCAGCAGAGGTACAATTACTGTTTACTGTAAGTGAACCCAAGTTTCTACCACAAAATTTGCCTTTACCCCAGAAGAAGAGAACTGGAGAATAAACTTACTCACAGTAGTTAATTCAAGCAGCACTGACCAACCCAAAATCTATCAACAAAAATTCCAGGTAACCTGGTTGCTTTTTTATATTACTCAAACAACATGAACTCCACTTGATCTAAAAAGAAGTGTATTGAAGGATTTGCTTCTTTAACGAGAAAAAAAAAAAAAAAAACACTGAGTGGGACTGAATGTGTCCCTTAATGCAGGCCAAAATGGTTTATATCAAACTCTGCTCAGTCCCTAGCCCTCAGGGGTGGATTCACCAAAGGATGCTGCTTCCTCTGTGACTGCAGAACAGCAGCAAACACCAAAAAAAAAAGCATCTCGGGATTCACACAGCACTCACAGTGGCTCAGAGATAATTAGAGTAATTAAGAACCATTATCTTCTGATAGCAACGCAGCGTGCCTTAGAGGTTGATATGTACGCTATTTTCTGCACGCATATGTATTTCTGGCATGTTCCTGCAAAAACGCAAGGGGAGACTGCCTAACTGAGGCTCATTAAAGTTTGTGACTAATTAACAAATCACTGTGCTATTAACCAATTAAAAGCAAGAAGTCAAAACTACAACGAAAAAATATTTTGTGATGCTTGCAGAAAACGTTCCATGTATACACAAGTATTTTCATCACATATGTTGATAACTACATTATACATGGTGTCTTAGTTGTATATGTGATTTAATTCCATATCTGTCTTCTTAATACTGACTCTCAGACTATTAAATCCTGCCCACCGAATGTCAATCTTGATTGTGTGCATGCTGCCTTCATTTTAAATTAAATCCGCCAGGACTTTTTTTTCTATTGGGAACAGTGACTGTGTGTTTGTTAAGCTTTTGTAGAGGGTTGTCCTGAGCTAAGAGCTAAGAGTAACTGATGACTTGTTTGACTTGCTTCCCAATGAAGGTGAGATGTGATTGAAGGAAGGCAGCCAAGTTTATGTCTTCCCCCGCCTGCTGCAGCCACACAAGATAATCACGCTCCTAAATTCCCATTATCTGTCTTTGCTCTCCTTTGAATGTATTCACCAACCTCTCACCCAAAATCTTTTATCAAGCTGTCAGTCAGTGAGGCCGTTTCTCATGACATGATGTGCCCTTACCCAAGATGGCTTATTTTTTGGCTTCAGTTTGCTGAATGCCAGAGGACCGAAGATAGACTGATTGCTATATCCTGAATGGAATAGGTCTTACTGGGCATAAAGGAACATCCTGTGCCAAACTATATATCCAAGGCAGCAATCTGTGCCCATTATCTACATTCTAAGCACCTGTCAGAGCATCTATGTAATAACAAAAATGTATTACTAAGTACTAAGCACCAAGGTACATTTGAGCTGTATCTGTCAAGATGAGGTTATTCATTGGTCATTTACCAGCATCAGAAATGTACATTGGTATGGGTGGGGGGATTTACTCTTAGAAAATAAAAATGGCTCCGTACAAAGTAATGGGAACAATGCATCAACTTAACTTACATTGACATAGCAGATGCTCTTTTTCAGAATGCATACGGTGCGAGAGAACATAACTGCATCCACATGAACATATGAGCAGCAGTGACATAACCTAGGCTAGCAGCCCTAAATCAGAAATACAGGGCAAAGGCTCATGGGCTAAATCTAAACCCCAATTTCCAGATGATAAAATGCAAGTGATACTCTCTTTGTCTTAATTCAAAAGCTTCTAGCTAGCTACTTATCCCATTAGCAAATAGGATCTTATGTGAATGCAGTCACTGCATGCATGGTACCATCAGTGCCTCCCATATGCAAACTCTTTCAACCTCACATGTGAGAAAATGTCTTCACATGAGACACTGACAACTTTCCTCTAATCTTTCTTGACTAATGTCAGTGCACGCACATTGCTAGCTAAGCTTCTTAGTTGACACATTTAAAATTGAAACCAATTCACATGACTTCTCAACCCCTTCTGCTACAAAGACATCTAAAGAGCATCATCTGTTAGATGTAGAACACATCTACTTGCTAACGATGTAGAACAGTAACTTGCTAACGTGGTTGGATTTGGAATGTTTTTTTATTTTATTTTATTTTTTATAATACTTCAGCTAGATACATTTACTACACATTCTGGTGAGATTAAATTCAAATTTATTTAAATTAAAAAAAGATTTATAAAGAGATCAGTTGTGTCACTCAATGACCTTTCTGGATTGACATGAGCAGATCTAGCCACATATAATAGTTTAAATTTCAGCATGGATTACTTAGGAAGACATGTTGAATTATTATCCTTATTTTAAAGCTGTCCTTTGTCGTTTTATGCCTTACCTAATAACCCATGATCATAAAGTCATACTGTTTCATTGCCTGAGCATGCCATATTGCACTTGCATTTATTTGTAAGCTGATGTCATTAGCTGACTGTGATCAGGAGTCCATAGTGGTGGGACACCAGGAGCAGAGAGCTTGATGCCAGAATAAATAGCTCCCTGTAACCTTCATATGTGAACCTGTTGAACATAAGAAGTGCTGGGTTTCGTTTGTACTTGGGTGGGGAACCTCCTGAGAATCTAATGCCCCTGCACAATGATGAAGCAACTGTACAGGACTGAAGGAACTTTCCTTCAGATGAGATGATAAACCAAGGCAGCCGCCTATAGTTAATCTCCATGTCCAAGTCAAATTCCCTCCAAAACTGTGGCTTTACATCTGACCACCAAATAAGCAGCTTCACCTGATTATTCACACAATCCAACCCATGTGCAATGAAGGAATGCTATCTCTTCAGCTGCACTGTTCCATGCTCAATAAGGCAAAATGCCTATGTCTAAGTGAGTAAAATATATCAATAGTTATCATGTATTTTGTAAATATGTACAAGCAGGGAGTACAATATTATTATCTTGCTGTTGTAAGTTCTAAGGGGCAGAGCTGACCTTGGAAATATTAAAGTAAAAATGAGTAGAAAGGGTTGGTTAAATGATCAGCCCTTTCTCCTCTATGTAAAAGGAGGAAAAAATCAGAAGTACATATATGTTTCTGCACACATATGATCTGTGTATATATTTTCTGTATGACACACACATACACACACACACCATACATCTAGAGATGTAACAATATACATTTATGCATATCCTGAAATATGCTTAATCACATAGTTTGAATGTCTACACAGTAAAATGTCCAGTGTTAATTAAACTCAAACAGTGTTACTTCAACTCTAAACAGATAACATTTGGTCCCACTCTGGAATGTGGGACCAAATGCTATCGAATAAGTGTTGGATTAACAACGGGAATTTTACTGTGTAGGTTTCTACATATGTGCGTGTGTGTGTGTGTCTGTCTGTGTGTGTGTTTGTGTGTCTGTGTGTGTGTGTACACAATTCCTGTATGCAGAATTATACCCGTGTTTCCGATCTTTCCTATTTCACCCATGATAACGCAAGACCAAAATACCTGAAAGTCTATAGCAAGATCTCCACAAAACTCTATATCACACCGGCTTCAGTTCTGCTTCTGCAAACCATCAGAAAAGTGGATGATTGGGAAACATATCACATAATAACCGTTATCATTTAAATGAAACACAGTGCCAGAAGATTTATTTAAACCATGTTCAATTATAGGGATATCTGACAGGGCTTTCAAGCGAGCGGATCTCTGTGCCCAGCAGTCACTTGGAAAAGTATTAGCATAAGACCGGCTTAAGTCATCGCCACTGCCAATTTACATGATATCATGGCTTATCATGGTTGTCACCACTCATTACCAGCTTGTTTTCGCTTTGTAACCGACCAGATATGCTTTCTGTTCAGCGCATGTAAAAAGAGCATGCCTGCGCCATGCTTCAGTGCATAGACTGCTCCTCTATTAAATATGGGAACACGCATTTTCAGTGTCTGTCGTGAGATGCTGCTGCTTGAAAAAACAGCCAATGTTTTCCTGGCTGTGCACTTAGGAATAGGAAGCTTTTATTCCTAGTTTTATATATGTTTGTAGCACAAGTTTAATCTAAGTGTGACAGCCATACAGAAACTGTCTGGGTGATATTCTGACACAGGTAACAGAATGTGTGCTTTTGACTTTTCTGTGTTTCCATTTTAGCATATGCCTTTATATAGTATTTATTAATTTGAGTACTTATATAGTAATTATGTGCTGTATTTCCTAATAATCTGTACCTTGCCATGGATGAGAATGCATGGGAAATGTATTATTATATACATTCATTATTATTCATCCATTCCATTCCACTCCATTCATGTCCTGGATATTTTACTCAACAGTTCAGGTGAAGTACCTTGCTAGAGTACAGCAACAGCCGGAAATTCAAGCGCACTTCCCTGCCCATATTTGCTATTTCTACCTCTACTACTAGTAGAGTAGCTATAGGGCTGTTTTTTTACTGCCATTGTTCAATGGCCAACCATGCGGCCTGAAACACTCAAGCACAGGGTTAGGCATATCATTCCAGTGCATGCTGCCATTAATGACTTAGTGATTATCACAGCATACCTGCACACTCTCCCATTAATGACTTAGTGATTATCACAGCATACCTGCACACTCTCCCATTAATGACTCTTGTTCACAGATACCTGACTCATTAAAGCCTGTGATTATCAGCTACTGACACTCTCCCATTAATGACTTTGTGATTATCACAGCATACCTGCACACTCTCCCATTAATGACTCTGTGATTATCACAGCATACCTGCACACTATCCCATTAATGACTCTGTGATTATCACAGCATACCTGCACACTCTCCCATTAATGACTCTGTGATTATCACAGCATACATGCACACTCTCCCATTAATGACTCTGTGATTATCACAGCATACCTGCACACTCTCCCATTAATGACTTCGTGATTATCACAGCATACGCACTATCCTAATGACTCTATTACCAACTCCCTATCCCATTAATGACTCGGATTATCACGCATACCTGCACACTCTCCATTAATGACTCTGTGATTTCACAGCATACTACCTCCCATTAATGACTCTGTGATTATCACAGCATACCTGCACACTCTCCCATTAATGACTTAGTGATTATCACAGCATACCTGCACATCCATAATGACTCTGTGATTTAGCATCCTGCCCCTCCCTAATGACTCTGTGATTATCACAGCATACCTGCACACTACCCCATTAATGACTCTGTGATTATAGCATACATGCCATCTCCTTATGACTCGTGATTATCACACTACTGACACACCCATTAATGACTCTGTGATTATCACAGCATACCTGCACACTCTCCCATTAATGACTCTGTGATCATCACAGCATACCTGCACACGCTGACATTAATGACTTAATGCTTAGCACTGGGTTCTCCTCACAAGGACCACTGGCAGAGGCATGCAGCCCCCAAAAAACTGAATATTAAATTGAAAGTGTATTATTAAACAGCAAGTCTTATTTAATTATATGTCAGCTAATCAAATTAAAAAGGGATTAATGAGAGCTCAGCACATGCAAAAGCAATAAAGAGTCATTATTATTCAGGCAATAGTAATGATCAAGATACTGTTTTTTCAGTGATGAGAAGAAACAAAAAGCCTGCAACATCTGCTTCAGGATTATCAATGCACAGTCCATGCAAACTACTGGTCACCCTTTCCACCATCACTCAGGCTGCTGTTGACTTGTTTTTGTACTCCATGTGAACAGAACCTGATCACACCAATGCAGCGTAGCACAGCATTCACAGGTAGGCTAATCTGTCAGGACTGTGCATAGGACAGTATGACAGAAGTATGCATCTCTTACAGGTTCTTATTTGGCGGCAGATTAAATATATAAGGAATCTATGATCTAATAGGTCAGTATTGGGCTATACACAATTCATTCCAGTTGCTCTTTTAGAATTAAATATAATCCCAGGATAGTCTGACATCACAATCAATAAATATTATCGATGTCGATACCAGTGTCTTCTAATTCAAGCTCTAATACCACATAATTTATGTATGATTTGTCCCTGTGCGGTTTGTTTTTGTGTTGCATCCCACACACTCACACACAAGTTCAACTGATTACAAATTAACCTTGAAATTTGACTACATTTCAACAATATCATTGCTCTTTTATCTGGAGCTGAAAGTACAGTTGCTCTTGTTGTTTGATGCTTCCACTTTAGCTGTGGTTTTCAACTGAATGCAGATATACTGGTATGGACTGTGCTGTGTCCATGTCCCTATTTATCCTGCTGTTCCAATGAAATCCATTTAATGCACCTTGCTATGATGGCCTTGTTAGTCACTTTGGATACAAACCTCTGCAGAATAAATAAACCATAAATAACAATGGATAATTTAAAGGGGAAAACTTTTTGATATTTCTAGTCATCTATTATGGAGAGAGAGAGATAGAGAGAGATAGAGAGGTCTGTAAGTTGTGCTGGATAATGGAATCTGCTAAATTCCAGAGATGTAAACTTGAAATGAGGAAACCAGTTCAGCGCTGGTGGTTCGCAGCAATATTTCCATGCCAGCTGGCCTCTCATCTCAGCATGGCATTGGCTCCTGGACTGTTTCCTAGGAGAACTGAAATCGCCTCTGCTTTGACTTCACGCGATACCAACTGCTACACTGCAAACCACAGCAATTCGGCATCGCAGCTCCGACAAATAATCTGTTTGTGCGGCGGCCAGAAACCCGCAGGGAGATGTAGTGGGTCTGTGTCCCTCGCGTCTCCTTTCCCCAAATGCACTGAGAACTCAAGCAGGAACCAGTTCACTTCATATTCTGCTTTTATGCAGGCAGTCCATCTCAACATTACCACACCACACATACACACCCACAATATCTGCTGTAATGCAATAGAATGGTCTGGGACTGGTGTAAGATGCAGTAGAGTGGTCTGGGGCTGGTGTAAGATGCAGTAGAGTGGTCTGGGGCTGGTGTAAGATGCAGTAGAGTGGTCTGGGGCTGGTGTAAGACATGCAGTAGAGTGGTCTGGGGCTGGTGTAAGATGCAGTAGAGTGGTCTGGGGCTGGTGTAAGATGCAGTAGAGTAGTCTGGGGCTGGCGTAAGATGCAGTAGAGTGGTCTGGGGCTGGTGTAAGATGCAGTAGAGTGGTCTGAGGCTGGTGTAAGATGCAGTAGAGTGGTCTGGAGCTGGTGTAAGATGCAGTAGAGTGGTCTTGGGCTGGTGTAAGACATGCAGTAGAGTGGTCTGGGGCTGGTGTAAGATGCAGTAGACTGGTCTGGGGCTGGTGTAAGACATGCAGTAGAGTGGTCTGAGGCTGGTGTAAGATGCAGTAGAGTGGTCTGGGGCTGGTGTAAGACATGCAGTAGAGTGGTCTGGGGCTGGTGTAAGATCCAGTAGAGTGGTCTTGGGCTGGTGTAAGATGCAGTAGAGTGGTCTGGGGTTAGTGTAAGACATGCAATGGAGTGGAGTGAGTTGAAGTTGATGTAAGAGGAGCAGGACTGTCACCTCTCTGTAAGCCTTCCTCTGTCCCCAGCGAAATAGGCCGGCTTGTTGGTTTAATAATGGCCAATGATACAGCGTAATCATCTCATATTCAGATATCTAGCTCGGATTCTTTCTCAAAGATCATCCTATGAAAATAAGAACTGCTTATTTTATCAAAGCTTTGTCAGTGTCACATAGAGTGCAGGCAACCACTTCAAAAACCGTTCTAAAAGCAGCCGAATGTGTGTCATTCAACTAAATCAATGCTTGTAAGTTATTTCTCTCTCTCACACACACACCCACACACACACACACACACACAGACACAGACACACACACAAACACACACACACACACACACAATTTAACACATTGTCATAAGCACATTAATTATATGAAGCGCACACACAGTAATTCTCAGCACCAAAGACTGTGCACCATCTATTGGTCAATTTGAATATTGCAGTTGCCTCAGTGTGTCTTGGGAAGGCTTTGTTTGCTTTCCTCATCTGCCTTTACCATGATTACATTTCCATGTAAAATATTTCATTTCTGTTATCAACGTCTGTCTGTGCCTATAACACACACGTCTACCTGTCCGGGGGGTTTCACACACATGCACGCATGCGCACAGCACATGAACGCTAATGTTTTACACTGTTCATTTACGCCACTGCATTACACTTTCCTTCTTTGATCTAAACACTGTTGCCCACAGTAAAATCATGATCCTAAACAAATTATGAGAGTTTCGTACAATCACTATTGACACTGCATTTTAAACCAATGTACCAGTGTTTTTTTTTTAATTTTTTTTTTTTTAACCAGGGCATGCTTCTTTAATAAAGAAAATAAAGAAATATGATACATCTGACAGGCTAAGCTAAACAACAAAATTCAAAGATATATATTTTCGAAATCACTGAAAATCAAACATCGTGAAATTGTGCAATGAGATAGGTATAACAGCACGGGGGAAAAAATTCCTCGTCTTCTCTGCATATGTCAGTAAGAAGAAACGTCGCAAAAATAAAACATTAACTTTTACTATCTGGTGCTCCGTCTGCTGTCTTTCTTTCTTTTTCATCATAAAATGATAAACAGGCTTCAGGGGAAAACATCTGCATAATGCCATACCTCCTGGATGCCAAATCAATCTGCACGGTGCAGTCCCCTTCCAGCTCTCAAACGCACTTCAATGGACTAATGTGAACGGACACGAGCCGAGACGCAGGTTCGGAAAGCACTGTGAAATCCGTAAGGAGCCGCCGCACACCTTGCGACTTCTCCTGCTCCGTGGCGCGGCTTTGCTCATTTACACCGTAGCCTTTTGATGAAATATGAAATTTCTACTTAATTTCTGGCGTGGGCTCGGGTTTAAATTCCAGGCTACCGTGGGAACCCCCAGCATTGCTATAATTCATGTATTGACGTTACCAATGATGCTATTAATGAACGAATTTGGAAAGCCAAACGTTTCTTAAAGTCGGTGACGAACTCATGCATTACTGGAAAGCGAAGGTTTGGGCTTCTTATGGCGCGGATCTGATGTGAGTTGACACTCTGCAGTGCACGAAATCAGAGTAGGGTGATGAAGGATTTGAAATGCCGACAAGTTATGCGGCCCGTTGCAAATGCCAAGGTAGTTGCATTGACACAGTAGTTGAGATCTAACGGGTGCATTTTGATCACTAGCATATCCTATGCGCTTGCTATGATGGTGTTTACCAAATGCCTCGGTTTGAACTATTCTGTTTGAAGTTTCTGTGGTGTGTGACTTCAGGACCAAAAGAAAGCCCGCGTCTGTAGTTGGCAGCCTTCTTATTTGCGTCGTGCATGTTTGGATGGTTTGAGAGCACTTCCATTAAGAAATATCAAATATTGAATTCATGGGGAAGAAGTAAGGTTATGTGGGCTGTGAGTAGGGGACTACGCGATTTTTGTTTGGTTGAAGAAAAACATCGTACCACTGTTTAACATCAGGGTGAAATTCTATATCAAACGCATAATAATGCAAAGTAATAATAATAATAATAATCTGTAAAATTCAGGCTGCCCCACTGTAAGTATTTAAGAAAGCTCATTCAACTGATATTCACTTTACATTGCAGTCAAATGACTACAATGTGCATTTCCATATAGAATAGACAGACAATCGTATTACCCCCATAAACGGTCATTTCGCTGTGTGCACAGATTACAGATCTTGAATTTTAGTAAAATGAGCAAGTCCAAACCAATCAACATTTTTCCTTTGCGACCATGTGTACAGTATACTAAGTAAATGTATGATTGGCCAATGTGGACTTTTACTTCAAGCATAAGACATGTTCTTGTGTAGTGGTAAATACATTGCAGAGTCTGTTCTAGTAAATTTCCCCAAACCAATATACACAGAGGGGAATATTTATGTTTTTTTTCTCTTTTATCACACTGAAATAATGCTTATTTGCTCATCTATGATCATGTTCGCTTTCGAGATAAACATGTAAATGGGAGCCATACGCTTCTCCATTTGAAACTTCTCTCAGCATGTCTATCTGCTTTCCCAACATCAAACGTGCCACATAAGGATGAAACGGCTCCTCCACGAGCACTTATGTTTACATTATTTATTTTGACCAATATGCTCTTTTTTTAAATGAGATGTTCAAAGACACTGAACATGCATCTGCTGCTTATTATCCCATTTCAGTGAAGATGAGGGTGGGAGAGTCTTTATTTGATTTGTGTCATGAGAGCCATTCTTATTTAATGTCAGGAGGAGGCCTTTTTTGGCGGCTGGGTGGCACATTCAGGTAAAACCCTAGCCCATGCAGTCATGCACCAATGGGTATCACTTCCAGTCATGCGAGTGCTGAATATGGGCCGGCAACACCAAAGGACAGTGTGTTATTGGCCGGGAGCCCCGATGGACAGCACATGATTGGCTTGGAGTCCCAAAGGGATGTGCAATTGCCATGTTCCCAAAGAGAATATGATTGGTCAGAAGAGACGGCTCATTCAGGAGGCGTTCTTTGGCTAGGTCGCACATGTGTAATCTCCTCTGGTCAGTCAGGTATACAGAATCTGAGTGTGACAGCTTTATAAGTAATGCAGTCATCTGGCGCAATGACAACACAGCTCATCTGGTGGACTACGGAGTGAAAAAGCACCGGTGGCTGGCTGGCACATGCTTCATTTAAAGTGCAAGTCTCTCTTAGCCTCTTATGTTTATACCTAATTATATGTGGGTATAATAGAGACTTACACAATAGTTTCATTCAGCATTGATTTTAGTATACTGTAGCCTACTCTGTATCTTACAAAAGCACATTTTGAAAGATCAGCCATGCCCTACCACATTGTGCATCTATGTACCTACAGACAGGTGGCAGTTTGGAACACCAGTTGTGGAACTGGGGTCCTTTCACCCAGAGATTGCAAGTTCACTCCCCAAGAGGCACAGCTGTGGTACCCTTGCTTAAGGCACTAAACCCGGATTTCTGTTGTAGAAGTATCTGGATATATCAATGCGTTGCTTAATATGCAGATTAAATGAAAGTTATGTAGGTCACTGCGCAAGACGGTTCTCTTCCAGGAAAAACAAACAAAATCAAATGATTTCAGATCAGTAGGGCAACCTTTTCTATGGAGAGGCACAATGAAATGGGTTCCAAACTAAATAATGGATTCAGTCCACATTTGTCCTTAAATTAACATTGGCTTTCAAATAAATGCACTTTATTCAATGCCATCACATTTTTAAGCCATTTTGGCAATTGCTGAAAGTGCAGATCTTTGTTTGATGCCAGGATTTTTTAATTTTCTCCTATCTGGCATCAGTGATGCATAGGAATATTATCATTTCTGAGCGGTGGATTATCTTAATTCTTCAAGGGGTATTACTTATTTTTAAAGGGTAACATGTTTAACATAATATATATATTCTAAAATCTTCTAAAATATAGTGCTTCTACAGTAGGGACATTTTGCTTCAAACCTTGGAAGAGATTAATATTTGTGTTTTTTTTCTCCCCCATTTGGAGGATACAGAGCACAGATTAATATGCAATATGTGAGAGGTCCAAACACTGCCCCTGTGTTGGCGTGATGTTGAATTTGAATGGGACGGACAGGGATCCATGCTAAACTGTTTATTAAAACATGCCTGCGTGGCGTACAGAGCAGGATGATTGGGGGAGAAAACAGACTGCGCAGGCTCTCCAGCAGATGGTTATCTGTTTACAAAAGGGGTTTTTTCATGAAATGTGAAAGGGCGACGCAAATGCATTTGGATGTGAGACTGATGCCGCCACCAAATGTCACCCCCGCCACCCTTGCTGATGTGCAGAGAACAGGCTGTTTACATGTCACATTCATGTCCAAAAGCTGCTGTGAGGATATGGAATGATCCATATGCTTGACCCGGCTGTGGCTCATTGGTTCAAATCACGATCCTTCCTGTCTAAAACCTCTCATTTTGACAACATACTCACATTCGAAAGGTAAATGCACAAATAAGGACCGAGTTTAATATCAACGTGGCCCATAAGACTTGTACCAAGTCATTACTTATATTACATTTCTGAACCTGTGACAAACACATGCATGAAGTCTGAATGATGTTTCTTAGTTACTGAAATGCCTCACTGTAGGCATGCTTTTTATGACATGAAATAACACTTAAAAAGTGATAATTTATGATTCATTGATGACTATGAAGAACAAGTGAAGGATAGTTTACACTATGTTAAAAGAAACCTGCAGTTGAAGACAGATGGGTTCTTGGATTTCTCAAATTTGTTCATATCGCCAGAGAATGAGCTGGCCTAGCAAACAGGGATGGAAAGAAACTCAAAGGGCCTTCTAGCATTTTCACAGTTTCCATGGCTGCATATTAAGGCCTGGATTAGATTAACCCTTGTCCTTATTTTTTACTTAAAAATAAATGCAAGTGTTAGTTTTTAAATTTTAACATTTTTTAAAAATTTTCTTTTAAAATTTTTATTTTACCAACACACTTGGCTTGTTAATTTTGTCATTTTTAAAACTTAACAAAATAACATTGGCTGTTAATTGAGTAAATGTTGATTGAATCTTGGCTGCTGTTATTATCATGTTGCCATCCATATTACATTTACATTTATTTTTAATCAAAGCTGATATTAATTAAATCAACAAATAATTTAATCCTGGAACTCTGCAAGCAGTACAAGCAGTAGCAACTTTTACCAAAATGCCAGCCTACCCAATTTTTTCCCCATTTATAATTGGAATTGCATAAGATATTTTATTTGGCCTAGCTATTAACACAGAATGTACTGCAAACTACAAGCATCATTTCTCATACAAAGCCATAATAAATCTACAGTCTGCCAAAGGGCATCATTTATAATGTTACTTATGGGTAAATTACACACCACGTTCCAGCCATTGCCTCAAATTCTCAGCCTTGAGCACAACGCTGCTGCCTAATAAAACGCTACATATGCCAGGAACCCAAAGGCCAGCACTTTCAACCATTGTAAAACGGGAAACAAACCGTCCTTAAAAAAAGACTGGTTGTGAAAAAAGAAAAAAAAAAGTAAAACAATTAATTTCAGCCCTAATAATTAATTTTATGGTCAATGATCTAACCAACAATTATTTTTGTGGGAGCTAATCATCTGGAAAATAGGAATTAGCCCGACCTTTACATTTGTTTGGTTGCCAGGCACCCTGTGTCAAGCTTAGTGTAGAACTGCCTAAATCTTTATTTGGGACCAGTGAGGGTGCCTCGGGGGTGGGGTGGGAAGGGGGCTTGAGGAGGAGGGGTTGGCACAGAGGGAGAGCAGGGTGGCAGATAGCCAGACGTGTTTTTTTTTTTTTTTCATGCATAAAGCTTCCCAAGCTTTCTAATTAACTATTAAACTGAAACTGCTTTTAAATGACACAGAAACACCGCAGGCCGAAACACTGGCTGCACAGCATCAGGCTTCTGTCCTGAATGTTTGGCGCTTTCGCCAAAGTTAGTAATACAGTCCCCAAATAATAATAATAACAATAATCATCATCATAATAATAATGTATTACCTGTACTGTACCCACGAAGCCGAGTTACCACTGTTCATTGAAATAGTTGTCCGATCTACAGACACAGATCTACAGTTTGTTGTTTCTGTGCTTTTAGCACACAGTTCTTCCACAGTTGCCATTTTTAATGGCTGGCGGTGGACTGAGTGCAGGCGGTGTGATTTCTGCCCAGCGTTACAATCGTTTGTCAGCGGCAGTTAGAAGTGTAATTTTGGCTTGCCACGTGTGAGAAAGAGGACCCTGTCACACGGATGCACGGACATCGCATTCATTCCCTGCCTGCCTGAGAAGATTATTCGATATACGCCGCTATTTAGATGTAAAACAACCTACTATATTTGTCGGATCGATATCATCTATGGGCAACCCTCCCAACCCCAGAGTAGTGTTTCATAGGTGAAATTTAAACTACTGCTTAAAATGTCAGTGTGAGAAGCGTCTACTCGTACTACTTCCAGTACTAGCCAGTGATGTATTTATGTTCCCCTTTTTTCTTTGGGGGGGGGGGGGGGGGTAGTGCAACAAAGAATATTATCATATCTTTTTTATTTCACTCATGGGTTAATACAACATTTTTTAATGGGGGGGGGGGTAATGGGAGTTTGTCAGCCTAAACTGTGCCATTTAGGAGTACATTTGTTTAGTCCTACATTATACATCTGGCATTATCTCTGCTGTTAAAAAGTGGGGAACAAAATAGGGCATGTTCGAATGTTATGTAAGGCAAGCCGAGCTCAGCCCCCAAACCCCCACCCTCCACCCCCCAAACCCTCCCCCAACCCCCCTAACCCCCCCCAGCAGTGCAGCACGCTCCCAAAAAGAAAGGATACTGTGCCCACCCAGGGCCCAGGCTGTCAGCTTGATGCATATTTGTGTTGGGTAATTTGTACACCTTCACCGGAAACACGGTTATGGCTGCCAAAGCCTGTACTGCAGGGAGCCTCGTGCCGCCATCGCCCAGGATATACATTTCGGGATTCTCTTTTGACCTAATTTGCGCAGGGTAATGGGGCACGCTGTCAGTTTAGAGGCATCAAGCTCCGTCCTGTAGATGGGCATTAAAAAAATAATAAAAAATAAATAAATAACAGATCTGATTTCACATTTCATCAGCATACAGGCTTGGATGGGCCCAGATCTCTCTTATTAATCCAGTTTTACAAAACATTCATTAAAAAAAATAAATTAATGAAAACGATGTATGTATTTATACCGGTAAATTCTAAATTGGTAAAATGGATTATATGGATAGTAATATCTCATTCTGGGCTTGTCTTTAAAAACTGAGGGAAACAGGGTTTCCGGTGTTACATTTATGCATTTCTTTATTTATTTATTGATTTTCTTATTTGATAGAGTGGGCTTGGAGAGATGCATGGAAATAATGCATTGCTGGAATATTATTCAGATCTCTTGCAGTGACCATATTGTTTCTTAGGTGAAAACCTGAACAGCTCAAGGACTGTGGGGGTGCTGGGGGGAGGGGGTTTACTGTTAAACGGCTGTTTTTTTTTTTTTTTGGAAACACCACTTCTTTGTTCCCTAAATGCCGCTGAAACCCCAAAAATAGAAGTTTCAAAAGTGAATCAGCCGTGGCTACACTATATTTTATGACTACAGTATACAACCAGCCAAATAACTCAAGGTTTTCATGTAGAGTTTGTACAATATATTAGCTGCCAATTGGAATTCACCCAACTATAAACTATGCATATGTTATTTAAAATCAGTCCAGTAGCCACCAGTTGACATCAAAACACTTTGCTGTTGGGGCTATGGGTCATCTTCTGGATCAGTTTTAATGCTTTGCTTACAGTGGTCACCATTAGTGTGAAGGCAAGGGACACTTATTTTGGATCAGTGCCCAGGAGTGCTTTCTCCGTGCAGCATGGTCACAGCATTGTATCATTGTTAATCATTTGTGGAACAAGTAACGACTCCAATGTTGGTTTCACGATTATATGAACCTAATTTGTGCACCAGTTATGGATTTTAGCGATAATTGCAAACGCAAAGGGGAAAAGGAAAGTGAAGAAAGTTGATTGTCTGCCAATTTCAAGATAACTAATCCTGATCAGTCTCGGCTATTCCTATGAAAGAGCATTCACAGATTCCTAATGTGTTCTAGATACTCGGCTCTGTTGAGGTCAAAACATTCTATATTGATACATCTAAAAAAATATATATAGAGGCATGACCGAGGACAATACTGTGGACATGCAGTTCTCTAATATAGCACTGGAAACTTCTGTTACCAACCAGAAACCTCTTAATGTAACATACTTTCATTTGGAGTGCCAGTGAATATAAATGCAGTAATTTCACTGCTGTCTAAAGCGCTTTAAGTATTTCAAATAAATATTTGAGCGGTGCTGGAGGTGCTTTATGCACTCAGTAATGGCGCAGTCTTGACTATCTTGTGTATCTTAGGCCAGCAGCTATACAACCCCATAGTCTCTCTTTCCTGATGGATGCTGCCAAACTGGGCTGAGTTAATACATAGATGGGATAAACTACCTTCCTATTGGTAGTGTTGCAGAGGGACAGTGGGCTAGCTCACTGTCTGGCCACCAACTACAATCATCCACACTACACCTGATTGGATAGTGTTGACCCATGTCTTGCTTGCTTCTCCTGATCAAATGATTAATTTATTAACTAATGTCATTTAAATTAAGTTCATTAGTAACACAATCAGCTACATGGTCAAAGCACTACGATTGATCCACTTACACAATTTGAACCTCGCATTAAACAAAAACCTGAAACATCTCTTTCTCTCCAGAGTAAGAGTTGCCTGAGCCTGCTGTGAGGAAAGCATTGTGCCCTAGATTTGCTTTGTGCCCCTCTACAGAAATATGTGCTAGGCAGAGGTAGCAGGACTGCATTTGCTTCGCCAGGCCTTGTCTTGGAAAATATGCAAAATGCTAATATCTTAAACAGCCAAACCTGCATTCTGCATTTACCTCCCGAACACGTTTCTGTTTGTGTTCAGGATGAAATCATTTGTTTCACACTTATGCGAGCAAGAATATTTTTACAGTTGGCTTCCAAGCTCACATCTTTCCTGTGCATACAAGCCCTGAATTCATTACTGTTCGCATTGTTATTTTCTCTTAACTTTTGTAAAAATGACTGAATGCATATTGCAAAAATAAGATATAAGGAATATAAAATATGGAGCATAACAACATTTTGAATCCCCACACATTTCACGCACACAGAAACAAATATGGAATTAAATGAATTATCCCAAATAAATTCTCTCAGAACACTGCCCATGTACAATAATACATGAAAGAAAATATAAAGACTCACATGCAAAGAGCAAAGTACAACACGTTCCAACTACAGATCTATTTAGAATGGGCTTACTGCATTGTTAAAAGGACTCCAAAGTGTGGAGCAATTAAAATGAACACATCAGGAAGAGAGCACTGATTTTCAGATTGGGTTAAATAGAGGCACCTGGAAGAAATCAGGTGTTCCTACTTTGAAAATGAAGGACACTTAAACTTCTGTCCTCCGTTCCTAACAGTAATTCATGTGAGAGAGACAGTGATTCGAGGATTACAGTGCCTGTTGTGAGAATTAGCTGTGAGGATAAGACTCATCTCTTTGTTATGCAAAAATCAGGTCTGTTTCAGCATTTTGTTTGACTGAATGAAACATTGATTGCTGATTATTTTCTGAAATCTTGTTTGTAACTTTACTCGCTTAGCATCTACAATATTCATCAGGTAATGGAGCGTGAGCAAAGTCATTTCTTTTGAGCTGAAATGAAGCTGACATCACAGACACCAACAGTGGAAGGCCTAGTGATTTCACTCCAAAAAGTGGCAAGATATTTCGATAAACTAAAGGATGTTTACAGCGAATGTGAATATTGTAATGGACTAAACATAAGGGCTGGCATAAGCTGTTCCACTTACGTCCAGTTAGTTAATTGCAGCTACACGTTATTTCAGACTTGACTGTTGTAATGCCTGATCATTTATTAATGTACAGTGCCTTGAAAAAATATTTTCCCCCTTCCTGATTTCCCCTATTATTGCATATTTGTCGCAATGAATGGCTTAAAATATTTTGAAAAAAAAAAAAATAATAAAAATAAATATTAGACAAAGGGAAATAGAGTAAACACAAAACATTAATTTACTTTATTCAATGAAAAAAAGTTAACACCTGTATCACCCATGCAAAAAAGTATGTTTAAATATTTCAGTCTGAAAAGGGTTACAAAGCTATTTCTAATGCTCTGGGACTCCACAGAACCACAATGAGAGCCATTATTTGCAAATGGAAAACACTTGGAACAGTGGTCAATCTTCCCAGGAGTGGCTGGCCTGCCAAAATTTCTCCAAAGGCATTGCAACAATTCATCTGGGAAGTCACAAAAGATCCCAGAAGAACATTCAAAGGACTATAGGCCTCTCTGGCTTCAGCTAAGGTCAGTGTTCATGACTTCAAAATAAAAGTGTCAAGGCAAAATAGGACTCATACTGTAAGAGAGTAGCAAGGCAATCACCACTGCTAACCAAGAGAAACATCAATGCTTCTCTCACATTTGAAAAAAATGTGCCAAGCCTTTGGGGATAATATTCTATGGACAGATGAGTCAAAAGTGGAACATTTTGGATGACACTGGTCCCGTTTTGTCTGGCATAAAGCAAATACGGCATTTCACAGTGAGAACATCATACCAACAGACAGACATGATTGTGTTAGTGTGGTCTGGATGCTTTGCTGCCTCGGGACCTGAACGACTTGCCAATATTGAAGGAACCATGAATTCTGCTCTGCACCAGAAAATTATTTCGGAGAATGTATGGTCATCTGTATGTGAGCTGAAGTAGAAGAGTAATTGAGTTATGCAGCAGAACAATACTCCAGAACTCAAAAGGAAAATCCACATCTGAATGGCTGAAAAAAAAATAAAAAAAATAAAAAAATTGGTGTGGCCCAGTCAGTCCTAACTTTAACACAATAGAGATGTTTTTGCAGGACCTGGAATGAGCAGTTCATGTTCAAAAACATACCAATTTCTGAATTAAAGAAGTTCTGCAAAGAAGAGTCGGCAAAAATTGCTCCACAGCAATGTGAATGACTGATATCAAATTGCATGAACCATTTGGTTGCAATTATTGCTGCTAAAGGTGGCACAACCAGTTATTATGTTTAAGGGTGCAGTTGGTTTGTCACATGGGTCATATGAGTGTTTGATAACTTTTTTCATTAAATAAATGAAATAATTATTTTAAAAACGTGTTTACAAACCTGAAACCATTCAGTGTGTCAAATATGCAATCACAAAGGAAATCAGGAAGGGGGCAAATACTTTTACACGGTCCTGTATTATAATTTTTTCCTTTCCTTATTTCTATATATTTTTTTTCTGAATCTACTATAATTAAAAACAATTGCTGACCTTTCATCTCCAGATCCTTGGCTACACATTTTCCTTTTTTTTCAGAATTGTTTGAACAGGAAATATTTTCAAATACTAGAATACATTATAAATAGTCATTTGTGACTCTGGCTATTTCTGATTACATGTTGCAGAACCACATGTTCAAGTTAAGCTTCCTGCACTGATGATTAAGAGGACCAACCACAGGGGAACAGTAAACAAGAAGCTGAATAACTGCCAGCAATTACACCCATATAGATAAGTATGCCCTACAAGGCAAACTTTCACTCAAAGAATGGTCTCTGCTGGATACATTTACTAGCTGCTTTATCCAAGCTTTTGCCTTCAGCCTTCAGTAAAAATGTCTCATATTTTCAAATGATTCATCTCCACCGCTATCTTTACCAGAAGGCAAAACTGCACTACAATGAAATTAAGGCCATTCATGCTGACGAACAGACAGGGGGATTTATTTATTTATTTATTTATTATCTCCTGAATGTAGTAGTTTCAGGGTTGCATCTTTTCTAATGCAATATGATTGCCAATAAGCCAGTATATAATACAAAATTGGACTGACCTCATCATTTCAATTTAAGTTGATCCATTTTTTTACACAGCACAGCAAATGGAGACCATTAGTGCAGTTGCTGAACCTCAAAGTAGAAAGATTTTTCATTACATGACAGGAGCAATTTGTCATATTGCAATTTGTAATTCATGTATTTTGTGTGTATTAACACTTTGATCTATGTGCCTGTCATCAAACCTATTGTTGAGCTGAATATTTTAACTGAAATATAGGCACAACCATATTAGAACCATAATTAGTTAAAGACAGCACTGTAGTATAAAGTTAAGCATAGGCAGATTCCAATTTTCCATTTTCCAACTGCTGATTGCACGAGAAAAGGAATAGCGAATGGGGTTGTTTTCAAAACAAAATTAGCGCTTTTAGCATATGAAACGAAATCAGTCACGACTCAGGAATCATCAACGGAATTAGCTATGAGTTCATCTGTAATCTCTCTCACCCATTCCCCCTTCCCCTTGGTATTTCAGGGAAGTCAATCAAATTACAAAGAGTGCTACAACAGTAGGACCGAAGTAAGATGGACAGAAAAAAAACAACGAACAAAGAACAGCAAACATAACAAAGGAAGCGAGGGTGCTTTTAACTTCCACCCTCATCTGCAGGCAGGTGCCACTCATCCAAAATTAGACAGCTCCACCCACATCCATGCAGACTCCATCTTGGCAGAAAAGAACCAAGCAGGGGAACACAACAACATATATAGACAATCTTTTCTTTAAGAATATAAAAACTGCGGAGCAGGAAGCATAGGCTATATTGTGAGAACAATTTCAAAAATATGTGAACATATAGCACAATCTTGTCATTATATTCCAAATCATATTTCCCAATGTTAACTTTAGAATGTCTTAGAGCAATTTAATTTTAAAAGCTTTTAGTTGGGAGGGAGAATCTGTCCAGTGATAGGAAGGCATAACTGCAAAAAGGGAAGCTGAAAGGTGGGCTGGACGCTCATAAAGCCAGACTTCCTTTGCTCAAGGGAAATTAACCTGCAATTTCTTCAGCTATGGAAATGAAATATTGAACATGCTGCTTTTTTTGTTTTTATTTTTTATTTTTTTTTACTTCTCCCGACTGCAGATGGATAGTGATGGAAGGTGTCAGTTTGTTTTATTAAAATAAGAATGACACCATGTCCTCTGGGTTTGCAAAACCATCTGGACCCACATGAAGATGGAATAAAACAAACCTTCACAGTGCTACTTTTGAAATGATTTAGACAAAAAATGTGAGTGCGTATTCAAACAGGGTTATGAGTACACACAGCCTGTGTTAAATGTAGACCTAGGTCAAATATTTCAGATACTTCTTTTGATTCTATAAAAATTAGAAAACAATCCTGTCCTAAAACATGTCAACTATGTCTACAACCATGTGAAAGAATTTTTCATCTTTTGCGAGAATTTATTGGTTTCAAAAGGGGTGGAGTTCGGAAATAAAATATAATGGCCAGGTCTGGTAAAGGTCAGGCAGGTCAGCGTAAAAATAATATTTGCAAAAGTAGTTTTAGGATGGTATACTTACAATGTATATTCTAAGAAATAAAGAAAATTAATATGCCATAATATGCCATACTATGCTGTCCCCAGACCCTCATCACAATCCCTATTCAGACCACAAGCTGTTTGTTTGAAAAATTATTTTTCATAAAAAAAGAAACGTCATTAAAATAAAAAAGAATAGCTTAACATTCCTTTTTTTAAAATAGGTTTGTTTGACTTTTTTGACGTTTCTTCTATGAAGGTGAACAACAGGGAAGGAGCAGGCAAATTAAAATGTTGTGATAATTGTTTCCCTATTTTAACTCTTCTGTTATGTGGAAATGGCAATAATGTGGAGTTAAGAATTCATCGCAAGTAGGCACATTCTAACAACATAGTTCAAGTGATAAATGTATACAGTATGGTGACATTCATTAACGCATCTGACACTGGCCTACCTCAGTGGGCCTGTTTACTCTGCTACAGTGTGTGGTACAGTAAGCAGTTTCCCTCTCGGGCAGGAGGGAGGGAAGGGGACGTAATCCTCTTGGTGAGAAAGTGTATGACAGAGGACAGCTGATGGAGAGAAAAGAGCAGCAGATCCTGCAGTAATAGCACAGAGATTCTCTCATTTAAAATGGGGCTCTCTGGAGGCAGAAATAAGGAGATAAGCCCCAGTAGTGTCTTTAATGTGCTGTGCCTCAGCGCAACACTTAACTAACCCAGCTCCAGTCAACATGGAGCCATTCGACAGAGAAAATTAATCCATACCATCTGCACTTCTCTGTGCTCCACTTTTATTGTCCCATTTCTCTAGGTATGGTGGAGGTATGGTAAAATCAGCCTGCGGCCATCTTAAAATATTCATTTTTGTTAGAAATTCACTCAAATATGTTTAAGATAAAACATGCATGTATATATTTATTTATTATTATTTTTATTTTTATTTTTTTTTCCAGAGAGAAATGTGCTCCACACATTCTATTGAAATAGCCTGAAAGATTCAGGTGATCAGAAAGAAAGTAATATGAAATGCATTTTAGCTGGACTAAAAACCACTTGAATTATTTACATCCTCCTCTTGACTTTTAGCTGAGGTGGCACTGTGATCTAAGATGTGGCCACATCATCTGGTGCTTTCTGACAGGCAAGTGCTACCCAACAAACGTGTCATGTGTCCTACTCTGGAAGACACTCAAGGGGACAGCTGCGTGGGGTTTACTGGGGGAGCAAGGTGACTCTTAAGCCTGCATTCAGTCAGTCCTTAAATCCAAGCCACAATTCAATGCAATTTTTCCTTTTTTATCTGTGTGGCTTAGAGAGTTCAGCAAGCAATGTTGGCATATTAAACTGCTATTGTGAGGGAAAAATACTGAGACTTGCTTGTATTTGTAAGACCAAACCTTTATGAAAAAACACATGTTCAAAAGACAAGTGTTCAAAAATCAAACGTGAGCACCCTGCATGTGAAGAGTAAACATGTGAACTATAAAAATGATCCCAATGCTATTTCAAGTCACATGTTTTGTTTCACTCGTGAAAATTGTACTTCACATTTGAAAAAGTCACTCATGTGTGAAAATTTCATTTAATTTCACTTGATTTCAAATGTCAAATGCTTCGTTTTTGCATGCATACATTTTCATTCACATGTGAAAAAAAGCCACATGAACAAAATGTTAAATTCTCATGTGAAAAGGGAAATTTCACATGTGATTTTTTCATAAGGGAATTAAGGGAAAATGCTGACTGAGTCCAGTCCTTAGGTGAAGCGTAAAGATCTGGAAGTCAGATTTCAGGGCGGGTTCCAACATGGAACCATAGCGACAGCTCAGTGCTCAGACTGCCTGCTGTGATAAGTGCTAGAGGACTGAAAACCTGAAAAGTGCTTTGAGGACGATGGCACCGCGGTGGCGGCGTGGGACGCCTCCGCCGCTGCGACAGCCCAGCTAGCGAGCACGCCATACCCATTAGCTAGCCACTAAACCGCCTGCCATTGCTGCGGTTGTCGGCATACTACCTTTTTTAAAAGCGGGAGCTACAGAAACTCGCCGGTGGACGGCTGAGAGGGGAGGCAGCCGAGACGAAGACCAGCTGTTGAGAGAAGGAAACACAGTCGGCGAGCGGCACTGCCGCCAGCGGAACGGCGTAGTGCCGACTCGCAGAACTCTGGTGTGTCGACAGCTGGCACCGACGGCAGCCTGATTACTGTGTGTTTGCAGGGAAGGAGTTATCTGACCTCAGTATACAGCAGTGATCTTAATTCCTGGTCCTGGCGGGCCGCAGGGTCTGCTGGTTTTTATATTCACCTTAATATGCGCAACCGATTCAGACCCAAGAAACCAGGTGAGATGAGTTAACTGTGTAATCGACTGCTTTAATTGATCAATTAACTGCCGAGCAACAACCAAAACCAGCAGATCCTGTGGCCTGCCAGGACCAGCAATGAAGGTCACTGGTATACAGCATATCACAGCTCTGTTTGCTGGCATAAGTATACTACAGATGATGAAGAAAAGAAAACAAACATAATCATTACTGTTTATGTCAGAGACCAGAGGAATACGATAACATATCAAATGCTTACTATTTGGTTTGCTTAAAAACGCACACATATCAGAAACAGTATAAATGCATTTGTTTTACTGGAAATCTGACCCCCCTCCCCTCCCCCTCCCCCCCAGTCTTGAGATGATTTTCTCAGCTCAATGATCTGCGCCGATATGTTCAACAGACCGCCACCTTCAGTGCTGCATTGTTGACAGACAGCACGCGCATCGATTCGTGTGGCAAAAATGAAAATAACAATTGATTTTCTTTCCCATCCTGTGATGATACAGTAACTAAATTGCACCCTCTAGCAAGATGGATCGGCCGGCACATGTTGCCGTGACTACCAGATAAATCTATTAAAATGACCGGATTGGACAAGGATTCATAGTAGGCAGTATCCATGCCTGTCTAGTCTCACAAATGTTACTGCTCAACACACAAGGCACCTCGACACCTCATAACACGCTTTATAGACCACAGTGGTGTATATAATTGCGTGTTAGAGGAAGAGGGAGTATTTACAATCGGTGTGGTGTACGGCAGCACGTGACTGAAAAATGATACCAAGAACAGGATTTACTTTTATTAAAATGATAATGATGGCCAGTCAGATAGGTCAAATTTTAGATCATCTCATTCATCGCAAACATCTGCCTGACAACCACCTTTTATTTAGTTGTTTACTGATCTATATTTATTTTTCTTTGCGTGTTATATATGGAACCACTCAGAGTACATATTACCATTAAAACGAAGCTGCATGCACAAATAGAAAGTGAGATTTTTTTTTCATGGGAATGTACGATAGTCCATCAACCGCACGACTAACGTCAGACCTGCTACTACTTTTCCCTTTTTTTTCTTTTCTTTTGTTTGTAATGATGCATCCCAAGATGGTCCAATCTCTCAAGATGTGAAATATTATCACGGCTAGCATTTCAATTCCGCGGAGTCACTATTAAATAATGTTCGGAAATTGAAAGCCTTTACCTAGTTTGGCTGAATCTGACTCCAGAGCCATTAGCTTGGCATTAGGCGGAAATCTTTAAGCCCATCAGTATCTTAATGTAACAGCCTCCACAGAGCCATGCATCAGCCCGAGCTATTCTTTCCACTCAGCCTCCACTCTGCGATTTAAAGGGGAACACAGCTTCATGTGACCCGTTTTCAGTTCACGCTCTCTCCCGATGCGCGGCTCATAATATGCATTCACGGACCGTTCACTCCCCTAATCGTTATTTTTGCGGAAGGCAGAACTAAGAGGAATGAACGCAAAAATAACTTAATAAAGTAATAATAATTTTCATGCTCATGAGAGAAGAAGCTTGTGTGAAGTGGTTCGTGGTTTGGGGACTACTTCCATTTCTTGCAGGGAAATGACAGGCCTAATCTTTGCAGCATACGGCGTGTTATTCATCCATAAGCTTCGAGCTGCAGAAAAGCAACTTCATCATTATAAATCTGCCAAGCAGTACCCACCCCCCCCCCCCCAAAAAAAAAAAAAATGCAATGCTTTTTTCCAAATAAGCCATCAACACAAAGTCTAAAATTGGAGCCTCAAATAGATTTCCTATTGCAGTACAGTATCTTAATGTGTTTATACTGTAGCATACAATAATCACGGCAGGGAAAACAGCGTCATGCGCCACTGTAGAAAGAGAAAAGAAAAAATAAACTTTTCTAGTGCAGCAGTCAAAACGAGCGTCCAACATGGCTGTGGACATTTGAGGGAGTTTATGGGTTGGACAGTTGGTGATTGTTTTGCTGTTGGGTGGTTGGTCAGTGCTGTCAGACATGACTGCGTTTGTCAGAGTTCGCTGGGGAAGCCAGAGAGCCGTGGTACGCACAGGCAGGAAAATGACATCAGATTTCCTTACATCACTCACGTCACTCACAACAGACCGGTACTCAGCTGTCTCCGGCAATCAGGAAAAGGTCACTCCAGGTTGAATTTCCTGTTATTTTTTTCAGAAGATGAGTGGAGAATATTGTATATTTTTGGTTGCAGTTTTAACATCTTTACTCATGGCAGCGTGGTTGTTGGAGACAACAGGCATGACAAAGGTGGCATAAGAGATTATTATCTTGATGAAAATGCTCTTAGTCAATAGGGTATGTTAGGGACACCTGAATCACATTTCTGTCCATTGTCTCAGGAGGCTAGAATAAATATGACAGGGAATATGAAATACATTTCCATGAGGCCTGTTTCTGGGGTAAATCTATCACTCAACATGAGCTGCTGGGAATCTGCTCAATATTATATAGGCCAAGGGTTATTGTGTGTGTGTGTGTGTGTGCGTGTGCGTGTGTGTAAAACAAAGTGCACATTATAAATGTATGTGTTTTGTGGATATCTGAATTCAATAGGCTTCTGGAAAAATAAACAAATAAACAAATTATGGACCAAAACCTGCTTGTTTTTTTTTGTCAGGGCAAAGCATTACCTAATTATATGTAACCTCCGACTGATGAGGGAGTCACGAGCCTGCTTGTAAACAGGATCTGCATTCTGATTAATCTATTTATCTGTTTGTGTGTTTGATAATGTATTTTGGTTGGCAGTATCCCTAATGAAGAAGAACAGCTTGCAGAGTCAACATTTTACTTCAAAACGTGCATTGTGCATGCTGCTGCTTTAATAACACTGGGTAATGTTTACTGAGACAACTCTGAGATTGAACCTGCAACCTGCTGGTCAAATTTTCCCTGTAACATAGCTTGTTAAATAATGATAAGCCTGTTAAAATACTTTAGTAAAATAGTTCATTCCAACCACAGTTACATTGTGTCCCAATTTATTTATTTATTTATCTATTTATTTATTTATTTATTCATTCATTTTTAGCAGTAGACAGTAACATATTGTGTATCAATAAGTTACCTTATTAATGACTGAGTGTACAAGAAATGGGATTTCAGCAGATTATTTTTGTTTATTTATTGACTGCTCATTTACTGATTTATATAAAACCCAATGCCTGATATGGGGAGGGGGTTACTGCCCACACACAGCAGTATCTTTTTAAATGTACAATTGAATGAGATCTGAGATCTCATTTGAGCAACCATGTTGCATTTATGCATGTGCGTCACGCTAACCATCAAAGGAAAGGAGCACACAGTAATCTGTTTCATGTCTGCCGTTCAGTACGTCTATACTGGCTGCTCAATTTGTGCCTTTTTAATATTTAACAAGAGGATTAACTTCAGTTGATGCCTCTATGCGGAGAAGGGGATCTTCAGTGATTTTGAGTCTGTAAAATGTTCCAAAATTGAGGAATGCTGGGTCTTGCAGTCAACTTTCTTAACAGCGGCCAACGATGTCTACAGCAGAGGGACATAATTGGCTTTTTAAATTGCAGGTTTCACTATTATTTCAGCTTGTCTCCCACGGTTCTGCATTAACTCCACTAAAATCACACACCAGACACCCACAGGCTAGGCTAGATATGTCTCACAACCCCATCCCTATTGTACTGTGTGATCTGTAGTGTGTGTGTGTGTGTGTGTGTGCATGTGTTGGGGGCAGTGCACGCCTTCAGCTATGCCACCTGTATCTACCATGGTACAGGTGACATAGCTGAGGTAATTCATAATTAGAGAGGAAAAAAACAATGATATATTTTTAGGTATGATGTGTAACCAAATGGACATACTGAATTATTGTGCTTAGTACTTCAGTAATCTCCTCTATTATACGAGGAGAACAGTAAGCAACGCTGTTTTTCGTGACCAGTGCATTAGACAGTATTACTGGTGAGAGGCTGCCAGAGCACTTTATGCAGAAAGTGATACGGTATTCCAGAGAACCAGCAACATGAATATGTATGCGTGCATGTTTCTCATGTATGTATGTATGAATTCATGTTTTTTTTTTTTTTTTTATCGCAAAAATGAAGTTGCAGTGTGTGCATCTATGCCACTGACACAAGGAAGACTGAAGATAGCATATACTTGTGAAGATGTAGACCCACCCATCCAACTATATATATTTTTTTTTATTTTTTAAACTAGAACCACCAAGATTCTATACTATCTTAAATAGCCAGGAATAGTCAATTTGACCATGACATGGAAGTAGTGTACACCATTGCACTAGTTTTCTCTGCCTCTGTGTTTGGCTCACCATTCTCAGAATAACTTCCACAGGACCATGTCAGCTCATCACTGTCAGTGTCATTGGCATTCCTCCCAGGCATCTGATTCGGCCTCACACACCTCTTGCAACATTGTTAACATACTTTGTTTGCGGTCGGTTTTCGTTTTGTTATTCTAAATCTTTGTATGACCTTGTACAACTTTACAGTTGTAGCTAGCTAATTGAATATACTGTATTGCTAACATATGCCATACATTAATAACTGTAGAGAAAAAGATTATAGTTACTATTCAGCTGCTTGTATGGCAGCCTTGTCATTTAGCAGCAACATGCAGCCATCAAAATGATCAAGCACAGAGGCACGATAAATGATGGTCAATTTGACACCTCATGGCCATTTAAGTAAGTAAGGGTTTATATCTGTATGCAATATTGATATTAAAATCATATCAGAATGTTCAATACATATGTTCAGGAATAGTCACAAAGGGGGACCTATTCAGAGACAACAGCCAAATTGACCACTGTAGCCTTTCTAGCATTAAGACACTGAACATTAGTGTTACTTTAATTGTTATGTAATATAAAATGAGAGTGAAATGTGAGCTATAGTTTATCTTCAATTTATTTATTTATTTATTTATTTATTTATGTAATTTGTGCATTGCCGTCTGTTACATGTTGGGTATCACTCAAGCCAAGGACAGACCCAAAATGGTATTGGCCTCTGCAGATTAAAGTGCATCATGCTGAGATGACTATAGAGTAAGTGCATTAACTTTGGGATCTGAAGACTCATGTATGCCTTAATTTCCTGAAAAGACAATATGAGACAGAGAGTGTGGTTTATGTGGGTCAAGGTCATTGTGACAGCATGAACCCACTCTAAGACACTGAAAGAAAATGAATCCATTTCCATTTTAGGGCCTTTAGAGAGAGAATAATCCTTCTGTGATGGAGGGGGTTCTCTCTCTCTATATTTCAGCTCTGCCCCCCCCCCCCCCCCCTCTCAGCAGTGTCCCCTCTCTCGCATGCTCTCTCTCTCTCTCTCTCTCTCTCTCTCTCCTATTGAATCTTATCTGATTTTAATTTGAGGTCCGGCACTGAGGATGGAACTCAAGCCTCCTCATTTGCGGGAATCGGTCAGCGCAGAGCAATCAATCCTTGGCAAATTATGCGTCTCGCTGCCATCCTGTGAGCACGTTGCTTTTAACTGCTGCACTGACCGTACAAATAAGACCGTGTGCAGTGTTCAAATGGCCTGGTCTGTGCCGTCAAAGAACCTTTTATGTCTCAGAGTTTGAGCTAATTGGCTAAGTAAGTCAGCATTTGAGAATATGCTTAAAATGTAACTAGATTAAAAAAAGAGAGATTGATCGCGAGAAAGACCATCGATCAGCCAGAATGAGAGAACAATAAAGATAATGGGAGAGTGATCTGGTATTTAAGATGGAACCCACAGAGATGCCGTGTTCAGGATGCAACCAGCATGTTACCACATTAGTCAGTTGTAATGCGGGACAGACCGATTATAAATTCACTGACAGGAGAGTGGAGCTTCACCAATCCCAAAATGGCTGAAGTTTAAATTAGCTCAAATGGGAAACCAACAGAGTGAAAAAAGTGAAACCAGCATCAGTTTTGCTCATTGGTGATATTCTGGTGCTACATATAACTCATAGATTAAGATGCGATATCACTGAATTACTGAGTTACTGTGAGTATTGTTTAATGGGTCTTGTTCTACTTTTGTGAAGACAGTTTACTTCATTGTTTGTATAAGGTGGCAGAGGGATACACTTAACATATTCCGTTCTTTTGGACCTTCTTCCTGGCCTGTGCCATATACTATGATGGCTTCAGGTTGACTTCCCTTCTCTTTTCTCCCCTATTCCACTTTCTTCCTCCCCCTCTGGAGAGACTCCAGTCGACGGCAAACTCTTGAGTGACTGATTTGTACTGACTTAGCGTAGTAGCGCAGCTTTGCAGCGTTTGATGTGTTTTATTAAAATTATGTTACTCCCTGACAGCGAGCAGCGTGGGACTGTGGCGTAGAGCAGGCAACCCTGGACTGATGTGCAGTAAACTACCATCCTGTGCTCTCAGTAATGTGCTGCGGCTCGTAATATCTTTCTGTTCGACTTGGAGAGGGCCTGCAGTTTCCTGCACTCTGTTTCAGCAGTACTTCTCTCTCTCTCTCTCCCTCTCATTCTCTTTCTCTTGCTCTCTCTCTCCCTCTCTCTCACTCTCCCTCTCATTCTCTCTGCCTTGCTCCCCCCCCTCACTCTCTCTCTTTCCATATATATCTTTACAAAATGCCCTGTTGAGAAAAGCCCTGTGCCTACAGAGGAGAGAAACAAAAGGAGATGGAAGGAATGCACTCCATTTGGAAAAAAAAAAAAAAGTTTGGGAATCGCTATGGTGATAAAGCTGTTTTTCAGCAATGCTAGATTATCTATTTATAGCAGCCTTAAAATTGCATTTTCCCATACGCATTGATAACTTAGGGCTAGGTGGCAAAAAGGCAACGTGAGAAAAGGATTACTTGTTCTAGCTCTCACTTTTAATTTTCTTTGCAGATGTCCTTGTTAAGGGCAAACAAAATGGTGTGCATTTCAAAATATCACCATTTATACTGCCATATGTGTTTGCTGAAGCAAATGTACACCAAACATAAGCTCGATAACAAACTGAGCAGCGTGAATGTGGAAACATCTGCTTCTGAGACCAGCTTATAGAGCTGAAAACATGACAGTCAGAGAACACCGAAAAGCTGAACAAGATTCCTTTTCAGTCTGAGTAAAAAAGTTATCGAGCAGTGATGGGTGAGTGAGAATTCATGACCACTGAAAATATGAACAGAGCTCTCATACACAGGCTGAACTATCATGCTACCACTGATTATTCAATGCTATTGATAGCAAAGTATTTTTTTTAATTATTTTTTTTTTTTTTAATTGGGTGCGCAAGTTATTGACAGCCTATAGTAGGCCTATACGTTATGGGGTTTAAGAAACCTCACTCTCCACTCACTAGTATGAAGCTCTTAGTTAAGCCTTTTAAATAAATCTACTAAAAGTATTTGCTCTAATGTGGTAAATTTTTAACTGATAACTCCAATAAAAATGGATTGCTTTGCAAATACAGAGAGGTACGAACCATACAAAAGAGGCGTATACACCCTGCTCATCAACGCTGCCTGAAGAAAGGAAGATTGGCTGAAAATTGTTGATGCATGCAGCTGCACTAGATTGCTTGCAGTCAGGCTGACATGGATAGGAACTGTACCCTCTTTCTGAAGGAATGTCCGCATGACTGATCCTTTTGAAGCTTAAAACAACCTTCATTTTACAAATGTATGCAGTTCTGTGAACCGTTTCATCCAGTTCATCATCATGGTGACGCCCACACAAATTCTGTACACTCACAATTCACCCTGCATAGCTTATGCAGGATTTATACAGCTAAATATTGAGCGGAAAACCCGTTCCCTTACTGGTAAGACCAGCTTCCTCAGCTTATTTCTAGAATCATGCATTTGGTCCGTATACATCTGACTGTGATGAGATAGTATCGGTTTAATGTACGTATTTATACCAAATATACGGCCAAACAGTGTTTAAGAATAACCTGCTCCTTCTGGAGTGTACAGTATGTTATGTGACTATTTCACAACATTATATTTTAGATTCTGTACTTAAAAAAGGGAACGCAATCTGTTCAAGCATTCTGTAGCAACATGGGATGCGGACTAATCAAATTTAAGTTCCAGGTGCTGAACATGAAACAAACAAACAGAGAAATAAATAAATAAATGAAATAAATAAATGGGTAAACATCCTTGGCATCCTGCAGAAGTGCTGATGGCTTTGGTAATCCTACACTTGTGCGCTGTGGAGAATTAAAGCTGAGGGCAGGAAGCCTGGCACGAGCGCGGTGATGGCGCGCGGAGGAGCCCCGGCAGGGAGGGCCTCTTAATGGAAAGCTGTCACGTGTCGCGGGCCGTCCATATGCTGGAGATTTCCCATCAGCCCAAGATCCACCGCCTCGCCTCGGGTCACCCAGCAGACGCGACTCTCACCCTGACATGTGCCGGACCCGCCCCTCTCACTGTGACAGCTGTGCCCACAAGAGCTGCTTTTACATAGCGCTTTTCATCCATTTAAACAAACAAAAAAAGTTATTTTAAAGTGAGGTGTGTGTGTGTGTGTGTGTGTGTGCGTGTGCATGCGTGTACATGCTTGTGTGTGTATGTGTATGTGTGTTTGTTTGTCTATGTGTGTCGAACACGTGTGTTGTGTGTGTCTATGTGTGCTTGAATGTGTGGCTGCAAGCCACCGATGTATAGCACCCACCTGGTGAAGCATGGCTAATGTTTATGAACCACAGTGCTCACCACGCATGAGCTAAGGAGTAAAGGAAGGAATTTTTCAGCAAGTTGAACCAAGACCTGATTTGAAGGCCAGACTGACAGACATCCAGACTGGGGAACTAAGATAAGACACTAAGAAACCCCCTGCTGGTCTTTGTGATAAATGGCATGAGGATCATGTATTGAGTCGGTACCACGATGTATTGCCCCATCTGTATATCTGTGATGAGAATGCAGAACATCACAGCAACGATCGATCACTACAACAGCACACGTCCAGCACCAATGGCAGTAAACTAGGAGCTCTGATAAAGATGTAATGCTGTAAGCACGGCACGCTGCTTTATTCAGAGGCACGATTTCCAGCCCACAAAATGACATCCAAACTACAGCTCGCTGGATTATGCCTCCCCTCGCTGCACAATACTTACACATATCCAGGGCTTTCCAGGCAGCGTCATCCATTAGCTTTTTATTCTTTTCACAAAAGTCTATCAAATCAAAATCATATAAAAAAATAATAATAGTAAAAAAAACCTACAATAATGCTCGAAATCATGCTAGCTCGATGTGTCTGCATTTGCGTACTTACGTCGGGTATGTTTCAGGCCTAATAGGGAACAACTGTGACACCATTTGTCCTGAACATTATGACACCCTGAAATGGGGGTGGGGGGTGGGGGGCTATTAATAGAAAGTGCTGCAATTTCTACACTGTGAAACCAAAATTCCTTTAAATAAAAGGCTGAGAATGTGCACTGCACCCATATATGAATTGCCTGATTACAAATCAAAAATTGTGGAGTACAGAGCCAAATCAATAAAAAAATATGTTTTTGTCTCAAACAGTATGCTGCTGACTACATACATCTATAATCATGAAGTTCTAGCCCTTGGATCTTTGGCTCAGTCCATCAGTGCTCCCAAGGTCACCACATTTGAGGCTGTGGAGAGAAACCTTGGAGCACCACAGCAGTCTGAACTGAACTGGCTGAATCAGCTTATTGTTCATCGGAATGCGTGACTGAAGGGGGTAAAGCCCCGGAATCAGCTTAACAAGATTAATAAAGCTTTCTCCCCAGAGTCCATCGCACCGGGCCACCGTGACACCTCTCTGGCTCCTGCACCACCACCCTGCTAACAAATATCAATAATGACAGGGGAAATGGTCACCTAGCCTCCACCTTTCACCCTTCTACAGTGTAACAAAGGGCTGAATTAATATACTGTACACATTTCTACACCTACTGCTATTATCGCTAGATAAGACCATACAGATCCATAATTATAAATGGCATGAAAGAACAGCTGTTATTGGAATGTTATTGTCTTTTACAAAGCAAAAAGTAGGAACGAACATGTAGCGTTTGTTAAAACGGTGTAAGAAGATACAATATTGGTATTGTTAATCAACAAATTGTATCTGTAGTGCATTCATATGCATATATTTTCTTTGTATATTTTCTATGACAGCCAGAAAAAAAAGGCTACATGTAAATTATACTTGCTAATGTATGTGCATGTGTACGTGTGTGTCTGTGTGTTTTCTATGTCTTTCATACCTTAAGCAGCCATGCCTAAGTGGTGCACTGGTGTGCACCGGTGTTGTTATATTTGTTTTCAGTACGGTGCCCATGAGGGCAGATAAAGTGAAGATAAATTATAAATCAAATGCATTATGAATATTGCAAGACAGAATGAAACAGGACCAGTCAGAGCAAGAACATAAACATTATGTTGTGTATAACCGTGTACCCAGACAAGGAATTATCCTGAAGAGATTAAAAAATGTATGATGAGATTAAGTAAGATTTCAGATTGTGCATGCTTATTCTAAAATTATTATGGTTATTCCAGGCTTATGAGAATAAAAGGCACTGTGTATGAAAATAACATGCTGACACACTCAAATAAAATGATATGCACTCCCACACATACACACACAAATACACACACGCAAACACACGCTTGTAAAATGTCACTAATGTATATTTCACACATGCAAACCATAAAACTAAAGGTGTTTATTTGGTGTCACTTGTGTTTGTTGCAGCACTGTGAGATTGAAAACATCTGTATCCAGAGGTTCACAGCCAAACATTTCCAACCAGACCTTTGCAACCAACCCTGTTGAGTCAAGAACTCACTCATATTAAACCTTACCATCAGAGTGAAGTAGTCGCCACAAAGTTTCTACAGGGACATTATGCCAGGGCTAAAAGGACATCAGGAAGGGGCACATATTTTTTTTTTCAGGGCATTGTAAGTACCCGACACCCTGAAGCATGCAGCTTCATTATTCCTCTTAAGATCCTGATGTTACACAGAACAAGTTCCCACTTTCAGCTTGACAGCATTCGGCAAGCTTTTTTATTTTTTGGCTTTTTGTTTTGGTTTTTTTTTTTTCTGCCAATGTCCCGTAAAACTCGGAACCATGTCTACAACCATCAGTCAAGCATGGTGGAGGATCAGTGCAAGTTTGGGGCGGTATAAAAACAATGACCTCAAGCACACTGCTAAGAAAATCAAGCTGCTAGTGTTCTCAGAATAATAGACTGGCCACCCCAGAGTCCAGACCTCAACATTTGGATTACATGGACTGAGAGAAGCAGAAAATGCAACCAACTTCTAAGACTGAATATTGGAGGTGTTAACCAGAAGCATGGGAAAATATCCCTCCAAATTTCTTTAAAAAAATAATTAAAAAATACTCAAAGCAGGTCCCTGGAAAAGAAGGGAAGCTGTAATAAAGGTAATGGGTGGACTTAATATTGCACACAATTTTACGTGTAATGTTGTGTTAAATATATGTCTGCTGCATTAATTTCTGTTACTGAAATATTAATAACATAGTGGCTGTTTTCACAGGAAAGTAAATCAAAAAGAGTTGTTTCTGACTTTTGCACAGTACTGTACATTTTCATTATTCTACTTTGTAGACTTTGGAACAGATTTATGTAGATCTGTTACTCAAAGTACAAACTTCAATCAACAAAATAATCTGCATCTGTATTTAGATTTAAAAAAATGTGGTGAAACCAATAAAGGCTGTTTTGATTTTTAAAATGCTATTGATGCATTTTTTTGTGGACTAAAAAAAGAAAAAAAATTACCAATGTCTCTTATTTTTTGGTACAGTATTGTTTCTTTTCTTTTGAGTTTGCCGTGGATTCACATTCAATTCAAAGTGTTTGCTCTGTTTCATTCCTGTGACCTCTGAGCACACTGTACAGATCATATTTACTGAAACGATATGCGACTGCACCAGCTCCTTGGCATTGACATAATAATGCCAGCCCACAGGACTGTGCTTATGAAAATCATAAAACCATAGTCTCAGCTCTGGGCTCACATTTACTCCTGAGGCACAGAAGGGGAAATGACTTCTTTGCATCTGAGTGTCTAGCTTAGGTAGAATGGTCTTTAGATTATACAAAATACATGCTGCTGCTTTCTTCTGAAGTAAGAGGGCATTCACATTTATTGTGGTGTTTGTTGACAATTTGTGGATGGTGTTTTTTTTTTTTTCTCAGAACTATAAATTCTTTTGGAATTGCCATAATTTTGTTTTAGTCATAGATACATAGGGCCTATCCTTCTATTACCTTGTTAAACCACCAGAGCCTGTTCACTTTATGGGAAAATAATATCAGTGCTATGACTATTACATATTGATGTAGGGAAACCACATGTCCTCTGAGTCCTCTGAAGAATTAGTTCAGGTTGAAATATTACATCCTTATATCAGCCAGCTTGCTAAAATACTTTTTTTTTCTTTGTGAGTAAAATACAAATTGTGGCGACGTACTGTAAGTTATTCATAAAATGGCAGAGGCGTAAGCCATGTGGAAAGGAGAGTAACCTGTATTGTTAATTGCTCAGAGTAAAATAGATGTTAAAACATTTCATGCATTCAGCTGAACAGAAGCAGTATGTAGACCACACCTCCTGTTTGTATGTGTGATCATATCATGTGCACATCTGGCATAGTCAAGAGATCCAATCATAATACTGTAATTAGTCAGTACTGGATTTACACCTATGAGCATCCAATATATTTAGATTGTCTACCAATAAATAATTTGAATATATACATCTGAGTAAATCAGTGGAAACAGACCTTTGTGTCCATGTATTTGTGTGAGGGTCTCACTGTTTATCAACAAGCACATATGCCACACGCTTAGCTTCTAAACATAGAGATACGACTTATTGTCCAATTGATCTCACCAACAGCACACATATACAGTTTATCAGATTGAAATATTGAATAAGACTTTAATACTTCCCGAAGATTATTTAAATTAAATTTATCGTAATCCTCCCTTTTATTCAGAAAGCATCTGGCATCTCAGTGTTTGTTGTTCAGCAACAGAAAGGGCCGGAGCCGAGAGAAACTCAGACCCATTCTGTTGAAGAGCCTTGCAAAGAGACCACAGCCAGTCCACAGCGTCTTAATCCACTCTGGTCTAGTACTTAGCATAAGACCCTGGACATAACATAAACTGGCTGACTACAGCCACCTTTGAATTAAAAATAAAAATATATATATATACATATATAGACAAAATACAGGGTAATCCCACAGCATAGTAAGAAGAGATATCAGGATTTAATGTGTTTACAGCTAGGTTTCCCACTACCTGCATTAACATTCAGTGGTGGAAACCAGCATGCTTTGTTTTATTGTTTACAATAAATATGGTATGTCATTATAGGATGGGTTATTTCCTGTTCTTGTTTTTGAACACCTGAATATTTAAAGATGTTTGTAAGAAAGCTGTGCAATATTAAAACAATTATTCAATTAAGGATGCTCATTGAGAAAGACCCCAGTGGAGTTGGGTTTAATGAAGGTTCTTTGTATTATGCAGAATTTGTACTAATCTCTCTCAGCTACACCTAAGCCAGAGATGTTTCTATAGCAAACTCAATCAAGCTGGTGGTATGCTCTGATCCATGTAGCCTAGCTGTGTTTAGTCTATTTAAAATTGTTAACCTCCATTTAATCATGTAGTTCAATTAAGACCTTAATGACATATTGTGATGGTCTGCAGAATCAAAGTACTGGAGTGGCCACCATGCAAAAAAAACAAACAAACAAAAAAAAAAACACAGCAGCTGAAGTGTAGGCATCCATGCACAAATACATTTTCTTGAGGTCTCTCCGAATCTGGTGTAAGAAAAATAAGGGTCTCCAACACCATCGGAATCAACACACAAATGTGTTCATTTGGCAAACCATTGTCCTAATGTATTCGCACAAAAACAAAATGAAATAGGGCTATAGTGGCAGGAAATTCCAGCAAGAACGATACTCCAGCGTCCAGATCTCCCAAGCGGGACCGAAGTTGAGAGGCAGTTGAAACACAGGCCGTCATTTTGACTCATTTTTTATGGCCCCAGATCTTTGACACAACACTGCAAGCCTGGCGAAGGATGATGCTAAACGGAAAGCAGTAGCAAGGACAGACATATCTCTGTGTAGAAGGATGCCATAGATGCCCCCCCGGACATAATACAATGTAAAGGAACTCATACAGATTTCCAGTACAATCGCTTTGATTCACTTTTTACCTAATGTGACACCGATTTTGTAATCGCACGGCATAAAATACCATGGGACAGTCGAGGGTCTTCAGAAGGCAGAATTAACACCAGCTGTGGATTGTTTCCATGAGACATATCAAAGGCATTATCATCCGAGCAACTATGCCCCTGCCGAAGAGCAAGCATCAAACACTTCTCACTACAAATTATAATGCAAATAAGGACCATCAAAGTGTGCCGACAACAATACATTTGACTAGACTGTTTCTTTTTTTCCCACAGTACTTTTATCATGTATAATATATAACGCAAGCAGAGGCTCTGGCTTGAATATAAATAAAGCGAAGAGTAGACTGCTAAATGGGACTTTTGGGTGAGGCGAAGCCATTCTTACAGTGAATTGGACATTTGGCGGGTTGATTCTTTGGGTTTCTTGCTTACAGCTTCCTGAATAATCAAAGGATTACAGAATGCCAACTCTACACTTTTCATCTTTTAATCATTCATGGTTTTTCTGTTGCTCCCTAAAATGTGACAATTCCTGGCATTGGCTTTTATATGCGTGTACCACTCCGCACACTGAGGGACCATGAGGGAAGCGTGGGTTATGGGGGAACAAAAGTAAAACGACAAAAGTACTTTCAAGCTTAATCTGTCAGGAATCCCTCACAAAGCAAGATATCTTCCGGGGACTTGTCTTCCTCCACCCCACACAGCCACGGACAGCGCCAAGGCTCGAGAAGATCTCGCTTCGGCTGCCTGTTCCAACTCTTTCTTGTATTTCTTTTTGTATATGCAATCATTGCTTTCCTGGTCTAGGAAGCAGGTTGCCCTGTCCCCTTGTTTTTCTTCCTCTTTTTTATAGCTTGATTGCCCCAACTCCCAGACAACAGGGCTGCCATTAGTTCCTCCCCCAAAGGCCAATACAAATGTGATACGGTGCCTGTCACCACCCGCCTTGGAAAGGTGTGCTTTTTTTCTTTCTTTTTTTTTTGATAAGCTTCCTTTTAAATCAACAGAAGTTTCTCCTAAGAGCTAATTAGAATGAAGCCCGGGCCTTGGTGCTGCTCAGCGCTGTCCGTCACACTGCTGGCGACTGTTGGAATCATCAGGAAAATGTCAGGCTCAGCCTTTAGAGATGGAGACAAGACCATTACAGCCAGGGGAGGGATGTAGGGGCGGGTGCAAGTGGAATGATAATAATCATAATTATTTAAAAAGGCTTCTGCTTTGCCTGTTTCTGAATGTCTCTCTACACTGTACGTAATTAGGAAAAAAGCTGATCAAAATGGCACGGAGAGAAAAAAGTAAAATCTAAATTTCATTTTCATGCTTATAAAGCTGGGCACTGATAGATGACCTTTCCAACAGAGGGTATTGTACTCATTCACCCTGAACCTGAGTTGAATATACACTCAAAAGCGTTCTACATAGAAAATAATTTGCATTCATTTTGTCAATGATGGCAATGAAATAGCTGGAAATCGGCTAGAAATAGGTGTACAAAATAAGTATTGTACCTTACTGAACCCGTGTTCAGCAGTTTTCTACGACCATGAAATGTCGCTTTGGATAAAAGCGTCTGCCAAATGAATGTAATGTAATGTAATGCAATGATTACCACAACTACAGCAATGACATACGATGATAACAATGATGACTGTTCTTCTTCTTCTTATTTATTATTATTATTATTATCACTAGGAAAATATGGGAGTGTGTCTTCATAAATGATGTAGAGAAGACATCTGTTGGTTTGGTGAGAGGTGGGAGGTGAGAGGTGGCAGGTGTGGAGTAGGGAGGATGCATCTCACAGCATCATTTTGGGTGGCATTCACAAATCCTGTCAGATAAAACACGGAAGTACCTCACACTTTGTTTGCTGTTGCCAGAGTGCTATGAAAAGGAACGAGCTGTGCCACAGATACCCGACAGAGATGAGGTACAGATTTAAATGTGTCACTTCACACTGCCACAAGCCGGTTTGATCACAAAAATACCACAGCCGCCTGCCACACCTTCACTTCACACATGACGTTGACTGACTGGAGCCTGTCAACATAATGCTTACTGCTCAATGTTGGCAATCACAGAGAGCTTTAAAAATGTATATATATATATTTTTTTTTAAAGCTACTTAATTATCGCCTTATTGTTGAGCAGCGGATCTAGAGAAAACCTAACAAGGCACTACCCCAGTAGTACCGGTGTGTTCTATAGAAATGTTAAACACTATCCATAACCATGTGTGGATTAATTTCCACCATTAGCTGCCACAGAATGGATCTCGCTACAAATGCACATTTCATATTCTTTTTCATGACAGACAGATAAAGAGTGCTTTATGGCTTCACAGTTCACAATTCCAAAATTGTGGGAGAAAAGAAAAAAAGGACTTAATAAAAATAATGTGTAAAATAATAAATTCTGAAAAAAAAAAAAGTGCATTCTAACAGAACACTGAAATCAATATCCTAGGAAGTGTGTGTGTGTGTATGTGTGTGTGTGTGGGGGGGTGGGGGGGGGCAGAAAATAGGAATAATGGAATGGAAGACCCACTGTTGTGAAGTCAGCCCAGCTAAAACCACTCAAATTCAATTACCAGCTGGCCCTACATCTTCACATTGACACACACGATGCCATTTCACCGTTATTTCCTTGTTTGCCGGAGGCGAGGTGAAGCCATGCTCTCCGCACTACCCACAAGGCACCGCACTCCTAAGTGCTTCCCTCATTGGCTCCGCACGTTTCATCTCCCGTTGCCGTCGGGGCTGAAGAAACACCAGAGCAAGAAGCTGGGTTCTCCACCATCCCGTCCAATCGCACCCTCTATCTCATTGTTTCAGCATCTCACCCCCAACCCCAACCCCCCCCCCCCCTCTCCCGTCCCCTTCATCTCATCTCAAAGCCAGAGCTATCTATCAAAAGATGAAGGAAGCATTGCAAATCCCTGATACAAGAAGACAAAAAAAAAAAGGTTCAGCTATCAGGTCCAACGAGCGGCTTGCAAAACCTTGCTTTTCGCAAGCAGCTCGTAACACTTCAACAGATGTGGTGAAAACAAGGACTGAAATAAGCACCGAGGCCTGCTTGTGGGCGGGGAGGTACTGATGAGAGTTAACCAGACATCAGAGCATCACTCACCTGGAAGCATGAACTGCAGCTACGGGATCTGAGTGAGTGATGTATTCAGGATATGTATTCACAAGACTTGGATCAAAGTGATGATCATGATTTCATGTGATGTGCACTTTTGATGATCAGCCATGTTCCCTGCCATGTTCCATGTCTATTCAAGAGTTGTAGGTCACACACAGGCATGCGCACACGCACATGTACAGGAACACGTGTTCACTCTCTCTCGTATGCACACACACGCATGCACGCAAAAACACGCCCTTGTGCAGACACGAATGTATGCACACGATCGCAAGCAGACACATGAAGAAACAGTGCTGCCACTACCACCGCGAGCAGCTGCCATAGTCTTTTCTGCAGTCATACTATCCGTACAACTCCGTTTAGGGAGCTGAAGGAAAGGGTCAACCAAGTTCTCGTTCCTGCTGCAGAATTGACAGGGAGGAGCACTGGAAAAGGCCTTTCATATGTCTGAGTCAGAGGGAGTCTGTAAGAAGAAAGGGAGAGCCATGCCAAGAAGAGCGATGGGGAGCTGTCTTGGCACAGACGTGCCCCGCTGGGGATGACCGAGGAGGATATTAAAGACAGAAGGCAATGGATTTTTAATCCGTGTTCCCTAATTCACTTTGCGATTACGTGAAAGTGTGTTCGGGAGCTATCTTTCCATTTATGGGAAAATTAATAAATCAATGAATAAATAATGCATTTATTTTATTATCGTTTCCATTGTTTTGTACAAGAAAAGGACGTAGCAAAGACTCTTGCTTTTCAGAGTTTGGTGGGCTGTTGTCATGTTAAAGGTTGGGTGGAGCTTTTGTGATGCGACGTTCGGTGTTCTTTCAGCTCTTGTGAAGTAGTACGCGAGATATTACTCTGTTTGTAAGGTTCAGTGCTCCGCGGGCTTTTGCAATGTCACCTCATGGACAACATGTTGCAGTTTCATTGAGAAAGAAGGGCTTTTTGCAGTTTACTCATGGCTAAGATGAGTGTGTCATGTGTAACTCAATGTAAAGCATGAATGGTAATTTATGTCAGATCGAACCCCCTCCTTATGTTGGAGGTTTCTTCCTAAGAAAAGACTCTTATCTTTGCATACTGTAGCCAAGCAAAACATGTCAGTCCATTTCATTGGAATGCAACGGACACTAAGGAAAATATAACTTTGCAGAAAATGCATTGGTTAGTAGATCAGGAGCTCATTGTTTTCCAGGCACAAAGCTATCATAGACATGGTTGATACCATGCATAACTGCATAGGACATTGCAATTTAATGAATAACTGCACTGTAGGTACCAAATGTATGAATTGCCCCCCTAATTCACGTTCTCTGTAGCTTTGTACGGACGAGTTGTGCATCCTGAAGATTTCTAGGAATCAGAAAATAATGTATTTGTTCACCATCCTGTACATCTCCTCTTGGAACTTATTATTATAAACTCTGGCTAATTAAACAGTACCTTAGGGTATCTGTTTTCCTTTGCCTATCATTAATCTTGGTGAATTATGAAACTGAGCAATGAAGCATTTTAATGAGTTAGAATTCAGGTTTCCATTGAATCTGCATTGATGGAAACAGCCCATTTCTTCATATTTAAGCATTCCAAAAATGTTTTGTGCTCCCTGGAAATAATTAAAATCCATTCTGTAACTTTGTGTGTGTGTGTGTGTGTGTGTGGCTGTGTGTAATTGTGTGTGTGTGTGTGCGGGTGAATGTGTGTGTGAGTGTTCGTGTCTGTGTGTGCGTGTGTGCGGGTGAATGTGTGTGTGAGTGTGCGTGTCTGTGTGAGTGTGTGTGTATGTGTGTGCATGTGTATGTGTGTGTGTGTGTGTGTGTGTGTAAAATTGACCAAAAAATCTTATACTTGTTCAGGATAGTTCGCTTAACAAAGCAATTAAGTTCTTCAGACCTTCACTACTGTAACACTATTCTGTTGTTGTTTATTCATTCACTTTATTTTTTTATTTTTATTCGGCCATTATGGCTGAACCTTAAAACCTCATTATCATGAAGAATTACATTTTAGAGCTGGACTCTTAACACACAAGGTCAAGCTCTGAATTTAAAAGCACCAGGAATGCAATTTGGAGGTATAAATGTAAAAGCATCTGCAGGATATTTTTTCACCCATTTCTATTATGTGGTTCTGAATCAGATGTGCTTCCACATGCAGCACCCCTGTGCGTCTGCATTTACACAACAATCATCCTCAATCTCATGTATTTTAACGTACGCAACATATGCACACATATTTGCACACACCCACATATACTGTACGCACACATACGAACATAAACAAATGAATGCACACAAACGCATGCACACGCATGTGCATGTGTGTACACACACACACATACACGCACACCGAGACAGACACACACACAAACACAGCTGCGTATCAGCCAGTCGTGAAGGTTACGAGACCCCGCCCCCTTCTCCACGCTATGACATCGCCCGCTGATCTAAGGCCGGGATCTGCAAATGAGCGCAGTGCACGCATCAGCGTTCAGAGAGACGCGGCGAGAGAGCATCCGTCTGAAGCCCCGCTTCCCCGCCCTGCTGCTCTCACCTGATAAAGGGCCTCCCGGAGTCACCAATGTGCAGAGATTAGCATGTGAAAAATAAAGCTCCCGACTCCCCTGCCTCCCCACATACCAACAGGAGCCAATGCATCAGCCCTCAGACAAGCTGACAGCCTGACAGCGATGCCTATCGCCCGCTGAGCCTGATTCTGCACATCTTACAGTAGGCGAAGGCCGAAGGCGTTCGCAAAGCGGAGGCGAGCACGAACGCGCGCAATCGCGTCAGAGGACGGCCTGACGGAAGAACGTCGAAGGCGGGAATCGCGAGAGCGCGCGTTTTTGGGCGTGACGTGTCTGACGCGTGAAGAGGAGAGATAAATGAATGGGATGACTGTGATGCTGAAGTGGACCAGTGTGGAATCTGCAGGGCTGTGATGTAACCACGCCGCTAAGAAAACGTCGTGTTGCAAAGACGGAAGTGCCGCCCTGCAGAAACTGAGGGCTATCTCTGTTAAACAGTGTGAAGCGCTCAACTACAGTAGCTGACCTCAAACCCTGGGGCAACACTGATGCCATTCACCAGGTCATGTCAAATATTCTGAACATTAGTAGAACAAACCGGAATTCAAATCTAGGAAGATGGTTGGGCGGGCCTAGAGAGACGACCACCTGTCCCTACCTTGCATTACATTATAGGCATTTAGCAGACGCTCTTATCCAGAGCAACTTACACAATTTAGCATTTACATTGCATCCATTTATACAACTGGATATGTACTGAGGCAATGCAGGTTAGGTACCTTGCTCGAGAGTACAATGGTGGTGTCTGACCCCGGGAATTCAACCTAAGACCCTTTGCTGACCCTTTAAAATCAGTTCCTTAACCATACTACAGTGCTGCCCCCAACCTTAAATGGTAATGACAAACAGACTAAATCAGGAACACATCTGTGTGGCAATAAAGTAGGGTGACCAGATTCTTAAAACTCATTTTCTACTTCACACATCTATTTGCTGGTACAATGCATAATAAATATACTGTACATTAAGTAATTCAGTTGTTTCAAAACCACAGATATGGGGGATGGGGGTGGTTGTGGTTGTGACCACATGAAGCAGAGAGGTCTCAATCACCCTGGAGGGGTGTATTTAGAAAAAATGTGGCTACTTGCCAAATAAATTATCTGCCACAAAATTATTTATTTATTTTCCGATTTTGACAACATATTACATTTGTTATCATCAGATAAAAAAGGGCATTGGAGAAAATCACTGTTGTGTATTCCCCTACGGGGGAACCTGTAGTTTGCTTCATTATTGGATAGTGGGTATGAGTTGGGGAGAAGATGGGGGAATTATTTCTGACATCTTTTGATGCTGAAAAAAAAACAAATAAATTTAACATTTTTTATACTGCCATGAAAAATTTTCTGATATTTAAAAATGACACTGGGGCACTAGGCTTGAAAATGGGACTGCTCTGGTGATACCGGGATGTCCAGTCACTGCATAATTATATCCCCACACAGGTGGTCATTGGATTCAGGGCTTTGAAGTAGAATATTTTACTATTATAGGATAAATAGCCAGTATAGAAGAAGTCAGTGAAAGGATGAAATGGGTAATGGATCACATCCCTGCTCAAAGCAAATGTATGACTGTGATTGATATATTTATTTGTTTTATGACTAAATAAACAATAAAAATAGCATTTTACATATACATTTAAATACAGCTCAGCCTATATCAGAGTTTCAGAAGCATTATATCTATTGCTTATATCATCATGTACAGTAAGTCTGTGTATGAATTACAAAATGATCTCCCTGTGTATTGAGAAATATGTCAGAGCTTTGACTGTGCCCAGGTCTGCAGGGTCAGCACCCCCACCACCTTCCCCTTAAGTGAAAGAACAGTGAGTAATAGTTATGGCTATAGAAGGTATGTTTCATGTGTAAATAAAACATGTCAAAAACAGCTTACTTGCCTACTATTGAAGATACAAGTTGTAGTCAAGTAAGCTTTTCAGACACGGCCATAGTTTTTTACAAGTTTACAATATACTGATTCATACACTGCAGTAATGATGTGTGAAACTATTTGGCCCGTATGCCCCCAGGAAGGTCAAGCTCAAAAAAGTGACAGTGAGTCAGGGACAGTGAACCACCGATGGTCAATTCTTATAAAAGTACCGACATTGTTGGCAATGGCTGAAAACACCACAACCAAATAAAGGCCCGTTGTTAACAGAGGCAGTTAACCAATTATATGCCAGGCTGCATCTGGCCCACTTTTGGCATATGACAGCAGTTCTTCCATGCAGGCGTCAACACTGACAGCAACACGTCCATCAGACAAGCTGTGTCTGGACAAGCCTATGGCTACTTTTCTTATGTAACATCAGCCTTGTTTTCCAGCTAAGATTTGGCTGTATTAAGGTTCATCCTTGGATAAGGCACGGCGACCGGTTCTGGGCTAAAAATCCTGGGACTTCAGTGCAGGAATTTCACACGGCATCTGGGCTGCAACGCAATGGATGTTGGCCAAATCTGGGTGGCTAAAGTTGGCTATCGGGTCACGATAAACTAGCGGCCCCAGAAACAAACCATGGAAGAGTGGCACAGCATTCATCTGCTTTTGCACAGGGGTTTGAGGCAGATAGGACGACTGTTTGGAGTGAAATATGAGACCTCATCAAACGGCACAAGGCTAATCAATCCAGAGAGAAACATACAGAGGGGTTATTGAGTCTTAAATCTGAATTCTCTGTAAATATAATAGTTGAGGAACAGACTCAGAGACCAACTTAAGTTTTGGGATGGCAATGCGATTAGAATTACATGCACATTTGCCTGACATTTATGTTAAAAAGGGAAAGAAGGGAAGAAATGAAAAGGAATAGGTTTGTGAGAAAAATGAATTCAGAAGCAATGCTATCAATTGCATTACATATGGCCAGTAAGGCATCTCCACAAAAAAAGTAAATAAAAAAACAAAATTTTGCCACACCTCTCCCCATTCCCTTATTTTCTTTAACCCATAAAAGTGTTTTCATATCTCTGTGGTGTTTGCATGAAATTTCTGATTTCTTGTGATAACCAAACGACTTTGAATCCAGACAAAGATACTAGTCTGGAAGTTACATCATAAGTCACAATCAGACAGCCCCTATATCAATCTTGAGGCTCCTCGGTCAAATGAAAACCCAAGATAAAACGTGTGAGACACAACCAAAGACTCCTTTTTGTTATTTTGATGTAAATGTCAGCATACAGCAACAGGATCCCCTTTTACACCTCAACCAAGCAGGATTGCGTTTTACACATCACAACATACAGAAAAACACAGGATCCCCTGTTCTGCACTCCATATAATACAACAACAAAACACAAAAATAATTTACTCTACACACCACCACATGCAACATACAGGTTCATGTCTGTTTTATGCATTACCACATGCCACAACAAGCATTGTTACCGCCTATTGCATGTATCACATAGGTCATTTTTTTGGTTGAAGCTATCCAGAAAATAATTAATATTTCTATGGCATTTAAAAATCTCCACTGTTTGTCATCGAGGAAGGAAATATTCCAACAATTGGAGCAACCGTTTCTCCAGTGACCAACATTATGCAAATTGAAAAATTAATTGAGAAAGGAACGGAAAGGAATACAACACTGATGTGAATGTAAGACCGTGCATAACAAAATGAGGGTCTGGCTGATTTATAATCATAAAACAGCCAACAGCCTTGCACTGCTAGATCAGGAATGCACAGCCTATATTCTCTCCGTGATCGCCCAGACATTGTTTGCATATTACAATTACAGAGTAAGAATCTTCTTGAGAATGGAAATGATTTTTGGCAATTTCACTCTGATTCCCACAGAAGGTTCTGGCTGTGGACCAAACATCAAAGGAAGCATATGGCACAGCGCTGTCAAACACGCAACATAACGCAATCCCCAAAGGAAATGTCCAAGATTTGAACTCCGATCAAGGAAATCGTAATGCACTCTAAGGTAAATCCAGGAGGATGCTAATGGTTTGGCCAGACACTTCCCTGAAAGCTTAATTATAACTGGCATGACATAAAGTTAAAATGTCAAGAAGCATCAGTACAGAAGCAGATGGTAAGTAACGTTTCAGACTGTGAGCCAACAATGTCCCAATGTCTGAGAACTACAACCCGGTAATTCTATTTACTGTGAGTACATCTGAATGATGCTAATAGATCGGGAAAATAACTCACAGACTTGAACTTACAAAACACAAGAAATTATAAGTATAAAAAAGTATAAGGAAACTAATGATAATCATATCCTTTCATCCTATCCCACAAAACTAATGAAACTACAACTCCAAGTAAAGCAGTTAATGGTACACCTTAATCAAAATAACTTTGAAGGCTTGGAGATTCAAGGATTGAACGAAATAAAGGCAGTAAGAAATAAGGCTTCCATTTCAAAAGTTTACATTTCAGAAGTATAAAGATTTAAATTTCATGCCCAAACAAGCAAGTAGTTTGCTTGATTATTATTTCAGTGAGGGGGGTGGGGGTGGGATTCTATAAAGCGAGAGTATGGAGTTAATTTAATTTGAGTGATCTTTAACCTTTAACGCAGGGATTCTATATCATGAATGACTTTAATTATGGTATATTGCCACGGTAACTTTTGCTGCATGGCTATTATGGTCCGCAACAGTTATGTTCAGGTTATTGGACTGAAACGCATAAGAGCACCGCGCTTTGACCAACCAATTCCCAGGAAAAAGGGGTCTCCATTTCTGGGGATACCATAGAACTCTGTGATCTTTTTGCATAATATTTAGAGACCAAATAAATTAATCTGCTTTATCCTAGGATATGCTATACAAAATATATAGATTCTCAATAGAGGGAATACAGTACACAAGCTTCTTGAACTCTATGTATCCATATCCACCTCTCCCTTAATTGTGGGACAATGACCTGGGTTCCATAATTCTTCAATTTATGCAGAAACTGTGGTGTGGTTGCTTCTGACAAGACTTCAAATATGCCCATAACGGTCTCTCGTTATTATTATCATTATTATTATTTATTTATTTTTTTCCTCAGGAGAGAGATATTGGATTTCCTCAAGTATGGTCCATACTGCACCACTACAAGCTCACTGCTGCAGACACAGCACCTTTTTATGGGTACGCACACAGAGCTTGATTAACAAAGCCTGTGTTCACTTAAGTTGATAGCCACCTTCATGGCAGAGGCTAAGCCTGTTTGCTGTTGTTATTTTTTATCAAGCCAGCTAATATAAAAAACACCCTGGTTATCTCCCTTGTCATAATTTATTTTCATTTCTATAGTCTATATTATTTCCATCATTACTGAACTGAATGGAACTAAAAGACATCCTCTTATAGAAAACACTTGAATTAGGCACCCCTTTTGGTATTGGAGAAATCTGTGGGTAATTAATGACTGGTGTAAACTATTAGGAAACCCTTGGATAACATTAATGAATCTTAGATTTATAATCAAGTAATTAGAAAATTAACTCAAGGGCAAGTTGGAGGGGGTCACAGTAATGACTATAGGTGATTATCAATTTAAAGCCATCTCCAAGTGGCCCCACTGGACTAGAGAGAGGAAATCTGTGAGGAACAACCTCACAGAGGAAAAGTATAGCTGAGAGAACAGCAGAGCTTTAATGAGGCGTGGCAAAATAATCACTTAAACAAAAACCTGGTGCGTCTGATGTGCGATTTGTTTATTCTCTCATTTGGGTAATTTTATCAAACGTTGCTGAAAAAAAATAAACACGCGCACAAAAAAAAAAAAAAAAAAAAAACATTTATTTAATGAAACTGCACTGCAAAACTGTCCCAAGAGTTCACACCAATTGTTTGTGTGTATTTGTATTGATGCATATAGCACGTAAGCTCAGTTTCTGCTCTTGGGGTGCTGGCTGATTAGATTTTCAATTCAACAATGCAATTTTACTTGTGTGACATCAATGGCCGCAATTCAGTATTTGTGTTTTTCAAAGAACATCCAGTCCACTCTTCTAAACACAGAATTACAACACGTGTGAGAACTAACTTTACTAATCAAATAGTTACTGAGGATTCACTTTCCTCACTTCATTGAGCTGAGGGCTACTTGTAAATATAAATAAATAAATAAATAAATAAACTGTAAGCTGAACAACAAAAAAGTGAAGGTGTGAGGAACACGCAAAGTCAATTCAACTTAAAGAGAACATAGCGATTTAGAACACAAAGTATAGTGGAGAACAAAATAAGGCAAATAAGTATACACTGCAGTATACTGTATAAGTATACAGTCTGTGTAAGAAGGGGTTAAATTGTGAACAATCCAAGATGGTAATTTGGCATGTTGGAAAATAAACCAAGCTGTACTTGAATTTAACGGGCATATTACAGCCCAGTTAAGTTTTATATTCTCCAGTCCATTTATTCCTTTTACCAGTTTTCTCACTCAACCAATCAGAAAAAAAGGATGAATAAACATTTATTCATTCACTTGTCGGTAGAAACTCAGAGCAAAGCACAGAGAATGAACAATACAGAGAGAGTTGTCTGTTCCAAAGTGGCAGGTACTTTATTGTAATTAGCTTCGTGCCATGTTTTTTTTTTTTTTGTTTTGGATACTGTTGTAATATATTTCTAAATTGAAGTTTTGATCAGTCATTATTTGAATGTGTGATCCAGTATATATTCACTAATAACATTGTGCATATACTTGACAGGGTAAATCACAACTTCACTATTTATAAGTAGCTGCAATATTCTCCTTTTGGTGTGGCAGAAAATCCCATTTTATGTCTATGGCAGAGGTAATGTTGTAGGCCATCACATTTGAATGCAGCGAATGAAAATGTCCATACTGCAAGTCATCCCGTCAAACTCTACCTGACCTCCAGAAATGCAGAGACTTAAATATATGAGTTTTCTGAATGCAATCTGATTGTACGTCACATTGCACCTCGAGAATTAATTCCCTTAGTTTTCTCCAATAACACGGTATGGATTTTCAATTTAATGTAGGTCAATGTCACGAGCAAATGCAGACTATTGATCCCATATGAAGGAGCTTACAAAATGGGGTCATCTTAGCTTTCTGACACAAAATGACAGCCTAAAAAAGGATTGTTGATTTGTCCTTGAGTCACAGTGAACTATTTGGGCTTGTCATTCTTAAAGCCTTCCTTTAAATAAAACAAAACAAACACACACACACACACACACACACACACACACACATATATATATATGTGTGTGTGTGTGTCACTTCTATGTTAGTCATAATGTGCACACTGCATAGCATGAATTTAATGTAGCATTTCATTGTGGAGTCATTACCTATTCAAAATTTAGTAAAACTAATATTTTCACATAATAGATGTGGATTCATGTCTTCAAATCATATTATGTCTGGGGTAAAATGTCTGGGGTGAAATGCAATGGGCTGTGGTTTTGTATTGAAATAAACTCATTTATGTGGGGGAGCTAAAGTAGGCCCGCTGCACAGCCTTGGGGGAGTTAGCCACCCAGGAATGCTCCACTCTAATACGAGGCCAAATCCTGTCCCGGTTTTGTTTGCTTATTTTGTAAGAATACAGGTACAGAGAAAAATAATTAATAACAAATACAAATAATTATTATCTGTGCATCCACTATATAAGCATATATAGTTATTTTTTAAGTGGCCTTTTTGCAAGAAGCTAAAATTTAACATGAAATTGTATGATTTATAGTTTGTTTGAAGGAAAGACTTTACACACAGTGTTTTAATTTCCTTCCTTTTTAACTTTAAAACATCATAAAATACCTTCAAGTTTTCATTGTCAATAATAGTTGACACAGAAGAATGAGGTAGACAATGGTTGATGTAGAAAGAACATGTTGATGAAAATCTGTGTTTTACAATAACTTCTGACATCAAAAAACATCCTCACTCTCAGTGAAACTATTGTTCAAAGTGAGGTCAACTTTCAAATGATTATTCTCCTCTTGCTTCAGTAGTTTGGTAAATCATTTAAATTCTAATTTGATTTGAATAAAAGCTCCTCTTCCTTCCAGTCACTTCACTACTGGATTGCATCAGTGAAGGTTTTATTCGATAGCCAGTGAGCCAGTCAGTGAGGAGCATTTCTATTTCTAGAGCCATTTAGTTACAGTCAAGAATGAGGAGTAAAAGTCACACTTTTGTTTTTATTCAGAATTATCATTAACATGAATATACTTTTCTCCCCCACCCCCACCCCATCTGAGTTCACGCTTTGTCATCGGTTGCTAAATTTTGAGGAGCCTTACAAAAAGACAAAGAGATAAGAGAAAATTTATGGATTCGCACAATTTCATTTTACACAGTGCAAGAAACATTGCTTTGATATGGAGCCACTGGAGTATTATTTTGGACTTATCTGTTTGTGGTGCATTATCCAAAATTACTTATTCATGCCTTTATTTATTTAGACGGAAGGAGAAGGATTGGGGTAAAATATGACAAGCGAAGGCAGAAAATGCGAGTGCTCAATAATATATGACATTTTAGAAAAAAAGCTTTCAATATTATAAGCTAACTGGGACAGTAAAATATGAGGTTGGAGTCTTGGGACAGGGGAGGCAGAGGTTAGAGAAGGATGCCACCTGTGGTGCTGTGCATTTCAACTTATCAGCTGAGGACTTCTCAGAACGGAGTAAACAATGGCAAACAGAGCTTCACGCGGGATTCGCGAAAACCTCGTTTGTCTTGATTAATCAGCGGACTTTGTTTTCTCATTCTTTACCGACGGGGAGAAAGAATAGGGAGTAAGAAGGGGAGGTAGAAACCCCTCCCTCCCCCCCCATACTAATTCTATGTTTCCTCTGAATGAAAATAAGGGGTGAGACAAAATATTAACAAGCCTGGGTAATTATGTTACATTTTAATTCCGGAGACATAATTTGAATTCGCTGCTGAAACAAAAACACCATGCAAATGAACTCACAATTAATGTCACCCGTGCATTCCAGCCTCTCCGTTTGCTGGTTCCCGTTCGAGTTGATTATATTGGAAAGAACTTGTGGTATTTGTAACTTGTTTATTCTGTTGACTTAGCCTGCATCTCAGAATGAAAATCAATCAGTGCGTCTGGCCTGAGCATTTTAGGGACGGGAGGAGGGGTGGGGGGGTATGTGCATACAGGAAATGTATGTTTTTTTGTGCTCAAATATTAATAGAAAATATTTATAGATCAATCCAGGGGCTCATTGATCCTCTTTGTCTAATCTTGATCAAATACTACAATGATATCTTGGGGGTAATATAAAAAATTCCAAAATAAATCATTATAATTCCTTCAGATTAAGCACTGGCCAGGATGTAAAAGAAATCTGATTCCGTTGGCATTGTCTTGCTCCCAGCGCCCACACTGGCAGACACTCAGGCCCTGCTAATGGAATATTTGTAAGAGGGTTTATTAGGCTGAGGTATAGTCATAAAATTCACATTCTAATAAATCCTTCATTGGCCTCTCTCTCTCTCTTTCTCTCTCTCACACACACACAGACACATGCACACACACACACACACATGCATACACAGATACTGTCTCTTTCAAATTCAAATTCAAACTGCTTTAATGGCATGATATATGTTGAAATGCATATCGCCAGAACATAATAATCAATCATAATAATAACAACAATAAATATAAGATTAAGATATAGCATGGATCTAAAATGTACACTACTAGTAGTAATACTGCAAGTAAATAAAATCATTAATAGATGGGGGTTTGGGGTCACTGCAGACCTTCCACCTGTGGCAGGTAGCTGCGTATTGTGCTGCGAAATTTGCATAGCACTTTTCCTCTCCAAGGAAGATTTGTAATTGTTGGGTCTCTGGTAGGGTCGTGAAGTTTTTGTTTTGTTTTTGTTTTAAATTTTGTAGAAAGATGCTTTCTAATTACTTCATATTTATCGCACTGGGTGAGGAAGTGCAACTCTGTCTTGGTTTATTGTTGGTTACAGTGGGAGCACTCTCCCGCCTCCCCTTTCTCTCTCTCTCTCGCCTTGCTCACACACACACACACACACACACGCATACTGTCTCACACAAAGAGTTCTAATTGATGACTTAAAAAGAAAAAAAAAATCAATTCTGTTTAACGAGGAAGGACTCAACCAGCAATTTTGATGATCATTGATGAGCTGCACACAGCGACTTTCGTTTATCAGTATGACATTACGAGAAGCACACATTATTTAGCTTGTAATATTGTCTCGGAGGTAGGACTGTGCTGTATTAAATTACCGCTTTATCTAGACTGTCTGATATGTGATATCTATAAATCCAGACCATGCCAGTGCCACCCGCAGCTGGTAGCACCGCAGGGCTGTGTAACATTGGCATTAGCGTCACAACGGAAGTCAGGTTTCACAATAC